>NC_137455.1:176677231-177291580 GCF_964235325.1 Thermobia domestica | reverse complement strand
ACTATCATCATACTTACACGAAGTTAAACTATATTACATTTAGAAACATACATTGTATTTCTGTTACTATTGGCGCATTGTAGAGATTATTATCCCTTATATCAAGAGTAAAATTTACCTATGAAAAGCTTGAAATTTCTTAAATGCAAGACTTGCAAGACTCTTGCATGCAAGACCGAGACCAAGACCAAGACTGGGTGTGCAAGACCAAGACCAAGACCAAGACCAAGGATTTCAGTGCAAGACCAAGACCAAGACTGGATGTGCAAGACCAAGACCAAGACCAAGACCACCCCGCTCTTGGTCTTGGTCTTGCATTTGCTCATCACTAGTTTCTATATGGTATTACCGAAGTATCGGCGAGTGAATTGTTGATGTTGACTGTTACAGTCTATTTCAAAGTTGATTTTAACTTTTAAAGGCTTCATGCTAAAAATAAAATGTATCGTATAAAGCCTAAACTTATAGGACATCTGGATGATGTAAATTAAATTCTAAAATTTTGCAGCACACTCCATGGAGTTGTGTAACACATGGTTGGAAAAGCCTGGGTGTCCAATATACAATGCAACCAAGGTGTTAATTAAGGTGTTAATGCAACCAATTCAGAGTGTTAATTTATGAAAACTACGATTTCCCTAGTTCCCCCTTACAGAGGCTTCATCCGATTAGTTATGGGTGGAAATGAAAAAATCTTTTTTCTGCTCCATATTTTGCAAGCTACTCCAACTAAGCAAACTGAAAATTAATGACAGAACATCCATACGTATGAGTCAATTTATATGTTTTGAAAAAAAAAAAAAAAAAGATTTACACTTTCGGTTACAACACTTTGTGATTCCTAGTGTACTTCAATCGTGGCTTCCTAGTTTAAAAATATATGCATGAATAAGGCTTAATTTTGGTATAAGCATTATTTGTGTATCAATTCAGGTTCAAAAGTTCTACTGTCCCAAACTCCGGGTTGGATTCTATATTGGACACCCTGTACAATATTGAAGCAAATTTTCATAACAGGAAATAGTTTGTAATTGATTTATCTACTAGCTCATAATGAAGTTTGTGATTATTGTCTGTTCAACACCAATGATGTATAACGACAGGAACCTAGAACTTAAGAAAGAATTCGAACCACATACACACCTACCAGGAATCGAACATGGGTCTTTTCCGTTTAAAGTAAGCAAGGGCGAGGCTTAAAGGTAGAGAGGGTGCAGTCTAGCCCTTTTCCTAACTTAAAATTTCCAATAATTTGTTTTACATGACGAAATTAGATATTTTTCTAGAATAGGGGAAACGTTACGGAAGATAACGTGAAACGTGGAAAAGACGCAAGAGTGAGTGCCATGCAAGAATGAGAAGCATTTAGAAAATGAAGCTAGTCGTTCAGCAATTAAGCTTTAAAAGGCATTCATAAAATACTGAGTGTGGAGTATTGTACACTAAATATGAGAAACATGAACGTTGTGCAGGGACAATGGAAAATTATTCGAAGATTTCGGTAGACAAAATGGTGGAAAATGGGAAAATTACTTGGTTCGTAGGAAAATCAATGAAGAAATATTAGTAGTAGAAGGGAGAAATGAAGAATATTGTAAAAATATGAAAAGACGAAGATATATATATTTTTTGAGACTAAATGGTATCCTGAGGAAAGCGATAGGAGACATAGTGGAAGTAAAAAGGGGAATAAATGGAAAATGACCATAATGATGAATATAATAGCACTCCTATTAATGAGTAATATATCGGTTCATAAAAGAAATATGTTGATTATTTATAAAGGCTTTGTAAGTAATGGTATTATCAAGAAATTTCTGTTGTCAAGTATACATTCGCAGACTTAGAAACAGAAATCTCAGTTCTCCTGTTGTGAACTCAGAACACAATAGAAATTTCTCCTCGAGATTCAATTCTTTAGTTGGCATTTTCCTTTATCCTCTCGGAAGTGTTGTTGAGCGAAGTAAAGATTTCCTCTCAGGAAACGATGTGGTGGGAAATCGCAAGTCCGATGATGACAAAACGTGTAGCCTCGACCGACACCTACATGCAGCCTGGGATACCTGCATGTAATCGTACGGTCGATACGGAATATGTTTGAATTCAGGTATTCCTTTTCCTGAGTTAAATTATATGCTTTCTAATAGATTTGTTTTTATTCAAATTTCCATTATATTTAACAGCAGTGCAATATGTCTAAAAACTGATGGAAAACTCTTTTTCATTATTACATGTTTCATTTAGAAACTGGATGCAATTAGCTAAGGATAGAAGTCAGTGGAGAGCTTTTGTGAACGCGGCACTGAACTTCCGGGTTCCATAGGCCATAGAGTTAGTTAGTTAGTTAGTTTAGTTCATTTATCAACAATAAATTTATTTTTAATACATTAAATATTAATTAGTAAAACGCTGTGAAAATCCTCATGAGATCTCATGTTGTAAGATACCATACAAAGTTATAGGAATACGTCTGATATAACCTCAGTGCTGAAAAGGAACGCTAAACTCCATGAAATTAGAACAAGTTATAGTTATCAACTAAATCACTTTTTTTTTATTCGACTGGAATGAGAATTTTCTCAGAGAATGACGATTCTCTGTAGGAAAAAAGTACTCTTTAAATCGCTGAAATTTAGTACGCAGATGAAGACTAAGAAGTGCCAGATCTGAAAGGACGCTACTCAATGTAGCTTAAGGGACTGGTTAATAATTCATAGAACTATAATTCATACAAGGTAATACAACCTACATGTGTGATATATCAAAATGTTAACTTCTTTTTATTGAGTTGAACGATGGCATGGTTCACGCCTAGAAAATGCATCGTAATTCTATATTGCAGAAAATGTGTAGTTCATTCTTGGGGATGAGTTCTTTTCCGATGATTTTCTCTAAAACAACTTAGGCGATTTTGTTCATATTGCACAAATAAATGAAGCGCCTAGTATCAAAATCCGCCACATTCATTTAACTTAGTTTCGAGTAATCTCGCAAAACGCGCAGTGAATTTCCATATCAAAGGTCAAAGGGCAAAGTGAAAACCTCATCTACTGAAAGATATTGAGTTTATAGGATATTTAAATATACTAGGTTTAGAAAATAATTCATTTTTTCTCCAGTTTCTCAAAAACTGCACAGTAGATTTTACACTTACATAATTCTACCCAGTGAAACCCACCAATTAGTGTATGTTTCGTCATTGGATATATTTTACGTTAAAAAGTTGATAATATTGTAGAGTTTACTGATAACCGCGTTAAAGTAGTCGGTAAGGCGTTTATCTATCTACCAAATGAAATGCCCGAGTTCGATACCAGTGGGGTCAAGTTTCATTCTCGTGCTCTAACCTTATTCAAATGCGACTCAGAGATTCTACTAGCCTCTGGTCGGTGTTATTAAGTGCATTTTGATCAGTCAGTATGAAGGATCAACCTTAAGGATTTATGTGACTTTAGTGTTGTAAAATTCTTCAATATTATTTAGTACTTAACGAAAAAGAAGTACCGTATCCCAAAATGAAACATACAGCATACAAATCAATAGATCTTATGCTCAATAAAGTGACATGCATGTTTAAGTGTCGTTTTCGAGAAAATGGAGATGGAAACAAAAAATTGTAGACCTGAAAGTTGATACTACATGAGAACCATGCTACTCATATACTCGTGCATTGGGGCGAAACTGATCTGAAATATACCCTCACTAAACTCTTTATTATGATACTAGAAGGGGGACAGTACACAGTTTGGTTAATAAGGTCTAGCATAACATTTTCATTAGCTCTTTAAGTTTAATTTCTATTTAACTCAGTTTCGAGTAATCTCGCAAAACGTGCAGTGAAGCTCCATATCAAAGGTCAAAGGGTGAAGTGAAAACTTCATCTACTGAAAGAAATTTAGTTTATAGGATATTTAAATATACTAGGTTTAGAAAATAATTCATTTTTGCCCAATATTGCCCAATTACTGTATAAGACATACGAAATGTATACAAAAAGTATCGAACCATATTCCCCTCCCCTTAAACCAATGTAGCACGTGAGACTTTCTTCAGTGTAGATGTAGAGAAGACACTCATGTGCAGTTGTGATTTTTTTCCCCAATCGCAGAAAGCGTTAGTCGCTGGCAGTCGGCCAATGAATGAAGACGTATAGTTGAGCGGTACTCGGATTTCAGTTTTTTTGTTAAATAACAAAAAGACTTTAACACAATATTGCATCAAATTTTGCCGAAAGCTTGGTGATACCCAAGCGCAAACCATTCAATCGGATAGGTACATTCAATTTTGAACGACAATTTGGGTGTGAGGAGAGTGTTTGCGAAATTTGATTCAGGCTTTCTTCGCCAAAAGACAACATTCCTTTGCCTGTTGCAAGGCTCCTTACTCACCGAAAATGACTCCGTGTGACTTTTGGTTATTTCTCAAGCTGAAAATGCCACAAAGAGGACCCGATTTGAGTCAAGAGAAGACATCATAATGAATACGATAGCACGGTTGTCCATAAACTGCGTTCCAGAAGTGTTTCCAATAATGGCTGAAGTGCTGGAAGAAGTGTGTGCATTACCAAGGGGACTACTTTGAAGGAGATTATTGTTTCGGATTTCCAATCAATAAACGTACTTTTGCCAACCAAAGGTTCAATACTTCTTGAACACACCTCGTACATCAGTCAATAGATCACATTGAGATGAACAAAATATGTTTGAAGGTAAATTCTGATGTGTAGTTTTCCAGAAAAGTAAAAATGAAATTTTGTGGCACCAAAAAGTGTGTTAATAACTGAGAGTTTTTATTTTGCTAGAACAAATTGTTCTTTTGTATACTGTATATGTAGCAAAATATACTGTTATCAATTCGATTTTTTTTAACATTACACGCTTATGCACCGAGGCTAAGGGAAGCGGGGACAGCGAGAAGGACGATAATGGTGAAATGAAGGATGTGGGAAAAATGTGAGAACGTCGAGGAAAACCGATCCACACGGTGCTTGTCCACCGCAAAGCCCATTTGGTGGCAGCTGGGATCGAATCGTTGACATAATGGTTCAGAGGTAAGCGCTCTATGCTTTTCCTTAAAGTTGACTGATTAATCGAATATTTCTCAGTAACTTGATTTGCCTCATTTTCCTGATTGTAATCTACCATTTCCTACTTAACACAAAAATATCGAGGATATTTGAATTCTACATATGCTTTCCCACCCTGAATCTTACCCGAGACCCCGTGCACCAAAGGAATATGCGGTAAGTACTAGACAAGTGGGGAGGGCAGCACTTTTGTTGATATTTAATAAAGAAATATTGCTTAATAGCCCTAACAAAACTCTCAGCTCTCATTAAAGAAGTCTATTTAACCTGTTTCTCGGATGTAGGACAAAATGATGAATAACTCAACTAAACTTTTACCTATGACCGCCCCTTCATATAGCCCTTAATATTTGGACTGGACTTACATGGAAGATTTTCAACTAGGTAACAGTTTATGTGCAACGACAAGTAATTAATATAGATAAGTTATCAACATTATGTTATTAATATAAATATCCAAATTTATACATTAATAATAGGAAGAAATACATAAACATATAAATAAATACATCGGATACATAGGAAATATGGTATATAAACATAAGAATAGAAAAAAATGAAATGAAAACTCTAACCAAAACGGAAAGTTGATAGCGTGAACTTCTTGGCGGTTAGTTGAACAAAGGCCTTCAATTATTGAACCGATAAAAGAATAAGTTTACTAATAATGATTTGACTGCTGCCAATACGATAAATTATGCCGAAAGAACCATATCGATGATCATAGTACACAATGTACATAGGGTCAAAATTCACAAATATGAGTATCACTAACAATTTATATCTCATATTTTGTTTTTTGGTAGATTTGAGACATATAATGCGTCCCTATTAGGAGTAATTCGGGACGCTAATAATTTTCTTAAATTACGTGATGTCCCATCTAATTCGGGACAAGTAGCAACCCTACTCTCAACTCCGAGCTATTGTCTATATTCGACATCACTCAAGTTCCAAATATGTAGTATGTTAATACGAATGAGAAAAGAAGCCTTTACTTTCAATTCTTCATGCTTACTGCATGTAGTCTAATACGAAGAATCTATAGTGCTATTGAACTGAAGTTAGGATAATACTCACTAAAAGCTTAGGAATGGAAGTAACTGAGTTATTCGAAAACCGTGTGCTTTTCTAAAGCCTTTTCTTTCTCTCACAGGCTATGTGGCTATGCTACGGTGTTGTTATGAATACAAAGCTCAGTTCACATTTGTTTTCCAACGTTATATGCAAAATTGTAAATCCCTCAAGTCCCGTATTATCTTCTTACGAAAGGTGGCACAGGGACACGGAATAGTACCAACAGCAAAAGCAACAAAACATATGTTAAAACTTCCATATGTGGTAAACAATACAAAAAAAAAGATGAAACCACATCCATCGCAATTATTAGAATTAACAGTTCTGTATCTTGAGATAATTCAACGACCGAAGGGAATTACAGAATTCAAGAACGGAGTGAATATAGTATATACATACATAGTATATTCACTCTATTCTGAAATGCTCTCTCTCTATATATACATGAAATTTGTTATTTTCGTTGTTGGAAAATCTCTGAATATCTGTATATTTTTCTCTTCAGTTTCCTGTTTATGTCATCATAAATAAAATTGAAAACTCTCTCTCTTGAGTTTCTGCAAACCGAAGATAAGCAAATCGGGAAATTTTACTTTGCAAGTTTTTAATTTATAGCCTTTGAAAGATTTTGATTTTCACACTTCCTACCTACTTACTTCCTTTCTCCACTCACAGTTTAAATCTTCCTCTGAGAACACACACACACACACACACCCCTGTTTGTCTACCCTACAAAAGGTGTCTGCAAGCTGGGCCATAGGAAAACCGAGTATGCACTCATATCTGCTTTACCAATGGAGCTATTTTCCTGATACGCTCTCAAAAGTTGCGCCAGCGATAAAGCTACATTTCCAGAGGCACCAGAATGCAGTATCTCGAACCTGACTGGGTACGTACAAGTGAGCACCCAAACCAACTGGGCATTTGCAAAACGAGTAAATGTAACAAACGAAGACACTAACAAACAAACAAAGATATTGTGTGTAAAATGTGTAAAATGCGAGTTCAGTGAGTAAATGTGAGTAATGCAATTAGAGCAATTCCTTTAAACACTAGTTAACTTTGTAGCAAATGAATCACATGGATATATGCTGTTGACTTTTTTGGGCCCTCCAATTTCTTTCCACATTTTCCTTTCCACCAATTATTTCATAATCATTCACTCTCATTAATCACACGTCTATTATAAGCTATAGAGGATAACCAAGGGGTATAAAACTAGAAATTTCATTTGATTTCAAATGGAATACTGCATTGATTCAATCCCCGAAAAAGTTAGTTTGTGGTGGACAACATCGTTTCCATGGGTTTTCTCGAAACTCTCCCATTTCCTTCCACATTCTCATTCTACTAATTATTCCATCATCATTCCCTTGCCTTAATCATCGCCTCCCTTAACCTAACAAGGATATTTGTGGGACGTTAAACTGTAAGATTTAATTTCATTTTGAAATGGAATGGCGAGACTAAAGTAGGGTTATATCTGTTTGTTTTTCGATGAAGGTTAGGGTTTCTTTTCAGCACCGAGGCTGTAAGAGAGACTTATAAGTTAAGGTGGAATCCGAACCACTATAATAGTTCAGATTTTATTAATGCTTCCGTGAGACCATGTGACCAAAGAGGCACGTGCTAGCTATAAGGCCAGCGGGAGAACAATATTATATGCCTAAAGAAACATGAGACAAGATACATTATTCATACCAGGTAGGAGACCCGGGTTCGATTCCCGGTGGGATCTCATGTGGTTCGGATTCCATGTTAATCAGTAGTTCCCGTCAGAGATGTTCACCCTCGCGAGGGTGGCCCTCTCGAGGGCATCCTCACCCTAAATTTCCCTCGCCCACAGTGACGCGAGGGCGAGGGAGCGCGATGGCGAGGACAAGTTTTGGCCGCGAGGGCGAGGGTGCGCGAGGGCGAGGACAAGCTTCGATGGCGAGGGTGAGGGTGCGCGAAAGCGAGGAAAAGCTTCGACGAAGAGGGTGAGGGTGCGCGAGGGTGAGGGCAAGCTTCGATGGCGAGGGTGAGGGTGCGCGAGGGCGAGGAAAAGCTTCGACGAAGAGGGCGAGAGTGCGCGAGGGCGAGGACAAGTTTCGGCAGCGAGGGTGAGGATGCGCGAGGGCGAGGATAAGCTTCGATGGCGGAGGTGAGGGTGCGCGAGGGCGAGGAAAAGCTTCGACGAAGAGGGCGAGGGTGAACGAGGGTGAGAGCCAAGTGTTACTGCGGGAGCGAGGGTGCACGATGGCTAGAGACAACTTCCTTCAGGAGAACGAGGGCACGCGAGGGAGGAGGACAAGCTTCCTTAAAAGAAACTGTTTTGGAGTTTGCTGTTTGACCTGTTTTGGAGAGAGGCAAAATTTAAAATATTATCTGCCATGTCCCCTAGATGAAAAGTTAGTGTCATAGCAAGGTTATACATTAATCGTATTTTTTCTTTCAATTAATTGCAGTAGACAATTTCTCGTGTGTACATACATAATTATTAAAAATAATAATGCAAATAAGAATAATATTTGATTTTTCCCATGAAAGTTTCCAGGTAGAAATAGCGCTACATTAAGAAGTAAGTGTGCCTCATTGTGGCCCTCCCTGTGCTGGAGACGTTTTAGATAAGAAGTGTCCACTACACTGTCATGTTTAAAGAGTGTTGGTAGACAGACAGACAGTCACTCACGTCATTCAGCAGTAAATGACAAGAGCGCTGATATCTGAACAAACACAATCAATGAGAGAACCATCAGAATGCAGTAGATCAGATGGAAAAAGACTTGATGGAATGACTTTGGTTCACAGATGGCCATAGAAAACTAAAAACGAAAATATTTATTGCAATTAAACGATTAACACGATTGGTATTATTGGACGTGAGTACGTTGGCTCAGTGCTACAGCCAATCTCTGGTTTCAGGGGTCACTCGTTCGATCCCAGGCCAAGTGAGTTCGTGGAGGACGATAGCGTATACTTGGGTTTTCTTGAGATTTTCCCGTTTCCTCCAGTTTTCTCATTTCACCTATTCTTTCATCATAATTCACTTGCAATTCCATAAGTCTCCTTTAGCCATCGATGGCATAACCGTTGGATGTTAAACTAAAGATTTATTTTTTTATTTTTATTTATTTATTTATTTTTTTTAAAGATTGGTATCTTTGAAAGCGTTTTTGATATAGTGTAAGAATATGCAGCGCACAGTCTTGAAAAGGGAGACTATTTAGGGCGTCCAGTAGGCTTCTTTCTGTGATCTGTTACCCTTCATTATCGACGTTTTTATTATTATTTTTTTTTCGCTAAATAGGATATTAAAATAGAATGATTTGGTTCTATATCGCAAGTTTTAAAGCTCCCTGACAACTGATATTTAGTCAGCAAATCATAGGAAAACTTAGAAATAAAGAAACAAAACTACCTGAAGTATTCGGCTATGGTTCATCTAATCATGGGCGTCGTAACGAGGGGCTTGGGTGGTCGCGTTCCTCCCAGATTTTCGTCACACGTATGTAAGCAAATTAAGAAAATAAAAGCATATATTCAGGGGTGTAGTCGAGAGTATACGAAGGTGTATTGCTCAATCTTAGTCATTTGCGCATATTTTCTGCTTCAAGGCGTGTAGTACTATATTCAAAACTAGCATATATAACCTGTGAAATTTTTAAGACTAGCGTATACTCTGTGAAAATTTTAAGACTATGGTGTACGCCGTGTGAAATTTTAGGACTTGAGTAGGAAGTTTTTGATAGTCTATTATTGCAACACAGCCCCTGCCCGCTGCAGCCCCTAGTTATTCGCCTCTACTTTCTAAACATTTTCTATATATTTTACATCCCTGGAGTTGGTGGCCCCGCATCGTGGTGGTTGTGGGGACATTATCTAAGCCTTTGGTCAAGTGACCTTACAT
The DNA here is from genome assembly GCF_964235325.1 of Thermobia domestica. Lineage (NCBI taxonomy): Eukaryota > Metazoa > Arthropoda > Insecta > Zygentoma > Lepismatidae > Thermobia > Thermobia domestica. The sequence goes on along the minus strand of NC_137455.1, from coordinate 177,281,528 downwards.
TTGGACCTGTGAAGTGACCTTACATTTACATAGATTACTATTGAGATAAGTGGGTAAAACTGCATTCAGGTTTACACCTATAATTTCATGATTCTTAGTGTTCATCCTCCCGAAGGGGAACTTTCGAAGATGTCCTCAATTCTAACTATAGAGAAACGTTCTCACACAACAGAATAAACATAATTTCAAACCGTTCATGATCTATATTTAGAAAAAAATAGCACTCTACTAACGTAATTTGCTGTTTTGGAAAATATAAGTTTTACTTATGAATATCTGGGAATCAGTCGATCTGTCTGTATTCTGACGTATTAGAGTTAATGTCCCTTTATAATTCATCACCGATGCCGATGCAAAATAGTACGTGAATGTATAGTTTATGGTAGGATCCGAACCACCATAATGCGTTCAAACTTCACTCAAGGGAATCGAACCTGAGACTTGCTGCAAAGCAGACATGCTTGCTAGACACTATACTAACTTCCTTTGTATATTTCAATATCATTAACTTTCAGTAATCACCGGTAATCGACCTATAACCAGAGTCGAAGTCTAAGAGGGAGTTATTGAAAATGTTTAATTATCCTAATTTTTATGTAAATATTTCACTTTAGAATATTAGCGTTTAAATACTCCTCTCCCCCATACAACTATTACACACGCTAATACTATGTAACAAGCAGTAACGACTACATATTATCAGGTGCAACATTTAATCAATCAACATATAACATATAAAGCTTATAAAATTTTAATTAGTCAGCTGGATTACATCTTATGAAAAAAGTTGAATAATTTCCACCTTATATGTTAGTTGTTTGACGTAACGTAAGCATGAAGGTAAGCTTAGATCTTTGTTCGAAATTCACATTGAAATGATATTCGCAAAGAATTTTCAGTGGGCTGAATCTCTTTCGTTCCAGGTTGGCTACAAGACTGCGATAATCGTAGGACGTAAAAATGAAGAAACCAAAAAGAAACCAACTTAGCGAAGACCGCAATTTAAGTCAAACTTGAAACTTCTTTTCAAAAAGCAATACATTATCGTAGATGGCTATCTGGCGCTAGCCGAAATAAAGGTGCTCTATAAGACAGAGCAAAGCTATCAATCGTAAATTTCAAAATTAAGCTCGCGGTCTACATTCTAACTCTTCTCTCGCTCCATGTCGACTGTCCCTTCCAATAGTCTCTCAATCGTTTTTGTCTGGCGTTCCTTCCGGGTTCATATACTCGGTTATTCACTCTGATTTGCGTCTCGATGAGAAAAGTGCATGCTCGTAGATTAACCAAGGTGAGGTGATGATAGGAATGCGGACGGGGAAGCAATCTGTTATTTTATTAATTGAAAAATTACAACGTAAGAAATGAATGACAGACAGCAAAGGCAAATGAACTTAGAAAAAAAAGTCGATAAGTGATTTAATTTGAAACGAATGATGATTCTTTTGACTGAAATGCTCTTTTAAAATAAAATGTCCCTTTGTTCAAAATAAGAAACTTTTCCATATGTCCAAATACACATGTCTTCACAATTTTATTCCCCAGTCAGAATTTTTAAACTATCCTATCTCTTCAAGTCAATAATTGTCTGTTTTGCGTTATTACTTTTCAACCACAGAGCAAAATAATTCAGTCACTCTACTCCTGTTTTAATGATGTATGGCAGCGTGTAACAAATTGTTGCGAGGTCCTGGGCAAGAAAAGTTTGTGATCGCCCTTTCAGTTTTTAATTGCTAATTATAATAAAATTTCTGGAAATCAATTAATCTACACATTTAATTATTTGTGCTAAAGAAAATAAAGTTTGTTCTCTTACTTTCCCGTTCCACCATTTCTTTCATCATCATTCACTTGCAATTTCATCCATCTCCTTTAGCAGTTACATAACTCTGGGGCGCTAAACTAAATATTTCATCTTTTCTTTCATTACTACAATCTTAAAGTTTGCACGTATTAAAGTTTGCACGACATTATTAATTGTTAAATTGGTGGATATATAAAAGTCAGTGCTAAATCATTTTAGGCTCGATAATCTTTCCAAGGCCCCTGGAGGTGCAAAGCTCTGAGCGTGCCATTTAGGGAGGAACGGTGGCTCAGTGATAGAGAAATTACCTTTGTTCGAAGGGTCGCATGTTCGATTCCCGTCCAAGTAAGTTCGTGGTGGAGGACATCGTGTTCGTGGGTTTTCTGGGGATTCTCCAGTTTCCTACCACATTTTCATTCAACTATTTCTTTCATCATTCACTTCTGTCTCCTTTAGCATTTAGCTTGCATAATAGTGGGATCTTAAACTAAAGATTTCATTTTTTATTTGCCTTTACGTATTTGTAGTGTAAGGAATCCTTGAGACAACGTTTGAAAGTATCATTTCATAATTGTGGGAATTACTGAAAATAAACTTTCCAGCAATGATAGCTGCCAAAAATGAACCAAAACCAAAGTGATAAAGTGCACAAATTAGCCCCTAGGGTAGTTTCTTAAGACAAAGTTTCATATTTATGGCAATTATTGAAAATAATTAAAAATGTTAACATTGTTAAGGTAGGACAAATGTATCTCTATTAGTGGTGAATATTAACAATATTTGAGCATCGAAATTAACCTTACAAGCACATTGACACATTTCAGTTTATATTTTAAAATACCAATTAACTTAGATTCACATTCAAATCAATGAAGTCATTCATGTTATAGGTTAGAGTGGGTATATATTTCCGAGTGATAATTCAACAATAGTGTTCTGAAGTATTTTATTTGTTTGCTGACGGAGTTTCAAAATTAAGCTCTTTAGATCTTTCCCTTTGAATTTGTTCAAATTCCTCAGTTACGCTACATACATCAGGGATGGCCAACGTGTTGACTGTCAAATTCTGACAGATATTCCGCGGCAGTCACTATGCCGCCACTCATCAAACCTTGATTTCACCCTCACCCTCATGAGAGCCGCCCTTGTGTGGCTGAATACTTATGCTTGCATCGTAGTTCAAGGAACATTTTGAAGTAAAGGCATTGGATACTGTTGATAAATGATGTAAATGTCACTATCGACCGAGATCTCTATTGTAACTTTTGTTCCATTTTAGGTGTTCCACAGTAAGTTATACGATGATATGTTTAGTTTCCTTTCTTTAGGACGTATGTTAAGCAAGGTCGGATCCAGGACGGACTTCTGGTGGGGGTGGTGGGTTGTAATACTGCTACTTAGAGCTACTTTTAAGAGCTCCAAACTCTGGGATGCGTTTTATTTGTATACATAAAATAAAGAAGTTTCCTCTTCTGGGGGGAGCGATCGCCCCGATCACCCCCCCGGATCTGCCACTGACGATAAGGAAATAATTCAACAAATAGGTTGAATAATTGATGCTCTGATCCTCACGAAGGAGGCCCTCTCGAGGCCTCCTCACCCTCAATTACCCTCGCCCTCAATGATATGAGAGCGAGGGTGCGCGAGGGCGAGGAAAAGTTTTGAGCACGAAGGCGAGGTCGAGCGAGGATAATGGACAACTCCTATCCCGAGGGCGAGGGTGCGCGAGGGCGAGGACAAGCTTCGACGGCGAGGGCGAGGGTGCGCGAGGGCGAGGACAAGTTTCAACAGCGAGGGTGAGGGCGCGCGAGGGCGACGGACAATATCATTCGCAAGGGCGAGGGTGAACGAGGGCGAGGGCCAACTGCTACTGCGAGGGCGAGGGTGAGTGAGGTCGAAGTAAAATGAACATCTATGGTTCCCGTCTCATATAGCCTCGCTGCTGAAAAGGATGTTAAACTCAAAATCAACTTAACTGAAATATTCGTACCACCGAATTTAATATTTTTGTTATAACGTCGAAAATGAAGTACTAAACGGTAAGAATACTGCAAAAGAAGACGAAAAAGGCAGTAAGTTTAAAAGTGACAAAGGGTGGATTTTAAGAGGTTAAGACATTATCATGTTACTTCAATTAACATTTAGCAACAAAACACCAATATACTATTATACTATTGAACGTCGTAATCTTGTATCACTTAAAATGTTTGTTTCTCTGGAATATTATAATATATTTGTCTAATCGAACCAATTTATCTATTTTACTGTTTTAGCCGTACTATGAAACAAACCATAGCTTATGCTAATATGCAATGTTGTCAATTTTAATGCGAATGGTTAGCAATAATCTGTGCCTTCACTTTTCTGATAACTTTTTTTTATCCATTTGTCTCACATATTTACAGTACTCTTACAGAATTTTTTCTACTTCGATCTCTTCATGAAATTCATACATATGCTCTTAAAGGATTCAACTGTTAATTTAATGAAAGAATAGCGAGACCATTGGAAACCAAAATTAGTCACCAACAAAACTTGATCCGTGGCTTCTACATGTGCACAATTGTTCTCTCGGTTTTCTGTCTTACCGACATGCTTCAAAGACTCACTGCCCTACGAAATATTGCGCAGCTCAAATGCTACACAATGCTTAATATATGAGCATTATATAACTACCTATGAGATTTCGTAGTTGAATTTCCCATCTTCAGGGAATAAAACCTAATTGCAAGATTCTATTCAATAATAATAATAATAATAATAATAATAATAATAATAATAATAATAATAATAATAATAATAATAATAATAATAATAATAATAATAATAATAATAATAATGTGTAACTGTTATTGTTCGACTACTAACATTTGTGGTAGCCACTTGATAGACATATACTTTCAGTTGAGTTGATTTTGAGTTTAACATCCCTTTTAGCAGCGAGGCTATATGAGAAGGGAACTACTGATTAACGTGGAATCCGAAACACATGAGCTCCCGCCGGGAATTGAACCCGGGTCTCCCACTCCAAAGGCGCGCACGATAACCGCTTAGCAACGAAGAAGCATATTTGCTTTCGGCGCAGTTTTCATTTCTCTATTGCAAAAAAAAAAAAAAAAAAAAAATCGATATATTATTGTCGCACTATACTTGTATATACATAAATGTACTACCTCAGTCTCTTGAATCATTACAGGATAAAGTTAATGTCAATTTAGCAGTACCTATACAAAATCCTATTTTTCAATATAATCCTCTCTGCTATTACATACTCCAATATCACCACCACAACTAGAGAAAGATCATAAGTCTAACCTCGACGTCGTAGAATCTCCACAGCAGGAGAAAACTTGTTTAAAACGATTTTTCTTCCCTGGCCAATAAAATAGTAGAGCCGTATTTAATAGTTGCACAAACCAGTTTGCATAACCAAAACAGAAATGGGAATTAAGGGAATAATCGATGAAGCAAAAAAAAAAAAAAAAAAAAAAAAAACTATTAGAACGGGGAGAAGTATACAGGAATCAGGGGTCACCACAAAACCTCCAACAAAATCCACAACAGAAGATGAAATACTGGACTTCGCAAGATGCAGAAAGCGTAGGCACTGTGCTTTTACCCATAGGCGCCGACACGAAGAAAACATTGGGGGGGGGGCTCAACTACTCTAAATAGAAACAATGATTTAGGGTTAGTTGGTTGAAAAGCAACTGGTTTTAATCAGAGTGGATTTAGACACCTTGTAGCCAGGGACGTAGCAGGAATTTATTTCGGGAGGGGTCCAAAGCTTTTCGGGGGGTCCAAACACAATTTCAGGCTAAATTATATTAAAAATTGTAAAATTGCCCCTAAAATTAGACTAAATTTACAAAAAAGTCCGGATTTCGGGGGCGGGATCCGGACCCCCAGGGCCACCCCTGCTTACGTCCCTGCTTGTAGCCTAAGTTCTCCCTCCCCCCGCTTCGTTTGGTTAACAGTTTTCATTCACTTTCTCACTATTTACGTTCCCCGTTTCTGTGCGTCAATAATGGACTACTGACAACTCGTCACAATGCAGTTGCAGTCCTCTCAACTGGTCTAGTGGCTAGCGCGCGTCCATTTGGTGCACATAGTCCCGGGTTCAATTCCCGGTGGGAGAGCGTTGAACTACAGTGGGTCGGATTTCAGCTTAAATTGTAGATCCATGTCTCATATAGCCTTGTTGCTGAAAAGATACGATGAATAATAATCAAATCAACTCAACAATACAGTTGCAACAATTCAGAAACGATAATGGCTAAGAATTCACTATAACCAATAAACTGTTTAACCTTTTATCTCATAATAAGTTCAGTTAAACCTCTTAATAACGGACATCAATGGGACATGACTATTTGTTCATATATGAAAGGCGACTGTAAAAGGGAGTGTTCTCTCCCGTAACAATACATATATTTGTTCCACTTTTCCACGCATTTATTCCGGTGATAGCAAAAAGACAGATTGATGATTCTACATCTTTCTTCGTATCGTTTCTCCAAGACTTCCTTGACATATACAAGCTATCGAGCAAAGGTTACACGTAAACAACATGACTGGTAATGTCCAGTCCAGTTATCCTGTAACTTTTAGGAAAATACGCCAGTGGTGGAACTTGTGGCATGTCAAGATTAATCTTTTGCAATAATGAAAGCAAACTCAATAGAAGAAAATAAAAATTGTACAATAAAATAGAAGATTGACAATTCTTTGAAGTATAGATAAAAATTTTCAAAATTGATGTTTTTGATATTAATCCTAATTTAGACCAGTCGCAGAAACATGCCATTCACGAGTTATTATACAAATACAAAAATGTTTTTATACACTCCGGACGGCATTGGACATTATAGGGCTACAGTCATAAAATAAGAATCCCTAAATCGGCAGTGTTCCAGAACAAATCTCCCTGTTCCAATGCATGTTCGAGATCAGGAAAACAAACAAATTCAAGACCTTATTAATGCTAGAATTATACAACCCACAGACGATAATAGCTTCGCCTCGCCACAAATTATTGTCAAGAAACCAAATACGAACGCATTTAGAATTGTTTTGAATTTACAGCAGTGTGAAACTTACATTAAATACCTGTGGGTGCCATTCCAGTCAATTGAGTATGTGTTAAACACTTTAAAAGGCAGAAAATACATAACCACCTAATAAATTAGCACACAAGCTCTCTTAATTGCAACTAGGATGATTTTACATTGATTAACGAATAAGATCTTTTGCCGATGACATCGTGCTGAGAGGCTACACTTTTCAATAATACCTAAGGGAATTTTATTTTAAAAATTAAGAAATTTTTGTGCTTCACCTAAGACAAATTTATTTTACTCAGAGTGAATGTTCTCGTATATTTAGTATCAGGTAATTCTTTTAAAACCTCTGCAAGAAAGCTAAAAATATAGAGTTCAAGATTCCACCAAAAGAGAATTTTGCAGTTTTACGGGCTTATGTTCCTACTTACTGGCACATATCAAGGATTTTGCCATGAAGATAGAACGTTTTTAACAGATGTTTCCAAAGCAATGTTTGTGTTTTTCAAATAATCTTGTGAATTCTGTTCCTGATGTGGGGGATGTAAGGTTCAGTATCTCAGGTGTAAGCAACTACCATAAAGCATGCTTCATTCAGGAGCACGTGTTTTCTATTCAAAACATAATCACCAACAGACGGTGGAAGAAGGATACCATAAAGACGCGCAGTTGGTTCCGAAGGAAATTGAAGATGGTCAACCCTCTCTTCACCAACTTCCTCTTCAGAAGACAGTCATAAAACAGGACCTCAAGTGGACAGAAGAATAAGTCCCAGTGGTGATCCAGTGACCTTCCTAAACTATTTCTGAGATCGTTTTGTGTTACGGAGGTTTTGTAAACTCCGTATTTCTATAACTACCTGCCGCGGAGGTTGCAAAAGGCAAAGAGATACAACTATACTGTCTCCTGAAACTACGATGAGTAAGAAAGATATCCTTTCAATCACCAACCTAGACCGCTGTGGGATAGAAGATTTTACCTTTTAATCTTAAGTTACTTATCACCATCGACTTTGGTAGAGGCAAAAGCATTACAGCTAAGCCGCATGGTGTTGCTACTGTCGTTGCAACCACAACACCGATCTGAGAATAAGCTAGCAATTATTTATTTCTAACTAATTTACGGCTCTTAACTTGTTTCAGAGGCATATTGAAACGTGTGTCGCATGGATATTGTTCTCAATAGATTAGCGTGCTCCGGAATATATATTCACTGAACCCTCTGACATTTGATTCGTGTTCCAAGATGATATACTAGGCCTACCTTTGAAGACCCACAATGCGCAACTTCGGTTGGGGTTGAGGAAAAGGGGGATACTTCCTGTTTGTCGTCAGCAGTGATTCATTTTTTGTTTGAAGTTTCTACGTGCACTTCGAACAGAAAAATGCCTTTACCGGGTGGTCTCTCTCTCTCTCTCTCTCTCTATATATATATATATATACTAGCAGCGTTCACCCCGCTTCGCTGCGGTCACCCCGGAACGCAATAAACTTTGTTACTTAGATAATTTTTACTTTTTCGCTTTCAAATTGCAGTAAATGTTAACATTATAGCGCCTGTCATTTATGTTAACCCGCCGAGTGACACGGTCATGCGGGTTGCATATAAATACGTTTATTTTTATACCTATGATGAACTAACAAAGGATTTGTACGTTATGGACACTTGAATGGTCAATTATCTCAAGACACTGGTAATTAAAAATTAAAGTGATATGATAAAAACCATCTAGGGTCCAAATCCTAATAACCCCCCAAAAATAAAAGAAATTGGTTCAGCCGTATTAGCGTGATGAGGGAACAAAGGATTTGTACGTTCTCTTTTATAATATATATATATATATATATATATATATATATATATATATATATATATATATATATATATATATATATATATATACATACCGTAAAACTAAAATGATAAAAGTCATTCCAGCTCCGAACTATATCCACGTTGAAAATTAGAATGAGATCGATTCAGTGGTTCCAAAGTTATGAAGTTTTACCAGCATATATTTACCCGCTTCGTTGGGTAAAATGAAAATTTAAATGCACAATCCCGTCTCTCATGTGTTCAGTCACCACGAAATATGCTGTTTCGTTTTTAATGGCATCGAATTAAACGGCATCGGAAAGATCACTGATCATCTCGGCTACCCCGGAAATCATGAATTCGACACTAATATTAATCGTTTTCGATCATTTTATTATCTCTCCCTCTCCCAAGTTGCGGACTGAATTTGGTTTTAAACGGGATCTGAAGTGTCATTCTTCATCTCAGCGGCCCTAAAAACTACGGATCAAACACTTATATCGAAAAATTTTGACCATTTTTATATATCTCCCCCCTCTTCTATGTTGCGCGGCAGGAAATCGGATGTGTCACAGGTCATCTCAGCGACCTCGGAAACTATGAATTCGACACTAATATGGCTTATTTTTTATCCTTTTGATTTATTTCTCTTCCCCTCTCTCAAGATGTGGGGTTGAATTTGGATTTTAACAGTATCAGAAGTGTCACTGTTCATCTCGGCGATCTCAAAAACTATAAATTCAAGACTAATATCGGTCATTTTCAACCATTATATCCCCCTCTGCCATGTTGCAGCCCATGTCATTGGAAGTGTCACCGTTCATCTCAGTGACCCCCAAAAATGTGGATTCAGCACTAATATCGGTAATTTTCGATCATTTTAAATCTCTTCCTCTTCCAAGTTGAAGGTTCGAATTTGAATTTAAACAGGATCAAAAGTATCATTGTTCATCTAAGCGACCCAGGAAACTTTACATTCGATACTGATAGTGGTCGTTTTCGATCATTTTCATATAAAACTTTCTCCCCCTCCTACGACTTGCGGGGATGATTTTGGATTTAAACTGGATGGAAATGTCACTGCTCATCTGAATGATCGCGAGAACTACGGAATAGACACAAATATTGTTCATTTTCGATCATTATCATATATAGCTCCCCTCCCCCTCAACAGTGCTGCGGCACACGCCATCAAAATTGTCACCGTAAATCTAAACTAATCCTAAAACTATGGATTCGACACTAATATTAGGCATTTCCAATCATTTTTAATGTTTATTCCCCTCCCCTACGTTGTTTTCTTTCCCTCCCCAACTATCAAGGTTGAACTTGGATTGAAAAAGCATCAGAAGTGTCACTGTTTCTCTCATCGACCCCGAAATTTATGGATTCAACACTAATATCGGTCATTTTGATCATTTTAAATTTCTCCCCCTCCCCCTCCCCTACGTTGCATCGTGAAACTCAATAGCCTAAAACAATCCCTGCCCGAAAACTCATGTATGTTGAAAATTTGATTGAGATCGGTCGGGTGGTTCAGGAGTGATGAAGTCACAAAGCAGTCTTTTTTATTTTAATTTTCATATACTTCTCCTCCCTCACCCTCCCCTATGCTGGCTCGGCAATGTGAAACGATAAAAAACACCCAACGGCCGACCTTCATACATGTTGAAAATTTGATCGAGATTGGTTGTGTGGTTCAAAAGTTATTAGTTTTATTAATTTTTATTCATGCGTCCCCTTCCCCTCCCGCTCCTCTAGAATATACCGTTGAAGTGCAATTACAAAAAAGTGTTCACATCCGAACCTCGTGTAACTCGAAAATTTGATTGAGATCGGTCGGATATTTCAAGATTTATTAAGTTACAAAAATAGTCACTTTCATTCTTATATAAAATGATTTTTATATATCTCCCCTTCCTTCTCATCCCATACATTGCTCCGTCAAATTTAAATCATAGAAACGATTCCAGGCCTGAACCTCATCTATGTTGAAAATTTGGTCAAGATCGGTTGAGTTGTTCAAGAGTTATTAAGATTTATTTATTTTTATAGCCACTCCTCCTCCCCCAACCCTCAGTTCTACCATTAAACTGAATAGCCTAAAGCCAGCCCAGCCTCCAGCCTCAAACCTCATCCATGTTACAAATTTGATCCAGATCGGTCAGACGGTTCAGCAGATTTAGAGTCACAAACAGTTATCTTCAATTTTATCCATCTATCTATCTATATAGATTTATTAGCATATATTACCCGTTTCGCTGCGTTGAAATAAATAATTTAAATGCACACTGATATTGCTCATTTTGGATCATTTTAATGTATGTCATCCTTCCTCATCCCCCAAGTGTCAGGGCTGAACATTGACTTAAACAGCATCAGAAGTGTCACTGTTCGTTTCGGCTACCGCAGGAACTATAGATTTATTAGTAGTATCTGTCATTTTTGACCATTTATATATATACATTTCCCCCAGCCCCATGTTGCGGGCCATGACATCGGAAGTGTTACCGTTCATCTCAGCGACCTCAAAAAATGTGGATTTAGCACTAACATCGGTTATTTTCGATGATTTTTATATATTCTCCCCTTCCCCCAAGTTGTGAGTTTCAATTTGGATTTAAACGGGATCGGAAGTACCAATGTTCATAGAAGGGATCCAGAAAACTATAAATTCGATACTGATAGTGGCCATTTTCTATCATATTTATATATCTCTTTCTTCCCCTCCCCCAAGTGGCGGGGCTAATTTTAGACCTAAACCGGATCGCAAATGTTACTAATCATCTGAATGATCTCGAAAACTATGAATTAGACACTAATAATATCGGTGATTTTCGATCATTATTTTATATAGCTCCCCTCCCCCTCCTCCTTCCTGCGACATACGGCATCAAAATTGTCACTGTTAATCTCAGCTACTCCTAAAACTATGAATTCGACACTAATATTAGTCATTTTCGATCATTTTAAATGTTTATTCCTCTCCACTACGTTGTACCCTCCCCCTCCCCAACTATCAGGGCTGAATTTGGATTGAAACAGCATCAGAAGTTTCACTGTTTCTCTCATCGACACCGAAAACTATGGATTCAACACTAATTTCGGTCATTTTGGATCATTTAGAAATTTCTCACCCCCCCTTTCATACGTTCCATTGTGAAACTGAATAACCTAAAGCAATCCCTGCCCCAAAACTCATGTATGTTGAAAATTTGATTGAGATCGGTCGGGTGGTTGAAAAGTGATGAAGTCACTAATGCAGTTTTTATTGTATTATTTTTACATATATATCTCCCCCTCCCCTCCGCTACGTCGGCTCGTCAAAGTGAAACAATAAAAAAAACTCTCAAGGCCCGACCCTCATATATGTTGAAAATTTGATCAAGATTGGTTGGGTGGTTCAAAAGTTATTAGGTCTTATTAGTTTTTATTTATACGTCCCCCTCCCCTTGGATCTAGCGCTAAAGTGAAATTGCAAATATGTTTTCAGATCCGGACCTCATGTATCTTGAAAATTTGATTGAGATCGATCGGATAGTTCAAGAGTTATTAAATTACAAAAATAGTCACTTTTAGTCTTATATGAATTGTTTTTTATATATCTCCTCCCTCCCCCTCCCCTAGGTTGCACCGTAAAAGTTAAATGATAAAAACATCCCATGCCCGAACCCTATCTATGTTGAAAGTTTGATCAAGGTCGGTTGAGTGGTTCAAGACTTATTAAGTTTTATTTATTTTTATATATCTGTCCCTCCCCTCCCCCTCACCTTCTTTGTACTGTAAAAGTGAAATGAAGAAACCATCCACACCCAAACCTTATCTATGTTGAAAATTAGATCGAGATCGGTAGGGTGGTTCAAGAGTTAAGTTTTATTCATTTTCATATATTTCCCCTTCCCCCTGTCCCTCCCCTACAATCTACTGTCAAAATGAAATGATAAAAAACTTTTCAGGTTTTAATTTCATATATGTTGAAAATCTGATTGAGATCGATCGGGTTGTTCAAAAGTTATTAGTTCACAAACATGGTCACTTTTATTTTTATATTTATTGATTTCATAAATTTCCCCCTCCACCCCCTCCCCTACGTTCTCCGTCAAAATGAAATGATGAAAGTCATCCCAGTCCCAAACCTCATCTACATTGAAAATTTGATCCTGATCGGTCATTTGGTTCAAGAGTTATTAAGTTTTATTTATTTTTTATACGTCCCCCCTCCTCCCCCACCTCTAAGTTCTACTGTCAAAGTAAACAGCTAAAAAGACTCCCAGGCCAGAACCGCATCTATGTTGCAAAGTTGATCGAAATTGGTCGGGCAGTTCAAGAGATTAAGTCACAAACATAGTCACTTTCAATTTTATAATATAGATTTTTTATATATATACACCTCTCCCTCCCCTCAGTTCAAACGAAAAAAAATTAGGCATAGGGTTATTTTTACGTAATATTCATATCCTAGTTCGTACTGTGAATAATTCCTCTGCTATAGCTGCTAATTTTCTTTAACACTTCAACAAATACTTCATTGGCAACAATGGTGAACGTTGCTGCAGGGAGTTTGAATTGCTCTAGTTCCTGCTTGGAATACACACGTAGATGGCACTGCGTCGGAATACACACCGATCGAGAAACGAAATTTTTCAGTCTGGATACACACTTTTCACACACAAACCGGCTGTATCCGTATAAACGAGCGGAGTCAAAAGAACTCGCGGGGGGACCCCTATAATGGTCCTGCACGCGTTAAAAGTAAAAAACTTTTCGAGCAACCACTAAAAAATGCTCGCTTTGCAAAAATTGCTCAGAGTGCTGCTCTGTAGCCGATCGACCTACAAAGATTGGCGGGTTCACCAACACACACACACACACACACACACACACACACACACACACACACACACACACACACACAATATATATATATATCAGCTCAACCAAAAGAGTTCTTTTAATTTCCCTCTGTCATCTCAAAAACATCCTTACATTCCAGAGAAATTAAAGTATATATATATATATATATATATATATATATATATATATATATATATATATATATATATATATATATATATATTTATATTAAATACTCCTAAGTTACCAGCTACATTAGAGTAAGCTGGGTCATTTTGTGTAATGCAAAACACTTTAAGAATTATTATTATTCGCTATTTTCAATATAGATTGTAGTATATTCAGTTCATTGTGGTTTCTATGGTTCATATTCAAAATTGTGCGATACGTATCAGCTCATCGATTCCAGTTATGTTTATAGATTCTGTTGTTCTTGATGTACACTCAGGCTAATATCTAGAGCAAGACCGAATTAATACATTCAAGCTAGGCTATACTTATGTAATCTCAACTCATATATTCATAATCGACAATGGATCCAGCACTTAGTTGCGGCTACACTAATTCTTACGTTGAATGCCGTACATACGGCAGCCTAGTGTAGAATAACACCAGTTCAATACTACAGTACATACACTTTGTGTCTTGTAATATGGAGCCCCCCTCCCCCCAGAAGAAAAAGTTTTGAGTTTGCGTCTGCTAAAACTAAATTGTAAATGATCATTATAAACAATGATGATTCCAAGGGTAGCAGGGGTTTTTCCCGAAGTCAAGAAATTCCTTCCCTGGATCATATATCCTATCGTGCTAGATATAAGTTCCCAAGTTTTGAATTACTACTTTCCGCCCCAGCAAATTGAAAAACTCCCCCCCAAAAAACTTGGTGAAATCATCACTGACTACAAATGATGCTTTATTCATATTTTCACGATTTATTTCTGTCCGTAGCTTGCTACCTCCTGCTCGCTCTTCACACCTCCAGTGGTTCCCAATCGACTTCCAGTGTTCTAAACCGATTGTAGTGGCTCAATTACAAATAAAATTAGCAGGTATCAAAATTTTTCAATGAAAAGTAAAAACGGCGAAGAAAGTAATCGTTATTGGTAACGCAGCTACTTGTAGTATATTATTTTGAATTACTATTATATTTCAGTGCTTTCATATTTATTGTTCGGAGTTTAACGCCATTTTCAATACTGAGGATAATGCGACATGGAGCTTAATGATGAACATGTGCTCACATTGCCGATGCCACTCGATCATTCGTCTTTTTTCTTTTTTCTTTTCATTTAATGCTGAAATTATGAACAAAGACGCATCACTGTTTGGGTACAGGAGCTGATTGGATAATTTGGTCCAGGTGCTACTAATCATATAATTCTAGATCCTTTGAAATAAGGGACATTCTTACATTAAAGTTAACATATGCAAATTGCACAAGCACATCTTAGGCATACACGTAATGTCGTGTATTCTCACCACAAAAGAACGAATATGTAACTTACAAGAACGAAAGAGCTTCATATGAATACTATGATGTGTAAAATATGAAGAACATGAAAACTTAAGTCTCAAAATGCTTTTCTTGTGGTAAAACAGGGCATCTTTATTTCCGTAATTGAATTTAATAAGCCATCAACCATTAAAATTTTGCAGAGAATGGGATGAGAATAAATGAGAGAGAGAAAGAGAAGACAAAAGCGTGAGTGAGGAATGCAAACGAAATAAGGATCAGGGAGAGGTTGTATGAAGAAGGGAAAGGAGGAGGGGCAAGAGGCGATATTCACAAATAATTCATGAGGCAACCAGATGGGGCCATGTCTACAAAAGTAATTCTCTTGCTGTCAGTCAAGGAAATTTCCAAAGATGGTTGGAAAATATTAGAATCATCCACTTTCTCCTTTTACTCTCTTTCTAGGATTACGAGAGAAGGTGTAGTTCTACGTACCTTCATATGTCCTCCATATATATATATATATATATATATATATATATATATATATATATATATATATATACACGTTTATAGGTTGGACTATTTATCTTCACTCTAATTTCTGAAGTAATGGACAAAAAACGCTAATATTTTGTACCATACAAATATCGGCAGATGGATATTGTTTGACATACTAAAGTTATATTTTTTGAAATATCACTTCGTTAGGTTATTACTTGTTAATAATCTTCATATAAAGTAAAAACATGCAATATCACACTTGTAATGTAATATTGGAACTAAGGTGGTTATATGATCACAAAAATCGGATCCAAGCCTAACGGAGCTCTATTTTTTCTTATGAGTACAGTAAAAGATGAGGTGTACAGTCGTAAACCATGTAACAGGGACACTTTGGGATGAAATTCAAATGGTGAGTGCAGAAATCTTACTGGTTACATTAGTATGGAGGAAGTCCTGACTCGTACTCAGAAATGTATCGATATTGAAGGCTACCCTTTGGAATATTTACTTTAACTACTGTTAGGGAACATTCAGTACGACCAGAAATTATATATTTTTCCACCCAGAAATTTAATCTTGTAGGTTGGAAAATACATTTTTTTTATCACAGTTCAAAGTGTGCATACATTTTCTAACGGACTGGCTATGTACCTGAAACTAAATCAATATTATATCAGAAATAAAATAATCTGTTCCAAAAGTATTTTTAATGCGACAGTCAAAACCCATTAAAATCAGATTATTGTTTAGTAATTTTTAGAATTTGAAAGAAATAAGATTCATAAACATGCATAGCTCTCTTTCAATATACTAAAAATTATTGCAAAATAATTTATTCGAAATATAGAAATAACTTTTTTCTTTGATATTATTCTTAAAACCCACAAATTCAAGCATAAGTCAATGGTACAGAAAATCAATAAGCCCAAGATAAAATGTATTTTAATTCTGCGCTAGACCGGTTGTATCACCTTCCATGAAATCTGGAAAAAACAATAGTTTCCATTACTAGACGGTTCATCTAAAGTAGTACTTGTTTGCAATGTTGAAATTCAGTGGCGTTTATTAGCTAAATTGTTTGGACTATCACTGACCTTGATAATACGTTAACAACAAGAACAATAATAATAATAATAATAATAATAATAATAATAATAATAATAATAATAATAATAATAATAATAATAATAATAATAATAATAAGAAGAAGAAGAAGAAGAAGAAGGAGGAGGAGGAAAATATCTGGTGTAATTTACAAATAATGATTGAGGACTATTGTTGAACTTTAGTTTTCAGACCACTAGTTGGTTGGTTGGATTGTAGTTTACCGTCCAATTCAGCACCAAGGTTATATGAGACTTGGACCTACAGCTTAACATGGGATCCAAGCTACATGTGCTCCCACTAGGAATTGAACCCGGATCTCCTGCGCCAGTGGTGCGTACCCTAATCATATAGAAACGAAGGAACTCTTTCAGAAGTAATTCTGAATTACTACAAAAGACCATAGTACCAGAAAAGACCTTAGAGTTCTAAAAATGATAAGACAGTAACTACTCAAGGATTTTAATATTTAGTATAAATCTCTTGATTATCATTGTCTGAATGATGGCTAAAAGGTACATTTAATAAAATTTTTAAATCCATTTTCAAAAGAAATCTCTCTGAAAATTTGCTCAGATATACTTTTAATCAACATTGCGACATAAGTAAAATGATAAACTTGATTACAGTTTTTACAGTTCAATAGAACACTTTAAAATTCCATCTCTGAACAAAACAAACAAACAAACAAACAAAAAAAAAAAACTTCAAATGACGACACTGAAATTTTACTTTTGTAGTTATATAGCTTGCAACACCAGTAAGTATTTTCTGCTTTTGTTATTTGATCCTTCCAGAGTTATTGTAGTGATTTTAAGGCTTTCAAACAAACTTAATACAATTAGTCTATTCTGTGACAAAAATTGGCACCAAAACAAAAATTAATATACTAGTTTATAAATTGTTTTTCGTACAACTTTTTCATTTTCTCGCCAACATCGGCCCACAAGCACCAACAATTCAACTCGCTACAGTTTATTTTGATGAAATTGTAAAATTTACTAAGTTTCATGTAAAATAATATTTTTTATAATACCAACTAAGAAATACAATAACTAACATAAATAATAAAAATGACCATTTTAACTGTAATTAAAGATATACAGGGTTTGTCCGGAAAGTAATAGGACTGAGTCGATTTTAAAAAAAAATATTGAGCCAATCGTTACAATTCTTTAAAAACTGCCAGCGCGATTTCCAAGCATTGAAGGCGTCACGGAAGTCATTCTCCGGAATAGCCTTGAGAGCCGCGGTGAAAGCTGCTTGGATCCCCTCTGTCGTCTCAAAATGCTTGCCTTTCATCGGGCGTTTCAGGCGAGGAAACAAAAAGAAGTCCGGGGGGCCACATCTGGGCTGTAGGGCGGCTGCGGAAGCGTTGGGATGCCGGCCTTGGTCAGCTAGCTGTTCACAAGAAAGGCGGTGTGAGAAGGAGCGTTGTCGTGGTGCAGCTTCCAGTCGGCTCCGATGTCTGGTCGGACCCGATTGACCCTTCATTTGAGTCTCTTGAGCACTTCCACGTAAAACTTGGCGTTGACGGTTTGTCCAGGAGGAACAAATTCATGGTGGACGATGCCTTTGATGTCAAAAATGACAATGCGCATCGTTTTCACTTTGGATTTGCTCATTCTTCCCTTTTTTGGGCGAGGAGACGCCGGCGTGTGCCACTCGGAAGATTGCCTCTTTGTCTCGGGATCATACTCAAAGATCCATGATACGTCACCTGTGATTACGTTATTCAAAAATTGGGGGTCACTTTCACACATGTTCAAATTTTCTTGGCACAATTCCACTCGCCGCAATTTCTGGTCGTCAGTGAGCACTTTTGGGATAATCTTCGCGCACACCTTGCGCATGTTCAAATGCTCTGTCACAATTTCATGAACCACAGTTTTGGTAAATTTAACATCTGGGCAATTAAACGAATACTTAGTCGACGGTCTGAGTTCAAAACTTCGCACACACGAGTCACATTGTCGGTGTTTGTCGAAGTCGAAGGTCTTCCAGCACGGTCTTCATCGGCGACCTCTTCTCGGCCCTCCGAAAAGGCCTTGTGCCACAGAAACACATCACTTCTTGCTAAAGCATGATCTGGGTAAGCCTGCTTGATCATATCAAACGTCTCTGTAGCAGATTTACCGAGTTTAACACAGAATTTAATCGCGTACCTCTGCTCTAACGAACGCTGCATTTTCGGCTTGCACACTCACAGAAACACGTCGCGCGAAAAAGCCTGTCCTGACTCTACGTGTGCTCGGAGACAACTGACCAGCCGCTCGTTCGTTCGCTAGGAACGCCCTCTACCGGATCCAGTCGGTGCGCGCACGCTCCGAAGTACAGTCATGGCGGAATAAAATCAGTCCTATTACTTCCCGAACAAACCCTGTAAGATTTATCTTTATGAAAGTTTGGAACTGTTAAACTTTTGATTGTCTTCTGTATTTATACCACGCGTGCTCGATGTGTAGAACATATTCGAAAACACTTGAAAATATTACAATCTACAAGACAAGGGATCATGCAGCATAATATTTTCAAAACATTCTCTAGTACTGTACTCGCTACACGATGGCGCTGTATACTTCGGCTAACCAAGCATAATTTGTCATTTTGTGTGATTCCACCACTCCTCATAAGATTGCGTTGGCGCTTGGTATTAGGAGGTAGCTAGGTCTTGGCCCTTGGGACTTAGTGGAAAAGTCAGTGTGGACCTTAGGCTAAAATATTTGGATACACCTGCGTTAAAACATTGGTAGCTGGAGGAAACATAAATACTGTTCAACTTACCAGATTCACGTTTCTAGTAGCCAGTAGTTTCTACTACTACGTTGTTAGATCTCTTGAATACAAAGCTGCATACAAAGCCAGACAGAGGATCTTTTTTCGTGTCCGTCTTCGTAAAATTTGCAATTCCTCACGCAATAAAAGCAAATCCAAAGACAAATTATAACTGCTATGCCACTTGTCGCAAACTAAAATGCAAATTTTGCATTGCGTTCAGGCAATCTGTTACGGACTAGGGCCCAGTGTACACACAAAGCTTTCACTGGCTGTATCGTATTTCATATTCTTGTTTCTGTGTCATTAGAAGAAGAAACAAAATTGTAAAGTTATTAATCTAAATTAATTTATACTGATTATAATAACTTTATTTTGCGATGTTCTAGGGATACCACTGGTAGGCCCGATAGTCCACAGTGTATTCCACTTTACTTACGAAATTGCTAAAAAGTCTTGTAAGAGAAAGCTGTTCATCACTTGTACAGAAAGACGATTTTGTTGTGGAAGAATGAGGCATACAAAGTTCACTTTTTTTATTCTGATTGCATTATTTCCATATTTCCAATTTATTTGATTGAATGAGATGTTTTGTTCAATGGTATTTTGCAAATAATTTTCGATATATTTTCATTACTTCGAATGTATTGTCTAGGTTTAGAATACGGTAATTTACCACGTAGCATAAGGATTTCATTAAACTCTACTTGTAATGGTTAGAAAAGAAAGTGTATGTTTTACAATATACTAACGGAATATATTATCTTTTACTTTCATTTACTTTGAGCTCTTCTGTTCAGTGATTGACACCAATGATCGAGAATTCGCCACAAATTGAAAATTTCGCAATATTTTTAAATTAAGAGAGAGAGAGAGAAAAAATGTTATACACTTTGAAGCGTGCTGCTTCTCTGTTGTTTGTCTCTTTTGGTACACTCTTCTTTCACTTTAGAGTCCCTTGATTTGTAACATCTGAGTGCTGGCATCTCTGCTCTGTACGTGTCACACAGCGAAGCGTATGGATGCTGGCAGCTGTCAGGCGGGATGTGAAAACACTAACAAAAGTGCATAGCATGTAGAGTGTGGCAGGCGGCTGTCCAGCCCATACCAATGCAAACGTCACGGCCAAGAGTGGGTTGAAAATGGTTCCGCTAGCAATAGTACTATAGGAATTACAAGGAATACCCCCGAGTTTCCCAGGAAATCAAGTTAAATAACCGTTCTTCTGAGCCATAGAACAAATCGACTCTAAAGTGGTTTAAAGGAGGGAATAAATTGAGAGAATATACGCTTTAAACAGTAATAAGTACGATTATACGGTACGTGTTGATATTCTGTATAACGTTATTTCAATCATAAATAAGTGATCTTATTCATAAACTTATAAAATAGTAGACAAATACTAGTTTCGATTTTATTCAATTAATTTAAAAAGGGATAGAGCAGTATCACATCGCACTTGTCACAATTGAAAATTTCACAATATTTTATTTTTGGAATTTCACAATTTCTATCGCATCGGAATTTTATTTTTCTGAAAATCATCCGGAAATAACTTACTCATGAAGGTAAACTCTACTTCCCAGGAAACCGAAGTATTCATATTATAATCATAAGTCAGAGATCGCTATTGAAACATTAATTTCTGACATATAAACAAAATCACCGGAGCTGTTTTCGATAATTCCGGTATTTCTGATTTTCACACTATAGCAAACTACCCTTTCCGAGAGTAGGAAATATATTGAATGATATAGCCTCTTGACTTGTATATCAGAACGAACATGTATTTGAAAACATTTCTTTGGATGTATGATTCATGAAACGTTAAAATCTGTTGAAATATCGAATTCGATTTTCTTTTCCTCGATCACCGTTCTTTGTTCTCTTTTGTTGTTGCTTAAAAATAAAAATGAAGAATGGCAGTTATAATCTTATTATCCAAATTGTAAAATAAACATTACTCTTACTATCATTCAAATTACAAGACACTTTTATCTCATTATCTTGTAAGACAAATTTTTTTATTTAATTACACTGGTTGGTACACATTTTCTTCGTGCAACAGTAATGGGTGATTTTTATATTTTCCATTGCGCTGAATCCAAATGTGCAAACTAAAATATTCCATCACCCACCAATTTTGAGGGAGAATACATTTTCTATCTCCATAAAGTGAAATATTTTTCTAGAAGTCTTAATGAGTTTCAAGGCTGTTGAATAGATGGCGCAATAATAAACCATAGGGAATTTTATTGTGTAGAAAGCAGATCTTATAAACATTTTTGCAACGTATTGGCTGTTGGAATAAAACGTTTATTGTCTGTTGTGTGTTGTAAAAGAATAGTGAAAAGTAAAAATCTCTTAAGTAGTAACAAGCAGTTGTCAGTGTTGCCAATTGTAGGAACATTTAGATATTTTTGTTAACCAGGCTCGCCAACAATATGGTAATTTACCGCGATATACGATAATTGAAGCCTTAATGCTATATACGATAATGCCAATACGATAATAGGTGAATATACAATAATTTTAGAGCATACATTTTTTATACAGTTTTGAATATGCAATTAAATTGTAGATGTGCATTAAATAATTATAAAACACTCACACTGGAGTTTTAAAGAGTCATTCCAGCCAACAATTTGAGAATTGACAAATGACAATCCTGCCTCCATAGGGTTAATAAGGATTTTTAAAAAAAATGTGAGGACAGTGACACCGAGTTGAGTTGATTTAAGTTAATGTCCCTTTCATCAGCAAGGCTATATGAAATTTACTAGGTAAATTTCTTATATGTTATTGCTGTTAATAGTAGTATTATTTTCTTTCTACAATTATCTCGAGCATAACGAATATATGATATTTTTTTGTAATATACGATAATTTTAAAGACGAGAATTACCAACCCTGATTTCGTTAAATTTAATTTCTAACTTTAGAAAAATAAGGAAAAACATATAATAGAATTTGAGTTCATTGTGACAAATTTCTCCTGTTTTTGAACAACACTAAAACAAAGATGATCTAAAACTTTTCCCCAGTTAGCTGGAGTAGGGTGACACTAAAACAAGGATGAGAAACAAAAAAATGGATCAGAGCTTCTTAATTCACTTTTAGAGTTTTTAGTCATAAATCCCTCTCTGAAGGCTCAAGGAACAATGCAGAACTTTTGACATAATGGATTACGTATCTCTAAATGAACCAAAATATCATAGAAGTTCACTTGTTCTTTCAGAGATTCGAACCCAGTGATACTGGAAAAGGACTGAATGTGAAATACATTGTTAGTCTTTACATAATTTTCAAAAAAATAAAATCATAATGGAAGAATACATCAGCATGCATAAACAATTTCTGATGAGTAAAAATAAATATTACGTAGTTTATTATGTACAGGGTGGCCCAAAAGTAGGTATAGAGTCCCGTACTGATCAATTCATTGCTTTTTATATAATTTCTTATTGTTAGTCATTAGGTAGAGTTAGTTTCTTTGTTATTTGTTCTTAATGCCTTTTTACTTATATCTTAAGCTTGGAACAGTGGAAGCAAATAAACCTATAAGCTAGAATATTATACTTGATCAATGCAAGATGTATACCTAATTTTGAGCCACCCTGTATATTGAAATTTGTAATGCATGATCATATATTAAGTATTAATTTTTTTCAGTACGAACTTTTGGGTGAAAAGTAGAGAGATTTTAGTTGTAGGAACTTAGCCAAAATGTTGTTGGCATAATTTTGTCAACTGACACACTATTCAGATTTTCGGAGTGTCAAGTGAAATCATTTGGTATTTTACTTGGTTAAATAGTAGCTTCTGAACTTATTCCAGAACTTCTTTGGTGTTGTACTATGCGACTTTTTGTGTGTATGTCAACAGTTTTTTTGTATGTTTCTAATTAAATAACAGAAAATTTATTTAAAAAAAACTGTTGCAAATAAAGCCAATTTGTGTGAGCTTTTTTCAAGAATTCTTTTGTTTGCGGTGAATATGTCTCGTAACTGCCGTAACAAACTAAATTATTTTTGTTACATTTGCGATGAATTAACACTAAAAACTCAGAGGGAGGAATTATCACCATTAGTGACAAAAATTTACCAGCTTTACTTTGACTGCAAGGTCGGTGATCAAAACAAGATTTGGGTACCAAAAACCTCCCGTAGTTTATGCCGAGGACTCTAATAGGCTGGCGAAGAGACACCCACAAATGTAGGTCTAAGTCTTTTGTTATTCTTATGACATGGCCTCTACCTCGTAATCATCTTGATGACTGTTATTTTTGTACGGTGAATATCACTGGCTTTTCCCGTAAATAGATTATCCAAATATACCTTCTGTTTTGAGACCTATCCTTCATGACGACTCAACGCCAGTACCAAAACCTCCAGAACATTTTACTGTGCAATCGGAATAGAAGATTTAGCAGGTGCGAGTTCACACAAGGAGGAAGACTTAGAATTTTCAGTATAGTCAACTACAGAGCCGCATTTAATCACCCATGCGAAGTTGAGCAACTTAGTTTGAGATTTAGACCTACCAAAAACCAAAGCACAATATCTTGGGTTAAGATCGCAATAGTAAAATCTTTTGAATTGAAGAGTAAAGATGTCGATAGGAAGAAGAAGTCGAGTATTTCAAGCCAATTTTCAACGGATGGAGATGTGATACGCTGTAAAAACGTAAGAGGATTAAAGGATGAACTCCACTTAGAATATTTTCCTGGCGACTGGAGGTTTTTTATTGATTCTTCTAAAACTAGTTTAAAGGTGGTTTTAATTCACAAAGGAAACAAGAAGCCATCAATACTGCTTGCCTATGCACTTCATGTGAAAAAGACCGATGAGAACCTTAAAAGTATGTAGCATAAACTATGCTATGAGGATCATCACTGAAACGTATATGCTGACTTGAAAGTCGTAGTGCTGCTGATTAGATTGCAAGGAAGGTATACCAAGTTGTGATGCCTTATTTGCTAATGACACAGCCGAGCAAGGTATAAATATTATTCTGTTAAACAAAGGTCACTCAGAAAAGAATACATCCCTAGCCAGTAAAATATAACACAAGAGGTTTTGGTGCAGAAATTTAAAATATTATTCAACTAAAATCTAAAATAATAATAGTATTCATATCAATCTTGGTCTAGTAATAATAATTGTGAAAGCCATGGATAAACAAGGACAAGGATTTTCCTATTTAAAGAAAAGGTTCTCTTGTATAAGTGAAACAAAAACGAAGGAAGGCATTTCTATTGGGCCCCAAATAAGGCAGCTATTTGAAGACCTTCACTTTAGAAATCTGTTGAACGATGCAGAGAGAAGATCATGGAATGTATCTGAAAATATGTGCAAGAATTTTTTTAAACAATAAAAACGCTTAGAATTATGAAGAAGTTGTGAAGGAACTGATTTCATTTGCAACATGACATTAAACTTATATTCCTATGATATTCTCATTTAAACCCTTTCCCAGAAAACATGAGGCAGTTTTGGACTAGCATAGTGAAAGATTTCATCAACATGTCGCCAAAATGAAAATAGTAAATCGAGCCAACATATGTTAGCAGTCTACTGCTGGTTCCTTCTGACAAGGGAAGCTATCCAATTCCTCGACGAGTACCGCATTGAAACTTACACAAGTGGAAGGACAAGTTGAAAGATGGAAACATGCTCACTCCGACGATTCGCAACATCATCGAATAGGAAGTATAATGATTTTTCCCCAAAGCCCCTGAAAGTTGTATACTCTGGTCATATACGCCTTGGATGGGATATAAATCTGATCTGGAACTTGTTTTCTCACGAAGTCAAATGTTGCAAATTCAAGATGATAACAGTCGGTGGTGATTGTGATCTCTGATACGTCATTGATGCGAATCGATGTCAAATGGAACATGATAAATTACCCGATAGAGAAAATCACGCTGAAACCACAACGCAAAAATGACTTTCTATTATTATTATTATTATTATTATTATTATTATTATTATTATTATTATTATTATTAGTAGTAGTAGTAGTAGTAGTAGTAGTAGTAGTTGTAGTAATAGTAGTATGTCTTCGTCCTCTTGTCGATCTTATTAATATTAGTAAGTAGTTTGATAAGAAAAAATAATTATGAGAACAAGAAGAAGATATCAAAAAGAAGGCAACTTCCCTTGGATTTCGAGAGGTCACGTCCGGCCGGAAGTGGCCAAATCGGGATCAAAATATATTCGTTGTCGTCTTCAGACTTCTAAATATGCAATCTGTTTTTAGATCTCATTTCCGGTTTCGGAGATTAACAGGGGGGGGGGGGGAGTACATGCTAACTATTTCCAGTTGGAAGTGACTATTCGGATATTGGGTCAACCTATATATATTCTTACTCTTTATGGCCTGGGGACCCACAATATGTGAATTCAGCCGCCCTGCGACCGTTTCCGGTCCGAGATTTCCAACCGGAAGTGAGATCAACCTACATATATTTGTGCACATAATAGTTCCAACTCCGAATATATGGTTGGCAAGCTCTTCGAACTTTCTGTCGCTCAGAAATCACTTCCAGTTACATTCGACGAAGTTGTAGATAGCTCTCCCGGCCCGCTTGCATTTGGCTGGATACTCCAATGTCATTCATTGGTTTATTATTATTATTATTATTATTATTATTATTATTATTATTATTATTATTAGTAGTAGTAGTAGTAGTAATAGTATGTCTTCGTCTTCTTGCTGGCGTTCGTGTGGGTTGAGGTGTGAAGTCAGCGATTCCTAGGTCCCGGCTTCGAATCCCGGCTGGGGTATGGTTGAGGATTTTCAAACCTCCACAACAGTGCTAGAGGACAATCAAGACAGGCCGAAGTCCTTCGCTACTGAACGGGCTCAATAATACCTTTCTTTTATTATTATTATTATTATTATTATTATTATTATTATTATTATTATTATTATTATTATTATTAAACAAAGTCATTTTTGCGTTGTGTTTTCACCGTGTTCCTTTTCTCCACCGGGTAAACGTGTTCGTTTGAAACTTATGATCACATATCGTGTTCCATTTGACATCGATTCGCATTAATGACGTACTAGAGAACACAATTATCACCAACTGTTATCATCTTGAGGATGCAACATTTGTCTCCATGCGAAAACAAGTTCCAGTGTATCAGTTTCATATCCCATCCAAGGCATGTATGACCAGAGTACATAACTTTTAGGGCTATGGGGAAAAATCATTGTACTTCCTGTTCGACGATGTTGCGAATTGTCGGAGTAAGCATGTTTCCATCTTTCAACATGTCCTTCCACTTCTGCAAGTTTCAATGCGATACTCGTCGAGGAATTGGATAGCTTCCCTTGTGAGAGAAACACCACAGGAGCAATATAAAAGGCAGAAACAGGCAAAATAAGATCTTCCATAGGAAGAATAGGCACTTAAAAGAAAAAGTATCCATAAGTCAAACACTACCGAATATCCAGGTTTGAAATTAAAAAAGATAAACGTGACCTGAAGGGCCCTATAACAGAACTGGAGAATGATGATGATAATCTTTGGGAAAGAGTGGGCGGGTGAATGTTTTGAATTCAGTGCACAGAATTTGTTTGAAACATCAAAAATTAGGGATGGGCACGAGCGAGCTTTCTTTGAAACTTGACTAGACTCGAAACAGACGTCTTTCAGCTCGACTCGAAAACTAAACTCGAAAAATTTCTTCTAACTCGACTCGAATTCGGATCGAGTTTCGAGTCGAGTCGAGCCAATACGAGCTAAATGGAGCCAAATTCTGTGTGTAGTTTAAAGTACTCTCTTTAAGTATCCTACGTACACAATATAATGGTTATCAATGATACAACAACTATTGCAAATTATTATTATTATTATTATTATTATTATTATTATTATTATTATTATTATTATTATTATTATTATTATTATTATTATTATTATTATAACAACACCGTGTATAAACATTCAAGATAGGTGGTTTCTATCTGAATACTAAACAGTAGTTGACCGCCGACCTCGATAGTAGTAAAGTCTAGAAAGCAAGGATATCGTACACGAGGTTCTGGGTTTGAGTTTCGGAGGAGTAAGTATTCGGGCTAGAGCCAAAAATTGTTAAAAGTTATAGAGCATCGGCCAAAGATGTTCCAAAACTGTTCGACCAGGGTTTCAAGTTGTGGGTCCAGGTAAGGCGACACTTTATCTCAACCAAGCCAGCTCCAGCCGATGGCTCACCCCAAAAGAGCTTAACCAGGCTGATGGATCAATTCAACCGAACCGCCTCGAGCCCTCGGTTCAATTGAGCCGAGTCGATGGCTCATCCCAACCGAACTGATTGATATTACTACCCGGGTTGGGCTTCCGCTTAGGCTCAAAACTTCGATCGCGCAGGTCTAAGCCTTGATGTCAAGAACTATAGTATATACTTATACAAGTATTGGTGCTCAGGACATTTGAGGCTGTTTCGTTATAAAAATCCATTTTCACCTCGTTACGAGACGAGATGAGTTTCAAGCAGTGTCTCCTCTCGTAAACAACACTAAAAGTATCCCATATTACTGCTTACATTTCTCATGGCTTTCGATTTCCAGTCTTATTAGGCCGTGATTTCAAAACGAGTTAAAACGAGCTGAATAAGCGAGCCATTTATCAAACTCGACTCGCCTCGAAACTGAACCTCACAAGTAAACCTTACGTTTGGGTGAATCGAGTTGCTGACTGAGACACATATGAGAAAGTAGTACTAAATGTGGTCAGTATTTCAGTGAAGTTGTAGGTGCGAAGCTCCAGGGGTTTAGGAGATACAGCTACCAGAACATCACATGGAAGTACATAATAGTCTTCATACAGTTGGAGGTAAAAGCCCTGTAAGACCTCTTCTAACTACAAAAGGTGAATAACAAATATATGGGTACATATTAGGACTAGGGGGAAGTCATATAGTAAGAGTATACCTGACGGCGGCCATCTTGAAATCCGCCATTTTGAATTAAGGTTGTTTTTAAAATAGGAATAGGGTCATGTGATGCATGATTTAAAGCGCAAATTTAATCAGATGAACAATGGTGATGTTAATTTTGATTTACGCGCAATTGGTAAAAAGTTACAGGGAAATTAAATATTGTTGCAAAATATGTATTAGTCCTTTACCCCACCTTGTAAATTTTGTGTTAATGATAATAATTAAATAAAAAGCATGCGGATAAATATTAGGTCTATGGTAAGAGTTGCCTTGATGACAGCCATGTTGAAATCCGCCATTTTGAATTAGACAAAAGTTTTAAACAAAACGCATAACAGTGACACCTTATTAATAGCAAATTTTACCATAAATCCAACGGTATAACTATTTTTGCTTTATCATTAACCAGCATTTGTTATCGCATAAACAAGTTGCTAATTTAAAGAAAAATTACCAAAGTGGAATTGAGTCATAATTGAACTTGGGTGTTTCTTCCAGAAAAGTCCTCAATTAGTACAATCAATATGTAGTTCAGAAAAGAGTGCATGACTTGCACAAACATTGTAACGCCACCATTGTATTTCTTATTAACTTCTAGCCCGAAGTCATCTATGCATTACTCTATTCCCATTTAATTTTGTGCTGGTTAATGATAAAGCAAAAATGGTTATACTGTTGGATTTATGGTAAAATTTGCTATTAATAAGACATCACTGTTACGCGTTTTGTTTAAAACTTTTGTCTGATTCAAAATGGCGGATTTCAACATGGCCGCCATCAAGGCAACTCTTACCATAGACCTAATATTTATCCACATGCTTTTTATTTAATTATTATCATTAACACAAAATTTACAAGGTGGGGTAAAGGACTAATACATATTCTGCAACAATATTTAATTTCCCTGTAACTTTTTACCAATTGCGCGTAAATCAAAATTAACGTCACCATTGTTCATCTGATTAAATTTGCGCCTTAAATCATGTATCACGTGACCCTATTCCTATTTTAAAAATTTAACCTTAATTCAAAATGGCGGATTTCAAGATGGCCGCCGTCAGGTATACTCTTACTATATGACTTCCCCCTAGTCCTAATATGTACCCATATATTTGTTATTCACCTTTTGTAGTTAGAAGAGGTCTTACAGGGTTTTTACCACCAACTGTATGAAGACTATTATGTACTTCCATGTGATGTTCTGGTAGCTGTATCTCCTAAACCCCTGGAGCTTCGCACCTACAACTTCTCTGAAATACTGACCACATTTAGTACCACTTTCTCATATGTGTCTCAGTCAGCAACTCGATTCACCCAAACGTAAGGTTTACTTGTCAGTAACAGTGACTCGGCTCGGATCTCGACTCGAGAAAATTACCTTTGGCTTGACTCGAAACTCGACTCGAATTCTGCTCGAGTTTCGAGTCGAGTCCAGTTTTAGCTGGATTCGTGCCCAAAAATTATGCCAGGGAGAAATTCTTAGATTTATTTTGACAACCAGTGTTATTTAACAAACTGTAGAACGTTTTATCAATCTTTATATCTAATAAATAAACTTTGTATTAGTTATACTATAACGTAAGGTGCAAAAGGATCTTTCAACTTACTATTATCCGAAATGCAAAGCAAACCTTCGTCTTACTACCATCTAAAGTACAAGGTTTAGTTTTTATTTACTATTATCCAAACTGCAAGACAAAACATTTGTTTTGTTCCTTTGACAAATGGAAAATGGCAAAGCAAACTCTCAAGCTACTATAACACAATTTCCGATATACTTTCATTTAACTATTTTACAATGCAAATGCAAAACATATTTTCATACAGTTTAGTGGGGGACATGACGGCACAGTGCAGCTCAGTGGTAGAGAGTCTTACCTTTGATGTGAGGGGACCTTGGTTCAGTCTCAGGAGAGTAATCATTGGTTCAATCTCATGGTTTTTTTCCAGGTTCTTCCGTTTTCTCCTACAATATTATTTTACCAATTCTTTCATAGTTATTCATTTTCATTAATCACCCATCTCTTTTTGCCGAAAGAGCATAAGCCTAAGTGTGGGACAACGTAAAACTAGAAACTTTATCTTTTCATCTAGTTTCATCTAGACAGCACTGTTGCATTACTGTACATAGAGTTGGCATTGTTCTGAAGGCAACCTAAAATAGTAAGAAAATTGTTGCCCAACAGATTGGGGATGTTGTCTCCACCACAAGCTTTTATGAAAAGCTGGAAACATGAATAATTAAATTGTATAATTTTTTCATGTAATGTAAAAAATACTAAATTCGGGATGTAGCTTTAACAAGGTTAATATTGTAATAATAAATGAAATACACAAAATATATATTTTAAAAGATGCAGCAGAATTTGGGTAGTTAAACTAGAATGTTAGGTTTGTAAAATTGTAATGGTTAGTAATGTAAAGTTCCTTTAATACACGTATGTCAACTAATTACAATACCTTCAAATATCAAAGTAGCCCCATAACCTGTCGTTTAACGATGTTTTTTCCGCTGAAATTTGATTTACACTTCCTTGACAAACTCGGTGTTCGTGGTTTTATTTAAAGTTTACAAAACCCAACCCCCCCTTTTTGTCCATAAAAAGTATTAAGACTTTAAATGTTCGGAAACCCCCACAATCACGTTGTTTTGACGTAAAGTTGAAAGTTTTAGAAGGTTTAAAACAAAAACCTTCAAAGTTCAGTACTACAAGCATTACCCTCAATCAACCTCACAGGAGGTAACATCGTCCAACGTAAACTTACCAATATAGCTGATAACGTAGAAAATAAGTATTTTCACAATAAAATAATGTTTATGTTTGCGGATATAAATCACTTTACTCAGTAAAAAGAGCATTATCAGGCATGTTAGTTAATATTAAAGTATTAACTCAACAAAGTAACAAAACAAAATATAGCTGACATATAACACGATGTGAAATGTGAAAAAGTAGCAAGTAAGGAAAAAAAAGCAAAACAAGGAATAAGGTGTAAACATGTGCAGGGTAAAGAAAGGACTTCTGCCATTGCATTTAGTTTAATAAACCAAAAAAGTATTACAAATTGCTTCAAAGAAGCTTGAGGCTACATGAGTTCAAATCTTCTTGAAAAAAAAAATAATAAATGTAAGTGACATCCACAAAAATCAAACTACGGACTTCCGGGACCATATTTCTCATCATGTAACAATACAATTGTCTTACAATGCAAAGTATATAAGGGAATACCCGTACACGAAAGTAAAGTTTTTAGATAGATTCTCAGCAACCTGTGACGTTGTTCATCACGCTTATACATCAACGTTCTTCGATAAAGGTGTTAATGAATTCAAATTAAGTCCGTAAACTTTCTTTGATATTATATGAAATCTGAAACAAAGAAGTTATCTCAAGTTGACAGAGGATATTAAATCTCGAACTCAAACAAAAACTGCACAAAGAGAGAGAGAGAGCGAGAGAGAGAGAGTATAACTCCCACTCAAAGAATTTTTTCTTTAAACTATGTTTTCTTTCACAAACTTAAAACATACAAGTTTCGAAAAGTTAAATTCAAAGTTTAATGGATCGAAGCTTGTTGCATTTTTTCTAAAAAAGAAAGGAACAAAAAAGAACTTTACCTTTTAAATAAGTAAGAACTTCATTTGATATGCCATTCAACTTTTTGAAACTAGAAGAGACACTTTGCTTGGAACGTAGACTGTAAAATTGTAGCATAACTTGAAACAAGTAAATACATAATTTCAACGTACAAGATAGGCTAGTAATGATCAGAATTGCATGGACTGTTTCAAACTTGCATTGCACAGATTTTCTATTATTATCATCACATTTCAACTATTTAATTGTAAATTATAACAGACGTACACGCGGTTAATGATTTCAAATGTGTATGTAGATATGAGTGTCATGAGGAAGATGGATGTGAGTTAGGCTTACATTATGTTGAAACAAGATGGGAAAATTGCCACACTCAATATTATACCGACCTCTTTATTCTATGAATTTATCAAGCTATAACAGTGAAAAACTTATGGGCTAAGAGAGACTATGGTTATACAAATGAATGATGATGAAATAATTGGTGGAATGAGAATGTGGGAAGAAACGGGAGTACCTGGGAATGTTCACGGATATAATGTTGTCTAACACAAACTCACGTGGTCTGGGATCGAAGTGGGGACACCACATACCAGAGGTAAACGCTCTACCACTGAGCCATCGTTACTCCCTATAATTGTGAAGTCTGCATTAGTTTTATATTAGTAAGAGACTAGCAAAAATAAGTATGTTTAAAACTGTTTTAACTAAATTTCCCTTTCAAAACCTTTCATCTCTATTTTTAAAGTTTTTTTCTTTTCCTTTTTTTCCCCTCTAATAATTATTCCAAGTTAACGTCGTTTTTGGGCATTGACTTTACACGCGGTGTGAGCTTTCAGGTTAAAGTTTGATTCGAACCACATGAGTTGTCATAAGAAAAGAAAACAGAAATCTACCACATAAGAGGCGGAGATTCATATTATTTACACAAGATAGAGCTCATGTTCTGTTTTCGTCTTGAGTTGGCTATCTCTAGATTGGTTTGACACAGTTTCCTACTCTTCTCTATCCTCCTTCAGCAAGATTTATAATTTCCTTGTAAGTTTTCTTTCCTACTTAACGCATTATTTGGTTCGTATATTTCAGTTTCTGCCTTTCCGTATATATATTTTTCTTCTGCGACTACTATACTATTTCCTTTACTATATCCTGGTACACTAGAATCGGAGTGTTGGTTTGAATAATGTTGCCCTGACACAAGAAATTCATTTTTAAATTCGAGATGAAGAGAGAAACATGGGAATTCTTCTCTCGTAGGCAATACTAGTTTACCCAAACCTTAGATCTCAAATACTGTTTTGGTGTTATATGATTCATAGTCATTATAAAAAATATAAATTTATGAAGTGATGGCACGAACACAATGAAAAACACTTATCAATCTTTAAAGGTACACAATTTATTACACAATATACTTCAATAATAAATATGGACTAAATGTTGCTATATTATTCACTTTATGCACCTCGCGTAACGTGTAAGGATTCTGATAGCTTCTAGATAAAATGAAGAAAAAATCAGAGCATAAATTCTGAAAAAAAAAAATACAAAATAGGATGAGGAAATTTCCGAGACGAGACGTGAAAATTTTTTTTTGAGAATTGGAATGAGACGTGAAAGAATGCTTCGAGAATCGAAACGAGATTTCTGCAAAAAAATTTACGAGACGAGACGAGAAAATGTTATTTCTCGTCTTAGATCTATATCGTCTCTTATACAACACTAGTTTTGAGAGGTGAAATGAATTATGGTAAATCATTAATGAATTTGAATTGGATTAAATAAAAACATTTGGATTCTATTCTCATGCTATGAATTTATTTTCCATTAACCAGTAGCTGTTAATATTAGCAATTCAGTAAGGTATTTGAAGATGTTCTTAGCACACGCCTCCCATCTTGATCGTGTCCAATTCTCGGTTTCTTATGTCAAATAGTTTTTTCACTAGCATGAAGGCGAATAGTAAAATCACAATTAATAATAACCTTTTTCTGTTAATTCTCTAGCTCATATTCGGAAGGACTTTCTAGATTCAATTCAACATTTTTCTGCAGATGAACCCGGCAGCGGCACTGAAGATTGTGGAATCCAGATATAATAGTATGATCAAAACAGTACGTACATGGAATACAGTAAACCTTTAGTGGATCGTTTTTGCCAAATATAAAGTTTTATATGCACAATGATATTAAAATTTTATATACACAGTGGACCACTTATCCTAAAATACTCTTTCTAACTTTTACATTAACAGATGAAAACCACTGATCTGTTTAACTGTTCAAACGCAGACAGGGTAAATCGTTTGGCATACTCTGTAATTGAATCAAATTAACAATATAGCCAAACCAGCGTGATGTTGTGGCTTTTCAAATGACACTACGTAAGGGTATTACATATTTCAAATCCACATATACTAATACTTAGAATGACTACATTTTTATAGTGATTGTTACTTTGCTTCTATAACGTAGCAGCAATACTTTACGCTAGTTGTAAATAGAACAAGTAGTTCTCGGTATTATATAATCGGATTTAATGGTGTGAACTTAATCAGTAGTAAAACCTTTATCATATTAGATACATATATCCTAGATACATTTCTTAGTGGAAGGTTTGAGACATCAAATTCTTCCTTATGATCGTTTCCCTATTTTAAAAAATCTACGCGATTGGATTTAGTAATTATCTGAGTAGTTTTTCGAAGTAAAAATTTTAAAAAGTCAAATTTTCGATTCCGTGTAACTTTGTTCCAATTCATGCGAACTACATCATATCATAGTCATAGTATTCGACTCTAAGATACTTCGAATGTGCATTGACACGTCCGTTTTACTGCCGTTATCACTGTTATAGAGTTTTAGCAACATTTGGATTTTTGCGATACACTTACGTTCTTAGTTAGTAACACTGAATACTAAATATGATATTGTAAGTTTTCGTTTGTAGCTTTCCGTTTAACATATAGATTTGAAATATGTAAAAACATGCCCTAGTGGTAACATACCACTAGTGGTTTTGCAGAGTACCCTACGTTAAGCAACTTTCTCTGTAGATACTTGCGTGTACAAAATTTTAGTGGTTTCTATCGATTTTATATATAT
The DNA here is from genome assembly GCF_964235325.1 of Thermobia domestica. Lineage (NCBI taxonomy): Eukaryota > Metazoa > Arthropoda > Insecta > Zygentoma > Lepismatidae > Thermobia > Thermobia domestica. Next base: position 177,246,499 of record NC_137455.1, on the reverse strand, counting down.
ATACATATATATATACAAGGGCGGATTTAAGGGGGGCTACGGGGCTATTAGCCCCCCCCTTGACGCTCAGGTTTACACTGGATAAAATGGGCTTCAATTCAGCTTTACACTGGATAAAACGGCAAATTATGATTTAGCCCCTCCCTTGATCATATCCTGGATCCGCCACTGTATATATATATATATATATATAACTATATTCTTGTGTAAATCATATACTTTTTAAATAGAGTTTTAGTTTTTAACCAGCGTAAATTACTTAACTTCCACCCGCCCTAAAATTTCGAAAACACACTTTGCATGTTGACACTCCATTATGGGCAGTCTTATCATAAGAGCAATACAGCAACAACTGAGATGGGCAAGGACATTGCTTTCATTGGAAGCATGAGCGCGATGTATAGGATTCTATTTAAAAACACATAAAAATAAATCTATAAAGATAAAAGATAAAAGAATAAGGCAATTTCTTAGGAATATGTGAGCAAACAATACTGATTGACAAATACATCAAATGGTAAACTATTGTTTCTCCTGCGAAAAACTATGAGATTTTCTAAGCCATAGAATTAGGACAAGAGCATGAACTCCCTTAATGGTGTGATTTATTTTGTTTTGTACACACTGAAAGATTTTGTTTCCCTCCTTTAGATGCAGTAGACGTCTCAGTAGTTGCTCCATAATTATTATACTTTTATTATGATTATGCTTGTAACTATTTGCAAAAGATGAATAATCATATTTAAATGTATTAATCGGACACAAAGACCTAAAATAACTAATGCAGTAGGCTCCCTCGTAGCTGGCTACTGTGGAACTGGACTCCTGGTTGAACAACAAAATGGCCTGTAATATGGAATGTCGTATTTCTATTATTTTACATCACAAGTAGAAAATAATCAACTCTGTAGATTTAATTGCAGACTACACTTTTAAAAATATACATTTAAAGACGAAAAATTCTTATTCTAGAAGAAATCTCTAACTTTAACTTCCTTTTTTTTTTTTTTGCCTCCATCGCGCTCTATCAAACGCGTCCCCACAGATGTCGTATGAGTTACTTTCCCATCTGAGTCATTTAAAAAGGCGCTTACCGTACTTTAAAAACGTAAAAGTACTTGAAACCTGTGAAGTGCTCTTAAAATTCAGCTCTACAGAACATCAAGATTAGGTGATGAGGAGGGATTTTCTGAGCGAGATGATTTTCCATGAGAACTGTGCACATGAATGCATCGAATTCACGTCACAGAGAAATGTGACATGCCCATGTATACAACGAGTTTTCGGAGTTATATGACAAGTTACATTATTATTATGAAGTCTGGAAAATTTGTATCTTTTATTAGATGGGCTAGAAACTGTATTCAGAATTGAGTCCTATTTTACGTAGCAAACAATATTTTAGAGTTATAACAAGGACTGTAGGATAATTCTTAATTTGGTGAATCATCTTTTATTATTATAACAACAATGAAAAAAAGATAATAAATATTACAATACAGAACATATATTAATATTCTATATATCCGTTAGAAGACTACATAATATTAATCTAGAAATGCACATTCTTCACATTAAATTTTGTAAGTTTTTGCTTATATTCTTATAGTATTTTAGCAAAAGCTCTTTTTAAACATGTAACGGTACCACGTGTACAGCTCATGAAGGAGTTTGGTTTGTATGGCGTAATATTTCCTCAATTAATATTGAAACCAGAAGTGGTAGCAAATTGCTATCATTTCCGGTTTTAGTAGCGAAGTTAAAGTGCAGGACTCTTAATTAATTGCAAAACCAGCTTTTCGCTATCTATTACCAATCCCAATTTACAGCGATCAACGTTAAAACATAGAGTGGTTAATTCTTGAAACTTCCAGTTTAAATACGGGATTATGAGGGAAGATTGTACCTATTCCTAAATCACTAAATCGATTCCAAAAACTGCATCTCGCTCTGCCTTATCTTTTAGCGCTTTGTAAATCAATATTGGAATCGGCAATTTAGTGGATTCTTATCACTTCCGGTTTGAGTAGAGAGTTGAGGATGAAGATGAAAGATATCCTTGAGACACTTAATCGATTCCAAAACATTTTTTTTACCTATCACCATTCTTGTTCCATTGTAATTAACGTTAAAAGCTAAAATGGCTAAGTTCTAACACTTTCAGTTTGAATATCCTTTGTATGAAGGAACTGGAATTCCCAACTTTTGATCTCTACTTTATATCCTGGCGAAAAGTGGTGGTGATTCATCAAAAGTTCTAAGACTTTGTGTCTTCTTGATGGACAGACAGACAGACAGGGTAAACATATAAAGGTGCTTTAGTAAACCTTAAAAATTGAAAAAAAATCTAAAAGTTCGGGGTAATTAAGTCATCGTTTGATAAGAAATATTCAAACTATATGTTTTTATTGGGATATTTTGTAGAAAAAATTCTTTGCTATCAATAATAAATAGATCAATATCATGTTAAAACTTAAAACTTTCCTGATACAATTCTATCTAATGCAATGCTGACTGAATTATTCTCAACCAGTACTAGATGAAATAGTAGAAATGATTCAGCATTATCCAGGCCATGCTACTATAATGCAAACGTGACATTTGGACAAAATACTCGAATTTTGTCACGAAAGCAATGGATAAGGAAGGATTTTTGAAATATGTACCGTTCCTAGAGGGAGTAAAGAGGATTCAATTTTTTGCACAAGAATAGTGTATCTCACGAATCTGTGAAGTTAAAAAGGTGAAGCTCGTCATATACACTTACCATTAAAAACTACTAAACATATTTTCAGAGTTTTTAAAAATTCTGCATATTAAGGGGAAATGGACAATTTAGGTATGTAATATTAAAATTTCCCAACTATTAATTCAGAAAATGCCAAATGTAAGGATTAGAGTTGTGTACCATTTGATATTTAAACTTTTAATAAAAATTATAAGAATATGTTGCTGATATATGAGATTTATGTTATTTTGAAGTTCTACTTTGGAATGTTTGAGAGAGGTACAACAATGAAATCTCATAAACTAAACTTAGAAGAGTTTTAACAGACTTTAATTTAGAATGTGAATTTATGTGCCTCATAGTGAATTGCCTTATGCACTGGTCAAACCTAACACAGATTTCTCTGACACATACCTGGTAGATTTTGATCATAATGAATATTCCAGTCCCACGCTTGTAATTACTGTTCAACTCCAACCCTGATGTAGTCTAGATTTGTAGTGGATTATTATCTCAGGGACCAAGTACTGACGGTTAATAATGCTTTGCTAGTCTTGTAATGATTATGCCGAGCAACCTCCGTTTCGGCGATGTTAAACTTTAAGTGAATACTTTTTAAGTCGAAGTTTGGTAAACAAAGAATATAAAACTTAAGTTATGTCCATGCTACAATGAGCATAGATCCTGCATCGTTTATTTCCTGAGTATAACTGCCCTCTCTTAAAATTACCTAAAACTTTATATCAGGATATTTGCTGTGGTTGATAATTTAAAAGCTCTACAACTTGACATAAAGCCACGAGCAGTAATAAAACTATTCCGAGTCCGTATTCCAGAAGTTCCAGAACAAATTTCGGAATTTAGGAAGAAATATGTCTCTGGCAGCCTTCCGAAATGAGCTCTAATTACGTAGGGGAAGCTGTCGTCAGTGCATAAGACGAATTCACAGACATGATTGTATTACAAAGTTTACATCATAATTCAATTCTTTACGTGCAATTGTTCACAAGTAAACCTAGTTCAGTAAACCTATACTACTAAAATGTAAATTATATTTAACTCGGAAATAATATCTAAGATTAGGAGTACTACATTTCTGCACTTAGATCCTTGTTGCTGTGCAAGATAGAAATAAAATCTAAGATTAAATGCGAGAAATAAAATTTTAAACGGATACAATAAAAGATTTGAAATTAATATATGACTATACGTTAATTTGAAGTCAATTTCTAAATATGTGAATAAAATAGGTTTGTTTTAAATATCAAATCCTCTTCCTAGACCAAAAACTAAATACTTTAAAATTGTGTAAACATTATAAAGTTCCAAAAATAAAATTAGCAATGGCTGATTCGATAATCGATTGTCACTCATATAAATATATTGGATAAAGAATTGAATGTTCCTTTTTTTAAGCGTTGAGTTACTCTTTGGAAAAGAGTTATGTTTTGCTTTTATTCTTATTTATTTGTCTTAAATAACGCTGTATTGTAAACAAATGTGTAAAACTTAAACTTGTTTTTGAAATGCTTATTCTTTATCCTTCACTCAAGCTGTTTCTGTTGAGTCTGCAAAATAGTAGTCTGAAGCAGTGCTCGCAACTGAAGGATATAAAATATTGAAAAGTATTTCCAATCACTTCATAAAAGTCAGAATCACTCACTGACAATAGTATAAAATAACCAATGTGATTATACATTAATAGTTTTAGAATTCGATTACCATTATATGCAGATATCGCATTTTCAATACTGTATAAACACTGGAAAGCACTAATCACTTGAAAAATAGATAAAAGTAGCACAAATCACACAACACTAAACTACCGATTTCAATATGCAGTTAGTATCATTGGTAGCATCATTCTACTGCACTTGAAGATAGTAACATCTCCATATTGATTTTGTGCGGGAAACAAATTAATTGTGGTATGCACCAATGTTTTCTTCACTGTATCGAATAAGTCTATAGGTAGTGGGAGATATTTGAATGATACGAATGCTTAATCCAGTGCATAAGATTGAGTATAGGTGTTATTATTGTAAAAATGTAAAATGAAAGAACTGGAATAGTGGACTAAATATACACAATGTATAGAGAAGGAAGGAGAAAAAGAAAAAAAGGGGTAACACGGATGTATTGAATAGCAGATAGCCAGTTAAACCTTTAAGGTTCTCAAAAATGAAAGTTGTTCATTAAAATCATAAAGATGTGCCAATTAAAAAGTTAAGCTCTTAAGTGAAAGTTGTATTATTAAAAGTTGCTCATAAGTAATCAATTAAATACCCTTAAAAATGAAAAGACGAATGTTATTGGTTCCTAGATATGACCTCCTCTCATTTTCTGAGATATAATAGTTGTAGTCTTAGTGATTCCATTTTATACTGTGTTTGATGAAGGCAAAGATACTTTGCAGAAACTGTAACGATATTATTTATTAGATAGTACGTATATGCTTTGGTCAGAATTTGTCTTTTATTTTACACAAGAAGTTCCAAAGTTAGAACGAATGGTATTCATGTAAAAATATTTGTTGAGTTTAATATTCAAATGTTACAAAAATATAAGTGTAGAGAATACTGAAAATGAGTGAAGTATGGCGCTATTGTAAGTGTTATGTTCCCTCTCAACAAATGGAATTTCTATTCACCATCGATATTTATAAACTAATTAGGTAAATATATGTATTAAATAATTTATATTATTGCTAATTACTAACTTCCTAAATACTGTACGTATTTATATTATATTACTATTTAGGTAAATATTAAGTCACTATATATAAAATGAACGTGACTTTATTTGTGACTTTGCACCGCTTGAACCACGAGATCGATCTAGGTAAAATTTGCACATAGATGAGGTTCGAGCCTGGGTTGTTTTTTTAACCATTTCACTTTTACTGTGCAACTTACAGAAGAGAGATATATAGAAAAATTCATAAAAATGAACGACTATCTTTGTGACTTAATTATTCTTGCACCATCTGACCGATCTCGATCAAATTTTCAACATAGATGAGTTTTAGGCATGGGAATTGTTTTTGTCATTTTACTTTGACGGTGCATCTTAGGAGAGGGAAGAGAGAGATATTCAAAAATGACTGCATTTGACTGGTATTAGTATCTACTCTATAGTTTTTGGGGTCGCTGATATAAACAATGATACTTCCGATGCCGTTTAAATCCAAATTCAGCCCACAATAATAACATTTAATTTTCATAGTCATTTTTACAAAACACATGACGTAAAGAGTTGCGCATTTAAAGTTTTTATTTCAACCCAGCAAAACGGGTAATCAACGTTAGTAATATTGATAGATAAAATGTAAATCTGTTAGGCTGACTGTCCAGTAGATAAAACAATAGTTATTAATATATTATATCTAAACTAAAGTCATGTAAACGTTACAAACATAATGTTATAAAGGAGATAAAATATTATCTATTGGAAATTCTATTTTGATCTATTTTGTCTTTAAAATAGTCGCTATTTTAATTCACTATTCTTCTTAAATATTAAGAAATAGATTGAATTATAATATTCTAGTACTTGTTTCAATCATAATCTAGTAATGTATCTATCCTAATAATTATAAATTTGTCAGTTCGGTACCGTTAAAGTTGTCATAGTTATTAAATAATTAATAGTCTCTATCCTAGGAAATTATTTGTCATTTGTCTTAGTTATCTTATATTTGAGTTAGTGGTCACTTAGTCTATTCAGGAGTGAAATATTATTTATATTTGTGAAAATATATCTTTGTCAAGATAATGAAAAATCATTACTTATTAAGTCCAAAAAATCAAGTCTTATCTATTCTTTTATTATTATTTCTAAAATATAGTTGTAATATGATATTCCGAGTCAGCGCTTTGTACTACACTATAATATTTGAATTTAATTAATTGTGCAGCAATTTGGGAATACTGTAAAATTTTTAGAATTGTATCTTTTAATCCAAAAAGCTCTTTTTTCTTTTTTCTATTTCTCATTGTTTTTAGTGACGCATACCTGCGACTCTCTTTGAGTAGTCTTAATTTTTCCTTAGGCATCCATATTTATTACTATATGCAATCATGATATTAATTAACATTGTATTATTATCATTATGCAGTTGTTCGTAGATATATATATTCAGAATATCAAAATTGCATACATACTTATATTCATTATTTAATATTCTCATATATTCTTGCACCAGTATATTACTGCATTGATTATGATTAATGTATAGGAATAAATATCTTATCTAGTAAGTTATAAAATAGTAACTGTTGATTATTCTTGTCTAATCTTGTGATTATTTTTTCTCTTTTCAGGTAAGTATTTCTCGGCGTCTAGGATTCATAGTCGAAATATATACACATATGTGTGTCTGCTGTATGTGAGTACCTCCTTGAAACTCATATTTATCTGTTCTACTATAAAATAGTAAAATTAATGTAATAGTAAATAACTTAATAATTTATTCTAATGCTTTGAGAAATAATTCTTAAATATAAATAATTTATTCAATAATTAATTTCGTATTTCCATACATATTGGCTAATTTGATGGAAATCAGCATTAAATGGACAATAAAAAATTCACATGCTTTACGATCTGCCAAATGAGGCATTTTATCCCTTATGGGTGTTGTACTTCAGCGGCCTCTCACTAAGTTTGTCGTCGAAGACTGAATGTGTTTAACACTGCAGTGGTCGCGTAGCCCTCCATTTAAAATTTAATGGGCCTTATGCAGAGTAGTTTTGACGTATGATTAGCGTCATACTAAAAGCTGACTGCTGCAGGAAACATATATGTTAGTCGAACTCTTTAGTATGGCACTAATCACGCGTCAGAAGGACTCTACATAAGGCTTAATATATTTTACTTTAATTTTTATACAGTTAACGTTTGTTGTGAATGAATTCCATGTCAATGAATTATTTAACTATTTTTAAAAAGAAATAGGATCTATTAAGGTAATATAAAATAAAAAATTGTAATAACCACAGCATTTACTCGAATGATAAAAAGAAACACCTGGAGGACTATTGTCTTCCACGCGACCACTCCAGTGTTAAGTTAACAAATATGTTCCAGCAAAGTAATTGGAAATGGACTATCGGACTCTTAATTTCCTGTTTCCTAAAAAAAAATGCTTGTTTCCTTTCTAACTAGTATTCTCTATGATAAATATTTGCCTAACTTGTCAGGTTTTAACTTCACGAAATTTTTAAGAATTTGACTAATGAATATTATCATTATTAAATGGTGTTTCTTTTGGTATCTTTAAGTTTTGATTTTCAAATGTGGGGAGATTAGGATTTAGCCTAATCTCGATGGAGCTTTGAAATCTTATTAGCAGCTCAATTCGTTGGCCATATCAAAATGCAAAAATACTTCTTCTATACTTTTCATAACCTTGGTATTGCATTTCTATCATTTTCTAAACTTATTCCTCGTTATCCTAGCCTTATATCTATCCTATTTATTATTTAATGAATTTAATTCTTATTTTTATTCATGTCTTAAAATGCATAAATCTACCTTTATGACCTAGTTGTTATATTTCTTTTCTTAACTTTGCTTTGTGGGTTGCTTTAAAATCAAGTTTCCTTTTCCTGCTTATTGTATGTCATCAAGACATAAAGAATCATTTCAGCTGAGCTGTTATATTATGTATGCTTCCTTTTCCTATCATTCCTTTGTTTTTTTTTTTTTTAGAAACTATACTTTAATCATACATTCTTTGTCTGGTCATTGATATTGAAATAGATGAATTCAACACTAAGCTGTAATAGTCAATTGTAAGAAAATTACTTCTTGCTTAAAAGTAATCCTTAAAATTACGTCTAAGTGATAATGAAATGAAATAAAAATAACAAAAATATTCTCTAACCTATATATACTTTATATACACTATTTATCGATCCTAAGTTTCTAATTCTAGTTTTTCCTCTGACTTTATTTTTGAGAAAACATCCGAGAATCATTTTCCTTAAAGATATGTGCACAAACTGATAAATATAAGAGAACTACTTCAGATGATACTGAGAAATCTGATCATTCGCGACTCTCATGAATGTTCCTACAATATCTGCTAGCTGATAGATAGGTCCAAAATCAATCTCGAATTAGGTATTTCAAACCACTTACTTAACGTGCTCTGGTCTGCTTCAGCTCTGAAAATAGCAATTAGGCTGTCTTTTCCTTTAACTGAACATTGTAGCAAATTCAAAAATTCTACAAGCCTTTACAAGATTTGCCACTGTCACTATAAATTTAACTGCGATCAAATTTGATTGTAATGTCTGTATCTCTAAGTGTAATTTCAACAATAAACCACTTAGATCTATTGAATAAATTTTTCCTAATTTTATTTTCATCCGAAGTTTTGTACTTCGGAGAGTACTTTATAAAAGTAGGAAGCCTAGAAGTATGTTCTATAAAGTATACCTGCTTTTGATTCAGATCTCGCCTGTTTACCATCACTTCTCACAGTTGGGTAATGCAAACTTTTAGTAGCATCCATAGTGCTGCTTCGATCTAAATTACTTTCACTTACTAGTAAATAATTACAATTATCTTAATATCTTGTGTCTTGGGGCTTAAAATTCTAAACCATATTAATTACCTTAAAATTTTATATCACTCAGCCACCAATCAAGGGTGGACGGGTTTGGGTCTTAAAATATCACTACCTATATATTGAATTTGTCTTGAGACGATAAAAAATGCCTAAGCCTCAGAGTATTCTCGAACTTTGTTGAATTAGTGGCTAGAGCTGTTGAAATAACTATATACCTAGGTATAAGCACTGTAGAACTGTTTTCTGGGATCGAACAGTGGGCGTAAGCCACACAACAAGCCTCCACCATGCTGACATATAAGAGTTGTCCCATTTTGAGGTTCTAGTTTGGAGTGTTTTGCGAGAGGTACAACAATGAAATGTCATAAACCAAACTTAAAAGGATTTTAACAGAGTTTAATTTAGAATGTGAATTTATATTTTGTAAGTGAATTGCCTTATGCACTGGTTAAACCTAACACAAACAGATTTCTTTGACACATACCTGGTAGATTTTGATAATAATGAATATTCCATCCTTTTGATTATTATTCAACTTCAACCCTGATATAACCTTGATTGGTAGTGGATTATTATCTCGGAGAGGAAGTACTGATGGCTAGTAATCTTTTACTAGTCCTGTAGTGATTATGTCGAACATCCTCTGTTTCGGCAGTGTTAAACTTTAAATGAATACTGTTTAAGTCGAAGTTTGATAAACTAATAATATAGAACTTAAGTTATGTCCATGACGACAACGAACAAGATCATGCGTCGTTTATTTCCTGAGTACCACTGCCCTCTCTTATCTAAGACTTTATATCAAGATTTTGCTGAGATTGATAATTTGAAAGGTCGTGGACGTGACGTAAAGCCACGTGCAGTAATAAAAATATTTCGAGAGTGAGCTAGAGAAGTTCCCGAACAAATTTCGGAATTTAGGAAGTAAGAAATATGTTTGTGCCAGCCTTCCGTAATAACCCCTAATATTATGTAAGTGAAGCTGTCATAGGACGAATTCATAGACATGATTGTGTAACAGAGTTTACATCATGATTCAATTCTTTACATGCAATTGTTTACAAGTAAACGTAGTTCCGCATTTTCTGATGTTTTGTACGCTTATGCCACTAAAATGAAAATTAAATTTAACTAAAAAAATCTAAGGTTAGAACTACCACAATATGTTTTATCGTTTCTGAAGAATCCACTACTAAATGAAGAAAGACAAGCAGTTTGTATAATATTAAAATTTCCCAGTAACTAGTCCGAAATGCCGAATGCTTAAGATTCACATAAGTTTGAAGTATGACATTTGGTATATACACCCTTAACTATATTAAAGGAATACGTATTTTAGAGTTTAGAAGTTCCCATTTTAAGCGGAAGGGGGGGGGGGATTTGTTTATATTTTTCTTGACATTCAATTCGATGTTGCTGTTTCATCATCACGGGAGGCTGTATTGATAATCAGAGTTAGCACTATTCTAGAGTAGAATTTATTACATTTTCAATAAAATGTGTATCCTAAGAGAGAGAGGTAGGTACTTCAAAATATGTGCTAAGAACATGCCCCAACATTTTTGGAAATTCTATTTCAAAGGAAGGAAGGGAACAATTTCTATATATTTTCTCAATATAACCTATGATCAAGGAACACGTGACTGGAAAGTATTCGGACGGCTGAAATTCGTCTGCATGTTAGTAACGCAGATCTTTGCCTGCACACTCCTAACGAGCTTATTTAATTACACAGTTTGTGAGGATCATGACAGGGAACTGAGACACGAACTTGTGAATACTAGAAAAAAAAACCGAAACAATCAGGAAACGAAATCAAAATTTATGAAGCATATTTTAGATTTATAAGAAATCATATGAAAAGTTATTGTTCAATAAAGAGCATCTGCGTGATAGAAAGAATATTATTTAATGTGAATCAATCCCTTAAGTTAAAAGTTTGGGAAATTGTTTACATACATTATTTTGTAAGCTAACAAAGCACAATGATAATGTATATATTTAATCTCGACCCAATTTTTGTAAGCAGGTAAGTTTTGAGATGATATTTTTCAGAACGACATAATGAAAACACAGAATTGTAACTCTATTAAAGTGCCTTACCTTTATCGAAAATGGGTTTAAATCCCGGTATACTTTGCCCTATTCTCTTTTGATAAAAATTCATTAAAAAATCAGAGAAATCATTCACAATCTTTTTCTTTGTAGAATGATCTTGACTTTGTTCTAAATCAATACAGCTTATTGCATTCATCCCTTCGTCGCAAGTAACAAAGTAAAAGCGACCATACTTCGGTCATTACAGTGCACTTGGTGCATCCACTAACAGTGTGGATGAGGTATGACACCACAGTGAAGTATTATCATCAATATTTTCATAATCCTAGTATTTGTTAACCAAATAACTTTGCATACAGATGCAAACAAGTGTAAATCATGAAGGTTGACTGAGGCTTTTGCTTACAACATATCAACATAATAGCCAACAACTACGGTCTCAGTAAATGTGTCAACACTCACAAATTCGTGCAAATGGTAAGAAGTCACGACATCAATGTATCCAGGAGGATTTTCGAATTGAATGGACTGTTGATGTAGAATCCAGTCACGCAACACTGTCTTCATCTCTTCGTTCACAAACTTGAATTCATGATCAAATTAATATTTTGTAATTGTTGTGCGGGAAGTTCTAAGTTTGGTAAATTGCTCCAAGCTTTCTACAATTAAGCTGGAACATATATTTCGCAATTTATTAAGTATTCACTAACCTATATTCAGTAGCGTCCTTTCAGGCCTGGCTCTTCTGTCTCTTTCTGTGTACTAAATTTCAATTCGATCAGTTGAATACTTTTTGCAACACCAAAGTGCAATTGTCGCATTTGTTATTCCCTATAAAGAAGGATTCTCCTTGAAATCAAAAAAAGATCAACATTGTCTGCCTTTTCATCTCAGGAAGACAGCTGAACCATTGGAAACGAATTTTTGGAGCCAAGTTTTTGTCATATTTTACTTTCATTAAAATGTATATGCTAATGGGAGGGGTAGTCAAATATAAACGCCAAACATTGAATATTTTGCGAGTCTTTGATGTTAGAAAAGTGAAACTCGGTATATTAACTCTATTAAATAAGTAATCCTGTGCACCAGCGTTTTCGCAAGTTCCGCTTCTAAAAAAAAGTTAGGAGTCAATTTCTAAAATATTTTATAATTTTCCATTTTCTATGTATAAAATGATCCAACAAAAGAAATGTTTCAACCATCTAAAACGAATTTCTGAACATTATTAGTACTTACAGTACGTGAACCTGTTTCATTTATATCAATTAACTTTGATTGAAGAAAGTATCCTAATGGGAGAAATGAGTTTATATTTTTCGCGAAGAACAACAGCTGTACGGTGTACGAGATGCATTTTTGAACATAGCACCTGAGACGAGGTGAACTTTTTTTTTTTTTTAATTTCACTTTGATTCAAATAGATATTGTAAGTGAGGGGAAGAGTATTCCAATATACCTTTCAAATGTTTTCCATAAACCTACTAGTTCCGTGCAAAGAACAGGCATTTAAGCTAGTAAGAAATAAATACAATGTATAACAATTCCTGTAATAGCGGGAAATTATGGCTCCTTTATGGCTATATGGTTAGCATACGTGTCTTTGCAACGGAAGGGCCAGGCATTTTTCGATACTCTGGAGAAGTTCATAATGTTTGGATGCCACGTTAAGCTGTAGGTCCACATTTCATGCAGAAACAATCAATAGAAAATCATTTCAAACCTAAAAGTGTTCATGAATTTATTTCTTATTCCTTTCTTTTTTTGTTTTATTTGTACACTTGCAATAAATATTTCATTTGTTGCATTAGTAATTAATGAAATCCCGCGTAGCATAGCATAGTCGCTAACGCTATCACCTTTATGTGCTAGCGGTCCCGGGTTCGATCCTCGGTGAAAATATTCAGTCGAAAAGGTGTAATAGTTTTTCTCAGGCCAGCCATCCTGAATGAAGTTAATCTTAGGTTTTCTTCATTCATACCAGGCAAATGTCAGGATGTTACCTACCATAATAGTCCCAGGGCGTTTCCTTCTTTCTCAATTTATTTCTTCCTCACCAATTTCCCAGGCAGTGTGATCGCTGAGGGACGTCATCTCTCATATATGTGACAGGCTAACATGGCCATAGATGCCGAAAGCCCAAAAATCTAACTCTTAAGAGTCTTCATCCCGGCGAAATTAAAATACCGCTAATTTTACAGTAATTATGTGATATCTTCAAATAGATAAAAGATAACTGAGATATGGAACAAGAGCGCCCTAGAGAATATTATTTTGCGTGAGGTACCGTTATTACAAGTCACCTAGTGGCTTTCCGTTTTCAGCTGTTTACAAACGCGAAAATAAATGCCGATTTTCAAAATGGCTCGAAATCCAAAGCAGATAAGTGAGTCGTGATAACGGTTTCTCATGTTTAAATAATATTGTCTTGGGCGCTCTTGTTCCACATTTCGATTATCTTTTTAATCTATTTGAAGATACCACATAATTACTGTAAAATTAGCGGTATTTTAATTTCGCCGGGATGAAGACTCTTAATCTTAATCTTAGTAATCAATGGTTTAAATCTACTGTTAAGTCATGCAGTATTTTGCTCAATACTAAACAGGGACCAAATGTCATATACAGGTACGAAACTGATGGAACACTCCAGTAATCAAACTCTCTTGTAGGTGAGATATTTTGGAGAGGAACGGCCTATATTATAAGAGTTTACCTTGCATGATGATCTTACAGCATTGGATTCAAGCTCAGATCAATAGTCGGTTCCGTCCTTCATATCCTTGGCATTGCATAAAAACGCAAAACACTAAAACTTAAAACTCTAATTTATATTGCAAATTAGGTAAAGAAAATTTGAAATATTCGAATAATAAATAGTTACATAAAGATACACTTTTCATGATTTGTTTCTTAATTAGCATATTTCTAGTGGCAATAGAGACAGTAAGAAAACACAAGTGGGATAATATGTAACAGTTCACTAATTTAGTCGTCGATAATAGGTTTTCCCTTAGGGCTACTGGTTCACAGACAGAAGCAGTTTTCCCCATGGAAGTTGATTATGAATCAAACAAGCAGACTGATAAAGTTAGCGACATTCTCCTTGTTCACAAACTCACAACCTCATTACCGTTTGAACAATGAATATAGAGAATATAAAGACAGTAAGGCAGGGTAGATGAAGTGGGCGGGGGAGTCAGAAGAAACCTTAACCCATGATATTATAACAAGCTTCTGCTCGAAGGAGGACTATCAGAAGTTTGTCATTTCACAATGTCATTGTTGGAATCTTGTCTGTTACGTTAATATTCCTGCCTTAACGAGATCATTACTGATTACTCAATAGATACATTTACGATTTGATGTGTAGCATTAAAAAAAAATGCAATTTCATGCTTCGAAAGACTTCTGACAAGAATATAGGCAACTATTATAATGGTTTTGGTATAATTAGAGCACACGATATGAAATGTGAAATCCACCTTTTTACAAACTGATACACATTAGTTCATAACTGATACACATTTGTAAAAGTAATTTATTCACAATAATAATTTTTTTCATTACATCAGTGTTTCTCAGCTTTCCTGAACTCCAAATCTAAGATGTGTCTCAAAGGACATTAAACTGCACAAAACTACAGGCAAATTAATCAATTAAGTTTCTTTAAAATCGTGTTTTTCGAAATACTAAATTTATCGATTTAAGAACATATTGAAATTTAGAATGGAACATTCTGTACACAGGTAGGAATACCGCATTGGTTATGCATCTCGCTGGGTACGTTGGGTTCATTCTACAATGTTAGAAACGTTCAACGAAAAAAACAAAAGTCCAAAGATGAAAAATATACCAATTGATAGAACTTATAGAGCTGAAGAAAATTATGAGTGGTTGTGAAAGCTTATGCGTAGTTTACGAGAAATGGAGAAAAATAAACTAATTTGTAAATCTGAAAATTTATACTAAACTAGAACCATGCTAGTTACTGAGGTGAAACTGTTATTGAGATATATCCTGATTAAAATCCTCATTATGGTACTAGTATGATGCATTAAGATATATACAATCTAAAACTATAACAAACTTAAATTTTAACTTTTGTTAAACTAAAATGTTATATAAAGATAAGATATTTATTTTAGTTCATGGATCACATCAGGGTGACAAAATAACACGTTTTGGAAACATTTTCATGTGTGGATTTCGGAGAAATAAGAAAAATGAAATTTAGTGGCATTCGTTGCAAATAACCATAAATCAAATTATGTATCAAATCCATTTTTGAATGGTTCTTCACTTGAATCAGATAGAAAAATTTCTTTTCACCCAGTATAAACGGTAAATGTGATGCAGCTTTAGTACTCATAGCAAATTTATTATATTCATCCTGACATGATATGCAGAAAGGATGTTACGCTTGAACTCATAGATTTGAAGCGAGTATTAGAGAGCCATTATCGTTTAACTGAACTTGAGTTTGTGTGTCTGACTCTGTTTGTTCCCGGATAACCTTTTGTAGAAATTAACCAATTGAAATGAAACTTGGTATTTATTTTCCTCCAGCCTTTATGTTTCTATTGGAATCCGTCAAGAATACAAAGAGTAAAAAGGAGTAAAATCGACATTAATCTTGGAGTTAGCGCTTATACATAATATGATATTAAAAAAATCGAGTATAGTATTTATAAAAATTGTTTGATAGGGCTTTCTCATCCTTTTACTTGGTTAGAATTGAAATTACCCAAAGGATAAGGGGGTAAAAGCGAATTTTCTATTTTATTTTTTCACATAATATGATAAAAAGAAAAATATTTTTAATGGTATCTTTTGTGTGAAGTAATAGATTTTTATGCTACAAGGCGTCTTGTTTCTTTTAAGGTTCCTAGTAATTCCCATTGGCTGAAGTTGAACTCGGTCAAGAATGAAAATGCGAATTTACTTTTCAATTTTAAAATAAAATACCCTACAATAACTTCTATAAAAAAGTTCAGCTTTGATGTGTCTTTTATATAATGAATGTATTCTCCCATTTTAAAATAAATCATGATAAATTTCGTAAAACTTGCCCGATTTTTATTGGGGGACGCGGTGGCTCAGTGGTAGAGCGTTCACCTCCGATGTTTGGGGTTCCTGGTTCGATCCAGCTCGCGCCATGTGGACTTTATGGTGGACAAACACCGTGCTCGTGGGTTTCCTCGAGGTTCTCCCGTTTCCTCCCACTTTCTTCATTCCACCATTTCACTTATCTGTCATCATCACCGTCTCCTTTAGCATAACTGTGGGACGTAAAACTTAAAGATTTCATTTTTTCATTTCCCCGATTTTTATTAAACATGGCGTTTTGTTTGAACCATTATCCTACTGGTTGTCTTTAAAATTAAAGCCAAGAGAAAGAGTTCACCCTATATTGAGAAGAAAAGACATTTAAATAATTATTTTCAAAAATTATCAAATATTCATGAACTATGGTGTTGATATCAGTTATAGGTGAGAGGATGAATTTATCCCAAACTTTAAGAAATTTTTACCTAGGATGACTAATGTGAAAAAGAAAAAGTCCGATTAGATCTGTGTTTCTTTGAGGCTTTAGAATTCTTCTCTTGGTTGGAACTGAATGATTAATTAAGAGTGAGAGAATGAAAATCTCCAACTTTAAGGAAAAATCGCTCTCTTCTATAGTACACAATGTTACTGATTGGTTTAGTGCCCAAGTCATAAGTAGTATCACATAAATCTTATCTTAAATTTACAGATACCCAGATTTACATTCAGAGCTGCTTAAGAGATTCTTCGTCTAAATTTCACTATATCCAGATATACTGTAGAAAATTTGACCATAAAAGGATACGCCCCGATAAGTTTCACATTTTTCCCCTTTCTAAAATTTAATACTGACTACGGTCATACTGACATCATAATCAAGTGTTTTTTGTGGATCTTGAATTTATTTGAAGTTTCTCCCTATAAAGTTTCTGGAAAGTAACTTCCGTGAGGGAAAAGATATTATACAATAGTTAACATTATTTAAAAGTCACGGAGGAAAGGAAAGCTCACACAATTACTCAATAAAGTAAATCTTCTTGTCTAGGAGGTAAGGCAAAGTAATACTACCCAGCATAATAAATAAATAAATAAATAAATAAATACTAAATAAAAACTAAAAGTTGTTTAAGATTGAAATTTCTTCTTTTCAAATACCACAGAGCATCTGCATGAAGTAACTGCTGCTTGTGGTTCACTGCTCACTACAAAGAATTTAATGGGTTATTTTCAACATAGGCAATGTTACTATAAATTGATGATGCTGTTTTTGGACGTCCAGACCTCTCCTCACCTTTCACACTTCTGTGTAGTGATCTAAATTCATGTACCCATTCGTAACAATGTTTTCCGCAAAATCATTATCAGCACACATACCCTCCAATTGACTATGAATATCGGCTGCACACTCTCCAGCTGCGGTGAGGAATTTCACAATTACCCATTTTTCTCCAACGGAAAATTCAATGTCCACAGGCAGTAACAGAAACACATCTTAATCGTTCAGACATTGTAACTTAACTGCTGCCACCTAGTAAACAAAACCTACACTGCTTTGAGACGAAGAATGAGGTCTACGACGCCATAGTTGCTTTCCTGAAATGGCAAAAAATGTTTACTTTAGAACAAAATTGTAGGTACTTTTGGTGTGCACTTCTTACATTGCTAGGGATAGGTTTGAGGGAGCTTAACCAAACGTTATCTTGATAAAATATTGTAGATTAAACTACGTGGTCCTATCCCATAAGGGACTCTAACGTGAAACGAATACAGTTACTGGGATTATTATCCAGCAGACCTAGATACATTTCAAGGGAATGTTCATAATCTAAACGAGAAACTAAGCAATCATTTCTACAAAGTGCAATCTACATTTTATGGGCATAGAATGCTGTTAAAAATATTACTACAAAAGACGTGTTTATAAGTATAAAAAATTCAGGCCAGAATTCACACAATTTCAACTTACGAATTTGGAGGGGGAGAAGGATAGCTTGGACCCTATAAAATTGATGTGTGAATTCTGTTCCTTTGAGCGTGTTCTGAATTTAATCCATGAATCCTAAATATTAAATATTTTATAAACAAATATTATTAAAAAATGTAGCTTTGGAAATTAGTTTCTGCACATTTTCATTGGAAATAAGGCATTTGAATGTTTTATTTGCAAACGTTGCATTTGAACGGTATGTAACCTGGAACACAGTAAAGTATTTTGGGTAGTCTAATATGAGGGGGCCTCTAAGATACTTTATACTTATTGAATCTGCAGAATGTGTGACTCCCCATCCCTCCCTCTAGCCAAAAATAGAAAAAGAACGGCTTTGTATGAGATTATATCTGGTGAAGCTCTATCTAGGTACATAATTTGGTGGCTTTAGGTGATTCGTTTCTATGTAAAAATCTGGTGACAGATTCATACACACACGTTATTTTATATATTAGTACAGAAGGATTAAAAATGCACTCACCAAACTTTTAAAATAATGTTCACATGTACTACATATTTCTATGTACTAAAGTTTTCTCCTAAAGGCCGCGGTGGCTCAGCGGTAGCTCTCCCCGCTGAACTAGTAGCTAGCACGTGCGACTTTGGGGTACGCGTCCCGGGTTCGATTCCCGGTGGGGGATCCTTTGGAATTTTTAACTGTCCTCCATGTTTTTGTGTTCTTGTACCTGTCGTTCTAGAGTACTGGAAAAACAAGTAGGCTAGAAATGAGTAAAATTAAGTAAAAACCTAGTAATAAGTAGTTAAGCAAGTTAATGAGGCACGTCCGGTGAATCAATAAAAAAAAAAAATGGTAGAGCGTTCACCTCTCGTTCGTGGGGCCCCTAGTTCGATCCCAGCTTGCGCCAAGTGAACTTTGTTGTGGACATACACCATACGCGTGGATTTTCTCGGGGTTCTCCCGTTTCCTTCCAAATTATGCATTCAATTCACCTTATATTCATTTCTCATCATCACAGTCTCCTTTAGCCTAGCCGCCGTACCGTGGTACGTAAAACTGAAACATTTCATTTCGTTTCTCAAGTTTTCTCCTTTTGTACGAAATGAAAATTATGATTCTATTTTAAAAAATCTTTTTCTATTTATCATGTATTGGTAGAGGTAACTATGTAATAATTTCGGCACCTGTAAATTATTTTTGCTTAAGGTTACATGTAGGAAATATCCTTACACCAAAAACTAAGAGAAATGTTTGAATATAATCAAAGTTGAAAACAACCTGTATTCCCACCACAGCGTCACAACATTACAGGTTCCTTTGAACTCAGAGACCACGTAACTCCGATGTCACCTTCAAAGTAGACAAGCGGAAGAATCAACAGATCTAGAGTTGTATTTAATATTTAATAACTTAGTTTCCATAAATATTTTAAATACGTGGAACCAGATCTCATTTCTACTTAATCCCTTTTAGATTTATTTTGTCTTTAAAGCTTCATCCTGAGTAAAAACCACGGAATAGGTGAATGGACTCATCATCATAAGTGTTTTGGTATCACTGGTACGCTTTTTCTCCCAATTAAGGAGCTTTGTCCTTCGGGGACTGTTGTCCACATCAAACTTCTTTGTTCTGGTATAGGAGTTACGAAGAGATGACGAAAATGTCTTATTATGGGTACAGAAAACGGTTTCTCGGTTTTTAGCTCTTTAGAAAAATCGAAACAATTTCTGAAAAAGTACAAAAAATGGTTTTCTATGAAATCAGATTTTTTTTTGTAAAAAACTGGTTTCAATTTTAAAATCAGTTTGTTTTCTTATTAGGAGTGTTTTTTCTTTGCTCTTCGTTAACTTGTTCGGAAATGAATACAAGAATAAGATCATATACTGGATTCGGCAAAAATCACTCTGGTTTTAGCAAAAACCCGAAACTCTTTTGGAGAAAACGATTTCAGTGTAAGAAAAAACTGAAAACGGTGTCGGTGAAAACCCGAACCGACTTTGGAGAAAATCGGTCAGGTTTTCAAAAATCTGATTTCCGGTTTTTATAGAACCCGGTTTCGTCCATCACTAAAGATGTCCTAACATTGGATAGCGAATGACAGATGCTTTATTTTATTTTGTTATCAGGTTACATCATCCGTAATAAAAACGCACTATCTATTCTGACTTCATCAATAGAAGATATTTAATTAATTAACTGGACTTGAAGACCTAGGATATATAAAATAGCACCTATGCTTAAAGTGAAAACCCAAAAAGAAATATAAAAGAAATATAATAAAATTAAAGCAAACTAAGAAATACAGTAAATAAAAGAAATAACATTTGACATCTTTAAATATGGAACTTAAATAGTGGAACTTATGATTGTTGTCTGGATTATCAAGTATAAAATGATTTAAACAAAAATTTTCTTGCACCACGAACATCGAATACGTGCAAGTGTCTCACAGTGACAACATGTACCGATTGCAAAATGGAAATCGAATGCACTCGGAGAATCAAAATGAGAATGCCCATTTTGACCGGCCGCCATTTTGCACAGGGTAATTTTAGAGAGTCGAGACTTCTGTCTTCTTTCGTTTCCCAACAACTTTCCAACGATATGGTACTTGACGCTCCTTGTCATTTGAAAATTCTGAGTAGTACCCCGTCTGGGACCCTGGGACAAATATTTTTACTTTAAATCATTGTAGTCTACTCTTGAAATGATGACAAATGTGTTTTGCTGTTTTTATATCTGTCTCACCGTTTCAGGTTTTTTGGGGTGGCCATAGGCTTTACAATGACGTTTTTACTGACATCTTGACCGGCCGCCACTTTGCACAGGGTAATTTTAGAGTCAAGGCTTGTTCTGTCTTTTCTTATTTTCAGACAGCTTTCCAACGATATGCTACTTAACCCCCCTTGTCATTTGAAAATTTTGAGTAGGAACCCGTCTGGAACCCTGTGGAGGACTCTGGGACAAATATTTTTACTTTAAATCATTGTACGTTTGAAATGATGACAATTGGGTTTTGCTGTTTTGACATCTGTCTACCGTTTCAGGTTTTTTTGGGGGTGGCCATAGACTTTACAATGACGTTTTTGCTGACATTTTGACCGGCAACCATTTTGCACAGAATAATTTTAGAGAGTCGAGACTTCTGTCTCCTTTCATTCCTCAACAGCTTTCCAACGATATGCTAACTGATCCCCTTGGAATTTGTAATTTTTGAACTGGATCCCGCCTGGGACCCTGTGGGTGATCCCAGGACAGCAATTTTTACTTTGGTGTGTCGTACTTTTGAAACGAAGACAAACGTGATTTGCTGTTTTGGCACCTCTCATCGTTTGCGATTTCTATATGTGGCAACGGACTTTCTGGACACACTGTATATGCATATAACTCGTACAGTATATGCATACGGAAAATTTTCATTACAGTTTCGTAATAGGTGTCATTAGCGCTTTCGATTGGTGTATATACCATCTTCCACTTCGATATATAATCTCCCTCTCTTCGCTTGTAAGACCAATGGTGGCAATAACAAACCCGCACGTACTGCAAGACGGATAATGAACTTCAGGGGAGTGCTGAAGCTATGAAACTTGATTCGAATAAGACTTGCTATTCAGTTCTGCGGTGAAAGAGAAAGGTATCCATAAAGAGAAAGGCAACTTGGGTTTAAAGACGAAGGCTGGCGGCTACATGGATAGTAACAAACGCAAGATAAATTGGATTTGGATTATGGTTTTTCGTTCATGTTAGACTAACAGCTTAACATGAGATTCGGATATCATGAGCTACCACGGGAAATCGAACCCGGATCTCTTAAGCCGAAGACGCGTAAACTATCCATTTAGTCACGAGGGAGCTCTATAAAATGCATAGTATTGCACACAATGTTACACAAAATAGTATGTTCTCCACTATATTATTTTTAATCACTAGCTAGTCTAATAATAATTTGCCTAGTATAACACGTCCTAGGATATTACATGATAGATCTAACACAGTACTTCCGATTTTGAAACATAGGTATCATTTAGAAAGGTATCCATATCTAAGTCAGGGCGCAAAATTTCCGGTCGCCAGGTCTTCAGGTGGCCACTGGCGACTAGAAATTTAGAGCTGTCGACCAGTGTTCAGTAGGAATGGTTTCTGCCTAAAGTCACAGACCTGAGCAGTTTCTGTTTCGCAAGAAAATAATTGTCACTGAATGAGAGAAAACATGGAATATGAAGTTTTCACAACGGACACGGAAAGTGAAGTCTTCACAACGTTGTTATTCGCCCCTCCTTTCGCACCTTCAATCGAAATGGTTTGCCTCCTGGCGCGTCAACGCGAGAGATCGTTTCCCCTGTTTGAATCTAGAACAGCTAGGGAGACAGCCTAGTACTTACAAGAATAGATCAACCAATCACGTCATGATGTGTAATAAATAAATAAATAACAAAATATGTAAATGCATAAAAATATTTTAAAAGAATAGATATTTGCATGATATACTATTACCAATGACCCTTCACTTAAGGACTTTGATCCGAAAACTGCCATCGACAATTTATTGCTACATCAGCGCAGAGAGAGAGAGAGAGAGAGAGAGAGAGAGAGAGAGAGAGAGAGAGAGAGAGAGAGAGAGAGAGAGAGAGAGAGGGAGAGAGAGCGTCAGACAAACGTGAAGTCTTAAAGTAAGATATTTTTAACATGTATATGAATACGGAATCACTGCAGTTACTCGAAGTATAATAGCTTAACGTTAAACCTCAGATTAATTTTAAAAACATTTCTTGCATGTATTTTTCCTTAATTCTTGTTCTAAATAGTAACTATGTTCGTAACATTTGGAGAGAATATTTGGAGAGAAGTCCAAACTCCAACTTTGATGGCCAATAATCCGAGAACCAAAAGTTTGCACATGAAAGTATGTCACATGTGTAATATGAAAATTAAAGTCTACATCTATGCAAAGTTAGGTCGGAATCGTATGGGTTTTGTATGGGTCGGAATCGTATGGGTTTCGTGCAACGCTTAATTTGGTTGGGATGGATTTTTGTTTTGGAAAAAGAAAAGAAAACCAAATGACGAACAAAATTTCCCTTCAGGATATATCAAGGAACGACAAGATGTCGTGCCTCATACTAACGTCTTTTGTTATCATTATTTAGTGAACTGTAACCATCTGTGATAAATTGGATGCTCGTTTGTAATGAAAACGGCAAGAGCTCATGGTCTCTGCTTCATCTCCCGTTAAGTTTGTAGAATTTTTTCGGTGTTGACTGGAATTGGGTAGCATTTCAGTAGCTACTTGAACTAAGAAGAGTAAATAAACTCTGCTAAAGACAGTAAAGAGAATCACGTGAAACTTACACACATGGAATATGGGCTACATAGCAGCTGACAGCTCTAGCCATATATTGCAAAAAGAACAATTCAAAAATCAGCTTTCGTTTAAGAGTTATCATTTGGGGTAACGAACGAATTAAAACCTCCGTTACCTGATAAGATGCTAACGGATTGACTCCATGAACAAACTCTCCCGAGATAATGGCTCTAGCTATCTATTGAAAAACATAGAATTCAAAAGAGACAAAATGTAGAGTAACGGGCGGGTTAAAGGTACCCTTAACCATTAAGTTGTTGCATGGAGTGAGGGACAGACAGATCCCACTTGCGTGATCCTAATAATTGCATTACAACCGATTCATACATTTGAAGGCAGCACGCTGATTAGTTTTGGTATGCATGTGAATCCTCCCTTAATATATTAGAAATATCCTATGATTAATATAATATACTTCAGTGCATCTCGAGCTGTACTAATATATTGCATATCAACATTAAATACTAATTAAGGTATTTTTTATTATTATTATTATTATTATTATTATTATTATTATTATTATTATTATTATTATTATTATTATTATTATTACATTGGGGTAATTATACTAATATCTTGCCAACTGAATTTCACTAAACAATTGTGTCCATAGTTGTTTAGATAATGATTTTTCTCGATGCATTATACTTCATCATCTTGAAACATCTAAATATAGGCTTAAACTTAGTTGTTTGAAAGCACAATGTCTTAATAAACGAAACGGTTTCCAGAATATCACATGTCCTGTGCATAGCAGGATGCTGAGAATGAAAGGAAGATGCTAATTTAGAGCAGATTTTATTATTATTATTATTATTATTATTATTATTATTATTATTATTATTATTATTATTATTATTATTATTATTATTATTATTATTATTATTATTATTATTTTTTTTTATTTGTCACCTGGTCTCGCTCAAAATACCTCTTTGTCTAGCTAGTTCGAAAAATTGAGTCGCTTATTTATTCAATGAAATTTCTAGCATTTATTTCACTTTGTAAACATAACCCTGTATTTAAATAAGAAATAACTAAAAACTTCACAATTATATCTGTCAGATTGGCAATTCCATGCTTAGTGCCTTGTCTAAAGTAACGATTGCATCGTTTTAATTTCGGGCCCTTCTTGGAGTGAACCTAGAAACAAAAATTGAATAAGGGAGTTTTGTTTCATATTTTGAAGCTACGATAGACTTCCAAACTATGGAGACTTAATATTGAAATCACAGATCATAAATGTATGACTTTTTAATTCCTATAGAGGAATAAGATGGGAGATGGAATCTGTTCATAGGACGCTGAATCCATATCCCCACTGAATCCATATCCCATCAAAACCGTTTCTCCTGATTTCTGACAGTTTTTGCCCTATAAGATTCAATATCGGAACCGAAAGTGTTCGTAGATCCCGTTAGTTAGTAGATCTATCATTTCCCGTTTTAATAATTACATAACGAATGATATACATGGCAAGTCAAAATGATGGATCTGATTTCAGAAATTCATTTCTGTGAAGTCTAATCAACATGTTATTGTGAGACATCCGCTTCGAAATGTTAAATTTCAAAGTTTAGTTTCCACTTTCTACCGCTAAGAGTCAGCAGCGAGCTGTTAAGGAAAATGGCATTAACTGGTGAGCAGAGATCTTTCTGTCTGCTTGATTATCATGTAAACAAGTCTGTGATTAGCGTGTAACGGCATTTCCGTATCAAATATCGCAGAGAACGCTTCCTTCCGAAAAGGTCATTTGTAAGTGGTATGAACATTTCAGAGATTTGGACTGCTTCTGTAAACGAAAATCGACTGGCAGTCCGTCAAATTGTTTGTTTGTTTGTTTTATTTTTCAGTTTAACGTTCCAACGAGGCTATAAGAAACGTGGACCTACAACTTAACGTGGTATCCAAACCACATGAACTCTCGTCGAGAATCGAATCGAATTGGGGAAGAGACAGTAATACGAGTTGGCGAGATAGGCTATCGGCTTGATGTGTGCTGTGTAATACGAGGTGCTCACATGGAATACTTGTGATATGTTTGAAGAAAACTGACAGTTTACTTTTCTTAGTACGTGTCTCACAATAACATGTTTCTTAGATTTCACTGAATAGATTTCTGAAACCGGGTCCATAATTTTGACTTGACTTGACAAACACACACACACACACACACACACACACACACATGGCTAGCTGGGGACTCCGCCCTCAGACCCCGAGTCTGCTCGGCCTACGACTAGAGACCTGCACGGGCCGAATTTTTGGCCCCGAGCCCAATCCAGCCTGAATGTACGTAGGCCCGGCCTAGCCCGGGCCCGAAACGTTTTGCAGATTTTCGGTCCGAGCCTGGGCCGGCCCGATAAGTTTTTTAAAATTCTTGGCCCAAGCCCGGCCCGGGCCCGATAAATTTTCGAAGTTTCATTTTGTAACATTTTTCACGGGCACAGTTCTTCAACGTTTGAGTATATTCTAATTATCGTTTAACGAATGTCAAAAATTATTAAAGAATTGCAATTAATCTGCCCCAGCCCGGCCCGACCTGAAAAGAAATCAGTGTCGGCCCGCCCAAGCCCGGCCCGGCCCAAAGAAATAATAGAGTCGGCCCGCCCAAGCCCGGCCCGCGGGCCGGGCCGGGTTTCGGGCCTCGAGCCAGGTCCGGCCCGTGCAGGTCTCTACCTACGGCCTCGCACCTCCTGAACCCACAATTCTATCGTTTCTTTTCCTATTTCAACTATCTAAAAGATAAGATTTTGTATCCCAAGAAAAGCCAATTTAGATAACATGGAATTTCTTCATTCCCCTTTAGACCTTTAAAAAATAAAAATATTCACTTTTGCCAATTTTCCTGTCGGTTAGTCCTGGAAGACCACAGTCATGCCAAATTTCATCATTCTAATCCTGCCAGAAGTACCTAAACATTTTGGGGTGTAGAAGACGTGCCATATAAATAACATGAGAAAGATTTTTCAGTTTCCTATAAAACCACTCTAAAAGCTGGAATTTTTTATTTCTGATGAATAAAACGAACAAGCATACCGAATTTCAAGGTTTTATTCCAATTCTAAATACCTAAAACATGAGGTTATAGGTCCAAAACAAGGCCCATTTAAATAACACAGGGAAATTCTTCATCTCCTCTTTAGTCCCCCTTAAAAATTAAAAATATTCACTTTTGGCAATTTTCCTGTGGGTTTGTCCCGAAAAGCTACGATCATTCCAAATTTAACCATTGTACCCCTACAGGAAGTGCTCAATAATTTGGGGGTGTAAAAGGTGTTCCATATAAATAACATAGGAAAGATTTTTCAGTTCCCTATAAAACCACTCTAAAGTTGGATTTTTTTATTTTTACTGATTTACCTAGGTAGTGCTAACAAAAACGTACAATCATACCGAATTTCAAGTTTTTATTCTAATTCTAAGTACCTAAAACATGAGATTATAGGTAAAAAAAGGGGCCATTTAAATAACATAGGGAAATTCTTCGCCCCCTCTTTAGACCCCCTAAAAATTAAAAATATTCACTTTGGCAATTTTACTATGGGTTAGTTGAGGAAAGCTATAACGATGCCAAATTTAATCATTGTAACTCTACAGGAAGTACTCAATAATTTATGTCAGCTGATGTAGTTGTATATGTAGTTAGTAATAACATATTCTTGAGACTCTAAATCCACATTAAAACCAAAACCCGTTTCTCGCTATATATCACTGTTTTCTCTGTACTGTGATCAGCGTTGAAATCGGAAATTGTACTTTTCGATTCTTTCATCACTCATAGATTCAATAGAAGGATAAAGAGGAAGATTAAACTTATTCATGGGACGTTGAATGCATATCGCCAGCAATTTCTCGCTATCTATTATCGTTTTTGATCTATTGTGAAAAATCTTGAAACCGGAAGTGATAGATTTCTACCAATTCCGGTTTGAGTAGAACATTAAAAAAGGATATGTAATTTATTCTTGGGATACTAAATCCGCATGGAGGAACGGCTTCTCGTTATCTCTTACCGTTTTGCTGTGACACCTATCAGCAGATGGACAAAATCGTTCTATAAAACTTCCGATACTTATGCAAAAAACATAGTTTAAAAGTGTGATAGGTGATAAGGTAACACAAATATAATCCTTACAAATGCTGACGGTTCATATTTTGCCTCCAGTTTTCAGTTAAAGAAATGCTATTCTACGGCTCTGTTTGAATTGGTACTTGTAGCTGTCAATTCTCCCTTTCCTCTGGCAATATCCTTTGCTCACGTTCTAAGCATGAATCAGAGCCGAGCGGTGAGAGTTTTGCATAACTGTTGAGACCACACAGAGCCTTGCCATGAGCTAATAACTGTCACAGAAATCGAAAATCAATCCGCCATCAGGCTGAGAAACCGCAGAAATGAATCTTGGTTAAAGCAGAGGAGAAGGAGGAAAAAACGCTCTTGGCAACAACTTGGATTATTCATAATCGTTTCATATTCAAAGTAAAAAGAGAAAAAAATGAAACAAAGTGGAGACGCCATTCTTCTATTCGTTGCAGCAGCAAGTTCTCCAAAGAATACTCAAATAACAATAAAGTGCAGACTCTTGTATCATACAGTTTTAATAAGTGATAGTACTGCGCTTGAAATAAATGATGGATGTTTTATGAAACACAATACGGGCCAATTGTGTGGTGAAGAAAAGAGAAGAATTGAGGCTTCGAAGTCTCTGTATGACTACAATAACTCACTTTGCCAGTAAAGTTTAAAACTCATTTATTATTTATTCCTTTTACTAACGAATTGAATTTTAAATAGACTCTAATGTAATTGCTTTTATCGACTAACTTTGCTACCTGTTGAAAATTAATAAGCTTATTACTTTTAGTCGTTACTACCGTATTCCATCGTTTTAGTTGAAAAAATACGTATTTTTTTTTATTTTTTCATTAAACTAATAACAACTACCAGTCAATACATTATTCGTAGTATCAATACAGCAAGACACGTAAGACAACACAAGCACACGTTCTATCTCATATAATTGAAAGTACACTTGCTGTTACAAGTTTCAGTTTAACAAAAGATTGCAAGAGAAAATGACAACTTCGCTTGTTTGCAATTTAAATATTATATATTAAGTATTACAAGTAGCAGCGTCAAATGCACACAACGCAAAAGAGTTTGGATTGTATAGCGTGATATTTCCTCAGTTAATATTGAAATGAAATGAAATGAAATCTTTAAGTTTTATGTCTAACGGTTATGCCGGTTAGTCTAAAGGAGACGGTGATGATGACAATGAATGAAATGATGAAACGAAGAAAATGAGAGAATCCCGAGAAAACCCCCACACATGGTGTTTGTCCACTACAAAGCGCACTTGGCTCGATCTGAGGTCGAACCAAGGACCCCTTGCATCAGAGGTGAATGCTCTACCACTGAGCCCTCACGCCCCCCGCAGTTACTATTGAAACCAGACATGATAGTAGATTTCAACCATTTTCGGTTTTAGTAGAGATATTAGAGTTGAGGAGAAATATATTCTTGGGACGCTATACATTATCCGTTTTATACTTTATGGCAATCAAAGTGAAAACCGGAAGTGGTTGATTTCTGCCACTTTCGTTGCGAGTAGAGGGTTCAAAGAGAAGACAACGATATTCTTATTGCGCTAAATCGATTCCATATACACCACCTCTTGCTCTCTGTTATCGTTTCAGCTTTACCAAGATCAATATTGAAACCGGAAGTTGTCGTGGGTTTCTATCTGGTCCATTTTTAGTAGAGTTAAGGATGGAGATGAAATGTGTATTTGAAACCACATCTCAATAGATTCGAACAACATTTCAATAGATTCTACGCCCTCTTCTAAACTATGATGTCTACGGTAAAATCACTTTCTAGTATGCCAAGTCAACAGTGTAGAATTCTATACCGGATAAACAAACAAACATATACGCACATTCATCTTTATATAAACTATTTCTAATAGAAACAAAAGTATATTTCCAATTTTCGTGCCACGAGTGTGTGACATTCTTGACAAATATAAGAAGAATATGCATGATTCGGCAAGTCCGTGTATGAGTGTTTAGCGTTTTGCATTCATGATATAGGCTAGAGATTCTGGCTTCGAAACTCCTCTACGAAAGTTGTGAATTTCTTTTTCTTCATTCTCCAAATGTAAAGGTATTTCTTTCCCTATGTAATCGTCTGATGTTACAAAAAGAGTTCTCTACTTTCATTCGATAACTGCGTGTGATGCTCACAGGTTCGACTGCGACACTTTGTTTTTTTCTGCTTCACAAAATCACAATTTTACTTAGAGCATGAATACTGTCCGATCCAGCGGAAGATCCAGGGGGGCGATCGGGGCGATCGCCTCCTCCCAGAAGAGGAAACTTTCTTATTTTATGTATATAAATAAAACCCATCCCAGAGTTTGAAGCTCTTAAAAGTAGCTGTAAGTAGCAGTATGACAACCCACTGCCAGCCCCAGAAGTCGGTCCTGGATCCGCCCCTGGTCCGATCATTTGTTTGTGTAATTCTAACCTTGCACATGAGAATCTACTCTTCTCTCTTCATATTTGAATCTCTTCTCTCTTTCTCTCTCTCTTTTAAGTCGTCTGCCATGAACTTCTACTAAATATTTACATACTTTTAGTAATTGTATATAGTAACTTACGTTTCTTCTTGAATTTATACTCCAATAATACTGTATTTTTGAGAACAATCCTGCTTTGTTCGGAAACAGCTTCTCAAAGGTGACAAAATCACTTTACATTTAGTTAACGTGTTAATTTGACGAACACACTGTAATGTTTGATTCAAAAATCTCTCCAAGCGAATTTGTATCTAAACGGAGGGAATATATTACATCACAGCAGCAAAGATTTGACGAAGACCGCCTTACGTTAGGCAAGGGGAGCGGAGAGGAAAGAATAAAAAACGAGGCGTAACTAATCGCTGGAGGGTGTAAGTTGGGTTGCATATGCACCTGCAAGACAACGTGTTGCAGCAATTTCAGTAGGAAAGTGTAGTATCATTTTCAGTAGAGCGATTTGTATCAATTTCTATGGAGCGATCTGTGAAATAAATGGATGTCTCTCTTACTCATTTTTCTTAGTTCTGTACTCTTTTAAGTATCTTCAGGGTATCCTCATCTGGACAACAGTGACTAGTGACTATTATGTCCCTTGAAAAACATCTCAACATGAAAGACAGTTTCAGAGATCTACGGATGTCTGCTATAATACCAATAACCATTAACTTTCTCAGACAGTTTGAGAGTTTGCGACCATAACATAAAAGAAATCGGCCACCGTCTATCAATTAAATCAGGAGATAATCGAGCAAAAAGTTTCCTGATTCAACGCATAAGCATAGCCATTCAACGTGGGAACGTGTCGGCTATAATGGGAACGTTACCCACTAGTAAAGAGCTAGAAGAAGTCTTTCTTCTGTAATTGCGGAGAAGGGAGGTTAGGAGAAAAAACAAACATCATTGGTGCATCAATTTATGTAGCAACCGAGCAAGGAGTATGAAGAGACAGCTCACAGTCCATAAGTTTATATATATAAAAAAAAAAACAGCATGAATGCTGTACCGTACGTCAAGACAGTGACATAACATGACAGGTTGGAGCCTTTGAAAGCAGAAGATTTAGTAGTACCTGCCGAACATCATGGGAACAAAGTACCGAAGAATAGATATTTACTGTTTCATTTGAAATTTTCATTATAACAGTTTTTTTAATAATCATTGTTATTTTACAATTCTTATGTAATTACTTATGGTTGTATCTAATTGCTTTCAAATCTCGATTATTGGATTAACTTATTTATATGAATGTAAACAGATGTTTTTAATACTTTATATTTTATTCAAATAAATAATTATTAATAATCAACTTGAGTCAGAACTACAAAGCTCTTAAAACTACACAACGTTTATTTAAAATGACTCAGGCAGCAAAAAACTCAGTGCAAATTAATTCTAACCGGCAGCACAATTGAAAGCAAATGGATAGAAAGATATGAATAAAATGTATGTTATGTACCATAGCTATTAACTAAATATATAAATCTATTTTTAAAAATTATAAAATCGTCATTTATCGGAGTCAGACAGCTCTGTAATACCTTTTCACAAGCCTCTTTAGTTTATGACATCTATAAGCATTATGATGTAATATATATAATATTTATAATATAGTATATATATAATTGGAAATCACTATGTTTGTGATTCTAAATCTCCTGAACCGCATGGGTGAGGTTCAAGGCTGGGCTGGTTTTAGGCTACTCACTTTGATTGTAGAACTGAGGTACGGGGGAGGGGGTATAGAAAAATAAATAAAACTTAATAACTCCTGAACCACTCTACTGATCTTCATCAAATTTTCAACATAGATGAAGTTCAGGTCTGGGATCGTTTTTATGATTTAAATTTGACGGAGCAACGTAGGGGAGGAGAAGGAGGGGGAGATATATAAAAATCAATTTATATAAGACTGAAAGTGACTATTTTTGTAACTTAATAACTCTTGAACTATCCGACCGATTTCAATCAAATTTTCAAGATACATGAGGTTCGGATCTGGAAACATTTTTGTAATTTCACTTTAACAGTAGATCCTAGGGAAGGGGGAGAGGAGGGGGACGTATAAACAAAAACTAATAAAACCCAATAACTTTTGAACCACCCAACCAATCTCGATCAAATTTTCAACATATATGAAGATCGGGCCTTGTGTGTTTTTTATCGTTTCATTTTGACGAGCCAACCTAGAGGAGTGGGAGGGGGAGATATATGTAAAAATATAAAATAAAAATGACTGCCGTTGTGACTGCATCACTCTTGAACCACCCGACCGATCTCAATCAAATTTTCAACATACATGAGTTTAGGGGCAGGGATTATTTTCGGCTATTCACTTCGACGATGCAATGTAGGGGAGGGCAGGGAGAGAGAAATTCAAAAATTACCAAAACTGACCGATATTATTGTTGAATCCATAGTTTTCGGGGCCGATGAGAGAAACTGACACTCCTGATGCTGTTTCAACCCAAGTTCAGCCTGATAGTTGGGGAAGGGGAGGGTACAACGTAGGGGAGGGGGATACACATTTAAAAACGATCGAAAATGAGTAATAATAGTGTAGAATCCATAGTCTTAGGACTAGCTGAGATTAACAGTGACAATTTTGATGTCGTATGTCGCAACACGGAGGAGGGGTGGGGAAGCTATATATATATATATATATATATATATATATATATATATATAGTAATAATCGAAAATGACCAATATTAGTGTCGAATTTATAGTTTTCTGGGTCGCTTAGATGAACAGTGATACTTTTGATACCGTTTAAATTCAAATTCAACCCCGCAACTTGGGAGAGGGGAGGAAGAGATATTTAAAAATGATCTAAAATGAGATGAACGGTGACACTTCCGATGCTTTAGCCCGCAACATGGGTATATTTATGTGTGTGTGTGTGTGATCGAAAATGACCAATATTAGTGTCGTATACACGGTTTTCGGGGTCGTTGAGATGATTACCGGTAATGATCTTTCCGATGATGTTTAAATCGATGTCATTTAAAACGAAAACAGCATTTTTTACGGGTACTACACACATGAGATACGGAGTTGTGCATTTAAATTTTCATTTCAACCCAGTGAAGAGGGTAATATATGCTAGTTACTAATAACTTCATTTATGTGCTTTAATTTATCATACTTTCCATTATCTATTAAAGATGATTTGCCTTGCTGTATTAAGGAAATGTTAAACTGTAACAAATTTTTCGTCTAAGTTAAACTTCATATTGCATTTTTATCTTTGCTTTTATAAGTAAATGGATAGTAATGTAATACAAAAGACGAAATTAGAAATAAGTCTAGCAAGAAAAAAAAAACAACTAGACAATTTTTGTTGCAGTTGCAATTTTCTGATTTGTTTCAAAAAAGGGAGAAAAAACTTTGAAATACACATTATAATCTTCAGAGATAGCGGCCTTACCCACAACTCCCTAACTTAACGTCTGAAGCAAACTTCTTTTTATCAAATATTAGTCCATGTTACAGCCATAGGACAAATAATGTTACATAAAGTAATCACGAAAATTTGAAACATGGAATGATCATGTAAGATACATTTTGTTTTATTATATTGTTATTATATTATATTATTAAATGTTATTATATTATTATTATATATTATCTATAAGATGGTCTAGCTTTGTTTTACTTTCCATTGTAATGACACATTTGATTTGGTCAAAACTAATGAATAACTAATCTGTTACTGCGAACTGACATGAAATTCAGAAATACATCAATTACCCAAATGAAGTAAAGAAAGTAATTTAACACACTTTCAAATGCTTGGAGAGCACGCTGCTTTGGTGAGGGAGAATCAGTTTCGATTCCCGATAGAAGCTTATATGGTTCCGATCCCAAGTTAAGGTGTAGACCCATGTCTCACGTAGCTGAAAGGAATACTAAATTCCAGTACAACCAATGGTATGAAGTGTTTCGATAATTTTTGATACATTTTACTTGATTTTAAGCAAGTGAAAGTGTGACTTAAACAACAATACTGTTATTTGGTATAAAGCAGAATACTTTATGCTATAACAACAGTTGTTGGATACCGAATAATAAATATCTAAAAAATATAAATGCTCATGCCTTCTATCATGTGAGAAACATTCGTAATGACTTCTAAGAAAAGAACAGATTGAAGACTGGAGTGTCCTAGCGTTGAGGCAAGAGCTCTTTGTTACCTGTTTTCTACATAATGACGCCTTTGTACTTGTGATTTGAAAAGAGTCCAATACGTTGACTTTAAGGGTAATGAAGGTAGAAATATAAAAGTAACTTCAGTAATTTTTTTCCTCAAAGAGTTTCTCATTAACTTCGTCTCTGGAAGAAAAGAAAAGTGATTCTGTCATCGACTGTACAACTCTTTTATAGGGCTCCACTTCTGAATATCTATTGATTTTCAAATACATAGATTTCTTTTTAAAGATCTAACTTTGGAATCTATTTTTTAAAGTTTTGAGTATTACTTGAAATTTCTTCTAGTAGAGATTAAAAAAATTTGAAAATACTTAATACATTTGCAGATTATTGGCAAAATACAACTTCAACTTCAAAAGTATTGTCATTAATGGATACGAAAATTTTACTTTGAAAGCTCTTTTTCCACGAACATAAAAAAACTCTAAACAAGTTTCTTGTTATATTATTTCTAGATGACTTTTCATTCCATGTTCGTAAGTGTAGAAAAAGAAACAACAACTTTAGAGCAGTAAAACCATGCCCATGTGATTCACAGGAAATACACTTGAATTGTTTCCGATACATACATAAATAATAGAACCGATCTCATGTCTGTTACGTTATTTTATAATAGAAATGTACTTCAATATTGACTGTTATCATTACTTTTTGAAAAAATGCAATGAAATGAAATTTTTAAGTTTAACGTCCCACTATTATGCCGCTTAGGCTAAAGGAGACGGTAATGATGAGAAATGAGTGAAATGGTTGAATGAAGAAAGTGGGAGGAAACGGGAGAACCCCGAGAAAACCCACGAGCACGGCGTTTGTCCACCACAAAGTCCACACGGCGCGAGCTGCATTGCTTTCTGAATACGTATACAACTTTGTCTTTATTATATCAATCAAATATCTGTATACAATCAAGAAAATGAGCATTGAAATGTATCTAAAGATGAAACATTTAAAACTCGCCAGAATTTGTTATATAGGGTAAAGGAGAGGAAGTTGGCCACCAAAATTTTTTTTTTAATTTTTCTACTAAAGAAATTAATGCAAAAGGACAAAATTTATATTATACAAAAATAGTCATTATGGATTATGAGGAATATAAAATATTTACTGTGTTAATTGTATTTATGACGTAATATTAAAATAACTAAAATGAGGAAAAGTGGCTACATTCCCTCCATACGCAGCGAAAATCACCCTATGGCATATTTGTCATTTGATCGTAGGTTTAAGTGTATGAAATACCATGTTCTTGACAAAAACTCATAGAAAAAAGTTAAAAGTGCTAGAAATTTGCAATACAAACTTCTTATAATAAAAACGTGCTTACAAAAGTTCAATGCAAACATGTTTAACGAACGTGCTTTGAAAGATACATCCACTACATCTTGGGTTTGCTTATAAGACGCCACTGCACTTTACTTTCTGAGTTGATATATTTTTTTTTTTCACTCACTACTGATTTTATTATTACAGTTCAGTCTTGTTATATTTTACTTGTTACTGGATTTTGTCGACGTAAAAATGTCTTTCCCAGTTAAAAGAACAGCAGAAGAATTCCTGGGCTTCCGTGAAGTAGAAACTTTTCTTTAATTCTTCGGTGTTATACACTGAGAAAAAATGTAGGTGGCGCACTTAAAAAGGTAGGTTACATCCGTAATTCCTGCAGTTTTTGAACTTAACGTACAACAGACGTATAACTTAAAACTCATATTTTATAATACTTTCCGTATAAGTGTTCCATCTGTACGTACTTTCCGTATGAAACAATGTAGGCGGTCAGGATCTCATATACAAATGGACGCATATAACATATAGCTGAGGAATGTAACATAAAGCTGAGGAATGTATATGCATGTGATATGCGGAAAACTGTTAGATGTCAGACATCCTGCAACGGCAGGATGTAACATCTAAGGGCAGTGCCTATGAAGCATATAGATAACGTATGCTATACTGATTTCTGTAGTAAGCAAAAAAATTCCGTATATTTGTACAATATACCGCTGTCCGGAGAACGCATTTTTCTCAGTGTATTATTCCAGACTTATCTTTGGCCCTATTTAGTAACCATATGGAGAACTTGGAGAGTCTGTCAATGAGCATGGTTTTCCTGAATAAGCATTCATTATGATTAAGACACTAACATTAATTATTTTCGTTTTCTTCCAAATCCTCTCCTTAATGAATCCCTTTAAAAAAAAAAAAAAAAAAAACTTAGTAAAACTGTGACACCCAAAAATATTTACACTTTTGTATTATAGCGTCTACAACTATTTTGTTCATTTGCATTGCAAACAAGTTGTGTGTTAAAGATCACATGTAAAAAGAAGTTGCTGCATTATAAGATACTTAGGCGAACTTACCATCAAAAGCATAGTCTAGAGAAAACATCTCACGTTTAGTTGTACATACACCCTTTCCAAATCGAAATCTTTCACAACTTTATTACAGTTTGGGGTTATAATATCAATAATCAAAAGAAAGAAAAATGTCTCTTATCTGCCAAGAAAATGACAATTTTCAACATAGTCTTAAAATTCGGCACTTTTCTTTGTCTTCCTTGTAGATATAATTGCGCATTCGAAACTACGCTTCTTGCTTGCTAATCCGCTAATCACACTGCAGATATCAGTGTAAATACTACACATGTTATTTGATTTTTTAGAGGAATAAATGGGTGATTCCTTTCTATAGTTTTTATCTACGTTTAGAGAAATCACAAGTATGGTGAAATTCCCAGCATGGCGAACATCCCTTCTTTTACCCTATGTAACGTATTTTCTTTTACCCCCATTTTTGTAAATATATACTTTAAATATCATTTATAATTTGATTTATTGGCCTTCTAAATCATGCTATGTATTAGCATCTGGTACATCCATCCACCCCTCTGTCGTATGTCGACAAATATTAAAGCAAAAGCGGTAAAGAGCAGAGATGGAGTGGGTCAGTGGGTCATATGGGTCGTTTTCAGAGTGGTTCAGTGGGTCGTGGGTCAACTACATGTGACCCACTGTGCCCCACCACCCACCGTGAGCCACTGTGACTCACTACCCATGACCCACTGCGACCCACCACCTACCGTGACCCACTGCGACCCACCACCCATCATGACCCACTGCGACCCACCAACTCAGTCTGATCTACTGACCCATTCTGCTCACTGCATTGTAGACAGTATCTTCTGAAGACTGATAAATTTGTCTTCGTTTTACTTTCAAGACCTTTATTTCCCTTCCATTTGTTTCTGTCTACTTACCTGAGGTGAGTATATCTAACCAAGTGAAAAAAGAACTTCAGGCACTTTTGGATATTGATATTTGTAATTGTAATAATAGCAATAGGGTTTATACTACTACTTGGCTTTCGAGACCGGAGAGTTTTTAGAAGAACTAACTACTGAAAAAAAAAATACATTTTTGAATCACTGTAATATATAAATTATTATATAAAAAATTGAATGTAACTATGTGTGCTTGATCATCACGGTCAAATTGCAAAGTCAAATGAAATTACTTTTGATATATAGTTAGGCCTTAATCCAAACTGGGATGTTATATTGCTTTCATTATAATACATAATATCCTAAGGAGGTAGCGAGGATCCGAATTTTTGCGAGAAAAATGAGTATCTCGCAAGCCGTTAACCTTACGGAGCTGAAATTCAGTGTATTAACTCTTTATTGAAAATAAACAGAATGTGTCCTAGCATTTTTTTAAATTCTCATTTATGGAGGGGGCACTTTCTATATATGGAAAATTGGTAGTGAGTTGGTTTGTAATAATGATCGAAAACGATCGATATTAGTTAAGAAAAAAAATCAGAAACAAAAAGTATAGTGCTTTGCTTCATATATCCATTGCTTTCTACTATAATAATTGCTGAAGCTTATGTTTATTATATGGAGCGCTTACAGCACAGGGCAATCGGCCTATAAAGTTGTGAGAAAAATAAACATAAAATTTGTACTATAAGCTTAATTACACGGAAATTTTAGTTTGGATTGTACGCATAATTATACGGAAAATTTTACACCTTTTCCCCTTTATTTTGATCTACTTACCTTGATTTGGGACTTTCAAATATCATCCTTTTTTCCACTGAAAAGTATCAATAATTCAACAAGGAAACAATTACACTATGGTAATTTAATTGAAATTCATCGTAATTTGGCCCATGATAAACAGCAGTGTGGTAATTGAAGGGGAAGAAGGAGGGAAATTCCCATTCGCCTCTGAACACTTCCCCGGAATCTCGTTCCCTTTTGCTTTCTAGGGGGGGGGGACTTGGTAATGGCATCAAACCTTTATGTGTAATTCCAAAAATTAAATTTATAAACAATTAAGAAATCATAAGTTTATCAGGCTTTAATTGATAATTTATTCACAAGATTCCCTATCGAAGGCGTGGTAGATGAAGTTTCCGTTCTCCATGAGTCGACATTGCCAACTGACATTGTCGATATGGAAAAGATGTTGTATGGTGATAGAGAGGAGATATTTCTTGCTGAGTATTTAAGAACTGACCGAGAAAAATCGTTATCAGACTTAAGTCTAACAAGCAGATTGTCGATGAGGAGTTGCAGAATCGGGTAGAAGTATTATCAGTTTCCACGACAGAGTGCGAACGGGGATTTCCCCTTATGAATTTACAGATGACTGATATTAGAAATAGACTAAGTGCTCAAACATTGTCTAACTTATTGTTCATCAATGTTAATGGCCCACCGCTAGACAAGCTCAAAGTAGACAAGCTAGGTATTTCTTGGCTGAAGGATAGACATCATTCCGCTGCGGATGATTTACCACGAAAAAGTTACCAACAGGAAATAAACCCTATTTCAGATTTGTTTAAAGGTGGCAAATTACGAGTTATGGAAACTGTATACTTGTATTACTAATGGCTTATTTGTGTTATTCAACTTTGTACCTATTTTTTTGGTCTAGGAATTAATTCGTGCGGTTTTTAATAAAAATTGAAGCTTTATTTCAAAAACAAAGTAAATGAATACGTTAACAAAAATATTGTCCATCGCTAGCCACTACTTTCTCCCATCTTTCAGACAATTTACGGATTCCGTGTCGAAAGAATTCCTCATCTTTTGACGCAATCTAATCAAAGATCCATTTTTCGATATTTTCTGAAGAAGTGAACCGCTGTCCAATCAAATCGTTATTCATGCAATCGATCAAGTAGTAGTCAGACGGAGCAGTGTCTGGTGAATATCGCGGGTGGAGTAACACTTTCCATCCGACATTTTCCAAATAGGTTTTGACCGGTTTTGCGACATGTGGTCGAGCGTTATCATCTTGATAAATAAGTTTATTATGCCTGTTATTCCATTCTGGTCGTTTTCAGGCCAGAGCTTGCTTCAAACGCATTAATTGTTGTCGATAGCGGTGTCCATTAATAGTTTCACCAAGTTTCAGAAGTTCATAGTACACCACACGTTTCAAATCCCACCATATATACAGCATAACCTTTGCACAATGAATATCTCGTTTCGGTTGTGAAGGACCTGGTTCACCTTGCTTCACCCAGGCCTTTTTTCGTTTAGGATTCTCGTAATGAATCCACTTCTCATCACCAGTTACAATTCGATGCAAAAATCCCTTCCTTTTCTGTCTTTGAAGCAGCAATTCGCAAACGGTTTTTCTTCTTTCAACGTCTTTCTTTTCAACTCATGTGAAACCCAATAAGACATCTTTTGAATCATTCCTATGGCTTTGAGACGTTTGGAAACTGTTGTTTGCTCAACTCCAAATGCTTCTGCAAGTTCGTCCTGCGTTTGACACGAATCCTGATCAAGCAATGCTCTCAATTCTTCATCTTCAAATTCTTTTGGCTGTCCAAATTGCTTTTGGTCTTCCAAGCTGAAATCACCACCTTTAAACCGTGCAAACCACTTCTGACACGTTCGCTCAGCTAGAGCATGGTCACCAAACACTTCCACTAAAATATGATGACTTGCGGTAGCACTTTTCTTCATGTTAAAGCAATGAAGAATAACTCCCCGCAAAAACACTTTATCAGGCACAAAATGCGCCATTTTCAGTTGAAGAAAAAATGTTGTTGTTTCCGCTTCAAGCAACTGACATATACTAAACAAGATGCTCAATGACAGTAGTTTTCAACGCATGTTTGGATCAACGAAACTATGGGACAATAAGCTAGTTACGCCATCTTTTGTAAAACCGCACGAATTAATTCCTAGACCAAATAATTTTTAATAAATCTTTTCTTTGCTTTAGGTAAACTACTTTGAATAAATATTCATAATAATTGCAATTATGCATATTTGTAACTTAAATTTAACGTGGTATTTTAGTGATTACACAAATTACAATTATGAGCATACTTTATGGAGATGCTCTCACAGAGGGTACCCGAGCACCTTTATACACTATGAAAAACTGATTTTTCCAGTCTTTCGTGAGAAAAATACGTGAACTGAGAAACCATAACCTTTTCCATATTGTACAGGGGTATTTTCCTGTGAATAGAAGTTTCTTTTGGAATGCGTTGAGAAATTAACACTTGTAAGAATACTCTCTTAGCACAAGTATATCTTAGGCACACACTAATTTACCCCCACCTCGAAGTGCTTCAGTTTCCTCACTGATAAACGCTTTACCATTTGATATTGTAAAGGTCAGATCCACCGTTATTGATACAGAGTGGTGCTTGAGCGATTAACTAGGAATTCAAAGTCCGATTAGTGACAATTTCACAGTCTTGTTTTATTACAAGTGTAAACTCTTTAGTCAG
Source organism: Thermobia domestica (assembly GCF_964235325.1). Taxonomy (NCBI): domain Eukaryota; kingdom Metazoa; phylum Arthropoda; class Insecta; order Zygentoma; family Lepismatidae; genus Thermobia; species Thermobia domestica. The sequence goes on along the minus strand of NC_137455.1, from coordinate 177,205,221 downwards.
TACAGAAGAGGCCGTGGATCAAGTTCAGAGTTGATGACGATGGGTTTTGGTGAGTCAGAGTAGGTCACAGTGGATGAGAGTGGTTCATGGTGGGTGGTGGGTCAGAGTAAGTCACGGTGGGTGGTGGGTCAGAGTGGGTCACGGTGGGTGGTGGGTCAGTGGGTCGTGGGTCAAGTTTTCATTGATCCACGCCAACTCTGGTAAAGAGATAGCGAGAGGAATATTCCTGAAATCAACTCTGCGTCCTCTTCACTGTTATCTTTCTACTGAAACCAGAATTGGTAGATATCCTGGAGCCAATAGGTTGGAAGTCTACTATAGTTTTCAGGATGTGAAGAGAAGCTCACTCGTTAGAAGCAGTAAGTGCTTTACTGTGAGGAAGAAATCAAAACAACAATAGATATAATATGTTAATTAATAGTGTGTGTTTATTAACACCTTTGCTGCCATGAGTATCACCGGTGATACTCATTTCGGAATCGTTAATGCGCCGTGAGTATCACCAGTGATACTCAAAAGCAATGTTAATGTATATACCTTTCTTTGTTTGGCACGCAATCACAGGTATAACTTTATCAAGATTGGCATCTGAAGAATGTATACTACGTGCGATTTGGCTGCCATCTATCGTCAATTGTTGTTGACACACAGGGAATGCATAAGTTAAAAGCATTGTGGCACCGAAAGTGTTAAATACGATGCATAGATAAATACATGATCCATTTCAGCAGAATAAGAAAACTATCAATTACATCAGATTCGCAATGAACGATACACGTTTTAGCATAATAAAAATTCGTTATTTTCGATCTTCTAAAAACCTACGCATGACATTTTATGCGTATGTGGCTCCCCACCAGAGCCGTCACTGCTTTTTTTTTTTTTTTTTTTTTAAATATTTGACACTTTTTTCTTCTGTTCTTCCACAAAAAGGTTACGAAGTCTCTCTGGTAGACTATTTCATTTTATTTTACAATGATTTCATTTCCAATATTGATCTTATATTAAATTTGCTTTCGCGTACCACATTTTACTATATTAAAACTGTTCAATAACACATCGTAGTTCTGGGAAATAATCCTTGACAGAACCATCTGCCGCTTGCCTTTCAATTTAATTTAATAATCAATCTCTCTCTCGAATTGTTTCTCGCTAACTGTGCTGTAGTTTATTCGCTCAGTTGAATTTTCTTAGAAAGAAAATTGGTATATAGGAACCTCCTTCAGTTTTAAGTCGTTATCCGACTCTAATATTACTGATTGTGCATCTCACAGTAAAGAAATAGCACCAAAAACAGAATGAAGAAAAAATATAATAACCGAGTTTTGCTCTTGTTCTGGGATATAAATCAAACTTAACGGCGAACATTAAAGTCGTGCAGCATTGATTTGCATCCAGCGGTGAACAAAGAATACTCTACAACCACTCGGAAACAAAATCTCTCGCTGTAAAGGTAGCTATACCATATATATATATATATATATATATATATATATATATATAAAGAAGTCTGAACGCCTAAAGGATTGTAGTTTATACTCAAAAGCAACAGTCTAAAGCACACCATATTGCAAGGGCTACCTACTGAATGCTTTGGTGGAGATTATGAACTACGAGAAGCTAATATAGGTAATAATATTAACACTCACACAGCTACGTTAAAAGGGGTTTGGTATTTCAATAACAGCATATACTCAGTTTCAATAAGCTCATAATTCACTTGCAAAGCATGGTCTTGTAATTTAAAGGTTAAAATTTGCTAATATTCCTCTCTATAAATATTAGTTACATATTTGAAACCTTCCATTTTAATTAGTAACTTTGCTTAATTAATAAATAAATATGATTCACGAATAAGTTTAATTAAAAGATTATATGCAATGTGTAATGTACAGTGTGTGTAAAAATTTACGTCCGATATCTATTCAGATGATTTCAAGCATTCAACAACTGTGGAATAAAAGGGAATAATTTCATGGTTTTTACTGGGTTATATGCACTTTTAGAACTACTTTGCTTTAAATAGACGGTTTATTGACTTTTGAAGCTTCTTTCTAAGTTAACCAATAGCTGTGCTGCGTTTTCCTATGGTATTGACATAATGAAGTAACCCGTGCATAATAAAAATGAAAATGAAATTGCTCTTGTTTGGAGTCGGATTACGAGAAAATGACTGAACCGTTTGAAATGAATTTTGTATCTACCTCGTATGTAACTTGTGCTTAAAATTTGTGTCTAAAATTCGAGTTAGAATCAATACATAAGCGAAGTAAAGTGTTTCCCGTAATCAGCTAGCTAGTATTTGATAGCGTTAAAAGTGTAAATGTCCGTTTTACCATGTCTTTTGCATTAATTATTTCTAGTCTCCCACAGAAAAACAAATTGAAAATTATATCTTGAGAACACTTCAAAATATTTATACTCGTATTTTGCGCGAAGGCATGAAGCTAGGAATATTCACCACTGGACGAAACGAAAAATTATCTGACGGAATTTCTAAGGGACCCGTGTCATGATTGTATTCAGTTCTCTTGATGGCGAGGTAGGAATTTTTCTATGCAAATATTCTCGTTTGACCTTGTTAGCGGATTTACATCCCGTGTGTTTTGAGGCACGCGTCCATCCCGTCTTTTATAACTTCGGTGTTATATAAAGAAGTGAAAAATGAATCAATTAATGAATCGAGCGTGAGACGAAAAGTTAAATGTCCATGGTCAAATTGATATATGACCACAAAACATTTAACTATTTTACTCTTCGTTCAGTAAGATCTATAGGCACTATTTTCATTCATGTGAAGTGAAGGACCCGGTTCCATATTGTTGTCAAGATTCAGAGGTTGAACTTACTACGATAATAATTTACTTTCCTGATTTTGATTGCAATATTTCTATTGTAATGAAAGAGCATTCTTGAAAGTATCTATTTACAAATGTGAAAATTAGATTTAGGTGAAATTTCAAAGCTATGAATAAAGTAAGTAACTGGATGGCTTTGGACTTGTGTTCAACCAACTTCTTTCTCGTTCACTTCTTGAATATAATTACTTATGTTAATACTATACATTAATTCCTAAAATTCGCAGTTTGAAATTCGCAATTCGAATTTCTTTGAGGTAGCAAAAAGCATAACACTAGTTCAAATGAGAAGTAAAGAGAGAGAGATTGAAGGTCGCAGTTAGACTACTTCAGCGTGTATGCTTACGAAACATATCTGTACATAGAGAAGACTTTAAATTACATTTTTAACCACAATTGTACGTATGAAATAATAGTAGAAAAATACCATTTTCTGAACTTTCAGGAATTCAAATTCTGATCTTTTACTCCCTATATGGATGACCTGTTACGATCTAACAGCAAAGGCTGTTTTTCTGTGTTTTTTGATTAAACTTCGATCCCCCTCTAACAACACATCTTTGGCTTTTATTTCGTGCAAGCAACCCTCTATATTTTGTGAATGTACTGATTTAACTTTAAAGATGTGCAGAATGTACCTAGGCCAGCTATACTAAACTCAATATCTCAAGTGGTGGCTCAGTGGTAGAGCGTTCATCTCGGGTGCATGGGGTTCTTGGTTCAATTCCAGCTCGCCCTTAGTGAACTTTGTGGTGGACGAACACTGTGTGCGTGGGTTTCCTCGGGACTCTCCAGTTTCTTCCCACTTTCTTCATTCCACCATTTCATTCATTTCTCATCATCACCGTCTCCTTTAGCCTAGCCGGCATAACCGTGGGACTTAAAACTCAAAGATTTCATTTTTTCAATATCTCAAGTGGGGCAAATAGTCAACAGCATACAGTTGCGCTTGACACAAGGGAAAAACACGCAATTCCCATACTTAATGCTATATTTAAAAAGTAAGTGAATGCATTAAATCTACCGTAATATTGTAGTTCTTTTTTTAGAAAAATAGAAGGAACATAAGGAAATTCTGGTGGTAGATGGATACCTATTGTTTCTTTCCCGATACTTTGCATTTTTTCCTACAACCAACTTTCGGATGTTTGGAGACATACTCTTCATGTTAGCGACTTTCAGAACAATTCAGGTGAATGTTTATTGTTTTGGGGTCCCTGGTTCCATCCCATCTCGTGCCAAGTGAACTTTGTGGTGAACAAACACCATGTGTGTGAGTTTTCTCGGGGTTCTCTCGTTTCCTCCTACTTTATTCATTCCACCATTCCATTCATTTATCATCATCGCCGTCTCCTTTATCCTAGCCGGCATAACTGTAGGACGCAAAACTGAAAGATTTCATTTCATTTTTTTTTTTTTCATTTTATTGTTCTGGATCTCGTTGGGAGCTTGTTCCTTTTCACAAATGAGAAAAGTTATCCACACTCTAAAGTACATATTTTTCTATTATTTTGTCGGGATGATCCAAGAGCCACACTAAAATGATTCAAGGGCCATATACTGCCTGTAAGTTTAATATCATCACCTAGATACAAACTTTAAATTATTTTCGTATGGGATATGGTGAATGTTAGAAAAACATAGAAAAAGGACTAATGGTGAAATAGAGTGAATCAATCATTCTTTGTCGAATAGATATTCAAGTAAAGCTATTCCAGCAGCCAGATTTCTCACATAGTTCCTATTATTATTATTATTATTATTATTATTATTATTATTATTATTATTATTATTATTATTATTATTATTATTATTATTATTACCCTAAAGAATGTAATATGACAAGAGAAAAAATAGCGAACTAAAACCATATATTTTTCTATTAACTTTGGATGATATGATTTTGTCGTAATTCTCACCTGAGCAGAGAGAGTATGTTCAGATGTCAAAAGAGGCTACAAGAGAGCCGAGGGACAGATTCTCGAGTGAGATCAAGAGATAATCAGAGAGTGACACACAGAGACAGAAACACGCTGATTCGCAAGGGAACATGAAGCTGTCTTCAGAATTAGTTTAGCCTACTTCAATCCATTAAAGCCCTATTTTAATCACAGGTAGTCAAACTTCTCTGAAGGTAAAAGGTCAAGGTGAGCTAAAACATTTATGTGGTTAACTTAGGCCTAATGCTTAGACTCATTTCTGAAATTAAATGTTTAGTCCTTACCAGACTTCTGAAAGTTAGGTTAAGTGTTGAAATAAGGAAATTGAAGAAAGGTCAAGTGTGCGTGTGTGAGAGAGGAGACAAAGAGAGAGAGAGAGACAGACAGAGAGGGACAGAGAGACAGAGAGATATCTGAAGATTGAACACTATTTTAATTTTACGAAAATGTAGTTGAATAAATAAGTTCTTAACTTCAAAAACTTAACTATGAAATCGTACGTGTAATTCGTACATAGTTTAATAAAACTTTCCCATTTTCATTTTGGTTCCATGTTTGAGAATAAAGGCAGAAAAAACACATAATTAAGGAAAACTTAAGGACAATGCACAGTCTTTATTTGTGTTAAGAAAAAAGTGCTTTTAATATGTGATACGCTATCAGGTGTGCACATAGTAATTTTTGTTTGGGGTTCTAAGCTTTGTGGGGTCCAATACTACAAGCTACTGCGTCTATGTAGTATTGAACGGGTATTACACTGTACCTGAAAAGTAATTGTAAAATACTTCTAGTTCCACCCATATCCATCGAGGTCCACCCATATTTTTCAGAAAATAAGTGATAGAACTAGATTGTTTTTATAAGAGAAAGAGTGCAAATTAAGTGTAAAATCAAATGTTAATGCTACATCAATCAGTTCCATGTTCAACAAGTGTAGATTTATTAAGAAACTATACACGTGTATGTTGAGTTAGGAAGTTTTTCTAAAGAGGTACGGACCCGGTGGACCATCCCCGTGGGCGCGCCCCTGTACCCTATAAAACAGAACTACTTAAATATTGTGCGTTCTAACTGTATAACTACGATAAAAATAATGTTTGTCCGAAGCAAATACTTATTATTTTTAATCTGTTTTACAGTTTCGGCAATATATTATCTGATGGAAGCCGATAATGTATCTGATGAAGGTAATGATATATTGCTGAAAGCAACATAGATTATTTATATACAGTATAGTAAGTGTTTACTTTTGTCACATTTTATTTCTTTCCAAGAAACTCTGAATGCTTTGACGTAATAGAGACATGTTAATGGCAATAAAATTAATGAATGTTTCATTTCGAAACCGAGACTACATGAAGAATTAACACAAAATGTCAATAGAAAGAATGTTATTACTCAGGAAAAAGGAGCTATGTGAAGATTATATCTCCTTTTTAAAGCTGATATGAAAATAGACACAACTATACACATAATTAAGACGCTTTCAGAGATGTCCATATTATTACTTCTTATAAATTTTCCAAACATCACATTTTGCCCTGATCTCTGATATTAGAAGAACGTGTAGTGATGATTCAATCAAATATAAGCACAAAACTCAAACCCTTTATTTTAAAAATCGTCCTTGAGAAACATAATAAGACATTGTAAAGTTTACTCGTATTCTTCAAGAATGAACAAAACCGAAAAATCACAATTTCTTCGTGTCTTATATCATCTAATTAATCTAGATAGCACATATTTCTGAGAAATACACTATTTGTTAGAGCTCGCAAATATGCTGTAGATTCCAAGGCATTTATACTACAAGCCATTTTTCACATGTACACAAACACCCCATCCCAAGAACACAATAGCTCAGTGCTAGAGTGCTTATTTATTGTGCGAGATGCGCCTGGTTTGATCCCAAGTCATGTGAATCTACAGTGGACAACGTTTTAGCTAGGTGAATTTTCTCCAGTTACCTTCCACATTCTCGTTCCATTAATTTCTTTCATAATCAATCTCTTTCCTTTATTAAATGTTTCCTCTAGCCTATAGTTTCATTCCCGGCATGTGATTTGGATCCGTTGTTGAACTATAGGTCCACGGTTCATAGAGCCTCGCTGGCGAAAAAGATTCTAAACTCTAATCCAACCAATGTGTCAGCCTAGAGCATACCGTAAAATATAAAACTAAAATATTTTATTTCATTTTTTGTACCCACGCTTTCCTCTACCATCTAACTGAAGGAACGCTAACAACGAATACAAGTCCTGAGGTGGCAAAGCACTAACATTTAGGATCCCTAGTTCAATCCAATCTATATAAGTTACTGCTGGACAACATCATGTCTATGAATTTTCTTGGATTTTTTCCGTCTGTCCCCTCATTTCACCAATTGTTCCACAATTATTCATTCGTTACATAATCATAGCTTCAGTTAGCATCAAGAGAAGAATCCAAATATTAAACTTAAATTTCATTAAATTTCCTAGTTTCTAATTTATCTTAGGGACATGTAGACCAAAGGAAAAAGAAATCTCTCAATAACTGCTTTGAATGCTAAGCATAAACAATATATTAGAGATTAGAAAAAATAAATCAAATGCAGAAGCACATATTTTATTTCGACTTCATGTTGTTACATGAATGATGTTTCTCAAATATTTAAAATTTAATTTTATATTCTTTGTCGTCAAACTATTACATTCACTTGGAACACTAAAATATCAACTATAAATAATAGTCCAAAACATGTACTTTCATTGACATACGCAAGGGGAGAGGGTATTACCATGTTTTAACCACTCCATTAAGATATTATGATAAGGAATACAGTATTGAGATATGAATACAAAATTCGCTCGTGTCCTGGACAAGAAAGTATTGAGGATAGAATAATGTGATTTATATAAAACACGTAGGCAGAAAATGTGCTCAGTATTGGGTATAACCTATAGTACACGAGATAGATCATTGTGCATTAGCCAGATGTTTATTTACTCAAGACAGATTAGAAGTTTAACAAGATGCTCAACTGATTAGGGATGCGAACGAGTCGAGACGAGACAAAATTTTCCTGAGAAAATTCGAGTCGAGACACAGCTCTTCCAATAGGAAAATATACGTTTTTCGAGTCGAGACATCACTTTTACAGTATATTTTCGAGACGAGACAGTCTCAAATCTTGTCTCGTGCGCATCCCTACTACTGATATAAAAATTTCATATCTTTTGTTACAATGTTTATATACCTACAATCGAGCAAAAAGTATGGACCTCTCATACTTAGCGGGGGTATCTTACTGCCGTTCCCAAATGACACTCCTGGCCCGTATATTTATTTAGGACAGCTTGACTGTGGAAGATTTGTACATATTTTTAACATTTAGGGTTTACTTAGATCCCGCACGGTTTCCAATGTGGTAGATTGATTGTAGATAAGCTGTTCGAATATATAGCTATCTGCTTAGGCGTGAGATACCATGTTGCGAAATAGAGCTTAATTACATAAATCCTGTATTGCCAATTTGTGGTAGATAGCTAAATTATGATTCGTGATTTGTTATGGAGATGTGTGTTGATAATAAATCTGTTACAGTTTAAAAGGGTTAGTATAAAACATATTGTTGCATCAATATCTATCCTTTATTTTAATACATTATAAAATCCAGCCCCGATATTCGATTGTTAAACTTTGGTACTTACAAAAGAATGGATATGGCCTTTATAGCGTAAAAGAAATTTTGCTTTCGAACGATGTAAATAGAGTCAAATGCTTAATTGCATGCTATCAAAACAACGAAACTTAACTCTGGTGCGTGGGATCCCTGGTTCGAGCTAAGTAAATTTGTGGTGGACATCATGTCCGTGGGTTTTCTCGGGTATTCTCATTCCACCAATTATTCCATCATTCATTTACCTTAACAGGCACAATTGTGGGACATTAAACTGAAAGATTTCATTTCATTTGAAAATAATGGCATTCGATTGTGAAAGAAAATATATTTTATACATATCAGATGAACAGACAGGATTAAATTTCACCAATCTAAGGGCAAAACAACCAAGGGAACACAATATTCGATGGAAAAGGTTATAAAAATGAGAAACTTACCAATTAGCTATATATGCAACAAATGTAGAATATTTCGTGTATTTACAAACCTTCATCGAAAAATAGATAAGAAACAATACAAACGTGCATACAAATTTAAGGGTATGGATGTCCAGAACCTAGATTCGTGCCAAGATTGTCTAAGCGCCTATGAAGATATATACCGCCAAGTGAGTCTTACGAAAATATGGAGAACTAATAACGGCCAATACCTTGGAAGCTAAGTCAATTCTGTGTTAGTTGTCTAGTTTATGAAAGTAAAAATTCAAAAAATAGGCACATAGCAAAACTCACTACAACCCTATAAGATTATGATAGAAATGATATTAATATTACAGAAACAACAGAAGGGTTTCTGTTTTAACTCCCAAACGGATTGAGAAAGTTTTAATATATTACTATTATTATTTAAAACATCAGTGGTATGAAGTTGCGTGCTTGAACCCTTCCTCTACAGAATTCCGTGTGCGACACTGCGCTCATTATAGTTTCACGTCAGAACTTTCTACAAGCGAGATAAACACTGTTTTTCAACAATGAGAAGAAAGAAAAATGATTTCCAACAATCCACATTGGAAACTTTGTAGAAGTTCCTGCAGTGCTGTGACCTAGGATCTGGTTAATCTGTGCGACCCTGTTCATGTCGTTCCATCATTTGACAGACAAAGGAATCAGATCTTCTTTCTCCAAAGCACGGAACACGTTGCGTCCATTAGACGAATTAATATTTTATTGTGACAATGGCACGCCTCTCACATCATTCACGGCGAGTTTACACCATTAGCGCCAGCCATGAAATGCACGAAGATCATTTTGAGTCTCTTATTGCGTACGAAAGCACATAAACAATGCTAATGTTATTTACACCATATTTATGACGTAAATATTATAAAAGAAGAAACGCTTAAAATGGACACGGAAGCTTTTGAGTACACGAAATGAATATACTGCTTCTGAGTTGACATGGGTCAAGGAGGATGGACCACATCTTACTGAAATTTTAATGACCTCACGTTCTAAAGCCAAAGGGAAATAAGGCAAGGGAAACACAGAAACCAAAGAGAGATCTTTCACTTATCCCTTAGTTTGAATGTTTATGTATTAACTAAGGTTGCCACAAATTACAGAGTTAGTTAATAAGTTGTATATCACATGTAAAGTGATTATAATAACAAATTCAAAATTATCTAATGTATAAAACGGATTTGACTTCTAGGTAATAATCATATTATTAACATTAGACTATTAGTAATATTGTTTCACAAAATACAGAACAGTTGTACACAAGAATATAAGTAAACCATGAGATGAAAATTACAAAAATCGCAAACAGAAAGCTACCATACAAAAATTATTTTACATTGCAGTATTTAAAAGTGAAATGATTGAAAACTTTATACAAGGTATTACTGGAAATTCAAAATTATTTTTAAAGCCAAATGTATTTGCTAAATTGAGGAAATATCTTATGGCTCATGCAACAAAATTTTTTTTTCGAAGTTATTTATTGTCAACTGAAATTTTAAATAATAATTACAGTAAATAATAATAATAAAGTAGAAACAACTAGAGTGAGTAGAAAGGTAAAACATATCGTAAAGTTGTGTCTACTTTGATAACGAAAAGTTCTAGTTTCATGATTTTTCCTATTTATACTTGATATTGATGATGATTTGCTATCTGAGGAGAAGGAGGGTAAGGAAGTTAGTCTGACTCATTTCCCTCCAAGAAATGGGATACCAGTAATGCTGGAAAAAGTAGATGAGACTTAGTCTAGGTATTTATTACTGCTCAGCCATCCTTTCAAAAAATAAAATAAAATAAAATAAAATAAAAAAATAAAAAAAAATAAAAAACTCTTCGGTTTCGAAATTCAAATTTTTACTACTTCCGAAGACAATAACTCTAAAACAGGAATTTTTTGATTAGATTTATCATATGACAGACTTTAGGAAAAAGGCCTATTTTGTGTTTCACATATACAGTAGATTTATAACAATCAACGAATCTTTTAAGAGCATAGGAAGAAAATATAATTTATACAACTAAATTTTCAAGATGCATATTACGGAAATATGAAATTTCTTTCTTTCAACGCTGTACAGCAGATATACGCTGTGTTGTATTTAATTGGAAACTGAAAATGTGTGAACATAATGGCATGTCACATTTTCACTCTTTCGAGTAAATTGGAAAAAAATTTCGACCATTCAAATGCAATTCAATGCAAAGACAAACATCACACAAGCTTCCAGGGCCGCAGTAGCTCAGTGGAAAGTTGCGCCTGAGTTTTCGTAGAGGCAACACATCTTGGGTTGCTTTCGCTTTGGTGCTGATTCTGCCAGTAGTGATAGTATTTTTTTTTTTTGTGCGAGTGTTTGCTGTGCTTTTTGGAGTTCAGCAGAGTGAGCTTACCACTTGATTTGGGTGATTTCTCCCCGTTTTTGATAAGTGCAGTGTAAGATTACGACTGAATACGATTGCCAATATTAGTCTTAACACTCTTCGTATTCGTTTTCAAACTATTTTCAAAGTCCCCAATTCGATTTCGCTCCATGATTGGATAGGAACCACTATTGAACTTGCACAAGATGCAGTATTACGTATAAAACTAGACTTTTCACGTAAACTTTTATATATCAAATTAATCACTCAACAGTTATGTGAACAGATCATTAATAAATTTGACAATAATGTGACGTATGTAGATGCAGAAGGTACTTACAACCTTCGGCTTGACTCGACTTCTCATACAATTAAATTGGTACGTATCCACGCGGTACCTATAGAAATTACTGATAACCAAGTGAAAGAAGTGCTTCAAGTTTATGGTGAAATTCTTAGTGTTAGTGACGAACTTTATACTGAGGGTCATTATTATAAAGTACATACTGGCCCCAAAGTTGTGAAAATGATTTTAAAAAAGAATATCCCTTCCTATACTATTCTCAGTTCTCTTCGCTGTTGGGTGACGTATCCCGGACGTGAGAGCGAAATTCATTTGATGTTCCAGTGTGATCTCCGAATATTTAGCGTCCGTTTAGATCATCGGTCCAGTGACCCTTCTGGAATTTCCACTTTGAGTAGCCGAATTGCTCGACCTATCTTACAACTGAAGGATGCGCCTGCTATTCATAACTATAATGTGTTCCCGGTTTTGCCGATAAAGAGCGGGCCCGCACCTAGTACCACACCGACAACTCTGGATGACTCTATCCCGACACCCCCCTGAGAGGCGACTTCTGTGTCCCGACCAAGTGATACATCCTCACAGGTCCCTCTTGATGACGATGGTATGGCTAGCCATTTTCTTCCTGAGGTTAACCCCGACTCAAATAAGATAGGTGACTTATCTGATAAGACTGAGTGTTACAGACCCCAACCAATGACATTCTATAATTCAGCAACTACTCGGCCTGCACCTGTAGTTAGTGATTTCCTTGACACGGTGCCTCCTCTTTCCGATGTGATCGACTCGACGGATAGTGGTCCCCCAGTTATGCCTACATCAAGTGTTGATGACATTACTGAACCCCCTATTAGTGAACAACTGAAAAAGAATAAACGTTCCAGTCACGAGGTTAATACTAGGAAAGTTATGAAAATGACCTGGAAGACCTATGATTCGACCAGTAGAGTAACCCGTACTAGATTACGACAGATGTATCAATTAGGTGCTACTACATGTAATAATGATGGAGAGGTTGTCGCCGAGACTTTGGACACCCCTGCTACGCAGTGAGAATGTGCTAGTGGTCCGTTTGGGACTTTTGTTTTTATTAATATTGCATCTTTTTTCCTGTTTTCCTTGGGCCTTCGGCTATTTTTTGTGTCTTCCACTCCACACCGTGCCTTTTCTTGCAGCTCTCAATGTACTCTTTTAAAATAGGAACGGTCAATTTTAATGGTCTCACATCTCCTACCAAGCAAAGTGCTGTTTTGGATTTTCTTAAATGTTAGTATCTTGATATACTGTTTGCCCAGGAAGTGACCTTGACCGAACTTCAAGGCCTTTACCAGCACACGTTTTTCTTACGAAACCGTTAACGGTACGGGTACTGCACTTATATTTCGGAATTATTTAGATTTTGAACAGTTATACAAACATCCCACCGGCCGGATTATTACTGAAAATGTGGCCAATGTCCGGTTTTGTAACTCATATGCCCCTGCAGGTTCACACAAACGGTGCGAACGTAATAATTTCTTTAATTCCGAGGTAGCCTCCGCCTTGCATGACAGTTATCGTTTGATTATATGGGGCGGAGATCATAACAGTATAGTTTCCGCTCAAGATTCCACTTCTACTTCGAACTTCTGCCCTACTTTATTACAGGTGATTAACCAATTTAATTTATGTGATGTCTGGCGTTATTTTCATCACCACAATCCTGAACACACGTTTTCCTACGCCACTGGATCTTCACGACTCGATTCTTTTTATATCTCACGGTCATTACTTCCATATGTGCAATCTGTGGAAAGGATTCCAGTTTGTTTTTCGGATCACATGGGGCTAGTTGTGACTATCCACTTCAAAAGCTCCTGAAACATAATAGCTTATAGCACCTAAATACCGGCATCCTTTCTACGCCAGAATTCCAGCTGGAGAAAAATTAATCACCAACTTTTGCGACGGAACAATATTATCCAATGGTAGAAACAACGGAGCAAACCAGCTTTGAAACAAATCTGTAAAGAATACAGCAGAGAACGGTCACAGCGATTCCATAAGCAATATAATTACTACTCTCAGCTTCTACGCGACTATCATACGGCATTCCTTAACGGTAAACCTGTACTTCCACGAATTAAACAGGTAAAGGATTTTTTGTTAACATTACACCGCCAAAGACCCCACAGTCTTACTGTCCACACTAAAGTCTCATCAGTGTCTCCCACAGAGCCTCCAAGTCTTGTACATATCAGTGCTGAACATTGCAGAGGCAAACAATAGATTATTCATAATATACTGGATGATGAAGGTATTTTATGTGAAGGAACTAATATTATTCCATATTTTGTGCGCGATTTTGCCGATTTATATCGAAACCATGATATTCCAGCTAGTGATGACGGTGTTTTCGATACCATGAACCCTCTCCCAGTTGAACTCCAAGTAGAGCTTTATGCACCCTTTACTGAAGTAGAAATTCAGTATGCTCTCCATCATGCAAAAAAGAACAAATCCAGTGGCATTGACTCCCTACCTTACGAACTTTATCAGTCATTCCTAGATCTTTTCATTCCTTTTTTAATGAACTTTTTAATGCCTTTCGATCTAATTTACAAGTCGGCAAAACATTTATGCACAGTATTATAGTGATCATTTATAAGCAGCCCAAGAGCACGGGAATGACTCATTTTAGACTTATCAGTCTCGCATGTTGTGATTATAAACTTCTCGCAAAAGTTGTAGCAGCCCGGTTACGTAATACTTTAAGTTCCATTCTATTACCGGAACAATTTGGCCACGATCAGCAGCATCCTACATACCTGGCTTTATCGAATATTAGGGACACGATAGCTTATTTTGAAAGTCATCCGAAATTAAATGCCCCGCTTTTGAGTACTGATTTTTCTCAGGCCTTGGATAAACTAAGCCATCAGTACTTATTCACCGTTCTTGAGATGCTTCATTTCGAGCCAGTATATTTAAATATGCTTAGGATGTTATACTCCCAGCGTAGTGGCCAAATTAAACTGAACGGAGCCTTAACGCGGGTCTTTCCAATTAACCGGGGGTTTATTTAGGGATGCCCCTTGTTCCCCATGTTATACAGCATTGCCGTTATGCCGGTTCTGCATAAGATTCGGAATGAAATGACGGGGTTGTGTGTTCCTCCAGCTACTATTAAACTTCAGAGTTACGTAGATGATATGCTTTCCCCTTCGCTCCCAGAGCGATTTAGATAATATTCTTAATAATCTTCAAATATTTAGTCAAATGTCCGGTGCGGAATTACATTCCACGAGAACCAAACTACTTGTTTTGAATGATACGTCTTCTTGCACTTTTGTCTGCAACTTCTGTGTAGTTAGCACTCATAATATTCTTGGCATTACTTGGCATACCAATATAAAAGCATCTTTTCAGGCAACATATGGAGTGGCTGTTCCTAAAGTCATTAACTTGCTTTATAAACACAAAGCTGGAAATCTTACATTACATGAGCGAGCGATCTTCTTAAATATGTTTACCTTCAGTTTATTGTACTATATAATGCAGATTTTTCAGCTTTCTATATCACACACTAACACACTTAACAAACATCTGTTTGCCTTTTTGTGGTATCAATCGACACTACGAGTTCATCGTAAAACTGTGTGTACGAACAAGCAAGTAGGAGGGTATTAAAGATGTGGCTCTTCAAGGTCGTTATCTGCTATTGCACCGCACATACTAGCTTTTAACTTCCTTTTCTGAGTCTTTCTCCGCGTGCCATATTATGCGTTGCCTTCGACACGTGAATCTCAGTTCACCTGTTTCTGTTCAGAACTGGTCCCAACCTTACCATTACCTACGCACCGTCATTCTAGACTTTTCTTATGCTATTGAAACACAGCTATTGAAGTCACACAACTGTAAAGAAATTGCACAATTATTGTGCAAATTGTCTCTTTACCCACTCTAAATGTGTTACTCGCCATCTCAATTGTTCTTGGCCGCAAATTTGCCATAATATTAGTTCCTATTTTTTACCACCTGGAATGAGAGAGTTATGGTATAGGTTAGTGCATAATGTATTTCTAACTAACAATCGAACATGGGAAATCGGTTTTCGACCAGATGCTCAATGTATCAAATGTATCCATCGCTTGCAAACATGTCCATCCATCCAGCATTTGTGGCGTAGCTATACACATATTATAGCATGTATGCTTCGTGTTGATCCACAGTTTATTAATAGATGAGCCGTTTTTTCTTTTGCCGGATTTTAAATACTTTCCACGTCCTAAACACAATATTATAGTATGGTTAACTATTCACTCTGCGGCAATACTACTTACCGAAAATGAGATGGTGACACAAACAATGTACATCTTTAGACTACAGTGCTCTTTAAGAACAATGCCTTCAGATCTACGCTTGCGTCATTTTGCCCACTACCCGACTGCTGTTTACTTTTTCTTTCTTTCTTTCTTTTTTAGTGTGTGTGTTTGTGTGTATACTTCATGTGATTGATTTTCAATTTTATTGCAGTGGTATCCTTTGTAATTTGTGATTATTCTTCTGTTCTTATGTAATTTCTCGCAATAAAACTGACTGGTTAAAAAAAGAGGTAGAGCGTTCATCTCTGGTGCGTAGAGTCCCTGGTTCGATCCCAGCTAGCGCCAAGTGAACTTTGTGGTGAACAAGTACCGTGTGCGTGGGTTTTCTCGGGGTTCTACTGTTTTCTCCCGCTTTATTCATTCCAGCATTGCATTCATTTCTTATCATCACAGTCTTCTTTAGCCTAGCCGGCATAAGAGTGGGACGTAAAACTGAAATATTTCATTTCATTTTCACACAAGCCTCTTCTGCCATTTGCAGTTGTAGCGGCAGTTCAGATTCTTTTTTTCACAGTGGGGCAAGATTCTTCACTCATATAAGAATCTGACGTCTTTTATAAGTATATAGTATACAATTGATTAAAACAATGTATTTCTCAAACTCAGGGAGGGGCAATTGCTCTCTCCAAATGTTGATCCTGCTCTGTAGGTATATTTCCAAAATTAAACTACCTACATACTCTTCTAATACAACCCACTCCACCTAATAACTCGATTTCACCGAAATTAAGGCTTTCAATTATGTTCGCTGAAGTCCCTAATATATATTTGAAGACCTGAATCCCAGAATATTCCACCGGAGTACTTTTGTGATTTTAGAAGAAAAACAAGAAGATTATACTTGGCATGCTATTCTGTTTAGCTGAAATTATTATTATTATTATTATTATTTTTAAAGGTTTTGATTTGGACTTACGTATTATACAAGTAAATAGCCCTTAGAACATACGTACATGCTAACATACAAAACAAAAAGCGCAAAATACGAAAAAAACAGTGGACTTGGGATGTGCAATTCAGGTCTACATATATATATGTGGGTCAAAAAAGTTTCCGTACACGGCACAAATATACAAAAGGAGGAAGCAAAACACACACCAAACAGTATTCGTTAGTGGTTACAAATGGCAGTAGCGTGCTCTAATAGTGATAAGGTACTACTGCAGTTAATTTTGGGCAAGGGAGATCTATAGAGGCAGTAAAATGACTCGTCAAAATGGAAGTGCCCATTCCAATATGTGAACTAATAGTAGTAAATCTCTTATAAACATAGCAGAGACAGTAAAGAAATCACATTCTACAGTGCAATACATTCCAAATAGGTATATTGCAACAAATAGTTGCAAAGTTCGACCGCGCAGTGGACGTCCAACAAAACTAAAGGATAATCATAACCGTGATATTTTAAAAACTAACCGAAATGAACCCAAAACAAGTGCTCCAAAACTAGCTAATATGCTTGAAACTAACTATGGTGTACAAATGGTTCCTGAAAGAGTTCGCAGTATCATCAGAAAAGCGGGCTACAACTTTTGCATAGCCAGAAAGAAACCATATGTTAGTAAAGCAAATGCCAAGAAATGTGTAGAGTTCCCAAAAGATCATGTGGACAAGATAATTAGCTTCTGGAACTTTGTTTTATTTAGTGATGAGAGCAAATTCAACATTCATGGATCCGACGTAAGAGTTATTGCGTGGAGGAAACCAAATACGTACATTGAACTGAAGCATCTGTGTCCTACTGTCAAGTATGCAGGTGGTGGTGAGCTCTTCTGGGGGTGTATGAGTGCAGTTGGACTAGGAAATTTGGATTTTATCGAAGGTACAATGGACCAACATGTTTACCTAAGCATTCTGAAACAGAATCCCCACAACAGTGCAAAGAAACTGAATATGGGAGCCTCTTTTATATTCCAGCAAGATAACGACCCTAAACATACTGCGTGAAAACTGAAAGAGTGGTTGTTGTATAATGTGCCGAAACAACTTCATACTCCTCCATAATACCCTGACTGTAATTCTATTGAGCATCTGAGGGATGAATTAGGGGTGTGCATTAGGAAACACAATATTAGAAACAAGGACTAGTTGAAAAATGCATTACGTGAAGAATGGAGGAACATCTCCCCTGTAACTACATCAAAATTGGTTACTGCAATGTAGAAACGAATGCGAAAAGAACTTAAGGCCAAAGGAGGCCAAACTGATCACTAACTGCGATCGAAATGCAAAGTGGTGCCCTTATTTATGTGCATTTCTTTATGTGCACGGAAACTTTTTCGACTTGTAATATGGTCAGTATTTCGTGTATATTTGATTTTCTTCTAAATTATAGATTCCATATGTTTTATTTTCTTATGTATATGCGTATTATGGAGTTACTTATAGAAAACCCATAGAAATTGTCCTTTTCTTTATGTACTTTGTAAGACATATTAAAATACATAACCGGAAAACATCTGTACGGAAACTTTTTCGACCCACTGTATATATATGAAAGTGTTTTTATGTGTCTGTCACGAATCTTAAAATTGAAGTTGTCTGCCCAAAAAGAAGAATATTTATCCATTTTCCAGAAAACCTACCCAAATCATTTCTAAGGCCTGAGAAAGACATGTCCAGTTTAAAAACGATGTGCAGTACCCTTACTTTGGGCTAATGAATCTTCAAAAAGTTTAGTTTACTGTAGCAAGTGCTTTTAGCTATCAAAACATATTCCGTAGTTTCATACAGTGGTTCATATAACAAAATAAAAGCATGTTATACATCTATAATTCAAGGAAGAAATAAGTAATATTAAGTAACATTAATAACTAATTTTAAATCATATTAAACAAAAAGTTACACACACACACACACACACACACACACACATATATATATATATATATATATATATATATATATATATATATATATATATCCAGGGTGTCCGGTGTGGAATGTCAAAGATTTTGGGAGGTGATAGGGGAGGTCATTTTAAGAAAAATTCTTATGTGAGCATAGGGTCTATGCCCCCTCGTTCCGGAGATAAGGGTGGGGATAACTTTTTTGCCTTTTGCACTTGCCGATTATCTTTTGAAACATTCTAGCACACCTTGTAGTTGGAATTATGTTACATATTATATCTCGTTTAAAAACTAATGAAATAGGCTTGCAGATGGTATAGAGATTATCCCATAGTGCATATAAGAGAGAGGTAATTGATGGAAATTTGTCGAATTTCCCTATAAAATTCACTTTTTAAAAACAATTTTGCATTGTTCTTAAGTGGAAACACTGTCGCTAGAGGAACAGTATCTGATCAGAAAAAAATATACTGTATACCAAAGATCCATGTGAGGTGTCAAATTTTTAGCTTCATTAGAAGCCTAAAAATAAAGCATTCTTCCTAAGTCCTTCCTCTAATAACATAACGATGTTCCAACTTTCCATAGATGATAATGGTACGAATATTAATAAAAGAATTTTTTTTATGCAAAACTAGAAATGCAATACTATTCCCTAACATACGAGAGCTCGATATTTCTAAGCGGGAACACTAATTACAGGTCTGAACAACAGATGGCAGCGAAACAAATCCCATTTGAATTAAAGTTTCGTACAACATACTACACCAGAATGTTCATTGCAATAGGGCTGTCGAAATCGTAAATAATTACTTCTAATACACACAAACATTTAGCTTGTCTCACGTACACCTAACAGAGACGTTGCCACTGTTATGCCCAATTTCCTCGAAATATTTTTGGATTTTTTCTGCTGCAAGCGGCGCACCGCAACTTATTAACTGAACACACCGATACTGAATCAAGAGGCCTAACCTCTCTTGTGTTAGTTAATGTGCCAGCTACGATCAAGTGTTGTAATACGCATTTGGGAGCACAGCACACATACGACACTTAGAGGGTTGACGGAACTTTTCACTTTCGGAGGGCAACTTGCTTTTTGAACCTCATTCATTTTCATCATCTTTTCTTTCTTTTTCATCTACATTTGGGCTTCGGCCCTTGGCTACTTTATCACTATGACGGACTCTGGCAACACAAACGGTCAAGCGCTCCCTGGTCGACACTTAGGACTACCACCAATCATTCCGACGAATTCAAGCACTTCGTGCGAAC
This sequence comes from Thermobia domestica, assembly GCF_964235325.1. Lineage (NCBI taxonomy): Eukaryota > Metazoa > Arthropoda > Insecta > Zygentoma > Lepismatidae > Thermobia > Thermobia domestica. The sequence goes on along the minus strand of NC_137455.1, from coordinate 177,185,145 downwards.
TAACTACATCTATCGGATCTCGCAGCAGGACTCGCCATTTTTCTTGGGGAAGTCAACCGATAGGCAGCACATCTAGAGATAGGCATCCTTCTACTGAATCCACACAATCTGCTAAACGTGTTCGATCAAGGTCCCCTATTACATCAATGGATATTGCTAGCAATCCACAGCATACTAATATGACTACCGGGCCTATTGATCATTCTTTATCACGTTCAACTTTCGATCCTGTCTATCATTTTCTACTCACGGATTATGACTCTAAATTCACAAATTCCAAAATGATATTCTTACAAATCATGAAATACGTTCCTAGGGTACGGGATACTCTAATCCAAATCGTTTCTACTAGGAATGGCTACATCCTGAAATCCAAAGATCCAAATTTTGGAATTACCATACGGAACAAAGCTTCCTACGAAATTTTCGGGAAAAACGCTAAACTCACAAAATTGGCAGATAAACGTCAGAAGCAGCCTCCACCACCGCGACAGCCATCTTTTCTATCTGTTGTCGTTCGAGGTGTCTCACCCGAACTGACAGATGCAGAAATACTCGAGGAACTAGCGCAAGAAGGGATATCAGTCGATAAATGTCTTCGGATTAGAAATAATAATGGTCCTACATACATGGTCCGCGTTCTTTGTAAGCGTCAGGATACTATCGACTACTTATTACGATATGGTGCGCCAATCTATAAGAAAATCCACAGGGTTGAACCATCCAAAACTCAAGGACCATTACCAATTCGTTGTGAAAAATGTCAGGTTTACAACGATCATACTACCGCTAACTGTTCAAATCCCTCTAAATGCGGATACTGCTCAGGGCTGCACGAAACCAAAGCGTGTCCCAATCTCCAAGGACCGCCGAAATGCAATACTTGCAGCGGGATTCATCCTACCTACAGTTATCGCTGCAAAGCCAAACCAGCTCCAACTCCTGAGCATCCAGAACTAACGGTACCACTAAAAACGGCCGATAAAGCAACTCAACCGACTCAATCCATATTACCTCCGCTAACCGTTGAAGATCTCCTCCGTTATATCAGCTTGGTGTTACAAAATATATTTCCATTTCAACGGGCTCATATCTTACATCATATAATCTCTGCCGCAAAATCCATTTTTCACATCAATCTCCATGCGACGTATTCCAATAATTATGTTCACTTTCACATTGGGCCTCTGGAAACTGCTGTTTAAAACCATGCATGTGTTACTCTACATTATGGGGATTACTTTCCTGTTCGTCAATATTCGTTCATTTTCACAACATAAGCTGTTATTCGAAACATTATTATATGAGGAGCATATTAATGCATTTGCACTTAACGAAACCGCCTTAAGACCGAACGTGTTAGCCCATATTTCTGGTTACCAACTACAGCGCCATGATTATCCCGATCATATGGCACGTGCTCAAGGAGGGGTTGCAATAGGTTATTCTCCCAAATATCCAGTAAGAGCATATACTCCTCAAGTTTTTGCAGATCTCCCGGAATACTTACTTTACTCTATATACTTTCCATCATTAATAGTTAATTTTAGCACAATCTATATTCGACCACGCCAACCCATACCATTACAGTATTTTGAATATATAGCCAATAACTTTCGTAATATTATTATCATGGCGGATATCAATATCCATAGTCGTAGTGCTCGTGAAAAGGCAAATTTTCAGCAGTTCTTAACTGACAATCTCCAGCTGCATCTTCATGTCCTTCCTACTCATTCCAGACCAATCAGTCAGACTACACCAGATGTCGTAATTACATCTATAAATCTTATTAACGACTGTCAGCTTGAAGTCCTCGATTCCATCGGAAGCGATCATCATCCAGTTAAGTTAACATTAACTCGAGGACAACCGCCACGACGGGAAATTGCACCGCGACATGTTCCTAGATTTGACAAAGCGAATTGGCCTCTTTTTCGGCAAGACATCGAACACACTCTTTCAAGTGTAGCAGCTCCAGCTACAGAACCTGAGTTGGCTTCGTGTCTTACTACTCTCACTGAGGCAATACGAACCAGTGCTCATAATAACATTCCAACTGTTCAAGTGACTCTCCACAAGCCAAAATTACCACCTTCGTATGTCACTCTCATACATAAGGCTCGCCAACATCTCCGTGAATACAATCGAACAGGGAATGATGTCTATCTTCATCAACATCGCCAATGGCAACGAACGGTTCGTAATTATCTTGCTGCATATAAACGTCGCAGTTGGATTAAGACTTGTAATACCTTATCTGAGGAAGCACACCCATCACGCTATTGGAAGAGGTTTAATCAACTAACTGGCAAGAATACGAAAACAACTTAATTTCAGATGGCACCCCTCTTTTCTCAGACCAAGAGAAAGCTAACGCTTTTGCTAGTCAGCTACAGACAATTTTTACTCCAACAGCTGCCTCTAAGATCTCTGAACGGACAGACATCTCTTGCATTCCTGCTTTACAACCTTCTGCAGACCACGTCATTGATCTGGAACATCCACTCACCGCACCGATTACTACAGATGAACTTCACATTGCTCTCAGGCGGAAAAAGAACACAGCCCCTGGGGTTGATAACATTTGCTATCGACATATTAAAGAAGCCCCGCAATCACTTCTACTACTACTGGTGGCGATATACAACTTCATTCTCAGAACTGGTTTCTATCCCTCAGACTGGAAAGTATCAAAAATTTGCATGTTCCATAAACCGAACAAGCCTGTACATTCTGTTTCCTCTTACAGACCAATTCAACTGACATCAGTATTCAGTAAAATTTTTGAGAAAATTCTTGTCTGCCGTCTTCATAAGTACCTAGAGACAACTACTCTACTACCCATCCATCAAGCAGGCTTTCGGCCTAAATTCTCCATAAATGACCAGCTACTTCGCCTCAGCACCATAATCACTAACCAGTATAATAAAGCCTTCCCTTCTTGCCTCATTCTTATGGACTTAGAAAAGGCTTTTGATAAAGTTTGGCATTACGGCTTAATCAAAAAATTACAATCATTCAAGTTTCCACTTTGCTATTTGAGGATAGTATATTCTTTCCTTACAAATCGCATTGCTTATGTGACAGTCGGCAATGCTCTATCTTGGCCTATCCTTCCGCTTACTGGGGTTCCTCAGGGTTCTACTCTCAGCCCTTTATTGTATATCCTATACGCTTCTGATATCCCTGCAGTTCCACGCAATGTTTTTACTTTTCAATACGCAGATGACACAGCTTTTCTTGCTCTTGGTAAAACTATCCAACAACTTAATATTCTTTTACAAAGAACTCTCGATAATTACATCAAGTGGTGCAAGAGATGGCATTTAACCATTAATACAGAAAAGACTCAAGCAATCATATTCTTGCCTCCAAACAGATGTTCCCGCGTTTACAGAAATCCGAATCTTTTGCAAGTAACTGTTGATGGATACCGTGTACGCCCTACCCCTACTGCTACCTACCTAGGCGTGGTTTTCGACTCAAAACTCACTTGGAATGCTCACCTGAAAAAGTTAACAGCTAAGGCTAACATGAGGTTAAATCTATTGCGCCGTCTCACAGGCACGACTTGGGGTCTGAAAGCTGAAGTGATACTTCACACCTATAAGGCATTCCTCCGACCCATCCTCACTTTTGGACACACCGCCTGGAGCAATGCTTCTGCGTCATATTACGAAAAACTCTGCATCTTGGAGCGACATGCTATTCGGCTGGCTTATCGTATTAAGCTTCCTTACCCTACATGGCTGACATATGAGTATATCGATTTTTCAAAAATCACGAAACATCTCTCAGAACTACGACTAAAGTATATCACTTCACGTATACAAACAGGTCATCCGCTATTCTTGGACATCCTGCAGGCTGATTCTCTTACTGACGCTACATTTCGGTACAAACATTCGCCGTTAAACATCTTAGTATCTCTGTTTGTCCAAAATACACATCTGACTGCTGACGAACGGGAAATATATGACATTTACTTCATTAATGATCATCTTCCTCATATTTTTCCATATTAGCACTGAAATTCTCACTATTAACAAGGGCTTCCCCCTGTCCTCATCAGTCCCGAGTCGCCCCGGGACAGAAGATTTAACACTGCATCTGTCTTGCTAATTTAACTATGTCTGTGTTGTGTTTGCACTTCATCTCATACCTCATCATCATTGCTCTAAGTTCTATTACATTTGTGATACATTTTTTTTTCTATCATATTTATACTTTAGCACCTCGTATATCTATTTGCACATATGTGTTCTACTTTTGATTTATTATTATTATTATTATTTATCAGTAACACCTAGTTTAGTATGCTCACTTTTTCCTCATGTTTATATAACTGCACTTTGACCATCTCACAGTGTTAACAATCAATGTAAATCTAAAGGCATCTATGCCAAAGAGAGGGCGTAACCCTCTAATGGCTGGGAGTAGGAGTATCACTTTGACCAAATCAGTGAATAATTGATGAATAAAGGATTATCCAGCTCACTTATAACCCTATTCCCTTACCTCTAAAAAAAAAAAAAAAAAAAAAAAAACTTATTAACTTAAAAGGGGCTCTTAATTAGTTATTTTGTCTCGTGTGTGCAAGTAATAGCAGGAGTTTCGGAAGGAAGTACCGTGAGGAAGTTCAAAGTGCTTGTGTGTAGACTGTGGATTAAGTTCGACAGTGTTGTAGTAGAATGCCGTTTCAATACACGCATGGTGAATATACAGATATGATGTACACTCATGTCGAAAATGATTGTCGCATATCTATAACTGTCTTCTTGTAAGAATATAATTTGATAATGATTTTGCAGGGTACTTTTAATACTGATACTATGTGTATAATCGGGAAATATATATTTGTGGTAAATTTCATAGGAAAAGAATTATAAATACGAAAATTAGAATGAGTAAAATTGACAATAATTTTGGACATGAGCGTACGTCTACCGGTTTTGTAATGTTAATACCAAAGGTGCGGTGGAAGAATACCAGCAAAGATTTCCTCGCCGGAGAGTTTCTACTGCATGGGTCTTTACACACGTGTATACTAAATTGCGGGACACTGGTGAGCCTCCCAGCGTAAAGCTAACATCTGAATGACCCTAAAAATACACCCCTCAACAAGAAGAGAACGTTATTGAGGCTGTACAGCGAAGTCTAACCACCAGCATTAGGATACTTTTTAATCAACCTGAACTTCTATGTACGTATGTACACTCATGCTCAAAAATTAAGGATAATTGCAGATTGTGGTACTACACAACGTGGCACTACACAAAACTGGCGCTAATAGCATAAGCACATAGTGAACACAGCATACGAACAAACGAAACATATCGGTACCACGGTATTGGTGATATCCACGGTATCTACGGTATCCACGGTATTAGTGATAAGTTGAGAAACACATATACTACACAACGCCACTGTTTCCTGCGCATGTACCCCGACATCAATATGGGATATGATCACAATGCACACGTACACAGGCCGCACAACGGGTTGGCATACTCTGGATCAGGTGGTCGAGCAGCTGCTGGGATATAGTCTCCTATTCTTGCACCAGTGCCTGTCGAAGTTCCTGAAGTGTTCTAGGGGTTTGACGACGTGCAGCGATACGTTGACCGAGAGCATCCCAGACATAGTCGATGGGGTTTAGGTCTGTAGAACAGGCAGGCCACTCCATTCGCCTGATATCTCCTGTTTCACGGTACTCCTCCACGATGGCAGCTCGGTGGGACCGTGCGTTATCATCCATCAGGAGGAAGGTGGGACCCACTGCACCCCTGAAAAGGCGAACATACTGATGCAAAATGACGTCCCGATACATTTGACCTGTTACAGTCCTCTGTCAAAGACATGCAGGGGTGTACATGAATCAATCATAATCCCACCCCACACATCAAACCACTACATCCATACAGGTCCCTTTCAAGGACATTATGGGATTGGTATCTGGTTCCTGGTTCACGCCAGATGATAACCCGGCGAGAATCACTGTTCAAACTATACATGGACTCATCCGTGAACATAACCTGGGACCACTGTTCCATTGACTATGTACTGTGTTTTTGACACCAGGCTTTACGGGCTCTCCTAAGGAATTGGGATTTCTAAATGACTAAAAATCAGTTCCAGAGGTGAGGCTCTGCGCTCTGCCTGCGTGAGAATGTGTTCTGTTCTAGCATTATATGTTACTTTTATGTGCCCATCTCTGATCTCAGTATGTTGAAAACGGAGAAAGAAGAATATTATATTTCAACTTAGAGTAAACACTGGCAAATAGTTATTGGAAAACTGTTAATGAAACCTATAAAAGAAAACAAAAACTATAAATATTTCTAGAAGTTCCCTTTAAATATCATGGACAGGCGTTTGACCAATTACAGATAAGAATTTGTTTATATATTTTTTCTCAGTTTTGGCCAATCACAAACAAGCGTTTGTTCACATCTTTCGGACGTATCTACCATATATTCTAGTAATTTTTTTCACTTTTCTGTATAAGTGATCCTTATATTTGGGTTTACATGTCCTTAATGTTCTGATAAAGGTTTGTATGGTAATATGTATGTATGGTGAGTTAATAATGGTTTTATATTCTGAAAAAAGATTTTTAGCCTGCTTTTAGTATTCAAAAGAGCCCCGAGTTTCCTGAAAAAGTCATGTTTTCTCCCCCAGAACAATTTGCTTGCTACACCAATGTTATAAGATTTGGTCTTTGTATAGCAGTTGATACTGTGTGCTTATCCTCTAACTCAGCGTTTCCCAACCGGTGTGCCGCGAATGGACCGCTCGTGTGCCGCGAGGAAATCGAAACAAAATGATTAATTCTATAGCAACCAAATTGCAAGACATAGGAAAAAATGTATATTTTTATATTTCACATTACTATGAATTTCTACCATGGAAAAAATTACTGTAATTGTAATATATTATTCTACATGTATTACTGTGTAGCAGACAGTATTTCGGCTCGTACACATTTCCACGGTTAGCTGCTATGTTACGCTTCAATTGAGAATCATACTAACACCGAGAAATGGAAGCACTTGTACGGTACGCGTCAAGTGAAGATTCGTAGAGCACTCATTCCTACGTGAATGACAGAACAACACTTTGCTCAACAGCTGTGTTTTGACTTCGACGCATCGCAAACTGTGTGATTGCAATAATATGCACCGGTTTTGGTTAAAACAGCAAAGTTAAAAGTACAAGAAATTTGTTTGTTCGTTCGTTATTTAGTGATCTTTGTTCTTAGTGAAAAGTTGGATACAGTTTTCGAAAAAGAAAGCGTATTTTTAAAAACCTAAGTCCTTTATTTCATTGCAATTGTTTTCTATTTTAAAATTAGAATAAAAAATAAGCATAATGAATTAGCATAGGGGAAAACCAGTGAGCGAGCTTTCATCTCTGTGAGAAGATCAGTAATAATAAAAAAAAAATACCATGGTATTTTATATTTGCAAATAATAATAATATCTATGAGTGTGCCGCAAGTTGAGAAAGGTTGGGAAACGCTGCTCTAACTGAACACCCGAAAATATCGTCTCTGAACTTGGAAAATAAGAAGTTATTTCGAATAGTACCGCAAATATCCCAGTACCACAAATGTCGATACTCGAAGTACCGCAAATGACGATACCGCAAACGTTGCGCTTTCGTTCACATAAGCAGCTTAGAATGACCTCCCCTATCACCTCCCAAAATCTCTGACATTCCTCACTGGTCACTCATATATATATATATATATATATATATATATATATATAAAATCTACATTACTACTCAAATTCCAAACATGCTTGCAAATAAACCGAGAAGTTTTAAACATAGAACTGGTTAATATGAAATGCTTAAGCGTTTCCTAATGGTAGTTATTAGTAACATATGGATTTCTGTTTTGTTCTGAAGAGAAAAATTATGAAAGTTTTTGACTTATTCATTAGTTCATTCCAGGAATTGCTTTGGGACTACACTTCACCTTTTACAATGTTTTTGCCCATATCGCCTCATGAAAAAATAATGGAATGGAAACGGACATCAGAAATTTAAGTCCATCTAACCGCGAACACAATTTTAAATGTAGTTGTTTTGGAATTATTGATTTTTGGATTTACGTGAAAATAATATTTGAATTATTAGAAAAAATTTATAATTATAATGCCAAATTATTTTCTACGTTTTTATATTACTTGTACTTTGAGAATAGAAGAAGTTAATAGATTACGAAGCAAAAAATGAAAATACAATTTATGTGTTATACGTATGTCCTAGTATACAATCAACTCCTTGAAAACAACATTGAATATACAAGATATAAGTACTTGTTACTTCGTAGGAGATATTGTTGCTCAGTGGTTCCCGAGTTCAACTCTCGGTAGAAGTTCCTTTGGAAATTTAATTGTTTTCGATATTTCTGTGTTTGTATTCCTGTCGAGTTCGGTAGTGCTGAATAGTAGGCAAAAGAGTAAATAAGAATCAGAAAGTTTACCTTAAAGAAAAATCAAAGTGATAGAAGAGTCATCTTTGGTACGAGTGGGCCCTGATTCGATCCAAACCATGTGAATTGGTGTGAACATCTTTTCAGGTTCTTTCATAAACATTTACATTTCTTAATCACCCGTGTCCTTAATCCCATAGGGCATAGGACGTAATACTAAAAGGATTAATTTCATTTATATTTGAAATTTCAAATATCTCTTTAGTTATATTTTGGACGTACTATGTTGGAAAACAATTTCTTCACGTCGCATTTTTATTTAAAAAATAAAAAAAGGAAAAGAAGAGAGAACCAGAGAGATTGAAAAAGTACATTCAGTTCAACACCCTTCGTCCCAATGGGACAAGCAAAATTTCAAAACGGAAGAAGGTCAAAGTTGACGATCAGTTGAAACATACGTATACTCAATGACACAATATATGCAGTATATCACAGACGTGTGTGTATAGAACGAAAGGAAATAAAAATGAAAGAAAAAGGACCATTCAATATTCAAGTAGGTTAAGTGACAATTTAAAAAAAAACTATAAATTCGAATAACAAAAAAAAAAAAAAAAAAAAAAAGAATCAGTCTCCACCCATTTATAGTGCAGGAATGTAGGTTATTCTATAGCCATTGTATATTCAGCAACGCTATTTTACGTGTAAATATTTTATTACATTCTAGGCGTGGCTAACATTACGTTGTGCATGAAGAGAATGAACACACTCTGAAAGAGAAAGATCAATGTGTGTGTGTATATGTGTATGTTTGTATATGAATCAGGAACAGATTTCCAAAAGAAATAAAGAAAAAATGAATGTACTTTTTAAGTTTTCATTTCGAATGCTTGATCTCATAATGAAAAAGAAGGGTTCACGTACTCTCTTTGTAATGGCTAAATGGTTTACAGTGTCACGTATACAAACCTACATATTAAAGAACGTTATACATACATATATTCGATGCGTCTGTGTGGATTATTCAGCGTTTATATTTATATAATTCAAATATTTCAACATTGGAGTTGAAATATTTGGAGCTAATCGAAAACAACTGACATTAGGGTACTAGAATTTGCCGTAATATGCAAATATGGATTTTGATTATTTAATAATTGTTTATTTTATTAATTTGAAGAAATTGCTGTATATTAAACATATATAGCAGAAAGGTTATGATGTTTACTATGGTTAAATACCTATCATTTTGTTGTGAGAGACCTATGCTATATTTCTCTTTGTGGTTCGGATTTAACATTAAACTTTAGTTTCACTGTCGTATAACACACCCATTTTTAAAAAGAAGTTAATATATATATATATATATATATATATATATATATATATAGAGAGAGAGAGAGAGAGAGAGAGAGAATGTTTTTACAAGTACTATGTTTATAATTGCTCGGAGTGAGGTATCTCTGTTAGGAGTAGATATGATCTGATAGTTAACAGCATACTTTTTGTTTTACATATACAGTACTTAAATATACAGAGTGGCGCGATTCGACTGACACATTTCAAACTTGAACATTGCGCAGGTGTAATAACTTATATTGGTTGGCGGGGTGGGAGTCGAAAGAGGAAAGAACGCCGTGTTATATAGTCCATCGCAATGGATCATTGAAGCACACAATATCGCGTTACCTCAGTTCGTAGTTATTACGAAACTAAGTCTGTGCCTGAAATGCCACGTTTTTATAGACGAAACTATAATGTTGGTCAACAAGCTAACGTTCCATCTCGTACCATATTGGCTTGAGTAAAGAAGTTTTAAGATAGTAGTAGTGCGTTGATTGTGAAATATGGAGCTCTAAGAATAGTGCGAACTTTTGAGAACGTACAGAGAAAGTCAGAAATTGGAGAGACCCCACATTAAAGTTTCGTCTGAAAAAAACGTTGCACTTCTGGCGGAGACTGAGTTTTGTAATAACTATGAACTGAGGTAACAAGATGTTCTGTGCTCCATTGTTCCATTGCGACTGACCATATAACGTGACAATCTTCCCTATTTCGGTTCCTACCCCGCCAACGAATGTAAGTTATTACGCCCGCGCAATATGCAAGTCTGAAATATGTCAGTCGGCTAGGCGCCACCTTGTATAAACAATCTATTCAAGCAAAACTCTCGTTTATTATTAGCAATGATCAATATACTTTCTATCACCATAAAAGCTCGCTTTTATCAATTTTCTCGGAGAGAAAGCAGCAGAATTTACCCTTAAGCATATAATTTTGTTAAGTCCAATGTGATCTATTGATTGACATATTTCTTATCTTTCAACGATGCTTTATTTAAACAGAAATTAAAGTTTAAAAGCTAATAATAATTTTAGTTTAAATCTCATTAACCACTGTACGTACTCTTATTTTACTAAAGCCATAACTAGGATTTTCATGAGAGTATACTTTAGGGTGAGTCTGATCTTAACATGTTCGCTGCGTTACGAGTGACCTGGGGCTCGTGCGATACTTCATTTCTGTGTGGTGCCGTTTTATGCGTTGTATAACCTCTGTGCGTTTGTGGTATTTTCGTTTGTAGAGATTGTTAACATTACTAGCAAACACGTGCTACACGAGTCATTGGTGACGAGTTCTACTGAGGCGTAATGTAGTTTCAGACTCTGTCAACAGATGGCTGAAGTGTGAATTTGAAATACCGTGTCGTCATTCATGGAGAGAAACTCAAATTAAGATCTGTGCATGAGTCACTGGTGACTAGTAACGCACCGACGGATAAACCTTCAACGAAACTCACTGTGACTTGTATAGCACTGACATAAAAATTGTCTTATACTGCCGCAGCGAATGTGTCACATGGTTCTAGCACAACATCGATTTTTAGGATTACATCGTTTATTTTTCTAAATTTTCTCGAAAAGTACACATGAGCTTTTACCCTGACACATATCATTTTGTTCTCCTTAATGAGATTTATCAATTGCTATATCTCTCGACTTTGAACTTTTTTTTTTTAGTAACAAGTTAATCATATTGCGGAATTATTCTTCTGCAAAGAGCATATAAACACAACACATGATCGCGCATTTTGAGAAAGATATATGCAGTAATTAGAAAATGTTGCATTTATAATTTGTTGTTACAATATTCTTTTAACGACCAACTTTAGAAATTATGCTTTAAGGAGAAAGCTCCTAGGTTAAGATTTTGTGGTTGTAAACGTGCTAAATATTTTGATGCGACAATCGCGGTTGGCAGAATATGGATATCTTCGTTAGATTTTGTGCGTTAACGTGTTGTTAATTTGTAATGAACTGATGTTTTGTGAAAACAGAAATGGATAATATGATAAAGTTACACAGAGTGTTTCTAAATGAATATCGGGGTTTTAATTGAATATAACTTCTACTATATAGATATACACAATACAAAAATAAAGCATATCTTAAAACGAACGGTATCTCAAACAGTTTTTATTTTGTCACAAGTTACAAGTGTTCAATATGGGATTCCCTTGACACAACTTACTTGCTCTGGCTTGTTCGACTTAATTATCTGGTACACGCGGCCCCCCGGAGCACTTTCTCTTGCACTGGCTTCCTCTTGCAATTCTTAAATTGCTTGTGTCACCTTCGAATGTTGTAATACGATGGAGGATCACATCCATATTCCCGCCTTCAAAACACCACCTGCAAATTAGAAAAAAAAAAAAAAAAAAAAACGTGTTGAACTTACTGTCACACTTTTAAGGTATATTTCATTTTTGTATTGTACGAGAATATGAGAGAGAAGATTCACTTAATTAGAACCCCAATAATCATTTAGAAATACCTTGTACTGTACAACCGAGGATTAGCTAGAATAGATTGAGATTATGTATGAATGAAACATTATTTGCAGCGATTATAATGACTTATTTATGCATCGTAAAAAATTCTACTATATATCTTCCAAGTATCTACAAGTAAAAAAATGAGGTGTTGAAACAACACAAAATGACTACCACTTTAGCGTGTTACTAGTGTGTTAATTCAGCACCAAGCATTTATTTTGGTCGTCTACCCGTTTAAAGGGTTGCACCCTTTCTTCGGGGAAGTGTTGCATTATGATTGCAGAGGATACAAAAATTGTGGTTGGTCTAAGGGGTTTTCCATTATTCATTCATTATTTTAAGTAAATAACATATATATCCAGTAGAGATAAATTGCAACAGGTGACACATAAATCTAATAATAACAAGCATTAATAATAAAGAGAATAAATGCATGCAGGCTTAAAGGATATGGAACAAGAAAATAACAAATTTTCAGTGCATGAAGCTTAAGTGCGTGAATCTAAGAACAAATAAGAAAAACAGTAACAGGAAGAACAATGCTAAGAAATAATATTTTGAAATGATTATGAAAATGAGGATGAATTGTACTGGATACCACAACACTAGGTTCTGTTAGTGAAGGGATGCAGTTATCTTCTGTTCCTGGGGCTATTCAGGAACTGATGTAGACAGGAGAGGCCCAGGTTAGTAGGTGATTACTGTGCATATGATGGATATATGGAAGATGACAGATGGCGTGGATGATATATGGCAAATACTTCTGTGTCTCGGTCGGCAGGATCCATTTAAAAGTGGTACAATGTGAGATAATGCTGGAGCGGAGTATCGACGTATCGTGGCGGTGCATCATTGTCTCGGTCATAGCATATTACATCTAAAAGCATGAGCTGTTTCATAATGTAGCGGATATGAAGCTGTTCTAGATGGGTGAGCAATGGTGGAAAATCTATGAGGTCATAGAGGAGCCTGGTTGGGCTTGGTAATTTAATTCGATAGGCCAATCTGAAAGCACGTCACTCCATTATAGATAATTGTTTGTAAAATTTGTCGGGAGCTGCGGTTCAAGCTGTATGGCAATAAGTTAGAGTAGCCCTCATAAAGGCTTTCTAAGTATGGAGGATAGTAGGTGGTCGTAAACCCCAGCTTGTACCAACTAAACGTTTAAATAGATTTAATCTATTCTTGGCTTGAGTAACAATTTTCTTAAGATGCAGAGTCCATGTGAGCTGTAGTTAGAAATGCTGTGTCGTCAGCTAATTGATAGACTTGAACTTGAGGAGTGAGTCGGAGATCGGCAACGTAAAGTAAGTACAGCAATGGAGACAAAGATGAACCTTGAGATACGCCAGAGTGTAAGAAAATGTGGTGAGATAGAGCGTTGTTAATAGAAATATATGCGATACGTCCGGTTAAGAAGGTATTGATTAAGCGTATATAAGATACGGGCAGCAGATAGTTGTGTAATTTGTATATCAAGCCAGGATACCAGACTTTATCGAATACCTTTTCCAAATTAAATGTAACTAAGCAGGAAGGGAAACCCTTGTTGTATTGGTTATAAATGGCCGTGGTAAGTCGTAATAATTGAACTAGTGTACTGAAATGCGGTCGGAAACCAACTGGATATATCGGCAGAAGATCGTGCATTAGGAGGTTGTTGTGAAGTCGTCGAGCGAGTATACGTTCGAATATTTTGCAGAGACAACTTGTTAAATGAATCGGGCGATACGACAGGAGATCAGATGCTGGTTTCTTTGGCTTAGGGAATAAAAAAAACTTTGGAGTACTTCCAATCGAGCGGAAAGAAGCCAGTACGAAGGATGAATGTGTAAATATGATTGAGAATCAGAATGAAAAAAGGAGGTGCATATTTGATGAGAACATATATAATGAAGTCGAATCCAGGTGCCGTACTGCGTTTAGTTGTTAAAGTTGCTCTGATGTCATCTGGGTCTATGGCCTGAGTAAGTGGATTTGTTAGGTTCCAGAACATGGTGGTCAGGTAGTTGTAAATGAGCGGAGGTCGGATCAGCATGACGGTTGATCGAAGATTGAAGGCGTTGCGGTGTGTACCCTCCAGGAAGTGAAGTGAAGATATCTTGAAAAAATGCAGCAAAAATATTCGCCTGTGGTAAGAATGTTACATGTTTGAATCCACTGTCTTTTCTTGTAAGCTGTTATGTAGTTATGTGTTATTCGGAGATATTGACGATGTAAGCGAAGTGCCTCCAAATTGCCGCTTGTTCGGTATTCGCGATAAGCTCGGCGTGAAGCAGAAATTAATGCAATATACCTTGGCGGCAAGATAGGTTTATGCGGATGGAAATGAGTAGAAGGAATTGAATGATTCACTGCATCTTGAACTGTGGCAGTAAGGTCCGTGATGACGTGATCAAGATTATGTTGCGAGGTAGGTACAGTGAGTACGCTAATTGCGTCATCGATGGTGGATTGGTATCGATCCCAATTAGCCTTATGATAGAGATAGATTTTCCTAGCTAGTAATGGATTTGTTGACTTCACTGTACATTGCAGTTCCAGTTTAATAGGAACATGATCTCTGTCGATTGAGTTCAGTACAATAATGTTGATAAGATGGGACAGAGAAGACGAGGTTATTACTACGTCTTGAGTTGTGTTGCTAGCTGCTCTCGTAGGCTGTGGCAAGATATGAAATTCCCCTGTAGTGGAAGTTTGTATAAAGTCAAGGAAAAGCTGTTTGTCGCGCTGTGTTCGACTATAAAAATTTAAGTCTGCCATGATGATATAATGCCGAGATTGTGCATCAATAAAACGAAAGAAATCATAACTGATAATCTTTCATGGGCGAACATAGATTGTGGCAAATATGACTGTGTGACCTCGAAAGTAAATAGCTGTTATATTGTACTCAGGAAAATTGATAGCGTGAGGCATCGTAACAGTGTGGTATGTTAGACGAGCGCTAATGCACATAGCTGTATCACCATATATACGCGGTCCGGATGGAGCATCATAGCGTAGTAAATTATATTTTGGTATGTAACACTGTAGGTAAGGAGCAAGGTAAGTTTCATCGAGCGCAAAGGCTGAAATTTGTTCTTCCTGTAATAACTGCGTGGACAGCAGTTGATGTGTCAGCAGAGAACGAATGTTCATAAATAATAAATTGTAAGCCATAACGAAATAACAGAAAAAGTAGCAAATGAAAGCTGCCATATTAAAAGTAGACTTCTACAGGTTGGATTTGAAAACGAACTGTTGGCCCAGAATAGGTTGCATTGAGTTAAAGTTTAAACAACATTTTAGCTGCATGAATGATTTTGTTGAGAATGTGAGTGCGAAAAAAAGGGTGGATGTTCTGTAAACTAATAGTAAGAAAGCGGAGCAGATCTTCAACCATAACAGGATGAAGTAAGGAATTAGCAGGTGGAGTTGAACGGTCAGCAGACCTTATGGGTGCAACAAATTCTGGTTTGGATGGCTCAGGTTGTGGCTTAGCCTTACATCTGTAGCTATAAGTTGGACGTTTCTCAGGAATGTACTGCACTCTGGCGGTGCTTTTGGTTGGGACGATCCTTGGTATTATGCTGCAATGAACAATAGCCACATTTAAATCGTTACTACATTCGGATGTGGGATGTGCATTATACCTATGACATCTCTCGCATCGTTACGGTAGAGGAGGTGGTGTACGAGGAGGTGGTGTACTTGGTCCTCGCTGGCACAGTAACTAACACAAGAGAGGCTAGGCTTCTTGGTTAAAGTATTAGCACCAAGCACATTGCCTTGTGAGCATATCAGAAATAGCTCTTTACTACCTGAGATAATTTGCATTGGTATTTATTGTTTAACATGAGCAAAGCTTTACGAAATATATTTGCCACTTATGTCAAGTAACGAATAATGTTCTATGTTTCCTGTAATCTGTTACAATAAAATTGTTGCAAACCAGTGAATCGTCTGACAGCAGTTACATAGGCAACAGTCCTGCCATCTTCTGTTCATAAGTGCTAAGACACAAGAATGACAGATAAAGAGAATAGATGGAAGCACAGCTATCTGTGTAACTGTTGTCAAATGATTCACAGGTTTACAACAATATTATTGTGACCAATTACAGAAAACATAAATTGTTATTAGTTACTTGCCACGAAAGCGAAATATGTTTCGCAAAGCTTTGTTCATACCAAACAATAAAAAACAATGCAAATACTCACAGCCAGTAACGAGGTCTTTCTGATATGCTCTGAAGACGATGTGCTTGGCATTGAATTGACACACAAGTAACACGCCAAAGTGGTAATCATTTTGTGTTGCTTCAACACATCATTTTTTGCTGTGTACTATATACCTTCAATTTCCTTGGGTCAATATGGTTTAGTACTATATTTGGGTTCTTTACTCGTCCAAGGAATTATGTAGTTCAAAATATCATTCTTCTTTACACTACAAGACAAGTTTTATTACTTTTGCAGTGCATCATTTATTAATCAACAGTAAGACCTTAAGGCAAATTCAAGAATAGTGCTAGAAGAGAACAATATTAGGCAATTCTCTCATCGAAACTAATTTCGCTGCATACCCAGTTAAAATTGATAGGTCCATTGCTGTGGAGCTCCGTGGCTAAGCGTACGCGCTTTTGTCGTGGGAGACCCAGGTTCGATTCCTGGCGGGAGGTTAATCCCAGCGTGGTACGGATTCCACGTTAATCAGTAAGTCCCGTCTCATATAGCCTCGCTGCTGAAAGGGACGTTAAACTCAAAATCAACTCAACTCCATTGCTGTATATCAAGTTGGTCATTTATTTAGCAATCTTCGTATAATGAATGAGTTTAGATTTAGAAGTACTTTACACTCAACTTAAGAGCCCTTGAGGATAAATTCTCGAACGAACTTTTCGTTAAAATCGAGAAAAATCAATTTTCATGGCGCTTAAAAGTATGCCATTCATTGAGAAGAATAATTAATAGTTTTTATTCTAATTGACTAGATTATTTATTGATTGATTGATTTATGTAAAATGAAATACGCTGTTAACAGCAGATCTAATACGCTGTTGCATCTAATGTTGATTCTGTTCTTCTGACGGCGTCACACATATTCCTAACAGCGACATACACAGCACTAGCAGTGAAGCAGATATTCATAACAGTGACACTCATATTACTTGTAAATGTTTGATATTTTAATTGCTACAGTAAATTATATTCCTTGAATCAAATATGTAAATAAATGAGACATCGATACTTTGGTTCCGAAATGTTTATTTATAGATAGAGACTATAAGATCGATGATTTTGGATCAGATTACCGTATTTGTTCGATTATAAGCCAACACTGATTGTAAGCCGATCCCGCAGAAATCAAAAACTAAAATAGAAATAAAATGAAATGGATGATACTAAAAGAGAAAAAAAAATAATTTTCCTTCTAAATGCTAACGAATTCTGTTAAATTGATACAGTAAGCTCAGGATTATCCGCGGAATCGGGTGGTGTGGCAAAGGCGGATAAGCAAATTCCACGGATAGTCCGTAGAATGGCCGGAAAACGATATAAATCTACAGAAAAATGCTTTTGAACATTTTTTTTTACCTTAGCTGCAGGGACGACAGCCCACCCAATGGATGGTCTCGCCCACCCTAATAGAAGTAGAATAATGAAGGTGACATCGTGTAATTCAAAAGCAATAGGTAAGTTATTACTTTCGATTGTAATGTAATAGGTTCTAGGACCCTGTTTGACTCTGCTATGAACAATGATTTTAAGTGTAATAAGCAGTCTTTACACTAAAAGTTAACACTTCCTCACATTTGAGAAAATTGAACCACTTGCACGTCTTATGGATGTGATGTCGATAGCATAGAATTAGAACTGAAAGTTCTCCCGGAAGTTTTGAAATGTTATGAGGAGGAAAATCAATGCAAAATTACCTCCACATCTCAGTTTATTGAAGTGAGGGAGCGTTTCAAAATTGCATTTCATGAAATTCACAAATTAGCCGTAATTGCTGTCACCATCATTAGCGGTTCTTCAGGTGAGCCATGTGAGGCCTGGCCTCACCTATACCGTATTTTTGAGCAAAACTTAATTAACCTTTTTGCAATAAATTTCAAATTAAGTCAACATTTCTGTGTAATTTTTGAAATAAAATTTATTTCAATTTATTTATTATATAACACGGAACAGACTTCTTAAAATTCATTTACTCAAGTTCAGTTAATGTTTGTAAAATATTACAGAATTTAATAGAAATTAAAGGCAAAAGCGAAAAGTTATATTCTTTGGCATGATAATTTCAGTTTTAGAAATTCCAATCCTGTATTGAGGCCTGAAACAGATCTGGCCTCCTCAGCAGCGAAGCACTGTTGAGAACACAAACACGTCTCTTCCACTCTGAAAGGAGTGAGGGGTCAACCAGAGAGCAGTAGCCTTGGGTTAGGAATTACTCCAATGTTCTGCGTTTCAAGGGAGGCCAGTTGAAAATAGGCTTGCCTAAGCGCACTGCGCATGCATGAACCAGAGAGTGATACTTGCTATACTCTTCGCTGTTCCCCAGACAAGGGCATGGAGTGTAGCAAATTGAATAAAGTTAAACGTAAACGTTGATCATATAGAAATAACCAATTACATATGCTATTTCTTTCACATTAACAACATTTTAAACTTTTAGCATGTTTTAATGAAGAAGTATAATATTTCTTTTGAAGGAAATTATCTGTTTTTCAAAATATATAGTGGTCTATACTTAATTTCTAGTAAACATGCTAAAAACGTTGACGAAAAAAGCTATAACAATTATGGTCATACTCTAAAATATTTTTGTAGTAAGAGCGCGAGTCGACGGATAGACCGGGTATAATATCGTGATTTTCTGCGTGTTTTACCTTGTTTTCAAAATATTAATGTGTGGGGTATTTTTATAAGTTTGTGACAGTGTGTTAGAACATTGGACTTTTGCTGAATTAATATGTACATGATCGAGGACATTGGTTCGTGTGATCACACGATATGCAACACAAAAGGATTAAAGGATCGTACAAGTAAGATTAAGTTCGCGTTTTAACATTTATGTTAGAAATTCAATGCATAACTTATTTCTGTGTGTTTAAAATATATGTTTTCTCTATTTTCTGTATAGGATATAGATTTTTTTTGTAGGGAAAGAAGGAAGCAACAGTGATCACTGGCGCAAATCCCGAGGGGATGATGTGGACATGTCCCCCAATCTTGAAACTGAGGGGTTGTTCATCCAGTAATTCGATTTGAAATGTGCTTTTGGGGGAGAAATGTGATGATTTATTTCCGACTGCCACAAAGGAAAGTGAAATGAAATTGATGCCCCCAGAATAAACCTCAAATCTGCCCACCTCTCAATATTGAAGACAACTCTGCTCCCCTGATCCTTCGCAGTATTGTTTTTCAACTTCATAAATATTTTGAACATCACTTAAAAAAGATTATGGGTGGAACGGTCTTACCCGTTTCCCAATGTTGAAGACAGATTTGCGGCTATGACAGTGATCCAACGTTGAAGAAAAAATATTCTAATCTGACGATCGTTATCTTAAAAGCAATGTTACTTTTGTAACAGAATATACGAAGATATAGATTAACGAATGTCACTTCGTCTTCTGTAGATATAACGTTGACAGTGGCTTCAATAACGCCTCTACAATGTGGGAAACCTCGACTTTATGTCTCCCTAAAGTGATTGGTTTCATACTATGCTTGTTAGCTTACTAGCATCCCGAAAGCCAGGGAAAATCCTGCAACGGGGGGTGGGGGGTGAGAAGAGCCAGTTTCATCGCCACTGAACACTACGACCCGGTTTTCTATGCCTCATCTATTTATTTAGCCACAAGCCGCCTCTGGTCATCATTCCTCTGTATCTAGTTCACCATGTAGCGTTCTTTCTCGTGTTTCACAAGGGGTTAAAATACAGTATATCTAAGAAATTGCAAGGCAAACGGTCGCCTAAGCGATCTTCATTTCCTTTCAGTTAACGAAAACTTGTAATGAATATTGCTGTAGAGGTGTGGTAAACGCATTCGATGCTGGACATAAAAATCCACGCATTGCACTTTATTATTTTAAGTGTAATTATAAAAGTTCATTGTAAGCTTATTCGTACCCTTCATAGTTTAAAATACATTGTTGTTTCTGTGGATCATGATTATATTTACTTCTTTATCCATTTTTTTTTTTTTTGCCAACTTGAGTTTCAGTTTCAAAGATTTCTGTATAAGGTATGATTAAAAAATCATGCTGTCGAATTTCCTATTCTTTTAGTAACATAAGTCTTTGCTGTTGCATAGAGATTACGTCAAAACATCTAATATGCACAAATTAAGAATATATGAGAGAAAATATAAATGATTTATATTTTTTGTCTTTTGGTTTTTGTAATAAATCCTTCAAAGATAAAAATGTTTGTAGTAGCCTATTTTATCCTTGTTTTACTTTACCTACTTATTGCAGTGGCGGCTAATGTTAGTGTTGCAGCGTTGCGCAACGACCAAAGTATTTCAAGAAAAAAATATTATTAGCAATAGTAGTAAAGAACAGAAAAAGTACTTTCTATTACTCCCATATATACTTTCAATAACATTTTTTTTACTTCTCTAACTGTCCGATTCGTTTATCCGTTTTAAGAAGCGAAAAATAATCCGTCAAAGAGTCTCTAATTTATATTATGTTGCAGCGAGCATGCAACGACCAGATTCCTTCAGCGCGGGAATTGGAGCAAATGTTAAGTCTCCTTTCCCCTATCTCAGAAGTTAAAGGGTCTGGTCGTTGCAGTGCTTCTGCAACACAGCACGGTTTCCAGTGAACGAGAAGGTTTTTCCCGCTAAATAAGATTTCTAAATTTTATTTCACTAACAGTTAACAAATGGAATTCGTTTTTATGCATTCATATTTTTATATTACGGTACTAATACTGAAGCAAATCAATATAATGACAATTAAAAAAAGTGATAGCAGAATTACAAAATAAAAAAGAAAATATATAGTAGAGCAGAAATCAAATGAAAGTAGATCCGCATTTACAAGTTAATTCTTAGCTTATATAGATAATGAAAATTTATTCTACAGTAATTTGTGAACCAAATATTAATAAGTCAATATGCAGAATCCCCCCCTCTTTGGATAGTATTTTAGTATATACATATTTCTTTTATAAAATAAGTATATTTTATTCTCTTGATAGAACTGTATGGTGGGGAACGCCACATTGAATTTGGGTCTAGTTAGCAATGCTCAGAGCGTAGCCACGAGGGGAGTCCACCGGGTCCGGACCTCCTCAAAATTTCGAAACTCGACTAGCATTTGTAGACTTTCTTAACGAACTATACTTATTTAACAGAGAAATGATTGATGTAAGCTAAATATTTTATTTTACGTCTCATCATGTACTTTTTCTTTTCTTATAGAAATATGTAATCGTTCTATCATTTTTTCTAAAAATATAGGTGACAGTAATTAAGAATTACTTACCTTTTCGAGTACAGTAAAAGACAGGTTCGTTATTACGTAGACGTATTGGACCTTCCGCAAATACTTTGGACCCCTCCCAGCTAACATGTTGTTCCTATATCTGGCGGGTTTCAAGGTTGCTTTCCAGAACGTTGATAAACATTGTTTCGCCTCATGTGGAAGTATATTGTGTTCATCGTGCATTGCGTAACAACCAAGACGGATGATTTGGAATGTAGTTCTTTTTTTCTTTTACGCACAAGTGTGTGTGTGTGTGTGTTGATATATGAATAGGGTTGCCAACTCTGTAAAATAAAAAGAACCCACACTTCCTCAAAATTCTCTGTGATATAGGTCTCAGCGTGAAGTATCTCTGTTCGGACCTATCCATGGAAAGGAAATGTACTATCGTGAACGAAAGTGCATTAACACATATATTTTGTATGTTCTTAGAACATTCACTAATAACCTTAATAGATACATTGTGCTATAAATGAGAAACTGAAATTGATCAATCGTCATTGATCAATTTATTGTATTTACCAGTAACTAGCATTCCTTTAAAATTATCGAAACAGATGAACAAAAGTATTATAATCTTTACGCGACAATTTTCGATTTGGAAAATGAAATTCACTCTTTAAACATATAGTCTCTACTTCAACTATAGGAAATTGCTTTAAGAAGTCCTTTTCCACTCTTAATAAATGTATAAAATTCCTTGAAAGTAAATGTCAAATTTTCCCTGATACAGTCCCTGTCATCTCTCTAAAATTTTCTAAACAGGTGAACAAAATATATTAATCGTTGATACATGGTGAAAGGTTTTGACTTTACAGAATGACAGCTACTTTTCAATATCTATACTTCGAACTAGATAAAAATTAAAAAAAAAAAAAAACCGGTTACAAAGGGGCTTGTGAGAAGTTTGTACCCGTCACCGGCTTTAAACAAAATAACATCAATTTTTCCGGCCAGGCCAATGAAAAGCCGGCCAGTTTACAGCCCTATGTATGGATATATGACATTCGCAATTCATATACTAGTATCTCTTTTGTATCAGTTGTTTTGGTTATTAGTGATTAGATTTAATTTTATTGTGTGTGCTTTAATTCTGTACATAACCTACAAATTCTGAATGAATTGCATGCCATAACCTGTAATTAACTTACAAAAAAAATGCCAAGCTTTCAACTGAGGAAAACCTACAATTAAGGCTTAGACAAAACAAGCAAAGTGCAATTCAGGAGAGTGTTAAAAAAAAAAAAAACGGTTTAAGTTTACAGGACACCTTATGGCACTAGGTACACAATGTTGTATGCACTAGATACATTTCCACAATTTATTTGAAATGTTCCTAGATAAATTGTGAATAAAGCGTGTCCAATGTACATTTTTTTATAACATTAATCTCTGCTGCGAACTCTCTTCAGTCTACACTGAAGAGGAATACGGATCACTGTCAGGGACTGAGTTTGCTAGAATGAATTGTTCACACAAATCTAGAAAAAAATTTAGTGAATCTACAAAGCTTCTGCAATTAATATTAACTGTACCTATGGCGTCAGGAAAAGACGAAAAGTTCCTTTTCACATCAAAAAGAATTGACACTTTCAAGAAATTGAATGTCCCAAGAAAGGTTATCACCATTGGTTATGCTTTCCATCGAAAAAGACCTGACAATAAGAATACTAGAGTTCAACCAGCATGTATTAGGCAGGTTTGTTCCAATCATGGAGAGAAGAATGAACTTACTAATTAAATAAGGTGATTAATCGGATTAAGTATTCTGCATTTTTTATTTTTTAAAAACAGATTTTTATTTAATTTAACATGTCACATAGCATTTGCATCTAAATTTATGCTGATTAGTCAATGAGTCCACTTTATATCTTCTGTCTGCGATCGTTCGTACTGCAAGACCCGAAACCACAAACCACCGGCCGCCACTGACTTATTGTGTATTTTATGTTATGAACGAAAGATAGAGTATTATCTGTTAGTCTGTGTTGTTTGAACCTTATTTTATTTCTATGCATTCATGTGCATTCTTGGAGGGAAAGGAGGTAAAGCTGTCTTGAACTTCATCGACTACACAGTACACACCGTTATTATTGTTTAAAAAAAAAAAAAAAAAAAAAAAAAAAACCTGAAAGTAGGAGTAATGTGTCTGCCACGCGGAATTCGGTAGGTGGAGCATATAGCCACAAACTCCAGCAGCCCATCCTAAGTCCTGCATTTCTTCAGTCCCACCAGGCGAATGCTGGAATTGCACCTTCTATAAGGCCAAGACAGCTGTTTTTCACATCCTTGTTTCTCCCATATTCCGGTCTGAGCTTTAGCTAACTAAAGAGTATAAAAATTGAAATTTAATTATTGTCAAAAAATGTCTACATTGTCCAGTTCTCATTTTCATTGTCAGCCCACCCAGCAACTTGGTCCGCCTCTTTCCGCCCACCCCATCAAGCCTTTCTGGCGCCGTCTCTGATTAGCATCCTACATACAATTAGGCCTATCATTTAATAAATGTTAGTTTTCTGTACTTACAAGTTTGTTGGTTTATTTTTTACGTACCCAAAAAATCGGTTAACTTTTTTTTTTCGTGTTAAAATACCTCTTCTTTATTTGTAATTGAAGTTTTATAAACATAATTTTGTTGAAAATTAACAGAAAAAAGAAAAGGCAGACCATGGATAATGGAGAGTATAATGTATGCTTTTCATGTAAAGAAATGTACTGCTGTGAATATTCCTTGCTGTGAATATTTTAAATATCTGTTAATACACATATGAGGAATATAGAAGGCACAGTGACTTAGTGGTAGGATGGTGCGTGAAATCCCTGGTTCGATTCCGGTTTGCTTTCACCCAAGTGGGCTTTGCGGTGAACAAACACCGTGTTTGTGGGTTTTCTCGGGGTTCTCCCGTTTCCTTCTACTTTATTCATGCCAAGTTTCATTCATTTCAAATCATCACCGTCTCCTTTAGCCTAACCGGCACCCGGGAGATTTCATTTTCATTTCAAGAGGAATATAAAATTTCCTGTTCTCTCTTCTTGAAAACTAAAATCTGCTATAATTAGAAGAAAATCCACTGATTTGGCAATTCTGAGTCTACACAATGGTAAAAATTTATACTGTATAACGGTATATCGGCTTATGCCGATATTCATATTCTTGGAACTTCTTTCTTTTCTGTCCTTAAAGGTTGTTGTCTACATTACAGTTCGTGTTAATGATACTGATTCTAAGTATATTCTTTTTTCACTTTTCTCTTTTTTCATGTAATACTCCGCGACCTGAAAGGAAAAAAGTAAAAAAAAAGTGACTTAGAATCGGGTAAATAAGCTAAATGTTGATTTACATATGTCTGGAGTTAATTACTAAGCAAATAATAACATATTGATATACGATATTAATTACTATAAACACGTTGACCAGTTATATATATATGCATATGCACTCTCTCTCGTTACATTAAGAACACATCATATTATTTGTAATTATGTTTACTTTAGTAAACTAATGCATCAAATTAAATAAACGAAAATTGGATAGAAATAAACTAATTAATTAATGCTTAACATGTCATATTGCGCTCTTTATTTGTAGTAGTAGTTCGTAATGAAGAGAAAAATGATCCATGAAAATCTAATAGAATGTTCATATTTAAGTATACGTAATTGTTATAATATACTATAATTATAACTCAATTTCTTTCTAGTGTAAAAAAGAAAAGTTTTACTCTAATTGAAAGTAAATTAAGTTTTAGTTTTAGAATTTAATAGTTGTTTTCACTTTCAATAATATATAGATAACATAAGAAAAAATGCACAGTGTATTTCGTAGCAAGTTCAGTTTTTAAAATCCTTTGTACAACGTAAGTTCGAAAAAGTAAAGCGCAAGTTTGTTCTTCCTTGTTATTTTGAGTATTAGTATTCATCCATTGACCATCAACTATGTTTAAGATTTTCAGACTGAACGAGGTATTAAACTTTTGCCCAACTTCCTTCTGGTGTTCTTACCTATATGAGATATATGAGAGAGGTGAACTCAGCGAATAATTGTATATAAAAATAATAATATAATAATAATAATATAATAATCTGTGAACGGCTATCTAGAAGAATAAACTGTCCATTAGATTACATTTTAATTTAAAAAATATTTTAAAGTGTAAAATTTAGAATTTCATATCACAGCTTTACTTTCATATTATTCAAGCATGGTAGTATAACGGAATACAATTTCTTGACTGGTACAAAGTGACTCGATCTTAATGTTTACAATTTTAATTTCTAGAATAGAAAGAACTGATTGTCTTAAGGTACTTTGAATCTATTGTCATGTGAATAAACTTTAACTATTGGTTCTCTTATTAGGCTTTAATATAGTTTCTACAAAGGAGAATAGGTTTAATAGTTTACTACAACTGGTATAATTTTATACTCACCAGGAGTATAATAAAAAATAAACAATTGTTTCTTTGAAAAGACAAAGAATTTCATATACAACATGTGTAACGATATCTTGTATTTTCTGTATAATTTGTAAATATCTTTTCTTATATTTCCGGGCAATGTGTGATTTTAAAATAGGCACTAACCAGTTCGAAGAAGAAGAAGAATTTTAAAAATTGATCCTAAGGTTATTATGTAGAGATGGTGATATAATTTCGGATCCATCTTAAAAAGGAGGTATACACATAATCTTTAAAGGTGTGTATTTATTTTAGTAATTGTGTGCCACAATAAAAGGAAGGAAAAGTAAATGCCATATAGACTGTTTTATGTGATTTTCGTAGCTTGTTCTAAATATAAATATGACTGAGGACCTTTGTATAAGTGTCGTCATATAAAACATTGCGATTGTCGTTATACATAAATTTTGGTGGTCCTCGCCGCAGAATTGACGACGTTACATAATTTTTGGTGGTTTGCCGCCAGGAACCTTAGGAGATTTTGAAGAAGTTTAGTAGACAATCTCCTAAACAGTAAAACCCAAGTGTGCAGATTGACTTTAAGGCTACATAGTAATTTTGTTAAAAGAAAATCAAAACGGATTATACTTTATTACGGAGTGACACAAAAATTCTTAGAAATAGCAAAATGAGTATTCCTTATATTGGAAATACATCTGCATCAGATGGCAACAGGGAAATGAGCTTTTCTGACCTGGCCGATCCCATTAAACAACAAACGGAACAGATGAACCAATTAAAGCAAGATTTTGGTAACCGAATGGATCAACAAACGGAACAGATGAATCAATTGAAGCAAGATTTTGCTGATCAAATGAACCGACAGATGGCACAATTAAAGCAGGATTTTAGTGAAACAATGACACAACTCAATAGTAAAATCGACCAGACAAATCTACGAATTGAACAAAGTGACATTAAAATGGATCGTATTATACGTAGATTCACTGCGATGCAAAATTCTGTTGAAGTGGTAGGAACTATAGTTAATGATCACACTACCCAAATAAGTGAACCAGAATCTTCCACAGAAACTACAGAAAATACAGATCCTAATTTTGCATCAACGAAGAAATATGACATCATTGACTTAAATGTGTGGATGAAATTTGCTGAGTGTTCACAAAAACATCCTGCGGTATTGATTGGGTCAGATTATTCCAACTTCTTTCTTCATTCGAATGTTTTTGATCTCCTTACTGATACTGTGTGTAATGAAGATTTTGGTATTATCAATGTGCGAAACGTTATGATCATCTTCGTTTGGTGAATGCTATTGACTGCTTGTATTCACGATATATTCAATGTGATATTAATCCCGGAAATGAAGTAATGTTAAGAGAACCGTTCAATGATATGTACATGACTTGGTTCATGTAGCAGGAAGAAAATTGATCCCAGTATTCGTGAAATTCAGAAAGAGAATGTGTGTTCCCACCAATGCGTGTGATGATTGGTCGATTGAGTTAGAGCTATTGAAATGTTCATTCAACGAAAAGACCAAAATGATAGTAGTGAACAATCAAATGGTATTTTTACCGAATGCGGCGCAGTGTGTTAACTTCAATCATCTAGGTATGACATTGCAAAATTTTGAAAATCCATCAATGGTGCAATACAGTACAAACCTGAACCAAACTAATCTTAATCGAAATCAAATTCTAAGTGTCCATGTGAGATTAAAGTGTGATACCAATGTAAAAGATGATGTTAAATGCATATGTACCGGTTTCTTCTAATTACAGAAGAAACAGAAACCGTGGTAGGACAGACTACCGTGGATATTGTGTAAAGGACAAGTACAGATCCGTTAAGAGACACGACATTTCGCCACCAGTAAAACGAATGAGAACTGAGCCTAATTTTACCGGTAAGATAACCGAACCTAACCTTAGTAGTAACAGTAATAGTAATCGTACACTTAAGAAGCATGTACTCATTAGATCTAATTTCGTTCGAATTGGATTTCGTGGAAATTTATGAAATTTATAATGCTACAAATTCTCGAAATAAGAAACAAAGAACTGTAGAAGTGAGTAACGTGCAAGACTGTATTCCAATTTGTGACTTTCAATGCAACTTGAATGAATTCTTTGGTCATGTAACTTAAGCTAAAGTTACGGCGTCCGAGAAAACCGTATTCAATTGATTTTTGCTTTGTTTCGCTTTAAATATTGTTATGATTTTGTTATTCGTACCTTATTTGAATTCTATGAAGATAACTCATTCGTACATTTATGATCTTGATAAGAACTTCTTTCGTTCAAATCGTAACACTTTCTTTTTTATGAACTGCATTTTGGCACGTTCTTCAAAGTATACTTAGTTAAGACTTTCGTTCCAGCTGAGATTGCGACTAAAGTCAACATAAATGGCCTATAACAAATGGCACTAATTTTCAAAATGGGAAAGAAAGAACTTTAGAGATGTACAACGTGTCATGTTGTATTCTAATTTATGATATCTAATATGAAATAAATGAATTTGTTGGATATGTAACATAAACTAATTGTTGTAATATATTCCCTTAATTTTGTGTTTTGCTTTATTGTGAGTGTCGTTATGAGTCCGTTTATCGTTCCTATTTTTATTTAAATCCTGTATATTCCTGGTTGTGATGAGATCTTTGTCTTTTGTTCAAACTGTAACTTTATTTTTTGTTATGATGTTAATCATCATGATTTATCGTGAATACCATTGATATTTTTTTGAAAATATATGTACTTGATCCTTCCTCATTCAAAGAACAACCATATGAGTATCTTTTCAAAACCTTCATTATACCCAAGTAAATAATTATTAACTTGTAACGGACATTTGAATGGACCCGAAAAGGACTTAAAATTAAATAACATTAAATAACTTGTAAATCGAATTTCGAATGTGCCTTATCATTGTTAAAATATGTAAATAATTGAAGTCAATGATAAAGATTAAAATGAATATGATATATATTTATATAAATTGTAATTTTTATATATACGAGGTGCATTCGAAAACTCGAATGATTAATATGTATTACTTAATAATCCAGGATTCTTTTCTTTTATTTGTAAACTCAATAAAAGAAAGTCCCATATTTCGGGCGACATCATGTAACGATGTATTGTATTTCTGTACAATTTTTAAATATCTTTTCTTATATTTCTGGGTAATGTGCGATTTTAAAATAGGGACTAAGCAGTTCGATGAAGAAGAAGAATTTTAAAAATTGATTCTAAGATTATTATATAGAGATGGTGATTTGATGAGTTTTTGTCTTTAAGTTGTCATAACAACGAATTGTAAATAAATGATATAATTCCGGATCCATCTTAAAAAGGAGGATATACACATAATCTTTAAAGGTGTGTATTTATTTTAATAATTGTGTACCACAATAAAAGGAAGGAAAATTAAATGCCATATAGATTGTTTTACGTGATTTTCGTAGGTTGTTCTAAATATAAATATGACTGAGGGCCTTTGTATAAGTGTCGTCATATAAAATATTGCGATTGTCGTTATACATAAATTTTGGTTGTCCTCGCCGCAGGATTGACGACGTTACACATGTATACACCGAAGCATTTTGATATGGGTGGATTATATTGATATTATACTTTCAGATTCTAATTTTAAGCAAGAAATAGAGTGTTGAAACTGAAAATAGCTGTACTTGGTATTGAGTCATAAGTGCAACCATAGAAGAAAATGTTATATTCTGGAAAACAAAAGAACAAGCCAATAATGGTACAATAAAATCAAAAGTAATGGAGTAACGAATGAGAACCAACGAATTTGTGGGGAAGTAGTTGCTATACAAGAATTTATTTTCTTTTCTATCTTTCTTTTCTTTTCGTTTTCTTTTATGTCAATTCTTAGAGTCATTTTCTTGTTAGTTATATGCTGATACAATTTTAAATTCAGTGGTAAAAGGCTCATCCTAGTGTGTAGGGTCGCAGCTTTAAACCCTCGGTACTTGGACTTCATTGTAGACATAGTTTAATGTGAATAGGTTTTCTCACAATAACCCTGCTTTTAATCCTATTTCAATATTATTTCGTCAATTATCACTAACTTTTATTTATGTATCACTTCGTTTACCTTACTGAGTACAACAAAAGGTTAATTAAATATTGTCTAAGTGATGTGCAAAGGAGAGAAATTTTGCAAAATTAAAACTGGATTCTACATTGAATGACATATTGTGAAACTATATAATTATACAAGTAGTTTAGCTTCCCTTTTCAGCACGGATGCTATATGAGATGTAGACATACGGTTTAAGATGGAGTCCGAACCCGCCATAATGAGTTCAAATTTCAAGGTTCTCTTACCGAGCCTCGTGGCCAAAGACGAGCACACTAGCCTCGTTATATAGTGATAAATTGAATGTGACTTGTATGTTTAATAGTTTCTAAACCTTGTCAAGACATGTATATGGCTGTACATGAGCCAGTGTAATAGGATGAATTTCAAATTTTATTTCCTAAAGAAGAATACATTCCCCAACGTATAAAAAAAGGAAATTATCAAAACGAAGTAGAAGTATTTATTTATTTCGTTATTCTAAAAGGTAAGAACAAATAACACTAAAAAGAAAGAAAGAAAAAGAAAAACGAAAACAAATTAATGGAGACATAAATACTACAGTTAAACAAATACTGTAGAAATTATAGAAGTTTCAATTTTTACTGTTTACATTACTATATACGATAATATATCTTTGTTGTTCAATGACTATGGTATGATACAATCTGCACCAAATTATTTATTTATTGCATAGGTTGCAGCCATTTCTTCTTAACGTCCCACGGTTATGACCTTTACGGTGGTAGAGTGTTCTCCTGTGGTGCATGGGGTTCTGGTTCGATCCCAGCCACTGGCGCAAATTCCGGGGGGATGGGGGACACTGGAAGTGGAAGGGACTGTCCCCCAAATAATCTGATTTGAAATGTGATTTTTGGGTAGAAATGTGATGATTTGTGTCCGATTGCCACAAAGGAAAGTGAGATGAAATTGATGTCTCCCCAGAATAAGCCTAAAATCTACCCTCCTCCCAATGTTGAAGACAACTCTGTTCTCCTGATCCTCCACAGGGAGGGGCTAAACCATAGTTTGCAGCTTTTATCCAGTGTATACCTGAGCGTCAAGCGGGCATATAGCCCCCATAGCTCCCCTTGGATCCGCGCATATATATATATATATACACACATATATACCATCCCTGTGTTTGCAAAGTGTCGTATCTCAAAAAATCTATTTTTGAGTTAAGACCAGCCCCGAATTCCCCTTTAGGAGCTCTATAATTATCTTTAAAACCGTACCTAAATTCCTAAATATAACTGTGGAATAAGCACCTTGATGTTTGTCGTATCTCAATTGTAAGGAATTAAATTTCTCTCGAACTGCCGTAACTCAAGATACACAGTTTGCAAAAGAACTTAACGTAAGTTTCTATTGTTCACACACAGCCGTATCTCAAACGCCGTTTTTATATGTAGGTGTGTGTTCACCTTAATGCGTAATTTGTTTTAATATGTTGTTTAAGCAAACAACATATATTTATGTGCCTTCACAACTGGTCCCTGTGATCAAGCTGGCTCGTAGAAAGCAGCCTTTTGAGGTAGTGGAACTACAGCATATTGATTTCGTCAACTTCAAGAAGCAGTTCTCCAAAGAACTTAGAATTCTATAAGTTCTAGAATCAGAGGGAAGTAATGCAAAAGACGTAAACTGGAAGAACATGGGTGTCCGCGGTGGCTCAGTGGTACAGCATTCACCTCTGGTGCATCGGGTCCTTGGTTCGAGCCCAGCTCGCGCTAAGTGAATTTGATTGTACAGTTTGTGGTGGACAAACACTGTGTGCATAGGTTTTCTCGAGGTTCTCCCGTTTCCTCCCACTTCCTTTCATTCCACCATTTCATTCATTTGTCGTCATCACCGTCTCCTTTAGCCTCGCTGGCATAATCGTGGGACGTAAAACTTAGTTTTCATTTCATTTCATTTTGGAAGAACATGATGGAAATAAGTTTCGAAGAGGCCACTGTCAACCAGTGACGCAACAAGGCTAGTTATCGCCGGGACCAAGAACTCGCCTTAGTCCCTCCCCCCTGACCAATCAAACCAAAACGCTACTCGACCACACGTCATATTGGCGTCATACAGTAATTCTCCTATTCCATTTTTTCTTGAAGTGGTAAAGCTTGATTTCAAAATTGCAGTACATAATTTAATTTTTGGTACAAGATAAAACACCAAACTAATTAATATTTGATTGCCAAATAATCTGATAGTAGCATGCTTGCCATGTTCTTATAGTCTTATAGTAACTGCAAATCACAATGTTTTTGGAATCATATCAGGATATGTAGAATAAATCAACACTTCCTTGCTTTAGAATAGCATATTTAATTATGACAAACAGTCAAACTACTGTCTCGAGTATTATACTCGGATATTTTAGAAATCTCTTAAATTGATGTAAGTTGAATGCATACACGAAAAGCTGGAACTAAAATTTAACTTTGCGAGCTCTTTTGGCTGCAAAGGTTTTTACAGTTTCCTGAAAAGATAGCTTTAAAGCTAACTTAAGCTCTATGGATATGATCCTAAGGTTGGTGAGACGTTGTTGTCCTGTTAAGTTTCTGAGGTTTCTTTAATGATCTTTAGTTTGCTAAAAACTCCTTCCCTTGCCTTATAGTGAAAATAAATATTTGTCCAGTTAAGCACCCCCCAATCTGGCGCCCGTGACACAAGGCCCGTTTTCTCCCTTAGTTACGTCACTGCCGACAATTATTTTCTACAAAACCAGGCATCTACAATTAGACTACAAGGAACTCCAATTTAAGCGCCTCAAGAAGAACGTAGATTTTAAGGTCGGAAAACTTAGTCACCCAAGACAAATACGCAGATTTAATACCTTTATGCAACGGACCTATTCCTGTCATACGAACGTCTGAGCACCAGCAATTTTACTTGCACCTCAAACAAAATCGAGTTTCTTTCTTTTTGTAGTTTTGTTAACTTCAGGACTGTTTTTTTTTTCAATTACTTTATGGACATGGTTCAATAATATTCAGTATTGTATAGAGGAGCTATTGAATACTCATTTAAGTTATACTCATGTTTACTTAAAAATATATATTATTATACTCTCGTTTAGTTACAATAACTTATGATTAATTTCATTATTTAGAAGCTGTCTTGAATTTTATTTTTCTTTCATACAGCTTCATATTCACTTAATACTGTTAATGTAGTATTAATTTCATACCACATTATTTCCTTATTTGGTGAAAAGCCTTATTAGTTTGTTCTTTTACTATTAATTTCATAAACATGTTTAATTAATTATGAAAGAAATAAGACTTTTGGTTCTATAGATTGTTCACTATTTTTTATAACTTACTCATATCAAAGATGAACACAGTAACTTAGATGTACACAAATGGACACATTTACAGTTTTCCAACTTAAATTAGGCATTATTCTTGTATCCCAAGAGCTGTGCATAGTGACGTAACTCATTCCTAAAACTAACATTTTTTTGCAAAGTGACGTATCTCAGAAAACATATTTTTTATGGCTTAATATCACAATATTATATAATTTGAACATATGGTATCAACGAAGGTACTTTCGGCTACATTGTGTCAAAAATGGTAAATATTTGTTTGGTAAACACGAGCGTAACAGAAAAGTGAAATAGGTGCAACATTTCAAATCGCTCTCCTGAAAAATGAGAAAAACTGAGATATGGAAACCATATATATGGAAACCGTCTTACCCGTCCCCCGCAATGTTGAAGACAGGTTTGCGCCTCTAATCCCAGCTCACACCAAGTGAGGTTTGTGGTGGACAAACACCGTGTGTGTGGGTTTTCTGGGGGATTTTCCGTTTCCGTTCACTTTCTTCGTTCACTTCTCATCATCACTGTCTCCTTTAGCCTAGCCGGCATAACGTTTGACATAAAACTTAAGATTTCATTTCATTTCATTTATGCTCTTTAGGATGAAGGAGAGAGATCGTGGATTCAAGTTCAGAAACATATCAAACATTATCGGTTTTGTTTTTTCCAAAATTGTTCATTTCGATTGTCATGGAGTATTTGTCCAAAAATTGTTTTAATATTATCCACCTTTTACTTTTATCAATTTCCGATTAATATCAAGTAGGGGACATTTCTGAACATTTTATTATACAGAATAGTATTGCTGACTCTAATAAACGAGTAAAGCTTTCTTTTCGATTAACCCTCGAACACATATACAAATACGTACAGGATGTACATATTTGTACCTCTCACCTTTGGTTTGTAGTGTCTCTTGTTTGATCCCAGCTGTCACCAAAGTGGGTTTGTGTTAAACAAATCGTATGAACGTGAGTTTTCCTAAAGGTAATGCTAGTTCCTCCCATATTATGACGTTAAATATAATATTTTAGTGTAAATATTTATGTAATCTTATTAGAAAAGAAAGAAGTAATGTGTCAGAGAACATTTAATTAAAGTTGTTTTCTCCCTTTCCCTTCTTTTTTAATCTCTAATTTTAGCTTATTGAGGAGAGCATGTTTCACATAATTAGACTAGACATAAAGACCTCAAGAGAGTAATGCAAACATTGAACACTCATACAGAGTGATACATATCTCCAAATAACCTTCAACAATTACAGTAACTACACAGACTCATTACATGACATGAACGTGCTTTTCTCTTCTTCTCTGGATTCAATAGCCGCAATGTAATTAAAAGTGTTGTAGTATGTAAAAAGCTTTTAGTAATAATGTGTTCACATATTAAGACCATAATGTTCTGCAGTTCCTCCCGGCTGTTGCAAGATGTTTCTTAAATGTTGTTTTATCACGAACAAGGCTTTACGTTGTAAGAGAAAAGGCTACCAGATGTCTTCGTTGTTAAGTAGATCTTCATCATTTTGCGATTCACAGAAGGTACGTAGACTATACGCTAAGTAAACTAACACGTGTAAGTTGAAAATGTGAAAGTCGTGCCAAAATAGTATGAATTTGTAGGAACTGCCGCTAACTCTAGAACATAAGATCCATTCTGAAAGATGTCTTGAATTATACAGGTAATAACAAATGAAATACGTTATTCATACACAAACAAAACATTAAATGTTAGCATATTTTTCGCACTTTTTGTATATATTTTGACCACTGAAAAACCGAGATGCATAAGATATGCTCATTTTTACTTTGGAGCAAAGATAAGAGAGAAAGTAGCTATGGTAATTGTGAAAAAAGAATGAATTCGAGATTCCAACGAATTTACACGTTTCATGCCCGCCACTACATGCCGAGAAAGCAATTTTTGAATTTATGTCTATCTGTTCGTCCCGATGTGTAAGTATTCACCTAGAGGCCATACCCTTCAGCGTATCCTCGCTAAATTTTAAACTTGAGATTTTCATAAGACTCTTAAGAGGTGTTCTTTCGAAGTTTCTTCATGTTCTTAAAACAAAGGTGTTTTACTAAAAGGTGAAAATTAAACAAAAAATCGATTTTCTCTAAAGCAGTTTTAGCCGCGATTTTGTTTACATTTCATATATCAATATTGCATTAACAACGCTCTACTGTGGTATATCATTTTTCTGGGAAAAAACTACGAAAGGTGCTTTATTTTTAGGAAAAACTTATTTTTAGAAACGATTTTCATAACCCTTTAATTGGTAAACATTGATAGCATTACCATTAAAATATTTAGTTTGCTTTTATGGTTGAACCATATCTTCCTGATCATAATTTCATATTTTTAAAAGTATTTTTGTACTTTGGTTCCACATTAATAATGTTTATTTCAAAGCAACATTGCCATAAAATAGATCTTATGTGTAGCTACTGAGCAGCATTGTCCAATTATGGTCAAATATCATAAGGATATTCTCAGTAGTTAGCAGCAGTTTCGTTAAAATATTTTCCTCCAGAGCAAGAAACTACAAATAAAAATATAAAAAGAACTTTTCGCGGAACGTAGGCGATAAAACTTCTACAATACTAAATCTGACTGTTGACGAAGATAAGAGCTATCTAAAGAAGCGACCCGCAAATCATATATATGAATATGGTATGATAGCAATAATGCCAATTAAATAGTCACTAAAGTTATAATTCGTGCGGATAACACAATAGAATGTGATGTTGCTTGAGAGCAACAGTGCCAAATAAAGGGTTAAAAAGACTTTTGAGGCAATTTTTTGTTCACATTTCATAATATTTCCTTAATAACTTAACAATATGGCATAGCTCATGTGTCCTGAAACAATCAACGAAGGGTAATTTGTTACTGGGGGTGATTTTTTTTTAACGGATGATTTTCTCAAATTTAACGGGCGATTTTGTTCATATTTAATGGATAAATGCTTTATTAATATCACTTCAATATAGAATAAGTCTTTATTCAATATAGAATATTCAATATATATATAGTTTAATATGTAATTCTTCAATTTATTGAAATAATATTTCATTTACATTTAAAGAACTGAAAATCCAATAAAATATGTAAGATTGACACAATAAGAGTGCAGATGAGCTTTAATTACTCATAAAATAATCTGGTCACTGCTTGGACATGCCCAGGTGAATCCAATTTAGGGTGATCAGAAATATTTTGACTAAAAAGAGTATACTCACATAAATTAACCAGAAAATGAAAGCACTGGCTTGCTATATCAGAGATAACAAATAACAGCAAAGCGGCCCAGTCTTAAAAAGAGTACACTATTTACTTAATTATATTGTATTTGTTGAAAATTAAAGTAAAAAGAAAATTAAAAAGATATAATTTAGATTTAAAAAATACTTCTCTACTCTCAAAGTATTTACTTCAGTTACACTTGTCAAAATAACCAATAATATATACATTTTCATTTAGTTTGTCTAGACATATTTTCACATTTCGCATTTCGATTTTCACATTTCGATTACATTATTTAATTCATGCACATTATTACATTATTAAAAATACACACTACATATTTCACATTTTGATCATTTCTGACGAAAATTTGAATAGTATATCATAATTATTTGTTTCAAAATATACATAAAACACTACCAACAAACAAATCAAGACTTCTGTATGCCACCTCATAAGAATGGAATTAAAATACTCCAATGATTGGTCTCACAATAGTATGCTGCGTGTCTTAAATGTATTATACTGTATATAATAAAATTGAGAAGAAAATACATACTTTTACCATGTATTTGTACTCACATAATATTTTTACATACTTTCATATGGATGTGATAAGTAATTAAAGGTCATCTGCACTCTTACTGTGACAATCTTACATGTTTTATTGGATTTTCAGTTCTTTAAAAGTAAATGAAATGTTATTTCAATAAATTGAAGAATTACAGATAAAACTTTAGAATGCATGACAATTGAAGAAAGAAACAAACATACAATTTAATTAGGGTGTTCACAGGCACATATCACAGCTGTGAACATGATACTGTTCTTTGGATTTTGTCCGCCTTGTCAGAATTTAACTTGGATTTTGTCCTCTTGGATTTTGTCCGCTTGGATTTTGTCCTCTTGGATTTTGTCCTCTTGGATTTTGTCCGCTTGGATTTTGTCCTCTTGGATTTTGTCCTCTTGGATTTTGTCCGCGCACCACCTTCCACAGCTCTAGAAGATGACTTCACCAACTAGAATCCATTGAACTATATTGTCAGGTTGTGTATTCAAATCTAGTAGAAACTAAATTGAGGATTCTGGCGTCGAAAAGTCATGTTAGTTCAAGTTCTGCTATACTCACAAACGTATTCTTACAGGTTTCACATTTTAATACTAAACAACGTCATCATGTTGCAAATGCAGGATTCTCATACCTGAAAGTTCTTACTTTGTGAAGGCGCGGATTCGATTCTCAGCGGGCGC
This sequence comes from Thermobia domestica, assembly GCF_964235325.1. Taxonomy (NCBI): domain Eukaryota; kingdom Metazoa; phylum Arthropoda; class Insecta; order Zygentoma; family Lepismatidae; genus Thermobia; species Thermobia domestica. The sequence continues at coordinate 177,147,032 of NC_137455.1, read as the reverse complement.
AATGTGGTTTGAATCCTACTTTAAATTGTAGGTTGAAGTCTTGCTAACGTCAATTTTGAATAAAAAACAAACTAGAAAAAAACCTTGGAACACATGATGGGTCAACATTACCGACATAAGTAAAACTGATACAAGCTGTTTACACCCAGCAAGATTTGTGATAAACTTTTGCATGTAAAATATCAAGATTCATCACTTAAGAACAAATTGTTCAGCCGTAATCGAAGGTGAACTTGTGCCCTTTCAGGGAATCAATTCTGGAATGTAAAATATACAAAGTACAAAAATATTCTTTTAAAACTTTAATAAGTACATTTGAACTTCAAATACAATAGATTGGATAAAGTCTTCCGACAACGCCTTACTATAATTTTATTAGTATTTTGTAATGCGCCGCTATTATCTAGCTGTCCCGAAGCGCATTACATAAAATTCATTTGGTGATGGGGTGTCTGGTCCGCATCTTGTGATATTAAGATTAAAATTTAAAGAATAATTTTTTCGAATCGAATTTAAAAGTTAGTTAGAAACAGGGGGGCGCCGCAAACTGAGATTACGAACTATGCCGAACACGTGTGACGTCATGTGGTAAGCACAGCCAAGCCAGTGATGCCAGTTTGTGGGAAATTTCCCGTAAAATGAGAAATTCTGAGCACTGGCGGGAATGCGGGAATTTTTCTTTAAAATAGGCTGGAAACGGGAAATGGAGACATTCTCAACTTTTTTAAATACGCTATAGACGAACAAATATTCCATCATATATTGTATTCATCAAAGTGGAATTTGAACATTTATGATACCAAGTTGTATGCAACTTTTGGTTGGTTACAACATTTGACACAACAGCTCTAAATTAGAACTTGTTCTATTTCTATCCAACATTATATCAAATAAAACAAACGAAAATCGCTATGCGGTGGCACTAAAATTGAGTATGTGGACACGGAAAGCAATTGAGATTATTTTGATGCATACTAGCAGTAATCTGTTTTGTATAACTATAAAATTAAAGAATATTAGTGCTAAGTACTACAGGCGACTTCCCAAAATTGGCATAGATTAAGAATATTCCGTGACTTTTTTTTTTAAAAAAAAGCAAACATTTTTTTCACTTTTCTTGATTTAAAAGATTAAGACGTTCTGGCATGTTATTACTTTGGCGCATGCTCAGATTATTGCGTACAGATTGACAATATGCCTGTATATGATGTGTATGGAACAATCATGTGCTATCTTGTGTTATGTAGTTATTTCTTCACGAAATTAATTCGTAATGCCTTAAAAATTGTTTCTCAGGGTAGGAGTTGCATTCATTAGTGCAGATTCACTTTACGAGGACTTTCTTTAAGGGTCTTCACTTCAGCGAAATTAAACTACCGCTAATTTTAGTTTTTCTATAATATCTTCAAAACTAATAAAAATATTCGAAAAGCAGAAATGTTTATTGTTTTAAATCATTTATTTTTGTTTAAATTATGATCATTTTCATTGATTGATATCGTTTAGATAATTGGTGACAGACGACAGGGACAGATATCTGCACCTTAAATTAAACTGCAATTCCTAAAAGAAGGAAGAAAACAAGTGATATATACACACTGAAAAGTGATACAAATAACATAGTGTTCGTTACAAAAAAGTGTACACAGTATTTTTTTAAAAAATGTTTTTTACCTTATCATGCATAACTATAAATAATACCTTTTTATACTACGAGAATGAATTCCATTGTACATCATAGTCTGTCTAAAGCGGTATTTTTTAAAATTGTTTACTACTAGATGTAAACTATATCTATTTAGGTTAGCGGGAAATTTTGCATCACATCGGGAAATTTTGTGGCTTTGGACGGGAATTTTGCTGCAAGAAAATACTCGCGTCTGCTTACCCGGTGACGTCACACATCCAACGTTTGGGCTGGCGCAACCTGTAGTGTATATACGAACCTTGGTTAGAAATTCAATTTTATAAATAGTTTACACAGTAAGGGTTTGTGTTTTGTAACTACCAATTCAGCTTAAAAATATGAAGCTGTAATAAGAAAAAACCTCGGATCGTTCGTCAAAAGCTAAACCATCTGTAAAATCATGTATGTATTTATATTTAATGCCTAGAAGTATAAAATAAGTTCAAGCTGTTGCAAATATATTGTTATTTGTTCACAGATGATGTGCAGCTTTATAGAAAACAGAACGAAAGATAATTAATAATTTTGATTATGTTTATAAATATAGTGAGAAGGCTTAGGTTTAGAGTTACCCCTCCAGTCTGAAGGTGCCCTTGGACTTTGCAACATACAAAAAACAGTGCTTAAAGTATTAAAAATTTTACATTTCACTTGACTTCAGTACTCCGTTGGCTTCACAAAAATTTAAAAGGTTTTCTTCATTATTCTTGCGCATCCGTTACACCTGTTCTTCATATTCGCCATATTTTACAAGCACCATGCTGCTGAAACCTTCCGCGAATGCTTCCGCATCCGGCAAGTAGTACTAACTTCCACATATCTTTTCTCGTATTAAACATAACTATCCTGCCGAACTTACATTCCTAAACGTCAAATAAAAACTTCCAATTATCATTTCTTACCTCATTTCTCTTGTAAATTTTCCTGGTTTTTATAAAAAGCGTGTTACCTTATGCTTAGCATAATGTAACATGGCCCGATGCTTTTGAACACCTTGTATGTTGGTAGAAAATTTTAAAATTTATTTAGAATGTTAATAGAAACTTTTATTTTATAGTAGAGCAAACCGTAGGTTGAGAATTTTGCGCAACTTTAGTAAAACAGATCATTTCAATAGAGGTTAGATGAAGATTACGTGATTATTAATTATATTTTATATGTTTTACGCATTTATCCATGAATATATTATTATTTTAGACAAATAAGTGTATATTTCGGCTTTTCCAATGGTTTTCAGTTCATTTCTATTCATATTTCGGCATAGGGAATCTTCACAAGAAAGCTAAAAATTTTATTTCGTAAAATCTTCATCAAAATTCCAAATTAATAAAGTCAGCCATAATTTCTTCTTGGTGCATCTCTTTGTTTCGAAGTAAAATTATCTGATTGGCTAATCCACAATCACAGCTGCGGCTGAGATTTCGGTTCTCTTTGATCTTCACTCAGAAGCCTATCATCCTATGATTACGTCATAATTATCTTCCAATTGGGGATCATCTTGTCGTAACTCTTTGTCTTACGGCGTCAGCCATTTCAAGAGTCAGACGTGCAGTGTTTAGCGTCTGCGAAAAAGTGGAATAATTTGTAATCACGTGAAAATTGTGTCAAATTCTTCGTTTTGGCGAATATTGGAAGAGATAACTGTACGACATTTGGTGTTTCAACAAATTGTTAATCCGGAAATAAGACAATTGTGAAGTAATTTCGCATAACATAACGGATACTAGCCTGTAGCTATCCTGTGGTATGGAATGAGCTCCTTAGCAAATTTTGCGTTCTCGGTCCACCAGAGAACCTAAGAGAAGAAAGAGGAGACGGTGGAAGAGAGAGAAAGAATATTGAGTAGTGGTGCAGACCCGAGGAAGAAGAAGTCAAGCCACGCTCGATGGCTTTTCTGGAAAGGTGCTGAAGGAGTTTCCGAAAATTTTTTGAGACCACGTATCACGAGTTTCCCAGGATCCTCGGGTGGAAGTTATCAGGAATTCTTTTGTTGTTTAACATATCCGTTTAATCTTGGTGTAAGAAGAGGATGTCAAGTAAGTAAGGAACAGTGAAAGTGAAACTCAGGTATTTGGCTTCAAAATTTTCCTTGTTCTGGCAAACTATCATGAGTGAATATATTTTCTGGTGTTTGTGTAATACTTGTAATATGAAGCACTAAATTCGTAAAGTTTCCCTCAACGTGGCACGCATGTAGATTTAGGCAATGTGACATCGTGTTTTCATTCGATGGGGGGGGAAAGAAGCTAGAATCTCAGCACAGAGCGATTGTCGTAATCTCAAGAAAATGTGTGTACCACACACACATTTTCCCCAGAGTTGAAAGATGTTTTAGATTCCCCAAAATCTAGAAATTATTCATTTTCGGTAATTCTGCTCAAAATTCAACCTTTATTCATTTTGGCATGTTTTCTTTGGTTTGACGTAGAATGATTATGAATGTTGAATATGTAAACAAGTGTCAGTATCACGGCTATTTGTCTAGTGCAAGGGTACATGCATCTTGCGTACCGATAATCGAAAACGTTCATCAATAGGTTAAACCTACGTACTATTTTAGAAAACTGATACCCATCAAGTTATAAAATGCAATGTTGATAATTACTAGTAAATATTTTTCCTTCTTTTTTTTAAGAAATTGAATATATTCAGAACGACACTAATGCAAAACTAACCACTGCGTCTTCGGTAGAAATGTGGTAGCGAAAACAAAATATAAATGCAAGTTAAGTATGGTGCTTTAGGAAATGTATGTGTGATTTTTTTTTTTTTTTAATAAATATATATGCTTGTTTAGGTTAAGTTAGTTTAGTTAGATTAGGGCTTTAGGTTTAAGTTGTGTGAATATATTATATGCATGTCTTGCCTGTGCTAGATTGTCATGTGGGTCCGAGCTGACAAGAGGTCGCGAAGAGCGTAAATCCTCTACGCCGGCCACGAAATCGATGCACGGAAGAGTGTAAGCACCAAGGAATATATGTAAACAAAAGGCAAATTAAGCTAACCACAATCTGTAGGCAGTGAATTTATTATTTTCGGTAGTGTTTTGTATTTTCTATTGTACTCTTTTGTTTGTTTTGCGTGTCGATACCATGGAAATGCTCTAGAAGGCAAGAATATTCAATGAATATCAAAGAATGTGAATATTTTCGAGAATATAAACAGAAGTAAATAATGTTTTTGGCTTTGAAAGTATAGAAATCGATTTTATTAAATTTTATTCAGATGGGTATGTCAGTTCAATGTAAATATTTTCCTGTTAACGAATATTTTGTGCTACATTCATGAATATTTTGAAAGAAAATAAAACTTACTAGCCGTGAATGCATCTTTCTTTTTGAATACGAAATCTAACTAGCTTGTAATTTTAAGAAGTCGTAGAAACATGTAGTCGATGTTTTTGGTATGCATGCTAAGCATGATAGAAGCGAAGAGCAGTGTGCAGAATAAGTTTACTGGGGAAATGAAATAGCTGTGAAATTCAGGGAAGAGACTTTCCTTAGTGTGACCGAGTTGAAACAACCGAATCTGTAGAAATTTCTCATTTCATCGATTGTAATCAAAATCTCAGTTTGGATTTTTTTTTTTTAAATTACAAAATTCTGTTTTCAAGATTTTTTTTTTTTTTTTTTAAAAATTCAGATAGGGCTTTCACAAACAACATCAAGATCTTCTTTGTGCTCAGTGTCAGCTCCACTCGTAGGTCGGTGTCCTGTGTCTGTAGTCGTGGTTCACAACCTATTTCCGGATGGGATGTGGATGATGAACTGCAGGCCTGGATATCGGGCTGTGAGTTGAGACGGAAGAGAGTTTGGAAGCTTTATATTTCGGGCCAAATTTGAGTTCTATTTTCCGTAGATGATTGGCTTGGTGAGTGTATCAGTGACTGCTGATGACGAGCCCATACGGGCCCAGTAGGTTCGGTGTCACTAGTCAGTGATACATTCAGCATAGCATGTAATCTCAAGGAAAGGGAACATCATACAAAGAAAACAATACGATTTATTATTATTATTATTATTTTATTTTTTTTTTATTTTTTGTAAAAATGGCGACCCCTATCCAGGATTTCTGTTGTTTCAATCCTACGCGAGCGCTAAGGAAAGCAAACAATCACAGCAGAGTATTTGTAATGGGGATTATTACGACAATCGCTACATTGAATGAAACATGGTCACTTCTGAATCTATATGTGCGTGATGTTGTGGGAAACAAACTTCATGAAAGTGGAAATGTCTGTGGGTAGCAGATCAAGTAACGAATCTCGGCATCCGAGTGAATATATATGCTGTTCAGACGAAATTGCTGGGTTTAGTGTTTATTGTGACAGCTGTTTCAGATGGGTACATGCCCAATGTTATGGCTTGTCCGAGGAACAAGTACAGGAGTTAGACAAAAGTAGTGAGCCGTGGCTATGTAAGGCCTGCCTGGCGAAACAGGCGACAGTGTTGCCACTGCCGAAATCTTCGGAAACTGAAAGTGATGAAGGCGAACGTGGAACGCGGGGTAGTCCGAACAATTCTGATAAAGAGGAAGGAAGTCGAGGAAACGTAGCTTCCGGTCCGAATGTGCAACTAACGGACTTTGCGGCCATGATGGAACGCTTCAGTCAAACTCTAACATTAACGCTGAATGAAAAGTTCGAAAAGGTCGATAGTAAATTTCAGGACGTTCATAGTAACTTTCATGCGATGAGCAAACAGGTTGATAGTAAATTCCAGGATATGAATGAGAAATTCGATAATGTAAAATTTGAATTGTTACAAACGATAAATGAAAAAGTAGCCCATGTGAACGAAGACGTAGAGGCGGTTAGGTCGGAAGTTCGCGACTTATATACCTCTGTTGGGAATTATCAGAATAAAGTAGACGCGCGGGTAGATGCCGTTGAGGAAGGTCTCCGGTTATCGGTTGAAGCGCAAAATCGACGATGTGACGACTTGACAAAGGAGTTCTCACATCTCGAACTCAGTACCCAAAGGTCGTGTCAGGCACTTGAAGCCAGGATTCAGACGTTAGAGGGAAAAACAAACCAAAGAAAAGATAAACGGTGTGGTCGTAAGCGAGCGCGAGACTTTGTTGTCGGTGATGGAATCGAGTCTGACGGGACCGAGTCAGACATCCAAGTGGATGTACCGGTCTCTTCAGTTGGGGAGACTCGTACTATTCCCACGGTGACTGTCTCTGTCTGTCAGCCGACCAACATTCACGGCACAAATGTCCTTCCCTTTGAATTATCTTCACGTACGTTGAATTTAAACAAGTCACATATGTCCGGTGTTGAGACAATAGGTAGTCAGGCGTTGTCCAGGAGGTCGAATCCATTGTTAGTTTCGCCTCAGGTGTCAGGATTTTCCAATCCTAGTTGTCGGTTGAACCATGTGGTGTCCTCTAGTAGTGTAGCAGACATGACTCCTTCGTGTGCTGGAGTTCAGGAGGGAATATGTGGTCACGCGGTGGTATCAATGCCAGACAACTTAATTTCTGGACAAAATTACCAACACTATTCCATTTTCGGTCAAAATCAATTGGGTGCAAAGAGCCCCGTTGTTGGCCACAATTCTCCCGTGAACCCCAGTAGAAGCGAGGAAGGCATTGGTAAGCGAACTCTAAATTTAAGACTCTCTGAATTAAATCACTTACCTACATTTTCTGGTGAGTACGGTTTGGCTAGAACATTTCTAGAAAATTTGGAACAAACCTTTAAGGTAATTTCGGCGTCTGAACACGAACGTCTAACCTTGGTACCTTGTTGCTTAACAGCTGGGGCCAAGACATGGTTCCAGACTGTATGTCAAGACATAAATAGTTACGCGGATTTTGTGCGTCTGTTCCGAGAACACTATTTTTCGGCGAGAATGGAAAGGTTGCAAAAGAAGTTCATTCAGGGAATGAAATACGATCGAGCAAAGTACAGCCGATTAACGGACTTTGCGTGGAAAATAGTGGCAGAATATTATGCTGTGGCTCAACACCCGGATGAAAGTGAACTGATAGAGATAGTCTTGGATTGCTTACCAGCTGGTGACGCCAAGTTGTTGAGAGCTGTTGAGCCAAAGAACATTCAACACCTTATGGTGAAAATAGCTGAAATAGAGGGACATCCAGAGCCTAGTGAACCGGTCACGGACAAGAAGTTTAGACGCTTTCAGGTACGTCAGGCGAAAGTCGTCAAAAAGACAGAAAAGTTAGGGAAACAAACCACCAAAGATACTTCGTCTCAGACGGAGGAAGACGAAAGCAAGAGGAAGGAAGGAAATTCCAATGGCAAAGGAGATGACCGATTTTCCGGAAACCGGGGTCGAAGAAGGAACTTTCAGTCTCGAAGACCATGGCCCAATCAAGGAAGACCGAATTGGGTAAGAGATGGTAATGGAAATCGGAATGCTCCGTATGGGTACAACCAACGCTACTATCCAGCAGCGATGAGTTATGGGTATCCGCGGGGTACATCTCAGACATGCGCGCCAAACGCGATGACCTCAGCAGGAGCGCAAGCCTATCCGGGATACGCGCCGAATTTACTTCCTGGAGGGGGAGTGGCGGCTCCCACGTCCACTTCTTCCCCAGGAGTGAACATGGCGATGTCTACTGGATGGCCTCCGCAATACACGACATTCGTACCGACGATGGCTCAGCCACCGGAAACGAACGGGAATAGTTTGGGAAATGCATACCGCAGCCCTCATTAGGGGAGAGTGTGGACTGCGATGTGGATTCCTCGACTCCCCAGAAAGAACAAGATCGGTTAGCGAGTAGTCAAAATTCCAATTTGGTACCAACCTCGTTCGATTTTGATACTAACCTTCTAAATTCAAAATTCAATGTTTTGGCAGCTTCCGAAATTCGGGGATTTTAGAAAACTACAGGCCATCTGGAAGGATTCTCAATTGTAGTGAGAATCAGTCCAAATGGAGTAATTTTCTAAAAGCAGCCCAAGATTTGTGCAATCACTCTTGGTGTGATGCTCTCGGATGTACTCCAGCGGAGCGTTTCTTAACGTATTCAGCATCCAAGAGCTTCAAGGAAAACTTCATTTGGCCCAAAGAGACGGTGCAAGTAAATGAAGACAAGAAATTTGTAGTTTCTGTTCCGGCAGCAGAACCGAAGAAGGAGAAAAAGCTGCGGAAACAGCAAGACATCGTCACAGAAGGTTCTTTGGTGATGGTGAAAACTCATCATATATCGTCAATACCCAAAAAGGTGTTTGCTAAATTTATGCACACATATGTCGGACCTTACCAAGTGGTATCTGTATCTCGAAATTCAGCGAGATTGCAGACTCTGCAGGGAGAAAATATAGGAGTTCAGAGTTTTGACAATCTGAAACTGTTTCGCTGTTCAGAAGAGAAAAGAAAGGAATTATTAGAAGGATGAAAAAAAAAAAAAAAAAAAAAAAAGAAAAAACCAGTTATAGATTAAGGTTAGGTTAAGCTAGATTAGAATGTATAGTTGTAATTAGAATTTGAAAGAAAAAAAAAAAAGATGTTTTATCTTGTATAGTCTCTAGTAATTTAGTAGTAACAAAAAAAAAAAAAAAAAAAAAAAAAACAACTTAAGAAGAACTCATAAGTTCAGATTTTTTTTTTTTTTTCTCCGAAGCTCCCGGAGGATGTTACCTTATGCTTAGCATAATGTAACATGGCCCGATGCTTTTGAACACCTTGTATGTTGGTAGAAAATTTTAAAATTTATTTAGAATGTTAATAGAAACTTTTATTTTATAGTAGAGCAAACCGTAGGTTGAGAATTTTGCGCAACTTTAGTAAAACAGATCATTTCAATAGAGGTTAGATGAAGATTACGTGATTATTAATTATATTTTATATGTTTTACGCATTTATCCATGAATATATTATTATTTTAGACAAATAAGTGTATATTTCGGCTTTTCCAATGGTTTTCAGTTCATTTCTATTCATATTTCGGCATAGGGAATCTTCACAAGAAAGCTAAAAATTTTATTTCGTAAAATCTTCATCAAAATTCCAAATTAATAAAGTCAGCCATAATTTCTTCTTGGTGCATCTCTTTGTTTCGAAGTAAAATTATCTGATTGGCTAATCCACAATCACAGCTGCGGCTGAGATTTCGGTTCTCTTTGATCTTCACTCAGAAGCCTATCATCCTATGATTACGTCATAATTATCTTCCAATTGGGGATCATCTTGTCGTAACTCTTTGTCTTACGGCGTCAGCCATTTCAAGAGTCAGACGTGCAGTGTTTAGCGTCTGCGAAAAAGTGGAATAATTTGTAATCACGTGAAAATTGTGTCAAATTCTTCGTTTTGGCGAATATTGGAAGAGATAACTGTACGACATTTGGTGTTTCAACAAATTGTTAATCCGGAAATAAGACAATTGTGAAGTAATTTCGCATAACATAACGGATACTAGCCTGTAGCTATCCTGTGGTATGGAATGAGCTCCTTAGCAAATTTTGCGTTCTCGGTCCACCAGAGAACCTAAGAGAAGAAAGAGGAGACGGTGGAAGAGAGAGAAAGAATATTGAGTAGTGGTGCAGACCCGAGGAAGAAGAAGTCAAGCCACGCTCGATGGCTTTTCTGGAAAGGTGCTGAAGGAGTTTCCGAAAATTTTTTGAGACCACGTATCACGAGTTTCCCAGGATCCTCGGGTGGAAGTTATCAGGAATTCTTTTGTTGTTTAACATATCCGTTTAATCTTGGTGTAAGAAGAGGATGTCAAGTAAGTAAGGAACAGTGAAAGTGAAACTCAGGTATTTGGCTTCAAAATTTTCCTTGTTCTGGCAAACTATCATGAGTGAATATATTTTCTGGTGTTTGTGTAATACTTGTAATATGAAGCACTAAATTCGTAAAGTTTCCCTCAACGTGGCACGCATGTAGATTTAGGCAATGTGACATCGTGTTTTCATTCGATGGGGGGGGAAAGAAGCTAGAATCTCAGCACAGAGCGATTGTCGTAATCTCAAGAAAATGTGTGTACCACACACACATTTTCCCCAGAGTTGAAAGATGTTTTAGATTCCCCAAAATCTAGAAATTATTCATTTTCGGTAATTCTGCTCAAAATTCAACCTTTATTCATTTTGGCATGTTTTCTTTGGTTTGACGTAGAATGATTATGAATGTTGAATATGTAAACAAGTGTCAGTATCACGGCTATTTGTCTAGTGCAAGGGTACATGCATCTTGCGTACCGATAATCGAAAACGTTCATCAATAGGTTAAACCTACGTACTATTTTAGAAAACTGATACCCATCAAGTTATAAAATGCAATGTTGATAATTACTAGTAAATATTTTTCCTTCTTTTTTTTAAGAAATTGAATATATTCAGAACGACACTAATGCAAAACTAACCACTGCGTCTTCGGTAGAAATGTGGTAGCGAAAACAAAATATAAATGCAAGTTAAGTATGGTGCTTTAGGAAATGTATGTGTGATTTTTTTTTTTTTTAATAAATATATATGCTTGTTTAGGTTAAGTTAGTTTAGTTAGATTAGGGCTTTAGGTTTAAGTTGTGTGAATATATTATATGCATGTCTTGCCTGTGCTAGATTGTCATGTGGGTCCGAGCTGACAAGAGGTCGCGAAGAGCGTAAATCCTCTACGCCGGCCACGAAATCGATGCACGGAAGAGTGTAAGCACCAAGGAATATATGTAAACAAAAGGCAAATTAAGCTAACCACAATCTGTAGGCAGTGAATTTATTATTTTCGGTAGTGTTTTGTATTTTCTATTGTACTCTTTTGTTTGTTTTGCGTGTCGATACCATGGAAATGCTCTAGAAGGCAAGAATATTCAATGAATATCAAAGAATGTGAATATTTTCGAGAATATAAACAGAAGTAAATAATGTTTTTGGCTTTGAAAGTATAGAAATCGATTTTATTAAATTTTATTCAGATGGGTATGTCAGTTCAATGTAAATATTTTCCTGTTAACGAATATTTTGTGCTACATTCATGAATATTTTGAAAGAAAATAAAACTTACTAGCCGTGAATGCATCTTTCTTTTTGAATACGAAATCTAACTAGCTTGTAATTTTAAGAAGTCGTAGAAACATGTAGTCGATGTTTTTGGTATGCATGCTAAGCATGATAGAAGCGAAGAGCAGTGTGCAGAATAAGTTTACTGGGGAAATGAAATAGCTGTGAAATTCAGGGAAGAGACTTTCCTTAGTGTGACCGAGTTGAAACAACCGAATCTGTAGAAATTTCTCATTTCATCGATTGTAATCAAAATCTCAGTTTGGATTTTTTTTTTTTAAATTACAAAATTCTGTTTTCAAGATTTTTTTTTTTTTTAAAAAAATTCAGATAGGGCTTTCACAAACAACATCAAGATCTTCTTTGTGCTCAGTGTCAGCTCCACTCGTAGGTCGGTGTCCTGTGTCTGTAGTCGTGGTTCACAACCTATTTCCGGATGGGATGTGGATGATGAACTGCAGGCCTGGATATCGGGCTGTGAGTTGAGACGGAAGAGAGTTTGGAAGCTTTATATTTCGGGCCAAATTTGAGTTCTATTTTCCGTAGATGATTGGCTTGGTGAGTGTATCAGTGACTGCTGATGACGAGCCCATACGGGCCCAGTAGGTTCGGTGTCACTAGTCAGTGATACATTCAGCATAGCATGTAATCTCAAGGAAAGGGAACATCATACAAAGAAAACAATACGATTTATTATTATTATTATTATTTTATTTTTTTTTTATTTTTTGTAAAAAGCGGAGGGGTAACTCTAAACTTAACCCAGTGAGAATATTAATTCTAATTTTGAATACAGCCGCTATAAACTTGAAAATGAGATGAAAATGCTTTTAATGATATGATGAACTATAAGAATTATATATATGTTTACAAGGAAGATAATAATATGATAATATTTAATATATAATGAATATGTTATAAGTATAATATGTAATTTGGAAAAAGGGCTGTTGAAAAGTTTAGAATTGACTCCTATTAAAATATAATCTAATATTCGTATGTTCTTGAATACTGCTTAACCTAGTTGACGTCTCATAGACTTTAATGCACAGCTTGATTATTAATGGTCAGTTTTATGGATGGCTGATGGGGAGAGAGATCCTACGTTCTTCATTTTGGGAGTTCCTTCATTTGCGCACCGAACCTCCAAATTTTATATAATTGAACATGTACCTGTGTGTGTGACAAGGTGCATGTCATAAAATGGCGACCGTGACAAAGGACTTTTCTGAGGTGCAGTTGAAGAATACGACCGGCAGTGAAGACAATACTCAGTGAATAACGAACAATACAGTTGGTAGCAGCGATAGATGAGGATCCGAGGTACCTTAATGAAAATAATGAAGACAGAAACTACTATTAAGAGTGATAAAACTTTCTCAGAATTCTTGGAAGGTATGAGGAGTGATTTTAAACGTACCAACATTGATTTTGAACAATACTTACGAAATAAAATTAACGAGAAGTTCTCATTGTTAACCATGCAGCTCGATAATAAGTTCTTGGAACTTCGGCATGAGATAATTGGAGACAGAAAAGAACATAACAAGATCGTTGGTGGAGAAGAAGTAGTGAACGTTATAAATGTGGAATTTCAAGAAGTTGGAAAGGCTGAAGAAGACAATGGCAACGAAGAACAAATAATGGATATGATAGAATCTGAAGAACTATGTGATGTAACTAAAATAGAAGAAGAAAATTATTATGAAGAGGAAATTATTACTGATGAAGAAAACAACTCCATAAAGATTGAAGAAGAACCATTTCAAGGAGCTCAAACCGTCGATAAGTATTCAAACATAAAGAAAACTAGAAAAAAAAACCTTGGGAGAAGTGCTGGAAGAAGAAGAAGAAAAGGAAACCCAAAGTATATTTGTGGAACCTGAAGAAAAGGATGACAAGAAGGAAATTTAAATTGGACAAGAAATGGAAATAACGAAAAAGAAAGGACAAGATAGTGGAAAGAGAAAGAAGTAAAAAAAGCAGAAATAGGAAGAAAGAAAGAAAGAAACAGAAAGATAGTGAAAGGATAAGCGACAGAAGGAGATGGAGAAGGAAAAGGATGAAATCAAGAAATGAAAGACAAAACAAATCAAGAAGAAAAAGCAACATTGTTGAAAGGAACAGAATGTGGAAAAGAAAAAGAAAGAAACGAAAATTATTTGCATGTTGGAAACCAAAGGCAAGGAAGACAAGTTCCCAAACAGGAAAAAGGAGAAGGAAGAAGTCAAGAGCGAATTGGAAACATGAAAGATTTAAAAGGAAAGAACAACTAAAAATCAAAAGAGAACACAGAAAAAGAAGAAACCGGATAGGCACTAGTAGATCCTGGCATTTAGGAAGATTACAAGAATTTGTATTTGATACAGGTTGAATCTTTCAAGTTTTACCCCAAGCCTTCCAAAGATAGGTTTGACATGTGTGTCAATTATTATATAATGGTGTTGTAATATGTGTTCGTGTTATTTAGTGTTCTGTTATTTAATGTTTTGTTCATTCTGAAACTACCAACAATGTCAATAATGTTTGCTTTAAGTTAAGTGATTGTAGTTAACTGTGATTACAGTATGTTACAAGGAAATCGATTACTGTTAGGAAATCCTTGAATTAGTTGGTCCATATATGGTTCTATAGAAATGATACTTGAAGGAAAGCATGGAAACTGAATCTTGTAAAAAAAATTATCTGGTGAAATTTTTTTTCAGACAAAGGGGAGTCTGTAATGCGCCGCTATTATCTAGCTGTCCCGAAGCGCATTACATAAAATTCATTTGGTGATGGGGTGTCTGGTCCGCATCTTGTGATATTAAGATTAAAATTTAAAGAATAATTTTTTCGAATCGAATTTAAAAGTTAGTTAGAAATTCAATTTTATAAATAGTTTACACAGTAAGGGTTTGTGTTTTGTAACTACCAATTCAGCTTAAAAATAGGAAGCTGTAATAAGAAAAAACCTCGGATCGTTCTTCAAAAGCTAAACCATCTGTAAAATCATGTATGTATTTATATTTAATGCCTAGAAATATAAAATCAGTTCAAGCTGTTGCAAATATATTGTTATTTGTTCACAGATGATGTGCAGCTTTATAGAAAACAGAACGAAAGATAATTAATAATTTTGATTATGTTTATAAATATAGTGAGAATATTAATTCTAATTTTGAATACAGCCGCTATAAACTTGAAAATGAGATGAAAATGCTTTTAATGATATGATGAACTATAAGAATTATATATATGTTTACAAGGAAGATAATAATATGATAATATTTAATATATAATGAATATGTTATAAGTATAATATGTAATTTGGAAAAAGGGCTGTTGAAAAGTTTAGAATTGACTCCTATTAAAATATAATCTAATATTCGTATGTTCTTGAATACTGCTTAACCTAGTTGACGTCTCATAGACTTTAATGCAGCTTGATTATTAATGGTCAGTTTTATGCATGGCTGATGGGGAGAGAGATCCTACGTTCTTCATTGTGGGAGTTCCTTCATTTGCGCACCGAACCTCCAAATTTTATATAATTGAACATTGTAATGTATTCAGAATCTAGTCATTTATAAAATATATGATTCACATAACTATATTTAACAATGAAACAAGGAGATCGGTAATCAGAATTCGCTTCTTGAATGACGCTTATATTCTTCTATAAATTTTCTCATCTCATTTCTGTGAGCTTTCGACAGCGGATACTGTTTTTCACATACAACAATGTTATCCTTTAATTTTAAGTGATATTCAAAATTGGTAACCTTACCTATTTTATCTGTAAGGACTTCCTTAAATTCATCAGACATATATTGAACAAACGAACTTAATGTAGGATTTGAAACAAGCAACTTTTTATCAACACCATTTATAATACTATTCATATCAACACTAGGAGCCAAAATGGCTGCATTATCAACACTACAACAGTACATTTCATATTCCACTGGTTGAATGTCTGGCACAAACAGGTGTATAGGAAAACAGCTGTTATTTTTCTTTTGTCTTTTTGTTGATAAACATTCATTTTTCACTGGCAAATGATAAGCACTCGCTGAACGTGTGGACTCTCGATTCTCATAATTATTAATAGATAAAGACTTCACCTGCTGTTTTTGAATGTCAGTGGCGTATCTTACCGGGACACCCACCTCACCAGAAACGCCAGGAATGAGATTCCCCTCAGATAGCCGAGAATGTAAACCCTTCCACTGTGTCCCAGCAACAGAATAAACAGTTATAGCCTTAGATCGACGATCCTCTGTATTGTTAAATATTCGAACAGCGCAGGAAGTATCTGAGGTGACAGCATCCCCAAAAAGAGCGTGTATTGGGTGCCCTTCATCGACAGACTTCCTGCAAAAACTAAAATATTACATATCCACAACTTAGAGTAGATAAGGGTTGAACTAAATTGCGTTTAGTTTCTTGTTGATTTTTTTATAATTAAAGATTATATGTACAATTGTTCATTTGTTGACTTTTTTTAATATTTCTAAAAATCACCAGTATAACCTCTATAGTATATAAAATTCATGTATGTATTTTGGCCAGAAACTAAATTAGATTCTTGGGAAGTTAAATAACTCATCCAGTTGTGTGGCTGTTTTGTCTCTCTCTGGCCTTACAGCCTGCTTTCCAATACATGTTTGGATTTATTCAATTTTATCTTGGGTGGGTTGTGGGGGTGTAGAGAGGAAATGGTTACATCATGTGCCTGTATTTGTGACAAGATGCATTTCAATTTCATAACTAAATATTTCAGCAGTATAACAGCTGCAGTATCATATGATTTAGTTTAAGAAACGAGAATGAGACACTATAGTGTGGTAGCCTATACCTTCTACTATTTTTACAATGTGTTATTCCATCCCACAAAAAATATTATTATTTTTATATTCAGGAAGAATTGCTTTTTAACCTCCGTATATATACATAGTAAACCATGTTTTAACCAAATGTTAGACAGTTATATGGCCTTATCTGCTTGGAAATGTGTTAAGATTGAAAAGATTTTCATTGAATATTTTTATCAGTATTTTGAGTTGATGTGAGATATAGTACGGTACTCTTTAATGAGTTAACTGTGTTACTTATCCATTAAAACGTATAGTTACTGAATAAATAAGCAATAGCATAAGAAGTAATAACAGTGAAACTTCATTAAATAGAAAAAGTATGACATGTTACAATAAAATTCAGTTTGCCTTGAAACACGCTGATTCGCAGAATAACAAAGCAGAATAGTATACTTTTAACCATTGTAACTTCTTCACCACAGTGAACTACAAATTACATTCATGGAGTTTCTTTTACATAAATATGAAACATGAAATTAGAATTGTAGTCACGTCAAGAGACACGCACCTACAAAATGACATTTGAAGACTACACGAAGATGAAAGATTTCCCGAAACATATTAGAATAGCAAAAATGTGGAAAAGACATCCGTAGAATGTTGAACGAACATAGCATAATGAAAAGGTTCTTTCTACTTGTAAAGTTCTAAGTAAGTAAGACATTTGTTGCTGTTGTTTGAAAAAGGTAAAACCTAAAATACTGAATATTTAAATCATAGTATATTTGACTTTCTGGTGCTTGTAACATATATAGGTATTATTGTGGTTTGATTAAATACTGTTATACTTAGTTTCCTTTGAGTAGACAGAGAGTTTTAGCAGGACATTTTCATTTTAATGTGGAAACAAGTATGAGTAAGACATATTCAGGAGGATTATACGAGGGCTGTTCGTTAAATTTGTCGTAAGTGCATTCAGATTATGTTCTGATGAATTGAATGATATATTGCCGAAACTTGAACACATATTAGTAAAAATAAGTTGTCAGCTTTTATTTTTATTTAAAGGAAACTCGTATTTATCTTTTACGTACATTTCAAAACTTAGTTAACAAAAAACAAAAGTAAAATATAACGAGAACAATAGTTAAAATTAAATGAGACGTTTTTATTTGTTAATGTACTGTAAGTACTAAATTCCTATACATCCTATAATTAATATAATATTTTAAAGATATATAATAATTTGGAGAAGTAAAGTGAGTATCTTTTATATTTATTGGTAGAAATAAAAGTGAATACTTAATACATTTTTGTATTTATGACTATTGGATACATTTCGATCTGTTTAGGAACTTCGATTAAACCATTTGGAACATGCATGTATCTACAAAATGGAAGCACTTTATAGCATTTCAAATTGAGCATGTCGCGTCAACATATAGAAGTTTTTTTTTTTTTAATGCTTCAAGGTCTAAAATATATAGTATGTACATCAATTTAAGATATTACATAATCCTCTTTGCACTGCAACAGCAAAACAGTATGGGACTCGGCTAGGTAAAACGATGTATATATGCGTGGAATTGAGAGCGTCGAGTTGGGTTGAGACATACGCTCGCAACGTCATAAGCGAGAAAAGACAAGACGACTTTTTCTACCTTACGGACGGTCACCGCCGACGTTCTCGTCTTCAGGGAGAAAAAGGAAAACAAAAAACACTGTTTCAATTCGGTTTTCAGCTTAGATTTAATTCCTGCTAGATGCTAGAGAGAGAGAGAGAGAGAAAGAGAAAGAAAATTGAGGGGAGGCCATAAATCGAGAGTGGACTCCACCTGCTATCGGCAGTTGGAAATGTCAGACGTCTTATATGGGAATGAGAAGTAAAGAAAAATATTCTTACAAAGGCTTTTCTCTAAAAATCGATCTTTTCGGATTTTCGTTATTCATTGCTATCTCTTTAATGTGTTCTTTTTTTCACTTCCACATAAGTTACCAAATGAACATCTTATTTTTCTTCTTGTAGTGACATAGATTTATTGCTTTAAGCACTCACAGGATGCAATCAATAATTACATTATAGACTAATAAAAAATTAAGAATCATATAGATACAGACGACTAAA
This sequence comes from Thermobia domestica, assembly GCF_964235325.1. Taxonomy (NCBI): domain Eukaryota; kingdom Metazoa; phylum Arthropoda; class Insecta; order Zygentoma; family Lepismatidae; genus Thermobia; species Thermobia domestica. The sequence continues at coordinate 177,128,442 of NC_137455.1, read as the reverse complement.
ATTATTAATTAAATCCAACTTTCCAGTCGGAGAGCGAAAGTGTGTGCGTTTCAGAAGAATAACGTATTAAATATATCTTTGGAGAGGATATTGGCGGTTATTCTTAGTAAACGAAATGTTAATTATCTTGCTCAATACTCCATAGATTGGGAAATATAGCTTTTACGGAAACTAATACGTAAGATTATGAAATAATAATAAACGTCTGTTTATTATTATTATTATTATTATTATTATTATTATTATTATTATTATTATTATTATTATTAATATTATTATTATTATTTTATTCACTATCTATCCAGAACAAAAATTCAGATACAAAAGAAATAGACAATGCAAATGAAGGAAGATGTACAATCATGCTAACAAAAGAACAAACAACAGCAAATATAGGAAACACCTTATTTTGACTATTCCAGTGAGTATTGTTTCTGTTTTCAATAAATAAAATGTTAATTCTATCCATACTGATAACTAGAAAGAATGAGGATTGTCAAAATATGCTGCATTGACAAAGAGTTATACGACAGAAAAAGTGCACGATGTCTGATGTGTTATTTCAATGGCAGGCATGTAATCATTAATACTGAAATAATTTGGTAATTGTTTATTTAGGAATTCTTTCTTATTACTGAAAATACTTGGACATTAAGAACTCCGAAAATAATGTTGCAGGCGATATTTTCTACAATAAAAAAATTTACTCTTGCATTGTTCCTGTAAAGTGATTAAAGCTGTGGTTAAAAAAAAATGATCTTTATTATTAAGGTAATAGGTCATCGTCTAAATACCTCTATGACAATCTTTCATAACTTGATGTTCTGAGACATCACAGTTTCCTGCACCCATTCTTAGTAAACCTCACAAATATAACAAGGAGCAGACACCAAATTGCAGTGGTGATAGGGAAACAAGAGCGTCCATGTTTTTTTCTTCAGAAACGTTACTCATAAATCATCATTATTAGTACACTGGCAACATTAGTTCCATTCCATTCCCGTACATCTATCCATCCTGTTCTTTGCTCTATCTATTTCTTACGTTCCTTCCTGTAAACGTAAAAATCGTGTTATAATCGGCACGGTTTATATTACTATTGCACTTAATTAAAGCCGTAACGAGAAAATTGAATGACTAAGGACATCCTCAGTACAGAAGACAAAAATAGATTATGTGACTAAGGATATTTATGGTACTCTGAACAAAAAAAGTATAAATGATTAAAAACATCTATGGAACTCAGGACAAAAATAGATCAATGTGTTAAAAGTGTCTGTGATACTAAAGACTAAATGACTAAGAATATATCTAAAACTCGAAAGGAAAATAAATGGCTAGGGATGATGTATATGACACTCACGACAAATAAATTAAATGACAGGATATCTATGGTCTACAAGACCAAATTGTGTTAAATAACTGAGGCTACTTATGGCACTCAAGACAAAAGTATACCAAATAACTGAAAATATCTATGGAATGAAGAGCAAAAATAGATTTAAATAACTAATGGTGTTAATAGTAGTCAAAATAGGAATGGATTAAATGACTAAGATATATGTGATACTCATGAAAAAAGGCAAGAATCACTATAGTATACACGATAAAATTGATTAAATAACTAAAAATATTTCTAGTACTCAGTACAAAATAGATAAAATGAACAAGAATGCTTTGAAGACAAAACTAGAATAGGTAATTAAGGATGTGTAGGGTACGCAGAAGAAAATTGGATGAAATGACTGAAGACTATCATTACTCATCATAATCATAAGTCATCACTGGAAAATGTTGTGGTACTCATCTTTATTATCACCATCAAAATATCATCACATATTATACCACTGTTCTTACTCAACATCATATTTTATAATACATTAGTCTACATTAATAGCATGACATAATCATTCACAATCTCCGACAATTCTATTTTAATATTATATCAATACCAGAAGCTATCCTAACAATGTGTATATTGCACACATCAGTAACTAACATAATTCAACATGAATCAACAATTGGCTTTCTTTTGGATCTATTAACGCATGCATGGCATTCTTTTGTCAGTAAATTGCTAAAACACTCAATAGTAATATCCCTCTCCCATGGTAACAGTCATACATTGTCATGTTTTATTTCAGAAACCTTACAATGTCGCTCCTTTGACGTCCACAAAACTTTATCATTTAGGACAAGTGATATGACTTAACACTGGAAAAATTACAAAATTTGTACTTCGGACTTCCATTGGTATTTCGGAACACCAGCTGAGCAAGTCCGGATATCATGCGGGGAAGCAGATTCACAGCATTTAACAAACATTACAATAGTCATACAGATTTCAAATCTCAGTTCCAAAAATTAATGTTTATTTCGAATACCTGGATACAAGCGCTATATACTACAGCTGTCTGCTTTCAAACGATCCGGATTATAGGATATATCAGTTATCTGAGCACAATTCTAACAGCAAGTACCTAAATTATTTCATTTAATATCAAGAATTCGACACATATACTTCATTCATTTATAATATTTTAACTCATTCATTACTTTAAGACAGTGACATATTGGTACATGACTGCAGAGCTTAATATAACAATGGCTAAGAATACATATCTGAAAACATCCGAAAACATCCATTTCGTAGTGTGAACATAAGCTGTAATATTAGCTTTCTAGATTCAGGAAACTCAACATTATTTGTTAAAATAGTTATTTCATACAAAATCTAACTTAAATTTATTTAACATTGGGAATCGTCTGGGATACGAAAGTAGGCGGGGCTAGACTCTTAGCAACCATATTAATGTATATCTCAACGATACTACACAAGCACATCTTACCGTTTACGTTTATTTACTGCACAAAAAGAATATGATTTTCAATATTTTATGGCAGTTCGATTAAATAATACTTAAAATTGCTTTAAAGGCCAAATTAATTCGTTTTTTACATTTATCAACTTTCACTGTTTTTACGTAGACATTTTTTTTTAGCATAGAGTAATAATATAGTATAAGAGATTTCAGCTGCTCTTCCCGCTGAAACTGTACAGACCGTGGCTCCATCACTCAAGGAAGTTGGGTACTACGAACTACTAAAAGGAGGAACGAATCAAATCATTCAGAGCACGTGAGTGTGATAGAATTAGCCAATGATACACCTAGCAACTGCCAGTAGCAGATGATGCAGTTAGTTACAACTCTAGTCGGTAGTGTCGCAGAATCACTCCCGTTGCATTGTGGGGGAAAACTTAATTTCCATTAGATATATAGGAAGTGGTTTATCAGAGTAATCAGTGTTGTTTAGCCATCAATCGATCAATATCAAGAAAAAGATAAAAATATGCATGTATACAGAATTTAAAGCACTTTCGACCCACTGATTTATTTAGTGTCCCGAAAAGCTTTAATTCATCGACTCGTTTTAAGAAAATTTCCTTTGTAAATTGATAGTAACATATTAAAATTACTAACAATTACGTATAATTACTAACAATTACTAACAATTACAAGCTTCCAATTAAATATACAAGTATTTACAATAAAATAAAACAATCAATAATCAACGTGTACCAAGAATGTTCCGAGCCTATTTAGAAGCAGGGAAATAATATTCAAGGAGATGACAAGACTTTCGAATGATACAGTGCATACCATTATTCATGACGTGTAAACTGCAATTTTAATGCTTGCTAAGAATAATGTAACATAAAGTATATTAAATAAAAACGACGAATATAAACTGTTAGATTGTTAACAGATCCTTATAAAATTTGTAATGGAACGGGTCGTTACAATTTATTTAATAAATACTCGCCAATCCTAATTACCTCGAGCATCATTTTTCCTTATTACTTAGGAGGAATCTTATCTCAATATTGAATAGTAGAGGCTGTGGAGTAAATTTGATACTTATTGAAAGGATGATGGAAAAACAACTAACTTCTGTAAGAAGTTTTTCGTATGAGGCATTGTTTATGAAATGACCACCATTTAACTGAGAATTTTATCTGATTATGAAATAATTCAGAATTCATTGGAGGAAACTTCATAAATGGTGGCCCACACGACAGAATATTCCCTAAAAGATTCCTATGATACTTTCATTTACCATGATCCTTCCAATGATGTAGCAAGTTTCATACCATCAATTTATTTATTTTTCGGATCCCGAGGACCCCATGACAGAGGATCCTGTTGTACAAAAATTGCACTTTATTGGATACAGATTCTAACATTTTACTTCGCTTTTTTATATCATGAGGGTTGTATACTACAGATGCTTAGAATCTTTAAGAGAAATAATATAAATTTTGACTTTATTTATGTAAAAGATGTAGATTTGATTTTTAGTTCATTATAATTTAACGAATAGAAATTTGGACTTACAACCAATTTTAGAGATCTTGAATTTGCAAAACGTGATGTTTTTCACTACAAATTTAACTGTTATTGATGTCCTTCAAGTCTGTCTACAAGCTTTCTCTTCCCATATCTTTGACCTGCTTCTCTTCTGTCTATTTGTACGTTTTTATTTTTAAAATTTACGGGAAGACAGTTATATTTCTCCGAGCTGGCCAGTTTTACATACCGCTGGGTTTTTTTTTAGTTAAAAATGTCTTGTGTGGGCGTGTTTGTGTTTCTTTGTTGGCAAAAGCATGTGTAAATTAAGCTGCAACACCAAGAAACAACAGCGATTTACTATAAAATTTAATATGTAAAGATTGTACTATTTACTTTAAATATAAAGGTGAATAATTATTAACCCATGACTCATTTTTAACATATTGATATATTATTTTTTTTATAATGCGGTATTGTACGTAAATTTATATGTATTCCTCTAAGATGTAAGATTAAACTGGGAACGAGTGAGTTACGTTTCCGAATATGCTTGTTTTCGTTCAGAGAGTTGCATTAGTGAGCTGTGTAAAACTACCATAGAAAATTGTGCGTTTTCATAAATAGAATAGATTTATAGGTAGTAATTTAGTAGCAACCAACATAAGAAATATATAATTTAAGACAAAGTTTTGATGTAATAAATTTTCACTGATCTATATTACATGACAGTATTGGGTTAAAACACATAAAACTTGTGTTTTTGAAAATTAAAAAGGAAAATTGGAAATAAAAGAATCAATGAATGAAGTCAATCTTTGAAGGAATCACATATAAAAGGACACATAAATAAAAGAGAGAGAAAGAGAGCTAAAGAATTTGAAGAAATAACAATGAGGGCACGGAAAGGGGTCTCAGAAGGTAATACGAACATTATCATAAAAAGATCTTTTAAAAAAATTCTTGCAAATTTCAGAAGTGAGTGGCCATGGTCTCCGTACCAAATGTACTAATTACTCCAATGGTTGCTCCCTTCATGATGCGCACTATCTCATCTAGTCGGGGAGGTACTTGGGCGTCCTTGGTTCGATCCTGGCCAAGAAAGATTGTGGTGGAAAACACCATTTCCATGGGATTTCTTGGGTATTCCCGTTTCCTCCTACATTCTCATTCTACCAAATTTAATATTATGCTCTTGTCTTAATCATCCGTCTTCCTTAGCCTACAGGGCATAATAGAGGGGACGTTAAACAGAGAGATTTTATTTCATATTCAGAGACGCATATTTTTTCGTTATGCTGATGGCGACTTTGCATGTGACATAGAGGAACAATCATAAGCAAAGTGCCTTTGTTGTTTGTATCTAAAGGAAGCTAAGCAATCACTTAATAGGTACTATAAACACCAATTCGACTTATATATAACACATTGTTCTACCTTTTACACTGATAAGAATGTTCTTTTCTATTTTTCGTGAAATTTTAAGGGTAATTAATTTTTTATATTAGATTACGAGTAAGGACGTATTTCTTCCTGCTGTCTTATTTAAACGAAAGTGTGTTATTAACTTTCTGTAGCCTTTTCATGTTAGAGTACGAGTAATCCTGTGCAATTCACGGTTTTTCTAGTTACTTGTCCTCAATTTGTAGCTAGTAAACAATATGCAAAGGACAATAAGACATACAAATATGGAAAGGTGAAATTACAGGCTACTATGTTTCAACTGGGTAATCAACGTTGGCAACTATGCCTATTATGATCATACATTATCAGCAGAAACTTATGTGGCACATATCGTGATTATTATCATTAACGCATCAAGACATATAGTTTTAACTCATCACCATAGTTCATAATACATTATTCTAGATCAATAACATGTCATAGTCATTCACAATTTCCGATAATACTATTTTAATAACATATCAACATCATTAACTTTTCTGCCCTTCTTCTAGCATTTACTCCCCGCCCTCCTCTTGCCGTTTGCATTATATATATATGGGAGCCTATGAGTTTCTGTATGTAGTGAACTGCCAGACCATAATTTAGGTTCTCAGAGAGTGTCTCGAAAGATCTACCGTCACTATTGGATGCTGAACTGTATGCTCCATAATAATGTGAATTTAGAAAATATCAAACAATTTTTTGTTTTCTAAAAATTATAACTGCCAAAGAATAATGAGAAGTTAGGATTTATTACAATGTCACAACTCTTGGTTATAAGTATTCTTTCGTTCATTAAGCTTACTTTGCCCTTCATGTATATATGTTCTGCTTCATATGATGAAATAATGGAAGTTTATGCTTTTAGATGTCTCTGTACGAACCCTCGTAATTCTCATATATAATCCCCTACATTCTTTTATCTTTGCAAAGATCTCACCTCTTTTTCGTTGTTTTTTTTTCTCTTTTTGGTGCCCGTATGAAGTTTTCGCAGTGCTATCTCCGACACTGCCCATATGTTATATATAATGCGAGTGAACACCATACATGATATACTGCCGCTGTAAATTTCTACAAGAAGAGAGCCTTCTTTGTCTTTTTCTTCTTGTAGGTGATTTTCCTCTTTTTTGGGAAGCTATTTGCACGAGAGCACAGCTGTTGTACAACCGAAACAACCAAAGAAAAAAAATGATAGAGAAATTGAACAAGTCTAAGAAATATGTCTGAGAACTAAGATAGCTGTCCTATATTTTTGCCTATTTTTATTTTAGAAATAATACAAAGACCCGTAGATACGTTAATAAATAAACAAATAAATACTGGGTAAATACATTCGTGAATAAATAAAAAGAGCTATACTACTAAAAGTAGAAGTAAAATAAAATGGAAGCTAAGCAAACATAATGTTCTATTAGCTTTAAATTGCAATTTAACATAAACCAACTATGTTCGTTGCAATAACTAATAGGCCCTAATGGTGAATGTAATTGACCCAAAGTGTTCTTGATTCTCTCTGAGCTTGTGGTGAACAATGAATGCCTTATCTCTTGCTACTTTGTCACAGGGATTCTGTTTTTTCTCAACCAATTGCTATTTGTATATGGTATGCTACACAGATACGTAGAACAATATTTGTTGTTCTACTTAAAGTGTACCTCTTTTTATTTAGTTAAGAAATAAAGGTAATCGTGTAAAGGGTATTCAATAAAATATTTAATTCTTCACTGAAAATTACATTGAAATATGGAACATTTTTATGTAAAACGTAGAATGTAGAAAAAGCGTAGAAAATATTGATCAAACTCTCATATTTCTTGCAAGTAGAAAATTATAGGCTTTAAGGAGGTGCGGTAGTTCAGTAATAGAGCGCAACTTCTGGAGTGAAAGGTTCTTTGTTCAATTGGAGATCATGTGAGTTTGTGGTGAGATCCATGGGTTTTCTAAAGATTCTCCGTTTTTCTCACAATCATTCACTTCCATTAATCATCTGTCCTCATTATCCTATAGGACATAATTGTGGAACGTAAAATTTAAAGATTTCATTTTCAATTTTTAATAAACTGAAAATGAAATCTTTAAATGTTGGGTAGTTTGGCGGATGATATATTGTCTTTTTGCCTTGTATATATATGTTAAATAAATATAATTGAACGCCGAATTGTTAAAATAAATTGAGAGTAATTTCATTGGGACTCAGAGCTGACTTCGAAGGGTAAAACTAAAGATTAACGCTTCAAATTGCTGTATAGTTTTAACGTTTCAGTAAAGGGCAGATGTTCGTAAATCGATTTACCAATCATATAATTCAAATACTGTCAGAGAGAACAGCTTTTGTAACAACTCCGGCTCAAATTTAAATTAAAGTGCAATAATGATCATCTCAGTGGCTAACATTTTTCTTATTCATAATTATTCAGTCATTTTTCTAAGATTTTTAAAATTAAATAATTTTCGAAGGATTATTTTTTTAAAAATAATTTTTGATAACGATGATTTGAGATTTGTTTACTGTATTTCTTGTTTTCTACCTCTATCTGAAATTAGAATTCTTAATTTCTGCCCTTATTTTGAATATGGTACAGAGCCCATCTCTGGTATGTGGTAATCCTGGTTCGATCTTAACTCTTATCAAATGAAATTTGAGGTGAACAATCACCGTATGAGTGGGTTTTCTCGTTTTTATCCCACTACCTTCAACCCACCACTTCATTAATCATCACCATCACCATCTCCCTTAGTCCTGGAACATGATCGTGGGATAATAAACTAAAAATTGTAAATGAATTCATAATCTATGTTTTCTACGAGATTTAAGTCAACGTTTTCAAATAAGATATTTAACTATTTTCTTGCATGGACAGAATAAACAACATAAAACACAGTGATAAGGAAGCAAGAAAGAAACAACAGTAAAGTGTACTTTTTCATGCAAGAATGAAACCTTTTTCCCGTAGCGTTTTATTTCGTAAAAACATTGATTTTTTCTCAATAATCTACGTTTTTAACTTAAGAAAGCATTTTTGTTTCCCATTAGTTGTATTATTTACTTCTAGAAAACATTTCACTAGCATTTTTATCTTATGACATTACTGGAAAAGAACAGGTCAAATGTGTAGTACACCGAATGTTGTTTTTAGGTCTTTGCGTATCCTGCCATCTGGTAGCGAAGGAGGAACTTTGAGACAAATGGGTTTCAGATAAAGACAAATAGCTTGCGAAAACTCCCCGGAGTTCTTAATCATTGGTTCTTCCATAAAGTTTACAGGTCATCATTCTTTTCCCAAGATCCAGTCGTGCCTAGTATCCAGACTCCTCGTTTATTACTTTCTTTCTATTACATTTTGCGAAATGAGTGGCGACAAATACTGAATGTATTAAAATAAAAAAAAGTGAAAGTTTTTCTTTAATAATAATAATAATAATAATAATAATAATAATAATAATAATAATAATAATAATAATAATAATAATAATAATAGTAACAAAATGCAATAATCTTGCTTATAATTACGCTATTTTTATTTCAATTAGGGTATTATTCATGATCACTAACAAGAGGGCACGGTAGTTTAGTGGTAACGTTGTTGTGTAGTCGAGCTGTCTGACAGCGAGGATCGTAAAGCGAAATCCGTTGAGGATTCCATCCCCTCTGAAAAATATGCTCATTTTTAGTTATTTTTACAGATATCAAGTAACAGGCTGAATAATTGTGCTAACACCATATCTTTGGGTAGAATAGTGGCATTCTATGTCCTCTGTAACGTTGTCAAATAACGTTATTTGTTGTCCATACTCCAATCTGGCTTAGTGGTAGAAGGACTACCTCAAAGATGAACTGTAGAACTGAATTTTCGTGTGTTTGTCAGTTTGCATGTTTGTACGTACTTCATATAAATCCATACCTTTGGCTCAGCATATTTCTAGGTAAGTGTAGGAAAGAGATCACCGGCTATTAAGAATTTTCAAAATTGCATATTCTAACTCAGGAGCAGGTGGTTCAAAAATTATGTCATAATAGAGAATCTCGCTAGCTCCCCTCATGAAACAGTATATAAACTCATTAATCTCATTAACAGATGACCCGCCGTTTAAAAAATAAATCCGCTTTCTAGAGAGGAAGGGTACAATTTACATGCGTTTCTCTCAATATATAAGAATAAACATCGAAGTTGTCTGTTTCTCATAATCACGGGAAAATGGCTTAACTATTTGAAATGAATGATAGAATATGCTTAGCACTTAACTTAAGAAATGTGTCTGTAACATCATTCCTAAAAAAAAGAAAGCTGGTTCAAAATTCACGCCCCTTCTTACCAAAAAATAAAATTTCTCACGATTCCCTCAAGTTAGGTACATAAAACTCGGTATATAAACTCCTTATTAAAAATAAGTTGCAACAAGTTGAAGTATTTACGAAAATTCTGCTTCTAGGGAGAGGAGGAGCGTGTGAATGGATTAAATTCTATATTTTTTCCATGTTTATTTAAATCCACATTATTTGTCTCATCATCACAGAAAAGCGGCTGGACAGTTTCAAATGAATTTTCGAACATAGCAGTTGCCTCATGCCGAGTTTTGTATCATGTAGCATAGAAAAATGCGTATTATGAAGGGGGGTTCAATTGTTCACAAAGTATTAGGATTGCACTGCTTTCAATGTATTTTTGAACATACAGTGTGCTCCGGAAGTGGGCGTACCATGGTGTTAATGGACATTCTTACCGGGAAATCCTTAATGAGTGGTTTGTGCCTCAACTGGAAGAAAATGGTATCAAAGACACTGTTGTGATCTCAATTGGAAGAAAATGCTATCAAAGACACTGTTGTGATACAGCAGGTTGGAGTACCAGCACACTTCGCGATTCACGTGCGCAATTACCTGAATCAGACGTTTCCCGGTCGCTGGATTGGAAGAGGTTGTGCATCTTCACCAGCTTCCTTTGCCTGGCCTCCAAGAAATCCCGATCTGACGATACCAGACAATGCTCTCTGGAGTTTCATAAACCAACAAATAAGAAACACTCAATATCACACAGCGCAGGAATTACAAGCAGCTGTGAAACACGCCTTCATCCTCGTGACTCCGGAGTATCTCCGCATAACATATGCGAGAACTTGACGCAGAATTCAGCTGTGTTACGACATGGATGGTGATCATACCGATGTTTATGACTCTTAAGACTTCAAGGTAACTGTGTACAGATATTCTACCATAACTAACACTATACTGTTGAAACTAAAGGGGGAATACGCTTACTTCCGGACCGCCCTGTAGTTAACATTTGGGTCAATCTGAGTTTTTCTAGTTTTATTTTGATTCAAATATGCATCGAAAGGGAAGGGGATAGGAAGTATGAATAGGTTTGTCAATGTTAAAAAAAGGAGCCGATTTACTTTTTTAAAGTTTCGAAAAAAGCGGATTCCCTCGCGTAGATTTTTGAGTTATCATGCTACTTTAAATTTGGGATAGTTCTCATGGATGTTGCCTGATGTAACAAGGAGGGAAGGTCAAGATTTCTTGACTGGGGACTCATTTCACAATACACTGTTGTTTTGGTAAACGAAGTACTTTCAATCAATAATATGAATGAATATCGGGCTCGGATACATAATAATATTTTTTGAGAAAAAGGAGGTACAAAACTGACTATTGGATTGAACAGATAATATAAATGACACCTTTCATTGTTATCAAATAGTTCTCTTGGTTACTATTTGACCTTTAAGTACAAGAAAATAAAGGTAACCTATTGCAATTCATTTACACTTCACTCATCCTGCACCGAAGAATACGCAACCAAACGATTATAGAAATCGGCATCATGATCAGAATCTTATCAACGGATCTTATTTCTTTCATCAATTTTGGATTTCTCGATAGGAGTTTTCTGAATAGGATAAGCAGGGCTTGGTGTAGGCAACACACCATTGTGTTTCCTGAACACGAACGTCGGTGAAAGTATCAATCTACCAACACATTCACTTGCTAGTACTGTCTTTTCACTTTGTGACATGTTTTCAAAATTAACCATACTTCGAAATCAGCAAAGCTTCCCTTCTCCCTTCCCGCAATGAGGTGACGGTTTGCTGAATGCCTTCATACATTTTCTGAATCCTTATTCTGTTTTGCGCATATTTCATATGGCAGGTCAATTAGAACTTGAACTACGAACATTTGAAATTAATTCTTTTAAATCTGCTATTTTTCTTTCTAGAAATCGATCCGATACCAAATGTCTTACTTGCAGAATCGATTTGCTAACTAAGGGCCACATGCAGAATCTTTCTGACGCGTGATTATTGTCATACTAAAGAGTTCGACTAACATATGTTCCCTGCAGTACTCAGGCCTTTAGTATGACGCTAATCATACGTCAAAACGACTCTGCATAAGGCCCTAAAAGGTTAAAGAAAATCTTTTCACAAGTAAAAGTTAAATTTCAATCCAGGTAGTGGTGGAAGTTAGGAGGGAATACCACCATCTCAGGAGAATTGTGATCACTGTACCACTTTCTCTGACTTTTCTTTTCCTCGCGTCACGGTTGCAAAACTTATCTTCTTAGTTTACATACTTCTTTTACTCAGATTTTCCATTTCGAGCACTAGATTCAGATATAGACTATTATAATGGTCAACTATTCTCTTCTTTTTACACATGGAGTTAAAGAAAAGAACAAAAACACACTTATATTTGCAGACCATCATTTAACCATCACTTGTTTAGACAATGTAACAGTTTTTAAAGACATTACGCTTCTTTTTATTGTTTAGAGGACACTACATTTTGAAATCCAATATTTCTAGGAAACTTTATTCATCTATGAGTGTAAACAGTGTTAGTTTAAAAAAAAAAAAGTTGAAAATAAGTTCACATGAGTCTTGCTGAAGATTTATTCGTGTCTTCTAATGGCGCATTTTATAGTTGCAATCAGTCTGCCACGCAGTAGATAGCAATGCCCTTAAAGTTTTTAGATCTGCAAATGAATGGAGATATGAGACATATTTCATGATATAATAATTTTAAAATGAAGCTATCTTGTTATTACCTTTGTAAGCTTTTCCTTCTTGATAAACGTAATGTAGGAGGGTAAGTTACGACGCCAGCTTTAGTTTCTATAGAGGGGGGAATGGAGGGGCAGCTATTTCTATGTATACCGAAAATAATAGTTTCATACGGCTTGACCTTCATTACAATATAACATGTCTGGGGGCGGTCAACGGGGATGCTCACCCCCATGTCCTTTTCTAACATCGTCACTGACGAAGCCTGTTTTCATGCAAATTACATTAACATCCAATTGTTTCAAACAAAAAATTTTCCGAATAAGAAATTTAGGGAATTCAATGTTTTGCTTCATGTTGAAAATTAAATCTAGGACCCTATTATAAGTTTCAGAAAGTTTCTTCAAATTCATCCATTCCTCGTTTGAACATTTTAGATTTTCTTGAGAAGGTCATGAATTCTTTAAGTTTTTCGATACGTCCCAAGGTTATGCCGGTTGAAATGGTGGAATGAAGAAAGTTTGAGGAAACTGGAGAACCCCGAGAAAACCCTCGCACATGGTGTTTGTCCACCACAAAGCTAACTTGTCGTGAGCTGGGATCGAACCAAAGGCCCCATGCACGAGAAGTGAACGCTCTACCACTGAACCACCGCGTCTCGAAGATCATAAATTCTGCAGTTGCTGATTTCTTACAATTCTTGCAGAAGGTTTGGTATTTTGTTTTACACATGTTCTGTAGTCTAACAAATTTCAGGTAAAAATTTTCATGAGATATATCAGATGAAATTGGTAACTAAATGTCATAGGCGCCGACTCCATGGGGATTGATAGGGCTTGAGCCCCCAGTGTTAATAATGCGGGGCAGCACCCCCCAATCTTAACAATGTGGGAGTCCCTCAAATAACTTTGCTTAGGAGAATTTAATACATTATTTCTTTTTTCTAACAAAGTTGACTCTGAATTGTGCAACAAGAACTTAACTTTAAATACACATTTTGAATGTTCTATTTAGACCATCAAATTTGGGGGACATAATACAACTATATCGTCAGCTTTTGGGGGGGGGGGGGGAATTGGAAAGAGCAAACTGTGATTTGTGTTAGCATTTATGTAAATAATTCAATAAAGTATTAGGTTTGCCTTGTTGTGTGACTACATAATAAAAATATTATCTGTAAAACAAATCAGCAGACACAGAAGACAAAACATTTTCTAAACTTTTCTCATGTTATATTTCATTTGCATGAGAAATATAATAGTTGCTTAAAAACTGCTGTAAGAATGCTTATGTTTAAACATTATTTATTATTTTATTTAATGTAAGTATTAATCTCTTACACGTCTTTTCGATGTAAGCAAGGGATCAAATTTAATGTTTTACAAATCAGATGAAAAGCAAATGCAAGGGCGAGAAACAAAGTAAATGGGTGATAAACATCCAGTTTAAAACCAGTAAGAATTAAAACAGAATACGACTTAAGGTAGTAATCTAACTCTCAAGAAGTCAACAGATGAAGGAAAACCATTTGATTTGTGCATATCTTAATTGTATTGTGTGCTCCATATTTTGTATTTGTGTATATTTTGTGTCTCATACTTAAAACAATAATGGAATTATATAGATAGTAAAACAATATAAAATAAAAAAAATCTCGGTCGGGATTAAGTGCCAAGCTGGCAAAAATCTTAATACGGTCCCGATCCCAAACTTTGGAGGATTAAAATAGAGAAAACTTACGAGAGAGAGGAAGAAAAAACAAAAGAGGTGATTCTATTGAAATTGTCTAGAGGCTTTAAGTCGTTAAGCAAACCCTGGCAGGAGAGTGGAGGACTTAATTATATATTTATATATATATACTTTATACCTGCATACTAAAAACAGAAAGAGAGTGAATTACTCATTTAATTAAGTGATCAGAGCCTCCCCCTCTCAATAATTTTGATAAGTCGGTGCTAGTGCTAAGTAGTATGGGGAAACTTATAGATAGCTTTAAACACCGTACATTTTCAACAGAGAAAGTTCTACAGAAAGATACTTGACCACACTGGAAGTGTAATGTGCCTCTTTTATAGGGAACTTGTAGTAGTGGAATAGAGTTTAGCGTGTCATTCAGCATGGAGTCTATATAAAACGTGAATCTATACCTTAACGTGGGATCTGAACCACGTGAGCTCCCACCGGGAATCGGCGAAGTCTCCCGAACGAAAGTCGTATACGTTAACCATTAGCCATGAAAGAGACTCTAGAGCAGTGTTTCCCAACCTTTTTCAACTTGCGGCACACTACAGGTGTAACTTGAATTCTTGCGGCACACTCATATAGATATTATTATTATTATTATTATTATTATTATTATTATTATTATTATTATTATTATTATTATTATTATTATTATTATTATTATTATTATTTGTAAATATAAAAGACAGTGGTATTTTTTTCTTTGTGATTACTGATCTCCTCACAGAGAAGAAAACTCGATCACTGGTTTTCCTCCGTGATAAATCATTATGCATATTTTCCATTCTAATTTAAAACTTGACAACAATTGCAATGAAATATAGAACTCAGGTTTCTAAAAATACAATTCCTTTTTTTTTTTTCCAAAACTGTATCCAACCTTTCACAAAGAAGGAAGATCACTAAATAACGAACGAACAAACAAATCTCTTTTACTTTTGCAACACAAATGTAGGTAATTTGTATGCACGTTTGCTTTGTCGAAAGGATTGAATGATATTTTAAAATTTCAAGTTACGAAATTGTCTGCAACAATAAAGAAGCAATAATGGTCATAACAGTGATAACAAATACTTTTCTTCAACATTAAAAATGTACAGAAAAGTAACTCAGTATGAAACTCAAAATTGTAGATTCATAGAAGAGGTTCATAGTAGTGTGAAATACAAATATACATTTTTTCCCTATGTTTTGCAATTTGATTGCTATAGAATTAATAATTTTGTTTCAATTTCCTCACGGCACACCAACGGCCCACTCGCGGCACACCACTGTGCCGCGACACACCGGTTGGGAAACGCTGTCCTAGAGGGAATTCAGTGGTGAAAGATGAATTTTCAGAAGTTTCTCCCCAGATTTCTGGAAAGAACAGAGATGCTTTCTCCGTCGATCCTGTGGACTTTTCCCTACTACAAGCTCTTTATGAAGCCGCCTGAGCCAGCTTCGGTTACATAGGCGTTTCTTAAACATGACGCGCGAATCATAGGTGGTTCTGGAGATCTGTCCTTGTGGTGCTCATAGATTGAACATATGGTCCAAAATTCATGGCGAATATGAAGAAATCAAATTATTGATAGCCGGATTTTTTCATATTAACCTGTACTTTAAGATGCGTAACACTATAAAATGTTTCAGTTAAACCATGCTCCTCCATAAAATTTCAATTACGCATTTTTTTTCATGACAGTTTCCGCCCGTACACTGCTAATACACAGAACAAGTAAAAATAAAAATACGTAGTCCGTCTAACAAGTTTCGGGGCTACCTCTAAATAATATATTTAATGATGCTAGAAAATATTTATCATTAGGTTATCTTTTCACATATATTCCTTCCCGCGCTAAACATACTCGCGGAACCAGTTGTAGATGCTCTGGTACACTCTAACAAAGTCATTAGCTGAGATGTTGTTTAGCACCGCCGTCTAATTTCCTTGAATCAATGCAACATTTCCAAAATATTCCCTCTTGGGGGCGGATTTGAGCTTAGGGAAGAGCATGAAGTCCATGAGACCAAATCTGGCGAATATGGGAGTGTTGAAAGACATTGGTCTTTTTTTTCCGCAAAAACTTGATGCACAAGAATATTATTGCGGGGAGACGCATTTTCTTGTATGCCAATTTTCAATTTCTGGTTTTACCCAATTTTATCCTATCACTTGAGTTCATACTAAAAGGACAAAATTACCTCATCCTACACAACAAATTAGATGTCAGAACAATGCTTTAATTCATCGCTTAAAAAAAAAAAAAAAAGAGTTGCGGGCATATAACAGGTTGGCATAACGTTGTAGGTCTCATTGTGGGCACAGAATGGACATTTTTCAACCAGTATGTCGTGCAGTCCCAGGTGTGTCACGGAATTTTTGAATTTAAAAATTAATCCTTCCATTTAGAAGACCTATCAGTATACACCTTACAAGAGATACTTTTTTTTTTTTTTTACCATAGTAATTAGCAGAATGCCCGTTCTTCACATAGGGAGAATACGTTTCATTTTGGGCATAAAGGGCACCAAAGCTGTCCCCAATCAACTTAGGGAGCCCGAAAACTATGAATTTGACAGTAATATCAGTCACTTTAAATTATTTTTACATGTCCGCATCCCTCCTTAGGAGCACTAATGTGGGCTGAATTCGGATTTAAACGGCATCGAAAGCGTTCCTGTTCATTCCAGCGACCCTGCAAATTATCGACACTAATATCGGTCATTTTCGATCATTCATATATATATATGTATGTATATCCCCTTTCTCCTGCCCTAAGTTGCACCAAAAAAGTGAAATGATAAAAAACATCCCAGGCCCGAAACTCATCTATGTTGAAAATTTTGATCGTGATCGGTTGGATGGTTCAAGTGTTATTAAGTCACAGACATAATCACTTTCATTTATATATATTATTATTAATCGAAGTTCTCTTTCGAAATGTTGTGTTGGAGGAAGATGGAGAAGATAAAATGGACAGAAAGAGTAACAAACGAAGACGTTTAGAAACGAACAGGAGAGAAGAGAACGCTTTTAGCCACCATCCTTCGTAGAAAAGCCAATTGGATTGGACACATCTTGCGAAGAAATTGTCTTCTTCATACCACCATAGAAGGAAAGATGGAAGGAAAGCGAGCGGTAGAGAGAAGAAGAACACAACTGATCAATGACTGGAAAATTAGAAGAAAATATTGGGAGTTAAGTTAAAAGAGAAAGCTGAAAATCGAGAAACATGGAAGAATCATTTGCAGGCCCAAACTGAAAATTAAGAAGAAAACAAAATAAAAGAATCCTTATTAACCCAAGATCTGCCAAAAGGCAAAATACTTAATAATAATATTAATAATAATAATAATAATAATAATAATAATAATAATAATAATAATAATAATAATAATAATAATAAATGTTTATAATATTAATATATATATTAAAAATAAAATAAGTGTGCCTCGATAACGTGGGTGTTTAATTAAGTGTGTCGTCAATCAAAAAAGGTTGGGTACCACTATGTTAATTAGCTCATTGGTACAATTTTCTGATTTATTTTTATTTCTTTAAAAAGAGACTCTATAGCTTTGGTTTAGCAGGTGATAACATGCAACAAAGTAAAACAGACAAAAATTCGTTAAACAGTGTTTACCTCTTACTGCGACAGAACATCTTGGTGAAAAGAAGTGATAGTCATACTTTTGTAAAAGAAAGAAAAAATGTATAAGGAGTATGAATATCTGTCTATTGCTGGCAGCGGTGCGGTTATAATAAGAGAAAATTTTCCCTTTTCTCTTGCCATTGAAAACTCAGCAGGATGCATTAAGGGAAGCGCTGACATAACCACAGAAACAACCTGGCGTTTATTACAAGCTTTTTTTTTTTTTTTTTGTCTATCATCTTTCTCTCCCCCTTGCAACTACAACACTACGTACCACTCCACAACTGCGCGCCCCAAAACCCAACTCACACCAACATACCAGTAATTAAATAGTCCTTCAGCTGGATGCTTTCTCGCGCTGAAAGTGCTTGTGGGTGGTATGAATATTAGAACACCATTAAAAAAAATAGCAAAAATAAAAAAAGCGAAAAAAATAGAAGCTTCCAACAAAGCGATGTTTCTGTTCTGTGACGTTATTAAACACATACAGAGCCATTCTTCTACTGCTTTCTCTGTCCTTCTATTTTACTTGGCTTCTTGAGAGTGCCTCGGAGAAATTCCTTTCATTTTCTAGTTTTATTTAGATAAAAATCTTTTCTAAATCTCGAATTGATAAGGAAGGCGCACATTTTTCAAACTGGTTGAACAACACAAAGAAAATGAAAGATGATGAACATACTTTATAATGTCTGCAATCATATCGTACTGTAGAAGCGAAGAGAGAATTTAGTTAGGAATGTTTGATTGTAACTGTGCTTGAATATATATCTTTTTCTTCTCTGTGTAAAGTAGAAAGTTTGTATGGTTGGCATCTTCAAATAACAGACTGTCTTATTTACTTATTTATTTGTTTGTATGTTTCTCCGGTACACCAATCCACACCGTTGAAACGTTTAAAATGAATCTTTGAGAATTGTTAACCTTGATGTTGCTTAAATTAAAATTTGCATCCTAAGGGAAAAGAGGGGAGTTTAAAAATATACCAAAAGTAGAGTATCTCAAAAAGTCTCTCAAGATAGGCAGATCAGTCTATAAGCACCTTATTAAAAATAAGTTGATATATATATATATATATATATATATATATATATATATATATATATATATATATATATACATGTGTTTCGAAGATTCAGCCGCTTGTAAAAAGAAGAAAGTTCAACTTCTATAATACAATATTTTAATTTCTCATTTTGTATTTATAAAATGCAGAAATGGGGGACAATTCAACGGCTTAAAATGCATTTTTGAACATATTAAATAGTTAGCATTTAGTTGGTTGGTTGAGTTTGAATTTAGCATACCGTCAGCAGTGAGGCTATATAAGAAGTAGTCCTACAGCCTAAGGTGGAATTTCGAACCACATGCTCTCCCGCGTGGAATTCAAACCCGGGTCTCTAGTGTCGATAACTCATACGCTAACAATACAGCGGCGACGGAGCTTACTTAACATTTGGGTAGCGTTGGATTTTTTAATAATTTTGTCTCGATTGAAATACGCATCCTAAGAAGGGATGCGGGGTTCATATGTTCCTTTCAAATACTTTCCACAAACCTATTCTTCCCGTGCGAAGAACGGGTATTTCAGCTAGTATTTTATACAAGAGTAAACATATAATTTGTTAAGAAAATATTAATGGTCTATATGTAGTACGTGGGGCTTAATCCTAGCTCCAGCCAAGTGGGTACATGGATTTTCTCGAGGATTTTCCGTTTCCTCTCACTTTTTCCAATCGACCATCTCATTTCTTATCATAGTCACTGTCTGCCTTAGCCTTGGAGCATAAATGCGACACGTTAAACTAAGTAAACATATATGTAATGAGGCTGTTAATTTGAACTAGGCCCTCAACTCGGGTCTTACGACATATCAACAGCTATAGTGCACGAAATGTAATGGTGATATTTTGAACTTACACATCTGATCAAAAGTGACCTATCTAGTTTGGAAGTCGAATTTCTTAAATGAAAAAAAGGTAGGTTCTGTTCAGATTTTGAAAGAAACTTTTGTTTCAAATATTTTGTAAATGTCTTCTTTCTGCTCAAAATGGTATTGAAACTGAGGATGTTTGAGAGATGTGCATCTTACAATACTAAACATACTTAAAACGTAATTACCGTTATCATAGGTATTATGCCATTATTGATTGGTCACTTACTGCAACTGAGAAGCTTGTATGCAACGTCTTCAGCTAATCTCTTCATATTGATTAAGTAATTATCTGTGTTAATATTGTCTACTAACTATAGTTTCATCCCTCTCTCTTTTTCCTTCCATCGTTTCTGTTAGCTCACCCTCAAGATATATAGTTCCTTTTCAGTTAATGCCTCATATTTTTGTTTCTCCTTTCAAATACATAAAAAAGTTGCTCTTTTCTCCTTTACTATTCACAACACTTCCTCATTCTTCTTCCTTTCAATCCAGCTAAATTTCCCCATTTTTCTTCATACCCACATTTCGAAGGTCAACAATCTTTTTCATACATTTTCCTCAATGTCCATATTTGTGTCCCATAGAGTATAAAATATTCCGCACGAAACACTTTATTAGTCTTCTTTTGAACTTCTTATTCAAGGACCCAGAACATAAGAGTTTTCTTCTTCCTAAAATCCTCTTTCGCTACTCCTATCCTTGCTCTTATTTCACATTTACGCTTAATGTCCACACTAATAATACTACTCAGATTTTGAAAACTATTCAACTATTCTACTTTATCTCCTGCTATTATTATTATATTTGATACCAATCACTTCGTTCCAATCACCATTCCTTTTGTCTTGCTAACTTTTATTTCAACGCATTTTTCGAAATGTTTCCTTAAGAATTCAAGCATGCAAATACTACTTCTGTATACGTACATGTATTGATACTCTACCTCCTACCGAAATAACTTTTTTTTTTAATTATGAAGGATCTTGTTCATTATCTCTTCTGGATGGATATTAAATGGGAAACTTATTTTCAAAAGGGAGTATATCCATGTCCAATATTTTAAAAATTAATCTTTCATTCAGTTTTACTGTAAGTTTATCTTTTATGAAACATTTCATTTCAAAGATTGAGAAATATCGTTAAAAAGTAAATTTCGAAAGAAAAAACATGGAGAGATGGAAATGTTCCGTTTTGAAAGTAAACTCGTCAAATAACGTTGGAGAGAGAGAGAACATTAATGTCAATTTCCCCTTCGAATTGCACCTATGTCTGTCATCATTTTCCCTATTCTAACACTTACTTATTCATTCATGTATAGATTAGTAGTTGTTTAGAAACAAGAAAGAATGACTAAATACGACTTAGAGAAGAGAATGTTCAAAAAGTGATCAAACATTCTGAAATTTTCGTGTGTTTGAAGAATAATATCTTTTCATCAGCAATAGTTTGTTCTATTTCAGAAAACATTGCTCAAAAAAGTCAACAAATACTTTTATTACATGTTAGCTTCTGTTTTGGTGTTTCAGAAGTATTATATTAATGCACACATATGTCTACATGCTTTCCCGAAAATTTTACCAACGGTTTTTTTTTAGTGGAGGAACACTCCCACCCTTCTAAAATACCTTGTCTTCAATATAATCTGCGTATCCATAGAGGTTTAAATATTCATATTATCATTAATCTGTAGTTTCTCGTTTCATAATTACTATCAGTATCATGAATGCAGTTTCAATCCGTGACTCCTGAACAAGATTTAATAGCAGAAGACTTCATGTAATTGACAGCCTTAGATCTATATATATATAGTGTTTAGCAATTACAGTAGAATGACAGGTTGTCACAAGCCAAGTGCACCATCACTTTCAAATAATTAATTTACTGTGGAAATGAGATTCATGTATCGCATAACTACAGTGCTCAGTTAATTACTGTAGGGTTGGCAATGCTGGGTAAGAATGATTGGTTACGAGCAATGTGCATGTCATAGTGCTATGTCCACAACGATAGATACACTTATGTAGCACGTGTTGAAACATTAACATGTAAAATAGATGCTATCTGACTCCTACTTTAAAATTTTCTAGATTATTGTAAAATACGTAGGACTAAATGGAGTTCAATTAATTGATTGTAGAAATATATTCGTTGTAATTAAAATAAACTGTACATACAATCAAGCTACTGCAAAAAATATTTTCAACGAACTTAAAAAGTTCGTTACTGAATTCTCTCTGTCTGAGTGTGTGTGTCTGTCTGCTTTTGCGAATTTTCAATTTTGAGCCCTCGATTCGATGAAGCATTAAAAACTATCTGAAAGTAGAGAAGGAATTTTTCGCGTCACTCTTAGCGTTCCCGAGATATTAGCCAAAAAGTTTCCGATTTCGAGAGATTTAAGGAGCCATATCTAGGGAATTGTAAGTCATAGAGAGATGATATTGGTGTTGATCAATACCAATATTAATCCAATACTAATACCAGTTATTGATTTAATGATTATTGCGTCATTAGTTATTTCAATTTAAACTTTCAAATAATAAACATTATATAATTTTTTCACTTAGTTAATTGCCCACAATTTGTATAATTAGTTAATTACCCAATCAACAATTTCATATAAAATTCGAAGAAAAAAAACCTCTTGGGTCAATCCATACGAAGTGGTCCAGAGGTGGTAGCACGACCACCTCCGAAAATTATAAAACTTTGAGCGTGACGAACCTTGTGTATAAGAAGGTCAATAACATCATTCACGTTGTTTCTGAATGGCAGCCATCTTTGTTGTCGGTGGTATGCCATTTTTTGCAGTAGCAAGCATTTACGAAAACTACAGTTGCTCAGGACGTACGTATCAGACAAACTCCAAACAAAAACGAATGTTTAGAGGAGATACACGGGGAATATATATACTCTTACTTCTAAATAATTATTCAGGGTTACAAATCAATACATGAAATCACTAGAAAAAGTACAGAAAATTACACTTTTAAAGGAACTGTAATTTTGAATGGCATAAAGTGGTGGCATAAAGTTCTTAATTTTTGTGCTGAATCCTATTGCATGTAAAGAGTCTGTAGAAATAACCACACCTATGATACTACTGACATCATAGATTTATGGAGGTCCGAAAGTTGAAGTTTGTGATTTTGATGACATGTTTGGGGCATAATATCTCAGGAGGGCAAAGTGCTAAAAACTGCTGGTTTGTCCACGAAGTAATTCTGTATGTGAGTAAACTATTGCAAAAAAATTCATGATTGATAGTACATGAAGACAAAAGTGAGGACATAGTAAAAACGCGAAGAAAGTGAAAGAAAACGAAAAAAAAAACAAAAAAAACACAAAAAACACTGTAGTAGTTAACGAAAAAGAACTGCATGTAGTGTAGAGGAGTCGCTAAAATTAATTTTAACGAGGGCGATTACGAAACATCACCTACTAATTGAAATCATGATTATTTTCCAATAAAGTAAAATTCAATAAACTTTCTTGCTATTGTTCGTCCCTCAATGCTTACTCATCTCATGGTTAATTATCCCATATCGGACTTCCAAAGAAACTCATCGAAACAACTTATTGACCGTGCCAATAGCGACTCCTCTCAGTCATGACTCCGTTTTCTTTCATTCAGAAATAGGAAAGAAAAAGAAGGAAGTAGAAGGGTAAAAGAAGGAGGTAGGAAAAGGGAAGAAAAAGAAAAAAAACAAATAGAGTATTTTAATAAGAAATAGATTACTGGATAATTCCGGGAATATAGTAAGAAGTCGGGAGAGTCGTTGAAAGGTGAATCATGTTAAGCGTTATTAACGACTAATCAATTTTAGAATGCTTCGGAATAGACACATGTTCCTCCATACCACCCCGACTCAGCTCCAGGCACCACGTTCGTGGGGTTGCCCAGACCTAGACCAGGAAAGGAGAAAATCGAAATTATTCTTTGTAAAGGTATTCCAAACGATGATTGATAACCATCCAGTATCTCTAGGATCGACCACACATATGAATTAGCCAAGGAAAAAAAAGTCAAAGTTATAAACTCAATATAAATTTATGTATCGTATCAATAAGGGTTTCAACTTCCTGGAAGAAAGATGTCGTATTTAGGCTCATCCTGCTATTTTCGTCTCACTCCTAGAGCCGATTTAAACCGTTAGTAGCGGTCCTTCATGACCTAGGTTATTTACCTTAACACATATATTGAAAACGTTAATATGACAAATGATATTACTAAAATTACTTAAATTAAATCTATCATGCATTCACTCGCTCACTCACTCAGGACAGTGTATATGTGTTTAAAGGAAACCAACTAACTACAAAGGTACAAATAGTTTATTACATTCATAGTGAAAAGAAAAAAAATTAATTATAAAAAAATATTAAAAGCACAAGTTCTTGGCTATATATCAATAGAATACATAGGGTTATACTTTAGTAAGTCTCTATACATTTGATCATATTGACAAATGGAAAGAAAAGAAAAAAATAATTACATATATTATATCTTAGGCATGCTAAAGCGAAATTATGATTTGCGACATACGCAAAGAAGACACTTATTTTACTAAAAAAATGGACAAAGAAAAAGAAAAGAAAAAAACTTTTGGGTGTAATAGAACTTATGAGTCTCTACTTCACATTGAGCAATAAAATATTAATAATTCCGAGCGTTCAAATCACAAATCGCGCACTACTCGTAGCGTCCAAAATATTTCGCTCCATTTAACTTAGTTTGTGTTTATCTATCTATCTATCTATCTATCTATCTATCTATCTATCTATCTATCTATCTATCTATCTATCTATCTATCTATCTATCTATTTATCTATCTATCTATCTATCTATCTATCTATATATATATATATATATATATATATATACATACATATATATATATATATATATATATATATATATATATATATATATATATATAACTATTGGTTTATAAAAACCATTCATCAACTATATTTAGTTTGTGACTGTTAGCAGTTTATATCTGCACTCGCATACTGCGACATTTATACCCATCTAGGGATTTTGAAAATCACTTTCCGCCAGAGGATGCTTCTCCTCTTAGTCAGTCCATTTACAAATTTATTAATCAGATAATTTTAAGTTACTTGTTCATCACTGGGACACGTCATGAGACCTTTCATTTATCCAGGATCACTTTTGTGTATGTATATATATAATTCGGATTTGAGATGATCTTCCATAGGTGTAAGGAGTATAATGATTTAAATTAAGGAGAAACACTGGTCAAGTCATAGGATACATATGCAGGTGAGAGGGATTAAAGGTACACTTTCCACAATGGTTTTAGGTTGGTAGCTCAGGAATAATATTTATTATGATGTGGGTTACATTGAGACCTGCCGTTACTTCTTAATACATGCCATTAAATAATGATTACATAGGTTATGATTTACATCTATTCAGAAGAAAGGAAAATTATTTGAGTGCACGGCGGTATTCTTGACAAAAATCTATATTATTATATTCGTCGGAAACTTACTTGTAAACTATAGCAACCAATACACGTTTGGGGGGACAGACACGAGCGCTCTTACACATATCCATATAATACATTTAATATCATACTTTTACTTTAACATCATATTCACATACTAAGCACATGTACATTTCGACGTATTCATTTATCTCTCTATATATATATTTATATTTAATAAATGCGCACACATTTAAAGTAATAACCCCAACAATAATTTCAGAAAAGGTTACAAACATTGTACAAGAAAAACAAATGACTTCCGACATTACATATGAAAAAAGAATTGATTTTTTTTCTTACCTAATACCGCGCGTCTATAAATTTTAACTTTCATATAGTCAATTCGTGCATGAATCGTAAAAAAAAACTTTGTGAGGCAGGCACGTAACACAGAACATTCCTAAAGATATAAGTAGATAAACCAAAATACAATTTCTGGGCCCAGGTTAACTACAAGATAAACGAAAACCAAAACGGAAGGAAAATGACCGATGGATTAAAAAAACTTAGAGGGACGACGGTGAAAGAACGTAATTGAAGTGTCGTCAAATATAAAGTCGTTATTCATTTTGGCAATAGGTCAAAATGTGATGGAGAACCCAATCACTATCTACTCTATCCATGAATTGTGTCTTGCAACGTCTCAGCTGGTAATTTCAGATCAGAGTTGTACGTTAAATAAATTGTAAGCGACAAGTTCAAAATCGGGGGGGGGAGGTTGAAAATTTAAAAAAAACTCTAGAGAAGAAGTAGAAGAAGTATAGGTAAAGAGAGAGGAGACAGAACACTACAACTACGAAAGATAAGTGGACGAATTTACGTATACAACATACTATAACCAAATATTCTCTTTTGTGCCAAAAAGGGTTGGTTTACTTAAATACGTAAACTCAGAAGTTATCTCCAAACACACAACTAGTCTGTGCCCGCAAGGGAATTTTCAGAAAGACGAAAGCTTTAAGGAAATTCCCGTCCTCGCTGTATCCGATTGAGTCCATGTAGATCCCGGAAATCCACGGGAAGGTTAGAGAAGGCGTTAATTTAGAATTTCAAAAAGGAAAAAAAATCATCCGACCTCTCGGAAAGTAAAAGAATCCAGAATAGTAATAAAATTAGAGGGAAAAAATAGCTAAGATGTCCATAATTAGTAATTTACCAAAATAATAAAAAAAGTATTAAATAAACTGAATTTTGGATCGATGATTTTAATGACCAAACATCGCCGATGGCTACCCTGCGCAGACATGCCACTGTCTGGGATGTCGTTAATTTCCCTCATCTAATTAAACTAAGAAAAGAAATGAAAATACTTAAGGGGACTAGGGGTCGACATCCGGGTACGCGAAAATAAATTTCAATAATTGTTTTGATTCTGTAGCCCTGTCAGAGCTGTCGCCTCCATGAATATTGTAAGCTAGCCCGAGTAGGTAACGTGAAGAAAGAAAAAAAATCTCACGGAGCAGGATATTCTATTTTAAGACCGACCCAAAAAAATAAAGAATATAATTCACTACAGCCCCGTTGTGTACCAACTATTGTCTTTCCATAATTGATTATTAAATATGTCCAGTCAGCGATTATATGATGCTACAAATATTATTAAACGAGATTATTATGAACGAATACGACTGCAATAACAAATTAAGCTATTAAGCACTAACATAGTCCGGCAATATCTCACCCACATGCTCGCAGGATGCTCCGGTGTAGGGGCCAGAACCCGAGATGTTGCTAGCTATACATGATACTTAAATATATATCTATATATTCTTTTACCGAAACGTGACTAATCATAAACTGGGCTTATATATATCTATATGTATATCTATGTATATGGGTGTCCTCTCATTCATTTCGTTTCACAATATATTCATACTATCATTTTATTCATTTATTACGACGTCGTATTTCATAACCACCCTATTTCTTTAACTACACCCAGACTATATGCACACTTCGTCATATACTTCTAAATCTATAAATCATTGCCAACGTTTCATGTTCCGGCCACCACACAAAACATCCCTCAAACTCAAGACTCCCTTACCACGCAAACAATACTATGTTATACTTCGTAGCTTCATGTAAAAAAATATGTATGTATGTTCACAGAAAGTAGAGTTCTCCGCGATATTATTCAATTTTATAAAATTCTGACAACAATGAAATTATTCTGCAGCCACAGAGGAAAAAAAGAATGAACATTTAATATAATTTCAAAGCGAATTATATGTACTAGGTTTTATTTCGAAAAGAAAGGTCAATTCCATGGAAACTAAATCACTAAGAACATCGACATAAGGATGACGGTTAGTACTGAATTTTGACACTAGGGGACTAGCGACGATATGATCAACCCTTGAACCACTGAATGTGACCTTGTACACGGAGTTTTGATACTATGACACTCTCACTTTCTGATATTACTATAGATTGATATGTTGCGTTTAGCTATTGATCGAATACGAATGATACACTGTCCGTACTTCATTATTTCACACACTCTTTCATCACTTAACTACAATTGCTACTACTGATACTACATTACAAACACATACATGCCACATCCATAACTACAAACTACATTAATACATGTTATAATACATATTAATCATTACTATTTACTCACATAAACAACATTCAGATTTTACCATTTTCTTTAAAATCGGCTCTATCGGTTTACGAAAGGAAAGGGAAAGAAAGGAACAGGGCCAATTGACCCTTGCATTCACTAAATCACATTCTTAATTCAACCTGTTTAGTTAATACCCAAACTATTTATTGAAAAAATATATGGGCCCCTTTCCTGAAGGGAAAAGAACCTTATGATAACTATACGTTCAACCCATCCCTGCTGGAAGCTGTACCCCCAAGTTGGGAGTAAACAGGAGCCCTCTTGAAACTTTACACGTGCCACTATCCTAACTACAACGAAATTAAATACCGCCATGTTACTACTAGATAAGTACAAAAAAGAAATCACATTCACTACATACACGAACACAAACGGCAGTGGGGCAGGCCTTACGTAACTCTAAAAGGAATAATTTTCAGGATAAAAATATTTTAAGGGAGAAAACACTACTCTTCCGAAACTGTTTATGGATCTTTAAGAACAACTAACAAACTGATGCACTTCACTTGGTAGAACCTGTCCATCACTAATTATATCTGCAAAACATGGCGTCACTGAATTACACTTCCTATTTCAGTTCTTCAGTCCGGTTTTTTACTATGAAATTTAGTAAATTATGGCTACGTAGCTTCCTGGATGGTATTTATTCAATTATCAAACTAGATTTACCTTGTTAATGCAGCTTTTCTAGCTAATTTCTACCCTTTTCTGAGCTGGGAAGATCTGGGTCTGCTGTCTTCAGCAAAATTCTAGGCAGGGAATGGGAATAATCGCGCTCTAACATCATAGCGTGGGTGAATCCTCCAATCAAAACAAAGCATTTTTGGCGGTGGGGCTTTGAAACAAATTTTGGTAAAATCTGGATTGAACTAGATATCAGAAGGACATAGATATCTAAAAGAGAGGTGAAGGGTGGTCCAGAAAATTCTGCCGAATTTTAGATTGGTTATTTATTCGAAAATTTAAGTCCAATGGTGGACCTATATTTTCAGATAGCACTGACACCGTAAGACTTGTAATAATCCATTTACATATCCATATACAAGACTTATAACTAATTTAATATATAAATAAAGATATCGATTCCCAAAACTATAATTCCTAATGAAGTTTTACAGTTTTCCATGTTAATTTGAAATAGAATAACAAACAAAATTACGAATTATATGAACAGCCAGAAATTTTTTGTTAAACATCAAGTACAGTCGGTGCAAAAATTTTCGGGCACCCTCCTATTAAAACATCATCACATTAGACTGTAACGGTATATTACAGTTCCCCGGCGTCGTTAAAAAAATTTTGTTTGAATAACAAAATTTTGTTGAATAGAATTAACATGTATTAATACTAATAAACTAACTACTCACTCATGCTCTCATACACTCAAATGAGACAGTGTAACATTCACTTTGGATATTGAGATAGCAGTTCCCGTTTTTTGTCCTCGGTACAGTTGAAAAGCTTAAGATTCTGGAAATTGTGAGTTCCGATACTTTTACCTTTTAAATTGTGTAATACAGCGCAATTTTTCAATAATTTTACTGCTAAAAACGGGCCCGTATAGACTTTCATCCATTTTGCTGACTCGTGCTTTATAAGTGACGATAAGTTATGCAGTTTCAACATCACTAATTGCCCTTCTTGCAGATTTATAGAGTTTGACGACTGTTTAGTATGACTTTTTAATTTTACCTCTACTTCAGCGTATCGGAAACGGTTATCTACCGAATCTAACTCTTTGGGTCATGGGAACACTTTCCTGTAGTTATCAACGGCAGAGTAACTAAGAAAGCGTTCCGCAGGCGTACAGCCAATACTGGAACAATATGAATTATTCAGAAGGTCCTGAATTTTAACTAAGTATTTGTGCCAAGTGGTTTGATCCTCATGACACCATAATCTGACTAATCTATTAAGTTCTTTATGGCTACGTTTTGTAATGCCGTTAGCCTGAGGTGAATAACTAGCCGTTCTTTTATGTTTGATTTTATATTAATTATAAAAGTCCTGCCATAACTTAGATTGGAACTGTGGCCCTTTATCGGATAAGAATTCCTGTGGATACGGCAATAGGTGAAAGTATCGTCTCTCTAATACTGTGATTATTTCCTTGGTATGAGCCTTTTTCAGTGGGAGGAAAGTAACAAAACGAGAATTGATATCGGTTAACGATAAAATATAATAATATCCCTGACTAGATGGCAATTTTCCAATGAGGTCCACCCCCAGAGTCTCATGGGGTACGGTTGCTTGGATATGATATTCCTGCTTAGCTATAGCACGGTTTGTAAACTTTGTTTCGGTACATTCTATGCAATTTCGAATAAAATTTTTAATCGTAGTTTTTTGATTTTTCGAATAAAATATAGCTCGACAAAAACGATAACACTTCTGAACTCCAAAGTGATCGGTAGAATGGACAACACTAATAATTTGGGGTATACAACTCTGCGGTATCACTAGGAGCCACTTCTGAATACGCAAAGGTTTAATGTAAATTAACCCACAGTACATTGTTACTCTATCCAGATTACGATTGTTTTCATATTGCTTTAACAGGTTCTTACATAACTCATCTGTTATTTGATTTTCTCGAATAAAATCTAGATTAATATCAGCATCCTGCGTTTTAGTTAAAAAATGAACATAATGTGTTTCGGTCTCAAGCAATACCTTAGGTGGGTATCTGCTAAGTGTGTCGGCTACAAAATTTTCTCTGCCCGGGCAGTGTTGGAAAATTAAATCGAATTTCTGCAATTTCAATAGAATGCGGGTGGTTCGTGGCTCCAGGTTCTTTTGGGTGAATGCATGTGTGACTGCCGCCTTATCCGTATGGATATAAGTGGTACGACCCATGATATACTGCTCAAAATGTTCACAAAGGAACAGGACGGACAGGAGTTCCAGCTGAGATATTGAAAGAGACAACTCATAGGGTTTCACCCGTCGACTGGCATATCCAATAACGTTAGGATTGTCTTTATCTGAAGGATATTGTGCGAGTAGGCCAGCCAAATTCTCCATGCACGCATCACTATGGATGTGAAAAGGCAAGGAGAAATCTGGCTGACTTAATGCAGGTGGATCACTAAGAAGAGTTCTTAGTTTATTGAAAGTTTCCAAGGCTTCGTTATCCAGTACGAATTTCTGATCCTTTTTCAGGAGTTGATATAGGTTAGCAGTAAGACCAGAAAAGTTCGGAATGAATTTTCGCCTCCATCCTATGAGTCCTAAAAACTTCTGTAAAGCTTTCTTGGATTTCGGTACTGGAAAACAGCGAATTGGCTCATTGAGTCGAGGGACAACCCTTATTGTTCTGCCACTAATTATATGTCCTAAGAATTTGATTTCCATGCGAAAAACTTACACTTTTTGAAATTTAACGAAAAATTCGCTTGTTTAAAGATTTCGAAAGTTCTCTCTAAATTGACCAAATGCTCTTCTTCAGTAATTGATTTTACTAGAACATCATCTAAGTACAAAACAACAAAAGAACGGGTTGAATCAATAAAAAATTTTGTAATTACTGATTGGAATTAGTTTGTCGATTTGACAGCAGTCTCGCGACTATCAATCCCTCGATTCGCTAGAATTCCATTTCCGCCATTAGTTTGTATTTGCGAAGGGGCAGAATTCTGAGATCTATTTGGACTATTATTATTAACATTAATGCCTTAATCATTACCGTTTTCTCTTCTCCGGTACGCCCCGTTAAAGTTCCTTCTATTATCGTCCCTATTCGGGTTCGATTCCCCCATTGTGCGGTCATAGGGGCGATAACATCAGTCGGTTACGGTACAGACGACGACCATTATATTGATTGCTTTCCGAGCCACACCCACTCGGATAACGAGATCCAGCTTGGGTGTAAGTCAGAAAGTCCGTTTGGCAACTAGCCGTTGCCTTGCTTTTCACGGGTTTCACAATTTTTGCTTGCCGGGCGAAATACCTCTTTGGTGGGCCTCCAGTTTCTTTCCCACACAGGGCAGCTAGGCGTGACGTAACTTCTCGCACCGTTTGGCACAAATGGGAAGCAATGGCCCGCGAATCATCTGGTGGAAGAGCGTTCACTATAATGTCTACTAGTTCGGCTTGCGATGGATTTTCAGCGATCTGGTAGTACAATTCTATAATCTTCTAAGCATAGTCCAAAAGAGACCCATACTTGGCTCGATCATACCTTAAAGATTGAAGGTTGCGTTTTTGAAGCCTTTCTATATGCTCATTACAGTATTCTTCCTTGAAAAGGATCAGAAAATCGCCAAATGTATGGATTCTGTATTTAATAGAGGCAAACCATGCGCCTGATGCTGCAATTAAAAGTTTCTCAGCTATTTGCAAACGTTCTCTATCAGTCAGCCGATACATTTCCAAACACTGCTGCAATCTACGCAGGAAAACACGAGGCAGTCCATTGGTGATATTCCCATCAAACGTGGGAAAGCGTTCGATGTCCCTCAGCGAAACCTTGGAACCCATACTAACATAAGCAGGGGAATATTTAGTGGGAATTAACATATTATCCTGCACAATCGGAGTAGTCACCGGATTTACCACCGACGACGTCGTAGCGGTGTTATAATTACCCATGTAATTAAAAGGGATTCTGTTGGTCGTATTGACTATGTTGGGCTCCATCCCCGGACCAACCGCACCCGTGAACAACGACTCAGGATGGTACCCATCTCCTCTTCCCGGCAACACGTTATATGATTGTATACCCCCATGTAAGGAGGGAGCACTCACGCTAGTGACCGTAGTCGTCACAACACTCGACTGATTCGGCACACTATTGCAATTAAACCACGACTTTAGTTCTGACCGATGCATGGGGTAGTGCGTCGCAATATCCCGTGCATCAACTGACATTGAATTTTCTTTTCCTGCGCTACAGGTATTTGCTATAGCAGGTAATATTTCCGGGGAATCGGTACCGGGAAAAGGATAGGCTACCTCTGATTTTTCGCGACTTGGTTTCGTTGTTTCTTTTTGAATATTCACTATTTCGTCCTGAATTTTTACAATTTTTTGGTCAGTTACTTCCCGTTTGGTTTCCAGTGATAAATTTGACAAAGTTGACTTTAAATTATCAATTTCGGCCTGCTGTGTTTCTAGTTTTTTGTTGACCTTATGTAATTTGGTATCTATTTGTTCAAATTCGGAATTTACATGATCAAATTTACCCTCAGTCTCCTGTTGAAGTTGCTTTATAGACTGCTGAGCCTCGCATCTGACCAAGTCAATTTCAGTAGACATTTGCTGCCTCAATGTGGTTATTGAGGAAGCACATTGTTGTTGATTTTCTGGGTTAGTACCTCGAATCGAGATTCGGTTTCTCCGTTCAAGGTGTCAAATTTCTCATTTATTTCGCGTCTCATTTGTTGATTATCCCGATCTATTTTGTGTAACATTTGTTGTAATGAAAGGAGGAGAGTGTCATTATTAGATGACACAGTCATCCTTTGCTCTTCTTTGGTTTTATCACCATTCAGGTTTTCCGGTAAATCACCAATTGAATCCCCATTTCTTTCAGCATCCTCGAGGTCAGATATCTCCACTGGAGATATTTGGCCTCGGTTCTTCGGGGTACTATACTCTCGCTCCCCGTCTGAATCGGGATGTTCAACTTCTTTCTCAGAGGATAGACTCATGGGTTCACGCGACTGGTGGAGCTTCCCCTCACATTCTTTACAGTATTTGATTATCTCACCAGCCCGGACCTTTTCTGCATTTTCAGCAGTATCCTCTAAATTTGTACAATTGAAATGAATCCATTTTAGCCCGCAATCGTGACACCTCACTAGCCTACGGGAGACGCGAGCTCTTTTCGCATTACTGTCTAACGTACATTGTGTACATGAGACTTCCGCGTTCTCGTGTGATACGACAACTTCTTGATTGGTTGCCATAGCTTCCGTACAAAAAGGACACAATATAAACACACATGCAACTATATACTTACAGACTAACAATACTTACTATCCAGATACTGTTCATAGATTAAAGGACTCCTATCTGATTCCCTCCTTGGGTAAACTTCCAGCATTTTCAAATTTTAGAATTCAAACTTTGACAGATTCCTTCATTTCCCCCTTTCTATAGAGAGAGACAAAGATAGCAGAACAGCCAATGACTATAATTATTTAATCTCACTGTGATCATTTTAATTATTCACCTTTTTGTGGCCAAGTCAATATGTGCTCGATCCTAAACAGTGTTTAATAAATAATTTCAGATCCGTTACCAGGGAAAACAATTGTTTCCATGGTAACTATCCTAAGTCAACGGTCGCCAATTGAAAGAAAACGGAAAAAAAGAAACAAAAAAAAACACAAAAAACACTGTAGTACTTAACGAAGAAGAACTGCATGTAGTGTAGAGGAGTCGCTAAAATTAATTTTAACGAGGGCGATTACGAAACATCACCTACTAATTGAAATCATGATTATTTTCCAATAAAGTAAAATTCAATAAACTTTCTTGTTATTGTTCGTCCCTCAATGCATACTCATCTCATGGTTAACTATCCCATATCGGACTTCCGAAGAAACTCATCGAAACAACTTATTGACCGTGCCAATAGCGATTACTCTCAGTCATGACTCCGTTTTCTTTCATTCAGAAATAGGAAAGAAAAAGAAGGAAGTAGAAGGGTAAAAGAAGGAGGTAGGAAAAGGGAGGAAAAAGAAAAAA
Source organism: Thermobia domestica (assembly GCF_964235325.1). Taxonomy (NCBI): domain Eukaryota; kingdom Metazoa; phylum Arthropoda; class Insecta; order Zygentoma; family Lepismatidae; genus Thermobia; species Thermobia domestica. The sequence goes on along the minus strand of NC_137455.1, from coordinate 177,093,487 downwards.
AAACAAATAGAGTATTTTAATAAGAAATAGATTACTGGATAATTCCGGGAATATAGTAAGAAGTCGGGAGAGTCGTTGAAAGGTGAATCATGTTAAGCGTTATTAACGACTAATCAATTTTAGAATGCTTCGGAATAGACACATGTTCCTCCATACCACCCCGACTCAGCTCCAGGCACCACGTTCGTGGGGTTGCCCAGACCTAGACCAGGAAAGGAGAAAATCGAAATTATTCTTTGTAAAGTTATTCCAAACGATGATTGATAACCATCCAGTATCTCTAGGATCGACCACACATATGAATTAGCCAAGGAAAAAAAAAGTCAAAGTTATAAACTCAATATAAATTTATGTATCGTATCAATAAGGGTTTCAACTTCCTGGAAGAAAGATGTCGTATTTAGGCTCATCCTGCTATTTTCGTCTCACTCCTAGAGCCGATTTAAACCGTTAGTAGCGGTCCTTCATGACCTAGGTTATTTACCTTAACACATATATTGAAAACGTTAATATGACAAATGATACTACTAAAATTACTTAAATTAAATCTATCATGCATTCACTCGCTCACTCACTCAGGACAGTGTATATGTGTTTAAAGGAAACCAACTAACTACAAAGGTATAAATAGTTTATTACATTCATAGTGAAAAGAAAAAAAAATTAATTATAAAAAAATATTAAAAGCACAAGTTCTTGGCTATATATCAATAGAATACATAGGGTTATACTTTAGTAAGTCTCTATACATTTGATCATATTGACAAATGGAAAGAAAAGAAAAAAATAATTACATATATTATATCTTAGGCATGCTAAAGCGAAATTATGATTTGCGACATACGCAAAGAAGACACTTATTTTACTAAAAAAAATGGACAAAGAAAAAGAAAAGAAAAAAACCTTTTGGGTGTAATAGAACTTATGAGTCTCTACTTCACATTGAGCAATAAAATATTAATAATTCCGAGCGTTCAAATCACAAATCGCGCACTACTCGTAACGTCCAAAATATTTCGCTCCATTTAACTTAGTTTGTGTTTATATATCTATCTATCTATCTATATATATATATATATATATATAACTATTGGTTTATAAAAACCATTCATCAACTATATTTAGTTTGTGACTGTTAGCAGTTTATATCTGCACTCGCATACTGCGACATTTATACCCATCTAGGGATTTTGAAAATCACTTTCCGCCAGAGGATGCTTCTCCTCTTAGTCAGTCCATTTACAAATTTATTAATCAGATAATTTTAAGTTACTTGTTCATCACTGGGACACGTCATGAGACCTTTCATTTATCCAGGATCACTTTTGTGTATGTATATATATAGTTCGGATTTGAGATGATCTTCCACAGGTGTAAGGAGTATAATGATTTAAATTAAGGAGAAACACTGGTCAAGTCATAGGATACATATGCAGGTGAGAGGGATTAAAGGTACACTTTCCACAATGGTTTTAGGTTGGTAGCTCAGGAATAATATTCATTATGATGTGGGTTACATTCAGACCTGCCGTTACTTCTTAATACATGCCATTAAATAATGATTACATAGGTTATGATTTACATCTATTCAGAAGAAAGGAAAATTATTTGAGTGCACGGCGGTCTTCTTGACAAAAATCTATATTATTATATTCGTCGGAAACTTACTTGTAAACTATAGCAACCAATACACGTTTGGGGGGACAGATACGAGCGCTCTTACATATATCCATATAATACATTTAATATCATACTTTTACTTTAACATCATATTCACATACTAAGCACATGTACATTTCGACGTATTCATTTATCTCTCTATATATATATTTATATTTAATAAATGCGCACACATTTAAAGTAATAACCCCAACAATAATTTCAGAAAAGATTGCAAACATTGTACAAGAAAAACAAATGACTTCCGACATTACATATGAAAAAAGAATTGATTTTTTTTCTTACCTAATACCGCGCGTCTATAAATTTTAACTTTCATATAGTCAATTCGTGCATGAATCGTAAAAAAAAACTTTGTGAGGCAGGCACGTAACACAGAACATTCCTAAAGATATAAATAGATAAACCAAAATACAATTTCTGGTCCCAGGTTAACTACAAGATAAACGAAAACCAAAACGGAAGGAAAGTGACCGATGGATTAAAAAAAACTTAGAGGGACGACGGTGAAAGAACGTAATTGAAGTGTCGTCAAATATAAAGTCGTTATTCATTTTGGCAATAGGTCAAAATGTGATGGAGAACCCAATCACTATCTACTCTATCCATGAATTGTGTCTTGCAACGTCTCAGCTGGTAATTTCAGATCAGAGTTGTACGTTAAATAAATTGTAAGCGACAAGTTCAAAATCGGGGGGGGGGAGGTTGAAAATTTAAAAAAAACTCTAGAGAAGAAGTAGAAGAAGTATAGGTAAAGAGAGAGGAGACAGAACACTACAACTACGAAAGATAAGTGGACGAATTTACGTATACAACATACTATAACCAAATATTCTCTTTTGTGCCAAAAAGGGTTGGTTTACTTAAATACGTAAACTCAGAAGTTATCTCCAAACACACAACTAGTCTGTGCCCGCAAGGGAATTTTCAGAAAGACGAAAGCTTTAAGGAAATTCCCGTCCTCGCTGTATCCGGTTGAGTCCTTGTAGATCCCGGAAATCCACGGGAAGGTTAGAGAAGGCGTTAATTTAGAATTTCAAAAAGGAAAAAAAATCATCCGACCTCTCGGAAAGTAAAAGAATCCAGAATAGTAATGAAATTAGAGGGAAAAAATAGCTAAGATGTCCATAATTAGTAATTTACCAAAATAATAAAAAAAAGTATTAAATAAACTGAATTTTGGATCGATGATTTTAATGACCAAACATCACCGATGGGTACACTATTTTCTATTTCAGGATATTCTATTTTAAGACCGACCCAAAAAAATAAAAAATATAATTCACTACAGCCCCGTTGTGTAACAACTATTGTCTTTCCATAATTGATTATTAAATATGTCCAGTCAGCGATTATATGATGCTACAAATATTATTAAACGAGATTATTATGAACGAATACGACTGCAATAACAAATTAAGCTATTAAGCACTAACAAAGTCCGGCAATATCTCACCCACATGCTCGCAGGATGCTCCGGTGTAGGGGCCAGAACCCGAGATGTGGCTAGCTATACATGATCCTTAAATATATATCTATATATTCTTTTACCGAAACGTGACTAATCATAAACTGGGCTTATATATATCTATATGTATATCTATGTATATGGGTGTCCTCCCATTCATTTCGTTTCACAATATATTCATACTATCATTTTATTCATTTATTACGACGTCGTATTTCATAACCACCCTATTTCTTTAACTACACCCAGACTATATGCACACTTCGTCATATACTTCTAAATCTATAAATCATTGCCAACGTTTCATGTTCCAGCCACCACACAAAACATCCCTCGAACTCAAGACTCCCTTACCACGCAAACAATACTATGTTATACTTCGTAGCTTCATGTAAAAAAATATGTATGTATGTTCACAGAAAGTAGAGTTCTCCGCGATATTATTCAATTTTATAAAATTCTGACAACAATGAAATTATTCTGCAGCCACAGAGGAAAAAAAGAATGAACATTTAATATAATTTCAAAGCGAAAAACTCGCATCATATCGCCGGACTTCTGTTAAGAATTTACGTATTGTTTATTTACTTACATATTTCGATTTCTAGACTAAGTAGAATGTTGTAATTTTCAGAAAATATTAATTTTGGATCGCAACCTAACTGTATATGCATTTGGGCTGGGAATTATATGTACTAGGTTTTATTTCGAAAAGAAAGGTCAATTTCATGGAAACTAAATCACTAAGAACATCGACATAAGGATGACGGTTAGTACTGAATTTTGACACTAGGGGACTAGCGACGATATGATCAACCCTTGAACCACTGAATGTGACCTTGTACACGGAGTTTTGATACTATGACACTCTCACTTTCTGATATTACTATAGATTGATATGTTGCGTTTAGCTATTGATCGAATACGAATGATACACTGTCCGTACTTCATTATTTCACACACTCTTTCATCACTTAACTACAATTGCTACTACTGATACTACATTACAAACACATACATGCCACATCCATAACTACAAACTACATTAATACATGTTATAATACATATTAATCATTACTATTTACTCACATAAACAACATTCAGATTTTACCATTTTCTTTAAAATCGGCTCTATCGGTTTACGAAAGGAAAGGGAAAGAAAGGAACAGGGCCAATTGACCCTTGCATTCATTAAATCACATTCTTAATTCAACCTGTTTAGTTAATACCCAAACTATTTATTGAAAAAATATATGGGCCCCTTTCCTGAAGGGAAAAGAACCTTATGATAACTATACGTTCAACCCATCCCTGCTGGAAGCTGTACCCCCAAGTTGGGAGTAAACAGGAGCCCTCTTGAAACTTTACACGTGCCACTATCCTAACTACAACGAAATTAAATACCGCCATGTTACTACTAGATAAGTACAAAAAAGAAATCACATTCACTACATACACGAACACAAACGGCAGTGGGGCAGGCCTTACGTAACTCTAAAAGGAATAATTTTCAGAATAAAAATATTTTAAGGGAGAAAACACTACTCTTCCGAAACTGTTTATGGATCTTTAAGAACAACTAACAAACTGATGCACTTCACTTGGTAGAACCTGTCCATCACTAATTATATCTGCAAAACATGGCGTCACTGAATTACACTTCCTATTTCAGTTCTTCAGTCCGGTTTTTTACTATGAAATTTAGTAAATTATGGCTCCGTAGCTTCCTGGATGGTATTTATTCAATTATCAAACTAGATTTACCTTGTTAATGCAGCTTTTCTAGCTAATTTCTACCCTTTTCTGAGCTGGGAAGATCTGGGTCTGCTGTCTTCAGCAAAATTCTAGGCAGGGAATGGGAATAATCGCGCTCTAACATCATAGCGTGGGTGAATCCTCCAATCAAAACAAAGCATTTTTGGCGGTGGGGCTTTGAAACGAATAAATTTTGGTAAAATCTGGATTGAGCTAGATATCAGAAGGACATAGATATCTAAAAGAGAGGTGAAGGGTGGTCCAGAAAATTCTGCCGAATTTTAGATTGGTTATTTATTCGAAAATTTCCGTCCAATGGTGGACCTATATTTTCAGATAGCACTGACACCGTAAGACTTGTAATAATCCATTTACATATCCATATACAAGACTTATAACTAATTTAATATATAAATAAAGATATCGATTCCCAAAACTATAATTCCTAATGAAGTTTTACAGTTTTCCATGTTAATTTGAAATAGAATAACAAACAAAATTACGAATTATATGAACAGCCAGAAATTTTTTGTTAAACATGAAGTACAGTCGGTGCAAAAATTTTCGGGCACCCTCCTATTAAAAACATCATCACATTAGACTGTAAGGGTATATTACAAAAGCACGCGCCTGACGATGGTCGTAGCCCGGGAAAATTTAAATGTTTTGATATGTTTCATGCTAGATCTCAAAAAACTACGCATGCTTCAGCAATTAGACCCGCTTTTGTTTGTGTTCAGTTGTGCAAAATCTTGCGAGTGGCGTTTGTTCCATCTTTCTAGCTCCATGATCATTGCCACGTCTACAAGGCGGACAATTTATCTTCACCATCCGCTATAACGGACAAACCAAAAGAGAGAGATAAGAGAAACTTTGCACGAAGCAACTATAAAAAGGCAGACGTCTTTTTATGTATTAAACAGATAGACTCAACAGTGTTGCCAACCCAATATAAAGTTACATTTTTCAAATGGCACTACTTCAGAAAATTACATATTTCAAATCAATGTGTCAAACGTAAACTGAATACACCACTTTTATTATTCAGTGTTGCAAATTAAGGATGTTATAGTATCATAAACATCCAAAGTTTGGAAGCTTCTAAAGCAAATACAGCGTAACGGAGATGCACATCGAAAGTACTTTAGATAGTCATGGTATGACTTTTTTTTAGAATTAGTAGGGCTTGAAATTTTTATTTTTTTTGAAAGTATTTATTTTAAAAAATACTGTGATAAGTATCTATCTAGTTACTTGTATGATTTGAAATGGATGTGTAAATTATTTTACCGTTTACAGCACTTCGAGATCTCAAACCCTTCCGAAAATATGTTAAACATTGATGAAGTTTGCAACATTGATTGAATCGTGTAATTGCGAACACTTGCAATTACACTTCCAATTACAGCTATTGTTGTAATGCTATAGAAGAAAAGGGAAACAATAATCATTTTAAATATTTCCCACAAATACGCCATTTTCAACAGGATAGGATAGATAGGTGTAACGCAACCTTGTGAATATATTAACTTCTGTAACTGGAATTGGATTTCAATGATACTTCGCTGATGCATTAAGTGCCTTAATACCTCAGTCCAGTTCGACGATGGGTGTCGTGGGTGCAAGGGGAGCTAACCCATCCTTACCATATAGACGTGGAATGATCATGGAGCTACACTGTAAAATATGACTACTACTTTAGCGTGTTACTTGTGTGTTAATACAGCATCAAGACATCGCCTTCCGAGCATATCAGAAATAACTAGTCACTACCTGAGAGAATTTGCATTGGTATTTATCATTTCATATGAGCAAAACTTGCTAAATATCTTTGGCATTTATGCCAAGTAGCGAATAATGTTCTATGTTTTCTGTAATCGGTCACAATAATATTCTTGTAAACCTGTGAATCATCTGACAACAGTTACATAGGCAACAGTTCTGCCATCTTCTGTTTATAAGTGCTAAGACACAAGAATGACAGATAAAGAGAATAGATGGAAGCACAGCTATCTGTGTAACCGTTATCAGATGATTCACAGGTTTACAACAATATTATTGTGACCGATTACAGAAAACATAGAATGTAATAAGTTACTTGCCATAAATGCGAAAATCAACAATCCCTTCAAATCACTTCCCTAAAAGAGGGCGTAACCATCTCAGAGGTAGCTAGCCTCAGCTAACAATGTAAAAAGAAGCTGGTGTTCCTTTGTCTATTTTTTGTGAAAAATGTCAGGCTTATAATCAGCACACAACCGCCAGAACTAACACCAACGTCTGTTGTTACTGCACTTTCGAGCACTTAACGCGTACCTGTCCAAATCTAGAACGACCGCGTACTTCTTCTACCTGTCACGAGGCTCATCCGACATATAGCTATAAACGCAAAGGAAAACCTGCTCCTAAAAAATACCGTCCAACGTTGGAGTTCTCTCTAGTTGGAGGATATGCGGAGGTTAGAACTAACACATCCCGAAGTATTCAACGCATTCTTGGAAGGGAAAGATGTTGTTAAAATATTCGATGACAAGTTCACAGCAGTGGGAACTGATATGGTGTTGGGGCAGGCAATCAACAGATCTCAGAAGAGTGTATCAGGAATAATAGGGTGTACAAACAGAAGCAGTTTGTTGATCAGTGGGAGCTCATATTCCATGAATTATTAGCAATAACAAATTTCTATAGAGAAGTAGAACAATCAAGTTCAAAATCATATTTGCAAGTTCATCATGAACTTACAGATGTCATTGTTACTATGAAGAAGTTCATACTTTCAAAGGAGAAACCTTTCGAAGGAGTGAAAATTCTTCCTAACCTGGTTATACAGACAAATGTTGAAAAGGAAGTTAAAGTAAGAATACTTAACATATGGAAAGAAGGGCAAGATCTCTATGAAATATACAGAACAGAAAGATTTGTCGAAAAGTAAAAAAAACGTATCTGGGATAAAATTCATCATGTGAAGTTCCCTAACTGTTGTACGCTGCCGAGGCCGATAATTCAGAAGGATTGATATCTCCCCTCCCCTTGATATCTTGATATTGATATCTCCCCCTCCCCTAAATTGCTTCGTCAAAGTGAAACGATTAAAACACCCCAGGCATGAACCTCATCTATGTTGAAAATTTGATCAAGATTGGTCGTTTGGTTCAAGAGTTATTAAGTTTTAATTATTCTTTTGTTATTCCCCCTCCTCCCCCTTCTCTAAATTCTATCGTCGAAGTTAATATCTAAGAACACTCCCAGGCCAGAACTGCATCTACGTCAAAAATTTAATCCATATCGGTTGGGTGGTCCAAGAGATTAAGAGTCACAAACATAGTCACTTTCAATTTTATAATATAAATTGTATCTAGGTCCCTGTTATTTTAAATAAATTATAACAGATTCGTCATTGTTAAATGTCAAAGGTTATCTTGAAATATGTAAAGAGCTTTACTGGCTCAAATTCACACACATACATATATATACGCAAACATCTTGTTTTCCAGCACATCAAACAAACCCTGGTTACTACTGTACGCATCGATATGTAAACAAAACATTTTAACACGTATGCAAATCAACATCAGAACGACAGAATATCCAATTCAAGCTCTGCTAATACTAGTGATATTGTGCATTGTAGAAGTGATATAAATATAAACATAAAATAAAAGTTAAAATTTCATAGTTTTCTTCACCATCATTTTCAATCTCAACCAAGAGGAGTAATTCTTAATGGTAGTTCATAGCAATTTGGGGAATTATTTTTCTGTTTTCTTTGGAATCAAGTGGAAGTTCCAACCCCCTTTTCTTTCTAAAAACCCATGAATAAAAATGTCAAAACTGTAAATCATACTCCGTGTTACAAGTTTACATGTGCGTATAATGTAATAACGAAATAATTTTCATGTTTAACCTACATAAAGGTTATTTAATCTTGATGCAATATAGCTTATATTTTTCTGAGGGTTTATCTATCGTCTCCATTACATGAAGTCGTTCACGGATAGGCGGAAAAAAGGCAGTAAGTTGTTCCAACTTCGAAGTTTTCTTAATAAAAACAAAACGGAAAGAAAATATTCCCGAATAACCTTTCTCAAAATTAATCAATTTAGTAAATAGATTCCGGCATATGTTATCTTTGCCGTATCCTATCACTTTTACTACTGTAGGTTAAAATCTGTCAGGAACTTGAGACTGAATTTACCCCTTTTCCTGACTTGAATAAGTTCTTTTCAGTAGATAATTTTTGTAAAAACAATATATTGGTTGGTGCAACATAGAGTATTATTTTAAAATCATATCAAATGGATGAGATTGAAATCAGTTAGTAATGAGGAGTAAACTTATCCCATTTAATGAACATGTTCCAATTAAGGAGAAAAGTCAATGGAGAATTTGTGAATGTGGCAGTGAATCTCTGGGCTCCATAGCCCATAGAATTAGTTAGTTCCATGGTGACTTCCGTTTAAATAATGTTCATCCGATTTTTGTGTAGTGTGGCACCAATGTTTCTTTCAGATAGAATGTTCCGGGGGCACACTTAGTATTCCGGAGGGCACTGCTGGTACTATCCTATTTATTATGATATTATAGAGGTACTATTTTGGTCTCCTCCGGGTGGCACTCTCACAGCTCCGGGGGGTAAGGCAGTGCCCCCCAAAGAGACATGTCTGGAAGAAACACTGTATGGCACATACTTTCTCAGAAACCTCCCATTCACCTCGACACTTGGAATTGAATTTGATAATGAAGGAGTAAATTTAACGATTCAAACCCAATGTAAGATATAGGCAAGGTAGGAAATCCAGACATTGTTGACAACGTCTAAGCAATGCATACAACCCCCAGACATTCTCTACAATATCTAACAAACTTTAAGCTAAATACATGTAGGATGTAGTGAATATAGTATAGTATAAATATAGTAAAAATGAATTATGTTCTTTCTCACACAATTTGTTCTCTTAAAGTAATGAAGTAAAGTAATTAATATGAAGTAAAAGGCATAATATTATGTAAAAAAATCTTGACAATGATTTTTGGATATTAAATAAATTATAAATTGCTGCAATAACCCATAATCACATAACTTGCCTTATCAAAGAAACCTCAATTCACTGTTTCGAATAAATTTATTACCTTCTGCTAATGAAAATATATAAAAAGGAAACTGATTACGTTGTACTTTACTTCGTCACACTGTTGTTTAGAAAATTCCTTCTTTCTTTTATGAAGTTGCAAGAACAGAAAATTCTTCATATGAAACTTATAAGTTTCCTTCAGTAACAAACTAATAAATTTAGTTTTTCTTATACATCATTTTATGATTTGGACCGCTTGAATACCAATTGAGGTAATTTTTTAGAATGGATTTTTTTCCGGGAAAGAACTTCGAAATTCATATATATTTTATTGCTGCAACCAAAAACATAGTAATGAAGTTTATTTTCTAATACTGATAGTGAATAGAATTCATTTCATGTGATTTACATGAATGTTGAAGTTCAAAGTTCGTTAACAACTTGGTATCCAAATAGTTCATTTGTATACTAACGTGTTTAATTGTACAGTTCGCCACCTTTATCACTTGATATGGAATATCGTGTTTTTGTTTCTTTCCCTGAATACATCTATCCTCGACTAAGCATTTTTGTAATCTTACGTATCAATTCATTTCGTACAAAGGGACCACAAAGAAAATGAAATAAAAAAGTAAAGAAATGACTGAATCATATGTTTTCTTCGCAAAATGTCTATTAAATAATTTGGAATTCTATAGTATTATCAAAATGAAATGTTAACGAATTTCCAGGTTTAAAAGGGAGGCACATTAGCTCAATGGAAGATAACTCATCTCTGATGTGAGGGGTCCCTGGTTCGGTCCCAAGCCACGTGAGTTTGTGATGTGCAACGTTGTGTCCGTGAGTTTTTCGGGGTTATCCCGGCTGCCATATATTATCATTCCACCAATTATTCCATAATAATTCACCTTCAATAATTATCAAACGTCTATAGGGCATATCCGTGGGACGTAAAATTGAAATATTTTATTGTATTGTTTTAAAGGTTTTAAGAGGAAATACGAAGAAAGGAAAAGTTTTTCATATTTTGATATTGTTGATCCTAGACGCCATATTGTTGATTGCGTGTAGATTCAAAACAAAACAAAGAAGTCTGTGCTAGTTATACGTAGATTTTGTTAAGATTTACGTTACTTTCAGAATTTTATTTCTGTATCTACATAGAGCATTATTTTATTTACACTATGAACACCAAGTACAACTGAAGGGTAAGGGGAAAAAACAAGGAATGTCCATGTTTGTGCTTTAACGAGTGCTTTGGCGTATTTGTTGGTGATTTTTGGCACTATTTCACTGCGTATGCCATGCATGCATAGATGCAGAATGTCCATGTAAAAAGGGGCAAAAGATTTGACCAACTGGGAAGGAATAAGGAATGTCCCACGCAGAAGGGAAAAGAACAAGGATTGTCCAATGTATTTTAACTTATGATGTCTACAACGATAACGTTGTATTTTATATATTTTCTTCGTAATCAGGGCGAAGTGCTCGAACATTTTGTAGAAGAAGACGAGCAAAGAAATAATGCAGGAAATATCCGTAGATTGGTAGATTTATTTCGGTTGGTACGTTGCTATAGTGATGTAAACGGTTGTTAAGGAGATGTTAAATATATATATATATATATATATATATATATATATATATATATATATATATATATATATATATATAGAGAGAGAGAGAGAGAGAGAGAGAGAGAGTTTAAGATTGATGCACGAACAGCATTGGCTACGAACGAAGGCTACGAACGAACAGCATTGGTGAGAAAGGTCGTTGACAAAAAAAAATGTATTTATTGACCGCCAAACTTTTATGTGTGGACACTATTTGCAAGGAAGTGGAACCAATGCTAAGTAAACACATAAGTAGTTACATATAGGTTAATGAAACGGACATGGTAAACTTTCTCATATACAGTAATATGTGTGCTTAATTGCATTATTTATGAAGTGTGTGCACATGACCTGGAAAACATGGATATTTTGTCCCACCCCCATCCTTTGTTATCTTTATCAATCTGTGTCACCTGTCACACAAGTAAGGACTTTTCATTTTTTCCTTAAGGGTACTGGTACAAAATGGTACATCAATATAAAAGATTGCTGCAGGTCGAAAATATGCTGATTTTTCATAACAGCTTGAAGAATGTTTAGCAGCAATTCAGTCGGGGAAAGTGTCGCAAAAAGAAACAGAAGCTCACTTCTAAACAGGTCGTTCCACCATAGAAAGAAGATTATAGAACAGATCAAGGCAGAATCCGGGCCATTTGAAAGTGTTCACTCAAGAAGGAGAATTAGCCTTCGCTAGTCATCTTGATAAAGTTTCTGATTTAGATTCCTCGTTGATTAACTTGATTTCAGATTTATTGTGAAGTCCTATTTAGCCATGCATGGGAGAACTGTCATTGCTTTCTAAGACAAACTTCCAAGTCGAGATTGGGTGAAGTTATTTTAGAAACTGCATCTCCAGTCAACGACTAGATTCGCTGCTAATATAGATAGGGCTCGTGCAGCTGTAGAAGAAAACGTAATCAGTCATTATATTTGAGAGACCTCTTAACATGTTCTCTTTGTGGTTTGCAGTAAATAAAAAGTGTAGTTCATGGAACACCTACGTCCTACTTAGCTTCAGGGCAGATTTCAATGGTTTTCTGTGGGAGAATATGGGGTGGGTTCAAGTAGCCCGAACGCGATTCTTACTTGGACTCATTTTTTTTTTTTTTTTTTTTTTTTACAAGAATCGCCTGTGCTTTGTTTTCAATATATGTAACTAAAACTGTCCTTGATATGTACAATAAAGCATGTAGTTCCACTTAATATGGATTATGACAATAACTTTTGAGTTTTCGTGGATGAAAACAGGCCGAAAGAGCGAATTTATTGCAAAATTGGGTCCAAGTAGCCCGCATCTACGGTACTCAATTGAGTATTCTTACAATGAGTTCAAGTGCGAAGGAAAATACTAGTGATGTGCTGCAAAAAACGAGTAAAAAGAGAAAAAAGACAGGAAGACTGTCTGACGTTATGAAAAAACTTCGCCTGCAATCGCACGAGGTAGGTGAGAACTGCAATTGCAAGAGATTGAAATGCTTTGATGCCACTTCAGCCGCAGAACGACAAGGAATAATTAATGCCTTCAATGAATTTAGTACGATCGATGCACAGAATTCGTACCTTGCTGGCATGATATCGTTGGTTCCAGTTGCAAGACGACGATCGCGGAATCCTGCTAATGCCATGTATCACGATGTATCTTTCTGCTACAAAGTACGAATTAAGCGACATGAAACAACAGAAGAAGTACCCGTGTGCTTTAAAGCTTTTCTATTAATGCATGGCGTTACGAAAGGGAAATTAGACACATTCAAAAACATCTCAAAGAACATGGTGTACCTCCAGTTGATCAAAGAGGTAAACATTCATCCAAACATCGCCAGTTGGACGAAGATGCGAACAAAGTTAGGGAGCACATTGCATCATTTAAAGGACGCTGTAGCCATTACAACTTGCATGACTCCAAGAAAATATACTTGAGTGAAGATTTGAATATTTCGAAAATGTATGTTATGTTCTGTGATAAGTTCACCAATGTTCGCGTCTCTTACGATACATACCGCAAAATAATCAACACAAATTTTAATATCTCCTTTGGCTACCTACGTACTGATACGTGCAGTAGTTGTGACGAGTTTACAGTGAAAATTATAAGTCTTGATTCAATTATTGACGCGAAGCAGATAAGAGAATTGACAGTTCAAGACAGGTTGCAAAATCTAGAGCCCAAGTCTTCTATGATAGGAAGAGATCTGCGCGCATCATGTCACGGACCAAATATGGTATGGAGGCCATTTCAATTGATTTCCAAAAGAACATTTCACTGCTTAACATTCCGACAAATGAGGTCTACTACATGCGACAATTGTCAATGTGTTCCTTTAATGTGCATTCACTGTCATCCAACCATTCTGTTCTCTTCACATATTCTGAGTTCATTGGGAAGAAAGGTTCAGACGAAGTTTCACGTTTTTTGTTCTACTTCTTTTTTTAATTTTCTGTACAACAACGTAAGACATGTTAATATATTTTGTGATTCCGCTGGAGGTTAAAAAAAACTTTACAGTTGTGCGCTTTCTGCACTATCATATTCACGATGTCAAGAGACTAGATTCAATACACGTTACTTTCCCTATAAGGAGGCACTCTTATTTGGAATGTGACAAAACATGGGTTTAATTAATCAAAAGTCAAGGATGGAATTACCAGAAAATTGGATCGCAATTCTTCAGAATGCAAGAAAGAAGCCGGAGCCCTTCAAAGTTGTTGTTGTGGAGTAAGATACTATTAAAGGATGGACACTATTTTTTTTTAAGATAAATTCGTGAAGAAATGTCCCTTTCCCCTCCAGCAAATTAGGCAGGTGAAAATATCAAGCGACAAGCCTGGATTGGTTTTTCATCGCAGTACTTATAACGGCGCTTGCCTGAGCAACCCCATCGCTTCAAGCAAGATAGGACGTTCTAACAGCAACATCCTCGAAAAAGAAAATTTTGAGATTCCTACACAAGCCTACAACACCCTTCTTCCTATTTACAAACCAAAGTACACTGATCTTCAGATTTTGAAACGATTTTTTGACCCTAGAAGCCAAAGATTTTACGAGACTCTACCACATTAGCAGCAGTGAATTAGGCATTTCTGATCGTTACATACCATATTATGTGACATTCCTTGTTCTTTCCGCAAATGTTCGGGACTTTACTTTGCAAATCAATAAACATACATTTTTCCAGTTGCAGTATTGTTCTGATTAAGCTTCCTGGTAAAGGAATGGACAGTAACTTTTAACTTTATTAAGTGATCGTTCGTGTAATTCAACCCTATTCATTTTGTACCGGTTTTCAATATTAAAAAGCAGTTTTCTCGAAAATGTAATTTTTTGACATTCCTCCTTTTTTCCCCTTACCCTTCAACTGGATTAATCAGTTAACAGAACTCAAGAAAGTTCCTTCTACACATCGTAAGGGGCCATTTGACAAATTAAAAATCAGGATTTGTTTACGTTTACCAGTTTTAGAAAATCCCGAACAAACATTTATTGATCCCGTACGCGCGATCAGAAGTGAAAATATCGTTATTAAATTATTTTTATCCACAACTAACTTGCACCCTTAATCTCTTAAAAATCATAGAGAGGTATGCATGTTTACTAATTTATTAAATTGGCTTGGTCAAAACTGGAAGATATTAACAAATCAATACCTGTGATTGGTCGAACGCTGCCCAAGATATTTTAAAGAGAATATAAGTATTTTTATATTTCTAATGTAAGATAGCGTTGAACAAACACAAAGACTCGATTTTCCCAGCCTTCAATGTTTATGAGGCGTATTGACGTACCGTAAATCGAAAATATATAATTCATGCACTGCAAATATTAACGTATAAGAAACTTTTTTTTTATTATACAAAATTTAATTTACAAACATTGTTTTTAATGGTAACAATATATTAGTTAACTATTTGTTAAAACCTATCTTCAATTCAAAAATACATAATAAACAATGGTAAATAATAAAACAACAAAATAGAAAATAAGCGTAACTTATTTCGAAATTTTGAGATGCTTAATAAACTTTAGCATTTCTTTCTTTTGGTTACCAAGACTAAAATTATACCAGCCAAAGACTTTATTGAAATATTTAGGGTATGGTCAACAGGACAAAAGATTGAGAAAAGACAGTTACATAAGAAGGAACGTAACACTGCGTCGTCACCAAGTCAAGTGCAACCAATTAAATTGAGACATCTAATATTGATGGGACATTTCTGAAATAGGAAATCTGCGGGGGTAGAGGGAGGATGTGCATAAATATTTAGTTAGAAAATATCTATGAAAAGGACCTCCAAATAAATCGAGAAGAAAATGAGATGATTATATTTAAGATGTGAGCAAAATAGATAATACTGATCCTCATTAGGTTGGTATAGCACAAGATAGGGCCTACTCGGATTTGGTTCTTCGTTTTTATACCTTCGATTTCCATAACCTATAGAGTTAATTAAAATAACGGCTCATATAAGTAGAAAATAAATAAGGCACTTTATTACAACTAATAAGATACATTTTATTTTTTTCTTTGCAGGTAAGTGCTTGCCTAATTAGAAGGAGAAATGGATTTATCATCTGTATGAATACGTATATCTAATAGTGTATTTTTACACAATATACAATATACCTTGGTATCAAGGATGGTAAGTAAAATACTAATTTCTTTAATTCTTACAACGTACAGTGTGTCTTGCATATATAAACATAAAAATTATGTTCATTGTATATACATTGTATCTTGATTTGTAACAATTGTAAAGTTAACTTCTGCATAAACTCTATGTCTGACGTGAGAGAGTGAACGTGTATTTTCGTCTTCGGCTAAGAGTGTTATAAAGAAGGAAGGCGCGGTTTTCGTATTGGGATGGATAACAGTTTCGAAACAATGTAGCAGTTTGTAATGTCTGTTTCAAAAGTACACAGACATTTTCTTTCTCGATTGATACTGATGCTGATTATACATACGTAGTCAAACGCCAAGACGATGTCTCACTGCGAAAGAAGCAAACAGTACGTAGCGGAAAACAAAAGATGATGAAACAAGATAGTGAAGTTTCTGTTCAAACTTTACAAATCTTCCTATTACAGATACTTGTGGGATTCCCTTATGCTACAAGTAAACATGTACTGTCTTTACTTCACCTGTGTTCTCAAATGTCTCTTACCATCCCAGGAGTAGTTTGGCGGGTCGTAATAAAGAAGAAAAAGGAATGGGAACCGAAAAATGAGGTTGACAGTTTTTAGCAGCCCGGAATTATTTGTCATTTATAAAGTGAATTGAGCGCAGTGATAGTTTCAGACAATGACCTGGGGGTATTTCCCCAGGACCTGCGAAATTTCCCATCCCTAGGCTATAGATTCTATCGTGATCAATGTAGACAACGTTTTTTTTTAATACTACTTCTCCTTCCCCTTGTTGAAAGTCCCTTCCCTTGGGGAAAACATGAAATCACTAATTTGTTGAACAGAAAAGGGAAGAAAAGAACTGGGACAGCTAGGTTTTTGTCACAATCCTGGTTAGCTATTTTACACCCGCCTTCTGTTTCTTCATCTCATTGATACTAATTCAAATTGTCGGTATTAGACATAATAGTTTTCCTCCACTTTGCGTAAGAATTGATAGCATTATCAATCAATTTGAAACTGTTCTATTTTGCAATGTAATGAATACGGGAACTGAAAATTATAATTTCTATTTGGGAAGTAAACCATATTGAAAAATTTACTAAAAGCTATTGCGTCTTGCCTTCTCTGCTGCGGGCGTTCATGAATGGGCATTGTTTCACGATACTATTTCACCTAGTATTCACTATATCTAGTCAGCTTGGCTATCCAAATACTATACTAGCGAACCGTTTATTTGTGTTCGCAAGTTTTCTGGACTTAGTGGAAAAAATATCTCGTTTGCCGTGCGTACTTACAATGGAAGTCTTCCTTTCATTGTTAAACTTGCTTTCCTTCTACTCCGAAACAGATGAAACTTTTTATTACTTCTCTAACTTTGACAAAGGGCTATTGTTTGCAACCATTGTATGATCATACATACCTTTTCCGCGGAAAAACTAAGGTATGCTTTTATTCCAAAAGCTCCTTTTCTTTAAAAATAATTGAAGTAAGCACAAAAATAATATTAAAAAAAATATGAACTATCTTCTCGTTCCAAGAGTTTCTGGTGTTTGCTTGACAAGCACAATCGAGGCAAAGCAAGCAAACCTGGCAGAAGCATAATATAAGATGCAGCGTTCCGTCTTTTCATGTTCCTAACCATACTAGATAATATTTATCTTTCACATTATGAATTATTTCTTTTGCTATGATCTCTGCATTAATATTTATCCTTTGTTCTATGTAGAGAATAGCCACTGTAAGCAAGTTTCATTTTTTATCATACTGGAGGAAAAGAGAAATAAGTGAAAGAGACAAAAAGAAAAGGAAAGGGATTATTTTTTAATTTAAAAATTCGATTATGTTTACTCTTGTTTAAACACACATTATCTTAATAAATATATCAAGCGAACGAGTTGGCCGTAGTGTAAAACTACGGTAGATTTACAAACGATGGGAATTCAATACTCAAACTTGAAGTAGTACATATATAACTACTGGTTGCAATAGATCAATGAGATCAAAAATATAATATGCTCCTCGGACGCTGATCCATATGAAAAAGCCATTACTCGCTATGCTTTACTGTTTCTGTTCTTTTAGAGATAAAGGTTGAAACCGAAAATCCTTAATTTGAATCATTTCTGGATTGATTAGATGGTTAAGGGAGAAGATTAAACCTACTCTTGGGAATCTGAATCCATTACCAGAAACTGCATCTCGATATCTCTTACTGTTTTCGCTCTACGGAAATCAGTGTTGAAACCGGAAGTTCGTAGTAGTAAATTTCAACCACTTCCGGTTTTGTAGAGTGTTGCGTGTTATGATAGTATGTACCCTTGGGACCCTGAATCGATTGCAGAAAACCACTTGTTGCTATCTATTATCATTCTTGTTTTATCGTGATAAATGTTAAAACCGGAAATGATTAATTTTAACTATTTCTTGGTCCACTAGAGGGTTAAAGGAGAAGGTGGAACCTACTCTTTGGAAGCTAGATTGATAGCAAAGATCCACATCTTGATATCATTTCTGCCCTATGAAAAAAGTATTAAACCGGCGGTATTAGTACATTTCAACCGCTTCCGGCTTTCGTAGTGTTGCGGGTTGTGACGATATGCTCTCTTGAGATACGAAATCGAAGCAGCTTTCTGCTCTCTATTATCATTTTTGTTCTATATCGATTAGTATTGAAAAAGAAAAGGGTTAATTTTAACCACCACTTCCGGTTTTAGTAGAGGATTAATGAAGATGGAACCTATTCTTGGGACGCTGAATCGATTGCAATAAAAACCGCATCTCGATATATCTTATCGCTTTTGCCGTGATAGGAAATACCGCTCGACTAAAGGACGGACAAAGCCATTTTGTAAGACCTCTGACACTTATGCAAAGCATAGTTCGGAAGGCTAATAAAAACTAATAGCAGTTTCACGTGTACACTACATGAACGACTTTGGTTTATATGATATGATATTTTCTCAATTATTATTCAATCAATTCTGGCTTTAGTAGAAAGATTAGAATGGAGATGAAATATAAACTTGGGACGCTTAATTGAATACAGAAAACAGTTTCTCGGTATGTGGAAGGTGTTGGTTTCTACCACTTCCAGTTTGAATAGCGAGTTAAGGAAAAAGATGGTACCTATTCTTAGACTACAAAATCGATTCCACAAATTCTTGGTATCTCTTAGCGATTTTGCTCTATTCAGATCAATATTGAAATCGAAAGTAGTAGTGAATTTCTATCATTCTCTGATTTAGTAGAGAATTAAGAACGAAATGTGTTTTTGAGACGATTAATCGGTTGTAGGTAACTTTTCCCTCTGTCTATCACCGTTTCTACTTTATAGCGATGAAAGTTTAAAACAGGAAGTGGTTGATTTTCTGCTACTTCCGGTTGTAATTGAGAGATTATAGTGCAGATAGAATATATTCTTGGGACGCTTAACCGATCGCAGAAAACCGTTTCTCGATACTGTTTTCACTCTATAATGATGTAAGTTAAAACCAGAAGTGGTTGATTTCTGTGATTTCAGGTTTTAATAGAGAGAGTAGAGTGGAGATGGAAAGATTCTTGAGACGCTTAGTCGATTGTAGAAAACCGTTTATCGATATCCTTTACTATTTTCACTCTATAATGATCAACTTTAAAACCGGAAATGGCTCTTCCTGCTACTTCCGGTTTTAGTAGAGAGATTAGAGTACAAATGGAATATATATTTGGACACTTAATTGATTACAGAAAATTGATTCTCGCTATCTATTACGATTCTCATTCTAATGCTATCAACGTCAAAACCGGAAGTGATTGATTTGTCATACTTCTGGTTTTAGTAAAGGATTAAGCGGGAAGATGATTCCTATTCTTAGAATGCAAAATCGATTCCGAAAAGCCGCTTCTCGCTCTACCTTATCGTTTCTTGATTTACGCAAATCAATATTGAAACAGGAAGTTGCAGTGGATTTCTACCACTTCTCGTTTTAGTAGAGAGTTAAGGATGGAGATTAAATGTATACTTGAAACGCTTAATCGATTGCTGGCAATCGCTTCTCTTCTCACTCTCTTCTTCCATTTTGGCTGTATAATGATCAATGTTAAAACCGGAAATTGGTAATTTCTACCAATTATAGTTTGAGTACCGGTTTCAAAAAGAACTTTTGATCCTCTATAGTTAAGAAAATGATGATAATTGCTCAAATAATTTTTTGAGATTTTTTTTCTTCCGAACCGACGGACAATGAAAATATAAAAAGGAATTTTTCTAAGCAAAACTCTTTTAACACTTTTGGCCCTGACGGTAGCATATATGTACATTATATTTTAAGCTGGAGGATTCAAAATGGCTGGCACCAGAGAAGTAGCGGAAAGTGATTTAGACAAGTTTAAAGAATAGTAACATGAAAACCCAACCATTGTGAATCATCCAGAGTAATTAAATTAATCTTAAAATGTGTAAAATATTACAGTTATAAAATTATGGTGATCCGTCCAAACAATAAGAGACACCAGTTAAAATAGACTTGTTATATACCTCCATGTTCTTTTTCCAATAATTGGGATTCTACTTTATCTATGAAACTCTCTAACTAAATTTCTGTTATAGGCCTATTTTAAAATTTGATTTGAGTTTAGCATCCCTTTCAGCAGCGGGAAATACGAAACGTGGACCTGCAGCTTAATGTGCGATCTGAACTGCATGAGCTCCCGCCGGGAATCGAATCCGGCTTCCCACGCCAAAGGTGTGTACGTTAAGTGCTACGAGGGAGCTTATATTTTTAAAATAATGCTAGTGCTTCTAACGTTTCCAAAAAGAATTCACTTTCTTTGAAGTATAAAATAAGAATTTACTTTTTAAAAATCCTTAATTACAATTTAATCTACTTATGTTTATTAAGGAATAATCCGAAATTGCAACAATATTATTAAAATCATTCATAAAAATTATATTTTTTACCGCTAAATTGTATAATTAAGAAAACAGTCAATGAAATCCCTAAATTAAAAAAGAAGGACTGGAAGAACTTATTACAAAAGACACGAAAGTTTTATTAGTAGTTATATTGTACTCAAAACGATCCATAGTAGGGGAACGTGGGGCATAACGGGGTAGGGGGGCATAACGGGGTATCGGTATTTTTCGAACTGTAATTTACTGTAATCTAGCGATAAGTACCTAAACAAGATTCTCAAGGACGAAGGGCTGTCGCGCTTTAGTAGCGTTCTTATCAGTCAAAAAGGAACAGTGCTGTGTGTCAGTTCTTTGTTTTCGTGCTGTGGCATATAAGTATTGGGATTTTTCTTTTGTCAAGATAAGGCAAGTTACTTATTGCATACTTTTAAACTATTGATATGTTGAAAGAATATTTCTTCTGTGTTTGTTGTGTGTTTTTGAGGTTTACGGATTGTAGATTATAACAGAGATACTCGTTGATTTAACACTACAGCTCATCTGGGGCAAAACGGGGTGGGGCAAAACGGTATTGTAACCTCCCCATTTTGCCCCATTACCCCATTATGCCCCGTAAGAGTATCGATTGTGTAGTTTACTGTCCAGCTTGAAACATTTCTTGTTAATACTGGGATTGCATAAGGTCTTGTTTGCTGTCATTTTAGGATGGTTCGCACATATAAAAGAAAATCAACGATGGAAAGTTGGGAGGAAGAAAATATGAAGGCGGCCATCGAGAGTGTAATACGTGGTGAAATGGGATATTATAAAGTTTCCCGACAGTTCAACGTTTCCCAGACTATGCTGGAGCGGCTTTGTAACAAGGAACGAGAAAACCTTGGATCTTTCCAGAAACAAATGGGATATTTCAAGCCTGTGTTTACCTATGAACAGGAGTGCGAGTTAGTCGATTATTTAGTGAAAATGGAGAAGCGACTTTTTGGTCTAACTGGCAATGAACTGAGGGGGAATTAGCGTTTCAATTGGCAGAAAGAAACAAAATTCAACAATTCCCTTTCAACAAAGAAGAAAAAAGGCTGGAATTGACTGGTTAAGAGGATTTATTAAGCGTCACCCTGAAATAGCACTTCGTAAACCAGAATCTACATCAGGAGCTCGCGCGATGGGGTTCAACAAGGTAGCTGTTTCCAACTTTTTTGAGTTTTTGGCTGGAGTCATTGATGAACATCATCTCTCTGCAGAAAATATTTATAGTGTAGATGAAACCGAAATAACCGTGAATCCTAAAGGACATACAAGGGTTGTCGCAGAGAAAGGAAAACGTTAAGTTGGAGCTGTAACTTCAACAGAGAGAGGAGAAACGGTTACTGCAGTAATTTGCTGTTCAGCTGCTGGAACTTACATGCCACCTATGATGATTTACCCTAGAGCAAGGATACAGCAGGAATTTGAGATGGGCCTTTCACCTGGATCATGGGCAGAAGTTAGTGCTACTGGATGCATTACAAAAGAACTCTTTCTCAAATGGTTCAAGAAATTCCTAATGTTTTCAGGAATGTCTCAAGTAAACATGTTCTTCGTCTTCTGGATAGTCATGGCGCACACACTAAAAACTTGGACTTAATTGACATGGAAAGAGAAAATGGAGTAGTTTTGCTTTGTCTGCCTCCTCATTACTTTCACCGACTTCAACCCCTTGACGTCGGCTTTATGAGGCCACTCAGCAAGTTCTATGAAGATGAGATTAGAAAATGGATTAGATCCAATTACCCAAAAGTTGTTATGTATAAGGTTCGAATACGCAGTTTTGTTTAAGTTTTTCATGCTCAACTTCAAAGTCTGTTTATGTTGATTTGATGTCAGGAAATATTAAGATTTAACTGACAATAATTCGATGTAATCTGCATAAACTTTGTAGTACAATTCCTAATGATCACATTTTTTTATTTTTCTTAATAATGCCTAATTCAGAATGTACCTTATACTTTTTGAAGTAATTATCAGTATTTTTTTAAAAAAGAGTACTCATCTTCTGTTATATTTGATTATTGAATCTAATAAATATTTCATAAAATTCAAGTTGTGTTGTATAATAGTAATCATATATTGTTGTTTTATAATGATAAGTCTATATTAGAGCTGGATATTATAGATGTAATAGTGTACGGGGCAGTATGGGGTAGGGGCATAATGGGGTTGACTGAAATCCAATGTTCCATTATGCCCCACGTAGGGGGCATAATGGGGATAAGAGCCATTTTTGGAATAAGCTAAGCAAAAAGGTCCAAAACAATATTTTTGAAAGGATTTGCTGGTTGAAATATTACAAGAAATGTCCAATGTGTCTACCACAAAAAAATTACTGCAATTGAGATATTGGTTACCAATTTAGAAAAGCAAATATCTTAGCTACCCCATTATGCCCCACGTTCCCCTATATAACTAGCAAAATCTCGTACGTGTTACTGCAGGAAATAGTTTGTGCTGTTTCTTCTGTACTTTTCATGTAGAATTCAACTATACTAAAAGGTTCGCACGAAATTCTAACACTTCGTATCACCTTTGTACCACTGCTTCCACTTTCTTCAATTTTAGGTCGAACATCAAAAAGGCTGAAACATTTATTTAATTGTTTTAAATGAAAAGTCCAAATACTAAAGTTTAAGTTTGTGAAAATGATTTCGAAATGTATAGTTTTTATGACAATAATTGCTGTTCTTTACTTCTCCTTTCATCATCGAATTTCCAAAAATCCTTCGTTACTGTTATTTTACGTCATATGTTCTATGCACTGTACAAATTTCACGTTTCTAGCTTCAACAGTTTAGCCTGGGTGTTGATCAGTCAATCAGGACGTCTTTTATATATAGAGAGAGATACTGAAGTTTAAAACTACTTAAATTTAAATTTACTTCTTCTGTGTGATATCTAAAATATTCTGCTACTTCAAATAAAAGTAATTTCAACAGTAAACATATATGAAAATTAACACCTCAAAAGAATTTCTAACCCTACGAATTCGTGCAAAACCAAATTAATTTTTGCTGTCAATCTCTCGAAAGAAGTTTACATATATATATACCTATATCAAGTCTAAGCAGCACATTTTAAACAGATAGAAAGTACCACTATCATGAGGAAGAACACTGTTAGTAAGTTTTTGTTTTTGAAAGAAAGTTATCTCGTTTTAGCACAATACCAGTTTATATTATTAATAAAAAAAAACATGAGAAAAATATGGAACATAATTGATCTCTGGACCACAAGGACTTGCTAGAGTTCTAAGACCACGATTGGATGAACGGTCTAGGAAAACGACAGGATCAGATTTCTCACCAAGTTCTCGCCAGTCTAGCAGCTGATTTTTTGTTTGCTTCTTTACTTCCTCGCTCGTTCGCTTTCTGGGTTATCTGTTTGTTTAGCGTGAAGCACATGGAATCATTATCGATAGGCTGTATAGTAGGTTTACATTATTTCATTCATCACATATAAACAAAACCTTTCTTAATACTAGTATCTCAATTACTCCGCACAACATTTCTTGATTCTAACAATTTTCTTACATTAATGTAAAAACGAATCTGTAAGAACACATAGTTGCAGTCATCAAAAGATCCTACCCGATATGTTACGTGTAGATGCTGACAGAAATATTTCTATTAAACAAATAGTAATATTTGTTTTGTTACTAATCCAATACGTATACCGCATCAGTTAGAGCACGCACGATTGAGATTCATAAGTTTAAGCTTTTAATTCATCATTATTGTCAACTTTGACTAGATCACTGACGCGGTTTTTCCACTGTAAATAAATCCGAAGAAACGGGGTGTGTCTTACATGCCAATACAGAGATTTTGACAGGAAGAGAATGTCTACAATGTTCATAAGTTCTACTAATCCTGCAGTTTATTTATGATGTGAAACAGCGTTAGAGTTTCGGACTGTTTAGCTAAATAGTAGTAAATGTCTGCTAATACGAGGGCAATTCAAAAATTATCTACACTTTTCATTCTACAGTTCATTTAAATGAAGGTTATACTATGCACATCATTATTCTACGTAATCTCCCTCCTTATCAATGCACTTGGCCTAACAGTCAACGAGCTTACGTATTCCTTTCAAATAAAAGATTTTCGGTTGTTCGTGAAGCCACTTATGCACCGCATTTTGCACTTCTAAATCTGAGGGCGTTTCCACTGCATACTCTGGAACTTTGATTCTGGCTCATAGTGATGAACCCATGTTTCATCACCGGTGACTATTCTGCTTTAAAATGCATCACCTTCGTTGTTGAAGCGAGTGAGTAAGCGTTGACAGACCCTAACACGAGTGAGCTTGTGTTCTGCAGTAAGCTTTCTTGCTACCCACCGTGCACAGACTTGATGAAAACCGAGCTCGTCGTGGATGATTTGATGAGCAGAGCCATGACTGATGTTCAAAGCAGCTGCTACCTCATCCATAGTGATTTGCCAGAACCATCTCTTGAGCTTGCTGAATGTTGTTATTTGTAGTGGAGGTTGATGGCCGTCCTGCTCCCTCTTCATGCGTTACACTTGTTCGACCACTTTTAAACTTCTCGAGCCACAAAAACACAGTGCACTTCTCCCGTATTGCGATGATAGTCTGCGATGAATGTCTGACCTTTTGACATCCTCCGACCAGAGGAATCGGATCACTGCTCGTTGTTCCTCTTTGGTGCAAACTTCTAATCGAGCAGCCATGATATATCTGCAACAGAAGGAAGAAAAATGGAGGAATTAAGATCACACTTTCACAGCATTACCACAACAGTATAACAATAAAATATGCGTGGACAGAAGACAAAGTGCACAATGTAAGAAAAGTTATGACAAAAGTGTAGATAATGTTTGACTCGCCCTCGTAAATACCAGTAAGCCGTTTCAAATCACGTTCTTTTCCTTCAAGAATAGCAAATATAATATATTAATATACAGTGAAAAACTATTTAGCCTTAAAAAATGAATGCAGAAAACGAGACAAGTCTTGCACTATGCCAAATACAATATTTAAGGGTCTTGGCTGACCTTCCTCTACTATTATTCATTTTTAATGACTAATTTAAAGAAGATGGAAAATGTCGAAAATTTAGAAACTGAGCTGTACTATGTGTAAGACGCTACGGCGTGAACTAACAATTATTTTCAAGACTTTTTATATAGTATAGAAATTTGAGTGAATCTTGAACAAAATATGTCGTCATAAACTGAGCACAAAGATTTCTTGTCTATAAGAAAACTTTATTTAATATCATTTTATAGATATATATTTAATATTGTTTATTTAATTTTCTTCATTGTCTTTAAGTTGTTCATTATTTTCTTTGTTAAAACAGAAAAAAAGAAACAATGGATGCGGAAAGTCTTAACAGATTGTTTAAGCGTTACAGATGAAATTTAATATATAAATAGGAAGTAAATTTATTCGATCTCATTACAAATTGAGATCACCTTATCCATCTAATGACCCTACCAAATCTCCAATATACTTACATGTCGCTTGTTATAAAGAAGACTGCGATCTAAGTCATCGAATTTTGGGTGAATGAAAGTCCATTGTAAAAATAAAATAAAATAAAACTAAAACACCACACAGCCATGAAGGATATTCACCTCGAGCTAGTTTCTGAAATCATAACTGCCACCAACATTGAATATAATATGGTTTTCTCCGCTGGTCAACCATCCTACGACTACTACTGACCAGACTCCGCATATTGACTCTCTTGACTTCGTGTAGAGTAACTATACGTCCTGATTTATCTGTTCTAATTTTGGAAATACGAAAAATTGTCCCAATTTGTATAGAAGAATATTTTAGAAAATATATTTCTTGTCACTACAAAACAGTACCACTAAGTTTTATTGTAATATACGATGTGTTCATTATGTAGCACTGTTTTACTGTATTACTGTGTTCAGAAGTACTCAATAAATGTTTTGTTTCACATTTTCCCTTTTAGAACTTTGTTAATTTATTCCAAAATAAGTTTTTGATGCTACCTTTTTTCTCTTTAACCTAAGCTTAAAATTTAATTCCTGAAATTATGGTCACCCTTATTAATGAAATTATGGGCAGACCAATGAAGGTAGTAGGTATTGTTTCAATAATTTAGGTATATACGTATGTTATTTAGTATATTTAACACCCCCCCCCCACACACACCATAATATATATATATTTTATATCCCCGAAATGCTTTCCAAATAACCAGCACGCATTGCATATAAGTTTCTGTGGCGAAGGAGATCAGCAAATTTACACGTTTGTAAGTTCCAGCAACTGCATTATTCGACAACTTCTTTCGTATAACGTTCCTTCTGTTTTCGCATCAAATCATACTCAGCCATACAGATATGCGTTACCATTCAAATAAAATTTCACCTTTTTTTAGTCACTACCGTGTCATCCTTACAAACAAATGTTTCAACCACACCATACCTATTTGTAGCGTAGCCTTAATTTGCGAATTAGAGTTCTCATTTGAACTTTCACAATTACTTTTCACCCCACTCACATACAGAGCACAGGGAGATATTATTTTTGCAATATTTGGATTTCTTTCTATATATTATGGCAATTTTACTCTAACATTTTTATCTCTGTTGCATCATTCTCGAACCATGGAACGCATCCGTGGTTTTCCTATTTAATTTTCGTTATTTTCATTTATCTCTAACCGTATTCATATTACGGGCACTAGACGTTTTCTTAGACACAGTCAGCATGTCTTGGCGATCATTTTGAAAACGGTATCTCATGTCGAAAACTATGTTTCGGCGACCTTTTGAGAACACTGCCATTCAACCTCAATCGTTTTCTCCTGCAAGATGTTACTATTTGAAATTATGAAGTTAGCCCCCAAGACCCCTTCAGGGAAGCCACTGCGATCACATCATTCAATATGCCTTTTGATATTTACGTATTTCAATTTTGTTCCATTCATTTATTTTCCATGCATTCATACTACCGGTACTGAAGTTTCCGAACCATATCATGGCGGCCATTTTGAAACTGGTGCTCCATATGAAACATCTTTTGGTACAGCGTTACTTAGTTTTCCAAATAGGGGGCACGGTGGATCAGTGGTAGAGCGTTCACCTCCGGTGCTTGGGGTCCCTGGTTCGATCCCAGCTCGCACCGTGTGGAGTTTGTGGTGGACAAACACCGTGCTCGTGGGTTTTCTCGAGGTTCTCCCGTTTCCTCCCACTTTCTTCATTCCACCATTTCATTCATTTCTCATAATCACTGTCTCCTTTAGCCTAACCGGCATAACCGTGGGACGTAAAACTCAAAGATTTCATTTCATTTCATTTTAGTTTTCCAAGACCTTTCGAACGAGGTATTACTCGACCTATGTTCCTATTTGACATTTCAAAGTTACCTCCCGTTACCCCCATTTACGGGGGGAGAGGAGGGGTACTTTTGGCAGAATTGGTTTTCCCCCTTAGCAATATATAACGTGTACTTCAAACATTTCTTCTATGTTTTTTCATTTTTCAGATATTTCCGTGGATTGATTAAAATGGCCCACCCTGTATATATATATATATATATATATATATATATATATATATATATATATATATATATATATATATATATATATATATATATATATGTGTGTGTGTGTGTGTGTGTGTGTGTGTGTTACAGTTAAATCAGATATAGTACTTAATGCAAATTCAACTAAAAATTATGTTTCGATGCCTCTTTCAATCTTTAATTAATTTCCGCATTCATAGAAGAAACAAAACATTGAAAACATATTTCATAAATGGTACTTTAATATATTTTTGTAATGGTGTTCATTATATTAAAAGACAAAAAGTGTAACTTGGGTTGTCCACCGCACACACACACACACACACTCACATTTTTTTCCAGTACTTCAACGTATAATAGCAACCAATCAATATATGATATCCCAACTGACTATCGGACGTGAACCATGTTTTACTGTCGATTCTCGTTTAGTCTCCCGTGAGGCCAGACGATGTGCACTTTCCTGCTAGTCAGTCAATCGCTCACGCACGAAGCCCAATTTGATATCCAGAGTTTTGTTTGCTGCTGCGAGAGCGGGTACACACATGCACAATTACATATTCTACATACATCCAATCCCACAGAGAAAGAGAGAGGGAGAGCTGGTATTTGGACTAACTTAGTCAGAGTTCAACCAAGTTTGTCTCTAATTTTCCGATGAAAACAAGCTTTGTTCTCTAATCGATATGTTTAGTTAGCGATATACTAGTAATTAGGTAAATCATTACTATTAATGATGTTCAAAATAAGAAAAGCGTGACCAAAGAAATCTACAAAATGATGATTAGTATTTATTTAAGACAACCGGAAACAAATGCTTTAATCACTATTTATAAATTGTTATCTGTCAGATATGCAAAACAGTAACACATCAAGATGTGTTTTATGGCGTACGCCTGTCAAATCCATCTCTCTTGAAGGCGAGATAGTGTGATGGGCGATGGCTTATACTTACTCTGAAGATTGAACTTGCATTGGACTCGGTCCCTGATCGTTGTTCAGAACCCAACATTGTCCTTTATAGCTTTGAAGTTGCACAAGAATGTAAACTACCATACAAAGACCCATTTAATTCATGAAATTTGTCATTCAGATCTTAAAGGAACGCGGAAAGACGATAGTTTTGTAAAACTTTGTGTTGTTAGTTTTCAATAGATTCATTGAATTTTCGTTGAATTTTCTTTGATGTTTTCTGAGTAAAATCTAACAAAAAGCTCGTTTACCGTAAAGGTTTCCAAATTTACTCAAAGAAAACTAAACTTATGACAAACTATGATATTCGTAAATGTCAAACAACAAACTAATAAAAGATCTGCTCTGTTTCAACTCAGTAAAACACACTGAATAACTCTTGCAACTCTATATATCGATAAACAGATGCTTCTTATATATAATATAAGACACTGTAACTCAAAATTGAGAGGGCAGAAAATGGCCTTAATTTCTTTGATTGTCGAAAAAGTTTGACAAAGACAAGAAAAGAGACATAAAAAGCCTTTAATTATTTGGTAGACTTGAAATTAAATATTAAAGACATTTTATCCAGTGTAAAGTTGATAATTTCTTTTGGCAGGATTTTGACCCTAAACTAGTGCTGTCAACGGGTCGAGTCGGGTCGGGTTGAAGACCGACCCGACCCGACCCGTGACCCGAATTGACTGACCCGACCTGATGACCCGACCAGGCCCGACAGACCCGAACCGAGATCTGACCTGATTGACCTGACCCGACAACCCGACCCGAGCTGACCCGACAACCCGATCCGAATAGCCTGACCCGACAACCCGACCCGAGCTGACCCGACTGACCTGACCCGACAACCCGATCCGACCCGACCCGTTTGAGAGCACTACCCTAAACATTCCCTATCAAGATTTAGCCTTGAACAAAGACAAACAATATCGATGAACAAAGTCTATAGTTAACTAGAAAAAAAGGATTTCAATACAGCCAAATTAAGATATATTTATCTATCAATCTATCTATCTATTAAAATGATAGAAAACTTTATATGTTTGTGGACGTTTATATGTTTGTGACCAATCCTTTTGGCAATGAGTTCTTGGGAACCATGTTCTCTGGAAAGATGCTATTTTCATTAATCGATTGCAAATTTTGTATAGATTATTCAGTTCTAATTGAATATATAAAAAAAAAGAACATGACTGTTGTTATTTCTTTATTACATTTTAAGGTATGCTGGAAGTGTTGAAATTTTTAAAAAGTAAAGCATCACATCCTACGAGTTATACATTCCAACACCATATATTTATATACAAGGGTTGGATATCTCTCAGGAGTTTGTTTTATGACCAGATTGTAATGAAAAATGAAGGATAATCATTTCTCCAGTCTAAAGTAAATGTTTTTAGCGTTTTGCCCAATGAACATCATATACCACGGGCATTATAATTAATTGTGTAGTAATGTATTTGCTTATTACATACTGAATGCAAGAAGAAAGAAAACACTGATCATACTTGAATAATTAGAAACTCCAACCGGAAGTAGGCTCAAATCGTGCAAACGGTACGATATATTGAAAAAATAATCGAAAGAATCTCCTCTTTATGGTACTCATTGCCGATTTTTTTTTATATCAAGACGTCTTTCACTTGTGTCTGTAAAGGGACATGTACAAATGGTGTGAGGAATGACAAAGAGATTCATGCTCTTATGTGAATGATGCGCTGTGTAGACAGCACAGGTTCAGCTAGTCGTTTAATAAAATTTAAAGGCATAATACCTTTTAGTTGAGTATTATTTAATAAAATAGAGTATAACGATGCTATAAAAGTAACCATAAGATTAATAGGAAACGCTGAGTGATTTTATATTTGTAGAATTGTAGATTACCCTTTTGTTTCTACTACTAAGGCTTTTAGTTTTTCGGGTAACTAAGTAGGAACTAAATGTGCTTTCCTTGTTAGTAGTCTGGTATTTAATTTCAATTAGAAGTTTTGTTGGCGACAGGACTCTCTTTCTGCGACTTTGGAAGGGGTGACACGTCATTACTTGCACGTTGCTGTATTTGTGTGGCATGATAACAGTCAAAGTACGTTGATTGGAATGTCAATCAACGTATTGATTTTGCCATCTTTTTAAAACACAGTATTTTCAGAAAGAGTGGACCATGGAAAGTTACGCCTTCTCTTGAGTAGTTGTCAGCGATGAGTTTAGGCAGATACTTGCCACATTTGGAAGAAAGAAATTTTCCTCTGCTATAAGCTTTGGATATATTACCTAGGATTCATATTTCTTTCGAGATGTAAATGTTTGAATGAAATGCTGTGAATGGGTAGGAATCAGGAGATGCATGCTGGACGTTAGCTTTTTTCTTTCATTCCCTTCAGATAGTAGTGCCCTGTAAGAAGGTTACGTCTTCTATATACGTATATAGCCAGTGATATAAGTACCGGTATTAATAAGAACTTTATTAGCATCATTAGAATGTTCAGCTCCTTTGTGGTTATACATGTTAAGCACACGTGCCTTCAGTAAGGAAGACCTAGGTTCGATTCCCAGTGGAATTCTCGTGATATGGTTCTTACGTTAAGCTGTAGGCTAGGGTTGCCATTCGTCCCAGAAAGTCCAGGACCGTCACGGAATCGAGATCTGCGCCCCGACCACATTTCTCGAGAAACTTAAATGTCTCAGATTTGCAGAGAAAAAAAGGAAGGGAATATTATAGTTTGCTTTTTCTTTTTTTTTTTTTTTTTTTTTTACAGGATTAGGTATATAATTATTTTGGGTATTGCAATGCAAAAGTTGAAAAAGAAACTTGAATATATAAAACATGAATTTAATTACGTTCACGATTTAATTACTTTGACATTGAACAAAGCATTCGTTTCATTGGGTCAGGAACAAAAGGTTTTACTCCTCAATCTTTATTGTAATCTTCAGTACTCGTTTCAATCTGCATCTTGCTTCTGAAATATTTTAATCAATACCGTAATCCCTAATCAATAATTTTGGTAATTTTTCTCTGACCATTCAAGAATATATCGTTTTAATTAATAAAACTGAACAGAGAACAATGAGAAAATGTTGGAGTATTTTTTTTTTTAACTGAAGCTTATGAGGTGGGGGAAAACAGACTCTGACAGCCGAGAAACATTAGAGATCCTGAGAAATTTAAAAAAAAAAAAATACTTAGCAGGGAAAAGGGATAAATCATCTGCTTACGTTTGCTTAACTAAGGAGCAGGGGCGGATCCAGAGGGAGGCGATCGCTCCCCCCCAGAAGAGGAAATTTTCTTATTTTATACGAATAAATAAAACCCATCCCAAAGTTTGGAGCCCTTAAAAGTAGTAGTATGACAACCCACCGCCCCTCCTGGATCCGCCCCTGCTAAGGAGGAGGTTTACCAACATTACTAAAATGTGCTATCTAATGGAAGAAAGTAAATTAGATATAATACTTCTTTTAATTTTAGGCATTTCAAAGATTGTCGTAATTTAGTAACGTCCCGGATTTTCATTTTTGTAATATGGCAACCCTAATGTAGGCCAATCTAACAACCCAAATGTAGCGTTGATACTGAAATTCAAATCAACGAGCTAACCGACCCTTAAAATGTTGAGATAAGTATGTAACACGAACTGTCAGATAAGGTGTTATGAATAAACCTTACTAAGGTTGATGATTGATTTTTGAGTTTAACGTCCCTTTCAGCAGCGAGGCTATATGAGACGTGGACCTACTGATTAACGTGGAATCCGAACCACATGAACTCCCGCCGGGAATAGAACCCGGATCTTCCACACCAAAGGCGCGTATGCTAACCGCTTAGCCACGGAGGAGCTCAAACCTTACTAAGGTATTACTAAAGTGTTACTTAAGTTAATAAGGTGTTACTCATTTATTGATTATGATTGTTAGTTATGTTTTCTTATATCTTGAGTTCCAGATAGAAAGTAAACTGAGTTTTGCAAAACTTATCTTCAAAAGGAAACATTTCCACAGTAGAAGGAAATAAAGTTTGATTTCAAAGCACTTTTGAAAATCTGTTGTTTTGAAAATAAATCTCCTTAACGCAAATACGACAACCGCTTTGCTATGTTCCCTTTACAATAATAATAATAAACACCAAAGTGAATGAACGAAGTGGATATGGTAGAAACGAGTAACTTTAAATTGTAATTTCTACCAAAAGCTTTTCTATTTGCATGCACCCTGTTGCATAAGCTCTTCTCAAAAGTTCAGAAACAATTGGAAAGCGACTCTCGCAAATAAGTGGAAATATTTCCTTTTGAAAACACGCTTTACAATTGTTATAGTTCTAGAGGTAATTTCGAAGTTTGAAGCCAAGAAAGCTTAATGTATAAAGAGGCAATTGAATGAAATATTCTAGTTAGGGTTAATTAACGCAATAGCCGTTCAATTATCATAATGATTCACACATAATATACTATCTATTAACTACTGCACAAGTTCCTTTGAAGAGCTTCATAAGCATTATCATCTATTTTGGAACAGTTAGCGAGGCGATAAGTGGATGTAGTTCTTTTTATTATAATTAAACATAATAATTATTTATTGTAACACGTTCTACTATTATTATAGATATTCATATAGGAATGCAGGAAATGGCAAAACCACCAAAGGTTTCTTGCACATATTAATTAATGTTGTAAGAAGAGAAATACTAACTTCCTTGGCATAACGTGACAAGCGTGATGTGTAGTTACGAGCTGAGTTGTGGCAGTGTGTTATCTCCCACCTGTCGCATTAAAGGTGAAGTTGGTGGCAGTTCATGCCAACTCTCTGGCATCCTGTAACATTTACCTCAGAGTCTGCTAACAAAAACCGAGTGGAAAGAATGTGATGGGATAGCCAGCGCCTGTCTTTTTTAATTAGTTTCTGTAACCAGATATAATTCCACCCCAGAGCTTTTGCCTTTATGGATGGAGTTATTTAACATAAAGCATATACAGAGAGATATTTGTTTAACCTTTTTAAAATCACATTCTTAAAAAAGAAGATTTTAGATTTCACGTTGGTAGTAGCTGCTCATACCCTAATTACTTTAGATTCATGGTGTTGATACAGGATTATCTTTGAAATTGCTCATGCTTTGGAATTATATATACGCATTCTTCGTGGGTGCACAATTCGAAAAAATTAGCAATTTGAGGGATTTTTTAAAATTAAAACTTAGTAACTTAAAAAAAAACAGAAAAATATCTTGTTTAGCAAAGTGGACGCTCCTGGTTAAACCTTAGGATAAGGAACCTGAACCAAATTTACCAAAAATGTTACATGTTTTAAGCTACATTTGTGCCTAGTTCCATTGACGTAGGTTAGTAGGTAAGTTATTAGGAAACAAATTCGAAATATTTATATACATAGGACTATCCTTAAACTAAACACTGACCAGTCAAAACATTATCACCACCCGTTACATTCTGAATGAGGTTGTTGGGTTGACGTAAGATGCATGGGGCACAGTAGAACCGTTCACCAGATATTAGGTATACGTCCATAGTGTTCTGGCTGGTCAGTGTATTAAAGGTTTAAGACGATATTTTCAAAAAGAATACCAAATCTTTGAGACATGAATCTGTAATGCCCCGCTTCTGTGCAGCAGCACCGCATTACATTATATAAATTTTAGTACGTAGCAATGCGGACATTAATTTGTATCATAGGATAAAACTTTCGACCAAAATATTTTCCGAATCGAAAAATATAAATAAACAAATTAAAATAATTCAGATATCTGCTATTCTCCAAACATTGAAAAATACTTATTGGAATGCAAAAGTTAATTGAACCATTTCAAACATAAAACATCTTTTTCAAACACTCCATGATACAAATTACATCATACAGTTTTATTTTATGAGCTCTCACATTGGCCTAGAATATGGGAATCTTATTGACAACGCTGCAAAATCTGCGAGTAAAGACGGAAAACGGTGTTATATAAAAATTCCCTTTTGAAGTTACTATAGCATACATAGACAGACATTTTTCAATTGCATTATCACAATAGCAACAAAATAACAAATTTAACCCAGAACACTCTTACTGGGAAACAGTTGAAAATCATTCCCATAAACCAAGAGATTTTATAAATCATTAATCAAGAAAAGAAATAATCATATATTATAGAATACTTTTTGGTACTGCATTTACTCCAGGTAAATTATTCCAAATTAGAAAAAGGATACTTACCACCGTTGGTGTGCTAAGGGTATAGGTACCCTTAACCACCTTTTATTTGAATGTAGTTATTTACAATACCAGAGATTTATATTTCTTCAAAAATTAAATCAATTTCTTGGTATGGGTCCATTTCCTTGCAAATATATCATGGCAACTTATAATTAGAAAGCAATTCGTAGCATGATTCAATTCATTCTCCTTAATGGTATAAACTTACAGAAACCTAAATTAATTGAAAAAATATATATCTAGTTAAAATATAAAGAAGGAATATTAATTCTTTGTTTTTTTTTTTTTAAAAAATCTTGTTATATTCAATACTGTTGCAGAAGACAACCCTATACTGAGGAAGAAACTGTGAAGAATATGACTTAAGTGTGTTATCCGAAATATTCCTTCACCTGAAGAAGATTGGAATCTAAGTGGAAACAATTGATTGAAATTACCTAACAAACTTAACACTTAGAGCCTACTAAGAATATTTCTAAGTGGGAGGTACTCAATTTAACAGTGTTAATAGTGAAGAAGAAAGAAGGAAAGATCTGCTATTTTTTACGTTACTATTGAGGAAA
Source organism: Thermobia domestica (assembly GCF_964235325.1). Taxonomy (NCBI): domain Eukaryota; kingdom Metazoa; phylum Arthropoda; class Insecta; order Zygentoma; family Lepismatidae; genus Thermobia; species Thermobia domestica. Next base: position 177,057,070 of record NC_137455.1, on the reverse strand, counting down.
ATTATAAAACCCACTAATCTATCTGCTGCGAGTAGAAGTTTGAAGTTATATATCAGGTAATTTAGAGGAAAAATAATTGTGGATTTTGGTGAAGTGACAAGAAATAACACAATGAAATGTTAAATTACAATTTTTCGGGGAAAACTTTTCTTTCTCCCTGCTATCTGTTCTGCCACCTAAAAATTCTAAAGAAATGATTTAATTACTACTATACATTGAAATAATAAATTTTAAAATTCCTTGTGTTATAAAATTACATTTATTCCGAAATTGGTCGTGCGCCTAGTTTTTGTCCAAAAGTGTAATAATAGCTAAGAAAATTTAAAAATCATCAATTTTTTACTTTAATTTACTTTGTCAAAGCTCAATACTCAATTCCAGGGCCGTCGCGTGGGCGGGGCGGCCTGGGCACCGCGACCAAAGTGGTGCCGGGATGACAAATCAACAAAATTCAAGGAATTCAGATTATGTTGGTAAATGATTTTTCTTCCGAATTTAATGCTAATTCAGGTATTTTAATAATGATCAGGCTACGGCTAAGTAAAATTACCGGTAATCATCTAGCATTATTAAACAGGAACTCTCTCCAGCCCTATGTGAGAAGAGATTATATCTTGGAAAACTGACAGAGATCTGCTACTACTTACTTCTTATCCCTGTGACAGTTTGGTAAAAACTGAAGAAACTGCAATAGAACTCAATAACATTTCTTTGTTCCTATTCTGTCGAAGAAATGCTCCAATAACAGAATAAATATCTTTTCAGTCCTTCAATTCTGTATTAACCTCATACAACAACTGTGTTTATTAACTATCAGGCATGTAGCCACAGATGGGTCGCAAGGGTCCACCCACTAAAATGGAAAAGAAATATTAATAAAATTCAAATTTAGGCTATCCTATTGGATTAAACTGAAAGCAGTTTTTAAAAAATCATTACAATGCAATTTTAAGGCTTAAGTTTTACAAAAAGTTTTGAAGTTTTGAGTATTGCCAGACCTCATGTACTAGCGAGGTATTTACATACATCCTTTCCCGGTGTCCCCAAATCGAAATCCTGACTGGGTCTCTGTCAACCATTACAATGTCAACAACATAAATCGTTGTCGAGCCAACACACATCTATTTTTTTTAAAAAAATCTATTTTTTATATTTATGTAAGAATGCCTGTCCCACTGACATTTTAGTAAGTTAAAGCTGATAAAGACATATTTACGCTTAATAATGGCCCAGGAAAGACAATTCCTTGACAATTCATTAGCTATTGAAAATGAAGCCAGAAAATTAGATTTGAAAGAGATATTGTCCATATTTGCTTCCAGAAGAGTCAAGAGAATACCATTTAGTGTTTAAATAAAGTGTATGTATAATTTTACTCACTTATATTTTAATTTATTAGTATTTTTATGTTATCATTATAAAATCGTTTCACTACATGTTTTGGAACAACGTATCGTTAACATCGTCTTGCAGAATACACATGAACAAATCGTACATTTTGATTTTGAAAATAAGTTATAATTATAGGTTTGAATTGAAGCAAATGCAAATAATTACAAACGTCACCTGAAGAAGTTACTTTAGTATTCCAACTCTATGATAAATTTACTGAAAAATTTGTGTTAATCGCAAGGAAAGAAAAGTTATTTTTTTAAGCAAACGTCAAAAAATTACAGAGTTTTTGTTACACATTGGGCTTTAATATTTGTATCGTTATTTGTATATTCTATGCTATTACTATGTTGATGTGTATCAGGTTCAAAATAAACAAGAATAGCACTCAATTTCAATAATTCAAAACCATGTTCTCATTCACTTTTATGCTTTAGATACAAAAGCCAATCCCTTTTAAAAATTGACATAATACCAACTTCTTCTAACTTACATTATAATCTTATATTCCATATGTAAATCTAGGAGTATAGAATAAACTCTGGTGGTTATTCATAACACACTGGGTGAGGGCGAATTGTCGCTCCAGGGGCTTACAACCCTCCCGATGGCTCTGCTCAATTCACATAGTAATGCCGAGCTAGCGATAGCGAGTGAAGTCGTGTTAGTTGCCAGGTTGGTTATGTTACTTATAGTTACGTTGAAAAGTATAACTTTCTCCACGTTTCTCTGCAGTTAATTGCTTACCACATTTTCTGAAATTTATTTTTAGAATATTAAGCCATGACTTTCAGTTACTTTTAAGGGGATCTTCTACCTCTTCGCTTATGTTTCTAACTTCCCATTTGAAAACATGTAAATTTTAATATGGTAATTTCTAACAAAGTATTGCAGGTAATGACTTGAAATTTTTAATACAAATACACAAGACCCATATAAATCCAACCACGGTCCCCAATTTACGTTACATGCGTTAGATTAATTGCAATATATTCTTCAGTAAGTTTGGCAACAGAGAATAAAAAGTATGCTGCAGAGGGCTGACCATCTGTTCTAGCTGCTTTTAATGTGATTCTCACTTCTCAGTGGTTAGAATGGTCTGGACTGGAAGAGCCCAAAACCACTTCTTTCTTCCTTTCACGGTTTGTTTGTTTCTTCCACCCCCTGCAGTCACAAGAAGACAACTTGTTTCGGAAAGCATTTTGAATTAGTAGCAAAAAGCAAAACTGAATGACACCACAGACGGATTAAAGGGAGGGGCGGTCACTCCCTCCGAGAATATTTGAATTCTTTGAATAATCGGAGTAAGAAACTAGAAATTGCGTAATCTAATAAGAAAAGTTTGTTGAAGTATACAGATCAAGACGCATTTCAAGTGTCACAGCATTGTACTCTCCTCCCCTCCCCTCCCCTCCCCTCCCCTCCCAATTCCCTTCTGAAGAAGTTCTCTTTTGTTTCTCTGTTCCATATTAGCCTTTACACTTACACTTTCACTATCTAGTATTGATTTTGACCATACCATCTGCACAGCAAGGCGAGTAAGGTTTACGAGTCCTTCCTGACCCCTTTTTCTGCCCCCTTTTTTAAAAATTGCTAATTATAATAAAATTTATCGAAAACAATTCATCCCAACGATAAAGACTTATATACATTCATTATTGCAATCTTAAAATAAACTCGCCGCCTGTCGCGTATGCTAGCGATCTAATATATACGAATAGATGAAAAGTTAGTTTGAAGCCTTATGTATTGTTTTTCTGTAAGTCCGAATTCATACTTGTTTCTATTGTTGCATCGACAAAACTGAGTGCCAAATCGATTTAGGCTCGTTGGTCTTTGCGAGGTCCCTAAAGATGCAAGACCGTGGGCAGTTGCCCACCACTTAAAACGCCCCTGCACTAGAGGTCTGCACGTGCTCGGGCCTACAAAGCATGTATTACTTCGGGCCCGGGAGGGGTTCAGGCAGTAGCGTCATTTCAGATTTGGCTGGGGGGGGGTAAGACCCCTTGATATATGTAAAATTTCGCGTTTTTCACTGACTTACTACTATTCTATTGATAAAATCTATATAAATCTCAAACTCAGAGGGGCAAATGCCCTTCCCTGCCCCCCTAAATGACGCCCATGGGTTCGGGCTGTGAATTTTTAAATATACAACCATATTTCTCGGACTTTTTTTCGGGCCTAACTTTGTAAATATAGTGTAAAACGATAAAAATTGCACCGTTCTTTCTGGAGGACTTTTAAAACACAACTGCAAAATCAAACCTCGAATTGCTGTAAATAAAAATACAATTTTACATTAATAATTAAGTTTCTGTAATTCGGGCTTATTTCGGGCTCATTTGATTATCACAGAGCTCAATCCGGGCTCGGGCCTAAATGCTAAGACATATTTCGGACTCGGGTCGGGCCTCACATTGTAAATTCACGGACCGGGCCCGGGCTGAAAATTCCGACCCGTGCAGATTTCTGCTCTGCACCCGCACACATTCCTTCCTAGTCCAGAAAATCTCCTCCCCTCCGCATCGTCAATAATGGTAAATTTGTTCCTCGTATATTTGCTTATTATTGTAAGAGAAGTTTAAACCAGAACTCTAAAATTTGTTCGTTCTCTGGGGGTAATGTGAGTAATGCAAATTAAGGAAGATATGCGTAATATACAAATGTTAGAAAAACTTGATATCAATTTGAATAAACCTTTTACGTAATGTTTATTTTAGAAATAATAAACTTATGCAAATATATAGAGGCATCTGAAATTTAATGTTAAATAGTGGCGAGTGAGCCAGAAGGGGCGTGCACTATTCAGTTAGTCAAAGAACTCATATATGTAGCTTGAAAACTACTACTATTTAAACCAATATTAAATTACACAAATTTGTAAAAAGTAGGATAACTATAGTTGGAAATAGTGTATTCTTTTAGGAGGAAACCCAGAAGTACATTCTCGATAAAATAATAATAATAATAATAATAATAATAATAATAGGGCTAATAATAATCTTCCTCACTTCAATCATAGGTTGATGCGCAAGAAGGATATTTTAAAACTTCCCTGGGAAAGCTGTTTTATAATTTGATGAGGTATCTTCTTCGTAACTGCATCTATCCTTGGTCGGGCCGCTGTGGTTCAGTGATAGAGCGTTCACCTCTAATGCATGGCGTCCTTAGTTTGATCTCAGCTCGTACCAAGTGAACTTTGTGGAGGACAAACACCATGTGTGGGTTTTTTCTCGGGGTTCTCCCGTTTCTTTCCATTTTCTGCATTCCACCATTTCCTTCATTTCTCAACATCACTAGCTCCTTTAACCTACCAGGCATAACTGTGGGACGTAAAGCTTATAGATTTTTCTATCCTTGGTCTTCCACTTCCTGGTTTTTCTTGTGCCTTTTCCTCTATCAACACGGTGGTCCGATCGGAGTGTCGAATAAGATAGGTAAGCATGCTGTTTCTTCTCTTTCCTATTATATTCATGATCTATCGTCCTTCACTAGCTTCCTTTAGTACGTCTTCATTCCTTCCCTTATTATTATTATTATTATTATTACTATTATTATTATTATTATTATTATTATTATTATTATTATTATTATTATTATTATTATTATTATTATTATTATTAATCTCTCTACGGGTACATCTCGCTTTTGTGGCAAGATTCGCCCATTCTAAGGTTTTAAACCTTTGCTCTTGATTATAAAAATTCATTATACATTATAAAAGTCTATACAAAGAAATGTATAGGTCTACATCCTATAAATAGTATACACACATTCTACCATTATAAAAATAGTATACATTTTACAAAAATAAATTATCAACGAAATACTGTACCTCACTACTGTCAAACAACATTTGTACTGTGTATATATTTATATTAATTATATAGACTGCCATGTCTTTTAATCACATGGCTACCCACCTTGACGATGGGCAGACGCCGATAATTTGAGTATTCTAGCAGGGAATCGAACCTAGAACCAGACGATCAGGAGTCGAACGCTCTAACCACTAGACTATGGAACCCCATTGAATGACTATAAGATGAAAATTCAAATGATTCTACAAAAAACAATTATCAACGAAATATTTCACTACATTTCTAACACTAACGACATTTATACTGTTGATACATTTATATTAATTACTTTATGAAAACAGGTAGAATGACTATATATCTAAAATTAAAATTATCCTACAAAAAGCATTTTTTTTTCAACGAAATACCTTACTATTGTCAAACAACATTCATACTCTGTGTACACATTTATATTAATTACATTAAAGAAAAGAATAGAATGATTATATGCCTGAAGTTAACTCGTCCAAAAAACAATTATCAATAAAATATCTTAATATTGTACACTCATTACATGTACTGTACCCTTTGTATGTTACCAACACACTAATTTCTGAAAATTGAATAAAAATATTGTATGTATGAAATATTAAATTGACCCCACAAAACCAATTTTTTCCAAGTCTAATGCCATCTTTCAAAGACATTACTTTTAGTTTTATTACAAAGTAGAGCATTTATAGCATCTTATACGAGAAGAATATAGAACTTCTTATCATGATAAAGCACATTTAACACAAATACGTTATTTAGATACAATATTTTTGTTCATTCCAAATTTTTAATACAAACTACTGCTGCTGCTGTCTTTTTACATTTACTGTCTTCGAGTTTATTTTTGTTTTTCGAATCTAACACTGAGGTTCACGACGGAGAGGAAGTGACTGTTCCAACCGAGAATCAACAATTCCAGGGAGTATGACTGCTATTTCTATAGACAGCCGACAAAAGGGCAAAGCTGCCCAAAACAAGTTTTTGAAAAAAAGGGAAAAAAAAGAAAATTAGAAGGAAAGGAACAGAGGCGACATTGGTTTTTAGCCTGAAGCGCTCATAAATCACTACCACGTGTCGCGAAGACTAGTAGGGCTAGAGGTTCAGAGGGCTCTCAATTCTTTCAAAAAGATCTATCCATATACTATATACAGCATAGTTGCCAAACTTTCTGAAGAATATATCGCAATTAATCTAACGCATGTAACGTAAATTGGAGACCGTGGTTGGATTTATATGGGTCTTGTGTATTTGTATTAAAAATTTCAAGTCATTACCTGTAATACTTTGTTAGAAATTACCATATTAAAATTTACGTGTTATCAAATGGAGAGTTAGAAACCTAAGCAAAGAGGTATAACATCCCCTTAATAGATTTTCCTGATTATTACCTTTTTGTTTCACTAACTCTAATACTGTTATCTCACATCCAGGGCTGCGTGTTTGTATACCTGTAGCCATGTTTACAAAACATATGCTCATTACATTCCTACAATCCTAGCATGCAGTAACCTTGGGCTAAGTAGTTCACTCCATTTTCCAAATAGTTCCATGGTTAGGACCGCTTATATAAAACAAATAAATAAACACAATTTTCGCTCTCCTTATAGGCTCTATATATTACCAAGCACACAAACAAGTAAATTATTCCTTTAGTTCCCGATAAATTTTCAAACTTTTGCTAGAAACGGACGACCCACTTTAAAACTTAACTATATAAAATAATTGCATGCAACCTGGCAGGTCGCTAGCATACTATTATGGAATAACCGAACTATATATATATATATATATATATATATATATATATATATATATATATATATATATATATATATATATATATATATATAAAATTATGATTCCATGAATACCGTCCCAGGTGCTTTACAATGAGATTCCTTGAATTGTTTTCTTATGTTTAAGGTGGATCACTAGGTGTTCTTGGTGCATGCTAAACTCTGCTTGAATAGTGCGGCATTCCCAGATAGTGTCGAGTGTTTACTGATGCCAGATAATAAAGGGAGTAATCATGGAATTCTGCTTAGATACTTACTGGAGAACTTAGTTTTCGACCCTACCGCCATTCCGCTTCTTGAACTGCAACGCTAGGATCCAGGAATTTTCTTATTGTGACTACTACAGTAAACATACAAATTTGACAAAAACGCATTATGGCGTTCTGCGCAAGTTTCGTCTCAAAATGTATTTCCTTAAATGTAAATTAAAATTTAAATAAAATATGAAACATAATACGAAAAACGGTCAAACAGTATATCTATTTCGTGATAAGATTTTTACCTTAAAATACTTTACACATACAAGTAAACATCTCATAAAACTGAGCACTTCTAGTAAGATCTAACAGTAACTGCCATGTTGTGTGCTCATTGTAAAACGAATCAAATATTTTCTTTTATTTGTTACATTTTTCGATATCAGGAGACACAACCAAATGAATCAGTCTTGTGCTGTAGCTGAATCAACACTCTATCTTACAGTACAATATTTATAATATGTAACGTTTCATTGCGCAGTAGTTAAGGAAATGAGCTAAAGTATGTACTGACTTCCAGGTGGTGATCCACCTTAATAATGTTTCCCGAGAATATGTCATGGAAAATACACACAGAAAGCAAGATCCTAGTAACGTAATAAGCTGTAAGGCAATAGTTGAGTAATATGGTGGAAGTTCAATTGACCTTGAAAATAAAGTTATTAATGTATGGAAGAAAAGAAAATAATTAAATGAAATAATTATATAAATATTTATATATAATAAAAGAAAAGATAGTTGTATAAGTAGCATTTAATTAATGGGAATATAATGAGAATGAACATTTTATTTGTGTTTTACCACCCATTTAAATACAATTAAGATGTTATGTAAAGAAAATGGATCTGTTCCTAGAACCAGGAGGAGAAGAAAATATTAAAATTTATATACAATATACTTATGCATAATTATACGGAATCAAGTAATATAAAATCTAATCTAGTTGAATTCAGATAGGAAAAGAACACACTAATTGCATTGCATGATGTAAACGGTAGTATGTACTATTTGAAAAAATGAAATGAAATTTTTGAGTTTTACGTCCCACGATTATGCCGGTTAGGCTAAAGGAGACGATGATGATGAGAAATGAGTGAAAGTGTGGAATGAAGAAAGTGGGAGGAAACGGGAGAACCCCGATGAAACCCACTTACACGGTATTTGTCCACCACAAAGTTCACTTGGCGGGAGCTGGAATCGAATCAGGGATCCCAAGCACCAGAGGTGAACCCTCTACCACTGAGCCACAACGGCCCCTATGTATTATTTGGTCAGCAGCAAGTGTTAATAAAATATGTTCTCTTTCACAGCTGTCGAACAGTTGCTATAATAAATTTTATGAGAAAGTTCTCCAATCACCATGAGCTTTTCAGCTAGTGTGTCATGGACAACGGAACTTAGCAAAAAAATAACTTCCTTATATTTCTTTGGTTTCAAAGGGAACAAATAAAACGACATTGCACTTCGTAACTGTAGCAGCCAAACAGTCCTGTACGCAAGCAGGTTTAACGAAAAGATCGCCACGCAACTGAAATTTTTTATGAGCCTATAGCTTGAGTAAAGGACCCGACTTGACATTAATGATTTTGAAGTCGCAAGGAAGGTGAAAGCCATGGTTCCCTGCGGTATACTTTGGTGTCTTCCACTTCTTCATCTCTGGGGACAGGAGATTACTAGAAAGCGGCTTCTCGTTCGAAAACCCACACAAAAGTAAACAAGAGTCTAGCTCTGTTTGTGCTTTCTCTCTCTCTCTCTCTCTCTCTCACTTGGTGTTCTATTTCACAACCAGATGAACCGAAGTTCACAGTCTCTGTGGAATACCGTCATGATTCAAGATCAAGCAGACATCACCGTTTACCCGCTTTCTGGAATGTTGCCTGTGCAAACAACACAAATGCAGCAGCTAAGAAAGAGAGAAAGTGTAGTCCTTGATAAGAATAAGACACGTTCTCTGTATAAGACAGCACGACAATATTAATATCCACCTTGATTTTATTGAAGATATTGCTTGTCTCATATCCAGTGTTGGATGTTTATTTGAATTTATGTATATTTGTCTTGAAAGGTCGTAATGATAAAACTTTCAGTGAAATGTTGGCTACTTGGTACACAAATATGAATTTCTGGCTACTAATTTGACATATGCTTATGTCTTGTAAAATGTAGTATGTTTCATTATTTTAATTAACTAAGCATGTATTGATTTATTTAACGTTTCCAATGCACCATCCTAACACACACACACACACACACACACACACAAACACACACACACACACACACACACATATATATATATATATATATATATATATATATATATATATATATATATAATATAGATAGATAGATAGATATATTGAGAATAACATTACATTGTCGAATATTTTATGTGTTGAAAAAGTAGAAATAGAAAATGAAATGTGCCACAACATTTCATAGAAAAATATCAGCTCTGATTTTGATTGGCTGATCGAAGTTTTACGTCCCTTTTCTCTCGTGTAAATTTTTCTTTAGTTTTGCCTTGTTTCTAATGCGGTTTTGAGGTTTACCCAAGCTCTTTAGAATGGGTTCTCGGTGATGTAAAGGAGACAGGAGTATGGTGCTGGCTGAAAATCTTACTTCCTCACTGGTGTTGTTAAAATTAGAATAATTCATTATTCGAACATTCGAAGTTTGAATTTTTCGAATAATCGAATATTTTTCGAATTTTCGTTCTTGAGGTTCCTTATGGGTATGAATATAGAACACAGTCTTTTTCGCAGAAGACCTGGCTTCGATTCTCGGTAGGAGTTTATCTGGCTCGGATCCCATGTTAAGATATAGGTCCACGTCTCATATTCAATCGCTGCTGAATGGGAAGCCAAACTCAGCTTAAATAAAACTCGAATAATTGTTCGAATATTGGAAAAGAATATTCGGATATTCGAATATTCAAACAAGAACAGGAAAATTATTTGAGAAGGAATATTAGAGTAATTTTAGTACTACTATTTCACACAGCTCTTGGGCTTTCATGCCTGTCCCAAGAGGGGAACACTTTTATTGTAACTCTATATGAGTATAACAAAGATCTCTGAATCTCAATTACGCAGGCTGATGGTCAAAAGAATTGAACAAACAGTATGCAACCTGTAATATGGCACAATAGTTCGGTTGTCTAACTTGAAGGACTTCTGATGTACTCCACACTTTTTTTAAACTCCAGATCCTGAGACTCCTCCAATCTTCCTCGAGTCTAGAACCGAAAAACTGGCATCACACGCGATTAGATCTGGTGAATATCCATCTGAGTATAAAATTTGGTGGCTCTAAACAACTCCTTTCTTTCTAAAAATCTGATAACAGACACACACACACACACACACGCGCGCGCGCGTTTTTAAGTAAGGTTTGTCTAAGAATAGTGACGTAGAATATGTAGTGATAAAATATATGGATAATATTACAGGTTTAAACGATAAATAATAATAATAATAATAATAATAATAATAATAATAATAATAATAATAATAATAATAATAATAATAATAATAATAATAATAATAATAATAATAATTTTACTAGTAGAATGTCAATTCTTCGGACGGGAAGAATAAGATTTAAGAAAATATTTGAGAGCTATGTAAAACATGTTTTCTCGTTTCAAACACTTGTCAATACAAAGTTTGATTTCGCTGAAATCATACTCACAAATGCTTCTAAACAACTTCCCACTGCGTCAAGACCGAGTCAAGTCGTTTTCTATCATCCGAAAATAGTGGATTCACTCAAATTCATAGAAATCGTAAGCCTAATTTTTAGTCGATTTTCGTCATCACGGAATATGTATTTTTAAAGGCGCTCATTTTGTCAAAGTTATATTGTAAAATCGCTTTCTTACACTCGAAGCCTAAAGATTTTCTTCTGTTTCGTGGAAATTGTTACTCAAAATTTATTACTCTCAAATTAGTCAAACTATGAGATTCCTATTGTATTTAGGGTCTATCAAAACATCAGTATACATAGTTTATGGCTGTATGTTGAACATTTCAAAAGAAATTCGTAGTAATAATGTAAAACATCCAATAAAACTATGTACACCTCGCAGCAGAATTATTTAAAGTTCCGTCTTACAAACTTTCAACTTCCTATATCTAGAATATTCCCAATTTTCCGTCCTCTTAGATCTCAAATTTCAGAAATTTGTATCTCATCAGTTGTCTAGAATTTTAGGAAAACATTTTTAGTAAATTTCAATAATCCACGCCCAACTGTTTTGGAGATTTGGTGAACAGTGAAAAACAGTCCAACCCCGCTTTCTCGCACTTTCCATAACATCCCATCCTATCTTTAGCCTAGGATCCAATGAGTAAATTGGCCGAGAATTTCAAGTTCTACAGCCAAGAGATCAAAAGATCCGATAGGAGTTGAAGAAAGAGCTTAAATCCCCTTCTTCATTGTAGGTGTCCCATTTGTAATAATCTACATCACCCTCCGTCAAAGGTTCAGGGAAAAAAATTTACAAAATTTTAGTTCTTGTTCCATTAGCTACGGAGATTTGGTAAAAGTAGACGAAAGTGTTGAAGATCTCCCTCTTGTCCTATAAATCTTATTTACTTTCTAAGTCTAGACTCTAGAGTACATGAGGAATTTTTTAAAACAAAATTTCTAGGTTTTGCGCCTAATAGTTTGATATTTGGATAACAACAAAAAATATTCGAGCCTTTCCCTCCTCTCTTTCGCCCCACCCCCACATACAGAAAACTGTTCTTTACAGTCTTGAGTGTACGGAAAACACTTATACAAAATTCCAAGATTTTAAACTTAATAGTTCCAGAAATTTGGCAAACAACAACAACAAAAAAACGTTCAAGCCTTTTTGTCTTCCTTTAGGGGTCGCATTTCATATTGTCTTTTCTACAGCCTAGAGTGCAAGAAAAATATTTATACACGATTTCACAGTTCTATGACTAATAGTTTCGGAGAGCTATCGAACGGAAAGGAAATCAAGTCCTCTTATCTCCCTTAGGGGTAGCATTTCGAAAAGTCCAGATTTATATACACTTAATGTGTAAGGAGAACATTTGTGCGAAATTTCAAGTGTCTATATCCAATAGTTTCGGTGATCGGAGAAAGACAAAAAAAAAAAAAAAAAAAAAATCATTCAAGCCTTCTTGTACTCCCTTAGCTGCCACATTTAAAAAAGAACTTATCTACAGCTTAAACTGCAAGGAGAACATTTATACAAAATTTCAAAGTTGTTTTGGAGATACGTTGATGAATGAATCACCGAGTCAATAGTTTTACTCTGATTATACTGTATATATAGAATTCAAGATTGTAGATTGTACTAATAGTTTTTGATATCTGGAGAACGGCAAAAAACATTCAAACCTCCTTAATCCTTCTCAGGGACAGTATTTCGCAAAATCCTATCTTACGCAAAGGGAACATTTATACAAAATTTTAACGTTCGATGTCTAATCTGAAACTGTCAGAACTTTGAACAGATCTGTTTCAGATTAGACATAGAAGCTGATCTGTTTATGAATGTCAGTGAACTGATTTATTTTAGAGATCTGTTTATGAATGAATCAATGAAAGAATCACTGGATTATCTCTTTTTCCTGAAAAAAAGTTTTCAATCTCTTCAGAAAATGTATATTTATCTTTCCTGATTGTAAAAAAATTCAGATCTTTATTTGGAAAAGAAAGGTACAATAAAGAAATATAGAAATAATAATCAAAGATACTACATTATAGTGTCCATTGCAAAGATTCAAACATAAATCATAAACTGAAGCTGACTACATTATGAAATAGCTTTTCTTCTCAATTTGTTGTCTTTGTGTTTAATGTATTTAATGTAATACATATGTCATTGTATTCAATTTTTCTATCTCTCCGTGATGTTTCGTCTTTGTTTCTCCTGTAGGATCATTCAAAATTTATAGAAGCGAACCTATTTTGTTTAATGTTTAAGCTTTTTAAAAATTGACGTGAATATTTTATTTAGTTTATGAATTAACTAAACACTTTACTGACCACAAAACTTTAATTTAATTTCTAAAAGCTTGTTCTAAAAAGGTTTGGAAATTTATCCTAATATATATATATATATATATATATATATATATATATATATATATATATATATATATATATATATATATATATATATAGTAATTTTAACTATATTTTTAAAAAGAAAAGAAAAAAACAAAAAATATTCCTTTGCATAATTTCAAATCAAAAATCTATTATAAAATGTTAAAAAATATTGTATAATTTGTCTACAAATTCGTTTTATGTGCTAAAAACATATTTAACTTACATAATAAATTTCCTCATTAGGTAAATCTTGCGTTAACAAATTTCTTCATCTAAACCAAATTCCGACTTATACATAAACCCAATTTTCTGGGTCACTTTTTTCATTAGCATTGTTCTACGTCTACATTCTACGTCACTTTAAGTAACAACCTCAGCAAAAGTAATAATATATAACCTCACAATACTTCCAAAATAAAATTGTATGTTACCAAACATTATATCATTAACTGTCTCAATGTAACTTAAAAAATAAAAGTACATTCAAACTTCAAACATCATAGCCAATCAAAAAAAGCAACTCAATCAAAAAAGTAAAACTACAAAACGTACATTAATTAAAGTTCAAAAAAGTAACTGTTTCATCAAATAACATACTTCTCTCTAAATCCCCATCAAATTTAAAGCTTGCTTTCAAACTAAACTTCAAGTAACTGTTGTAAAACAATATCTTCAGTAAAGAATGCAAGTATATACTTAAAAACTCTTCAACTGCCAAAAATGTCTCAACACATAAACCAATTCACAAACGTCACATAACTAATCAGAAACATTAAATCAGTCACACATTTAGTTCTAAAGCTTATGTCTTTTATTCATACATAAAATTACCAAATTTAATTAATGTTATATAACTCTTCTATCAAAAATATATAAAAAATAATTATATATAAAATACAAAACCTCTCGCAATATATCCCAATTAAAATAAACCTTAAGCATAACTACAATATCTATCCATTTATCTATCTATCTATCTATCTACCTACCTACCTACCTATATATATATATATATATATATATATATATATATGTGTGTGTGTGTGTGTGTGTTTCTATGTATGCATGTCATACCTAGGGTGACCAAATGGCCAGTATGAAAAAAGAGGACGCCTTGGAGATAGTCATTCTTTGCCATTAAACTACTGCAATAATGGATATAAAACCTAGTAATGTTTGAAACATATATTATATATAAAGTATGCATACATTAGATTTTTTTCACTACAGTCACTTGGCTTTTCCTATTTGAACTGATGAAAACATCTAAAACTGAAATACAAAATTAAAAGTTGGAGATATCTATACGTGTATTATTAATTTATGGAAAAAACAGAAGTACAATTGTTTACTATATATACAGGTTAACTATGGTCACAATCGCCTTTAGCTTTCAGTATATTTATCAAATGCTCCAATCTTCACCAATATCTTATCTCTCAAAAGAAAATCATGAAATTCAAAACATGAATACTCTTTAACATTGTACTGCACGCACGTAATAATTTTGACTGATTCTACAGGTAGTTTGTTTCTCTTCTTCAACTACTGAGTATTTTTGATAGAAAATAGTGTTTCTGTACTAGCATTGTGACTTATCAAATAGAAAATTAATTCTGCCACTTTCAATAATTCTGAATTTTCTGATTCACAAAAATATTTACACCAAATGACATGACATAACAGTTGTTCATCATCTACTAAATTGTCTCCACTTAGAAAAATCTTAAAATCATAATATTGATCAAAAACTTTAAAGTAATTGATTTGTTCTTCTTCTAACTTGTCATTTATATAAACAGTAGTTTGCTAACGTAAGAACAGTAGGAGGTAAGTAGGAGATGAGTAGCTCATTTCATATTTTTTGGGGCAAAGGGCAAGGTTGTCCACTTACGTGTTTCACATTTTTATCAGTGAGTTTACAGTTTAATAAAAAGCATACGTTTCTCAAAGTCACTGGATGGATTGCCCCTGCCCTTCCCAAATTACTCCTAGTTTAAAGTTGTGTCCGAATTACTACTTGGAGTTTGTATCCGAGGGAAGGACCCATTACCAGGAATTTAACCCAAGACAATGCGCATTAGCTACCGGTCACGCAATGCGGATTAGCACCGGTTTTATAAAACCAGTTTATAGAAAAACTGAGAAAGGAATAACCGACATTCTGGTTTTCTCCAAAACCCGTTTCAGTTTTACTTCAAAACCGATTTCGTTTTTCACTGAACCTTGTTTCCGTTTTCCACCAAACCGTGTTCCTTTTTCTCCACAAAAGTTTTGAGTTTATACTTCAACCAGTGTCATTCTCGCCGGAGCCTATATCTGTTCTAATTCTTGTAGCACTGATTTACAAACAACTTAACAAGGAAATAAAAAAAGTGATAGAAAATCAAACCCGGTGTAATAGGAAACCGAACTGATTTTTAAAACTAGTTTTTGTGCTTGCCATTAGTTTTCTTTTCTTCTCATTCCACACTATCATTCGTTTGTGTCTACCATTTGTCTCTTAGAAATAAAATGAAATGAAATATTTGAGTTTTACGTCCCACGGTTATGCCGGTTAGGCTAAAGGAGACGGTGATAATGAGAGATGAGTGAAATGGTGGAATGAAGAAAGTGGGAGGAAACGGGAGTACCCCGAGAAAACCCACGAGCACGGTGTTTGTCCACCACAAAGTTCACTTGGCGGGGGCTGGGATCGAACCCGGGACCCCAAGCACCAGAGGTGAACGCTCTACCACTGAGCCACCGTGCCCCCCTTGTCTCACTTAGAGTACAACCTCGAGGTATTAGCATAAACATTTCATTTCATTTCGTTTAAACATTTGACAACAATATAATACTTAATGATGTTGATTCGGTTCAGAGTGGATAATCCAAGGAAGTGAGAAACAAGCATTGTGAACAAAGCTTGAAGTAAAATATTAGAAAAACGAACACATATGAGAGTTTCTAGGTCTTAAATATCTGTCCACTTGATGAATGGACCCAATGTTGTCTTCTCTCTTAGCAAAGCATCTTATGGGAGGAAAACGAGCAGAAAAGACGAAACTTCTGTGAACATACAGATGACGTCATAAACTTCTCAAGTTGCACGGATTGATCGACGTCCAGTTTACTATCGACTCAACTGTTTATTTCCCAAGAACTAAATGATGTTCTTAAAGCATTTCCTTAAAAAAATATGTTTCCTTAGCAATCTTGCTTTAACATATAGGATATTTTGCAATACATTTAAAAAAAAAACTTAGTCAATAGTGATTTTACTTCGCAATGGGAAGGCTGTGAGTTTGAATCCGATGATCGGCCATTTTGATAGGTTTCTTAAACGTTTTTCTTCAGTTTCCTCAGCTGAGTGCCTGGATGATACCTTCAAACACAATCCTAGTCAACTTCCGTTTTGAATCCTTTTTCAGTTATTATTGTTCATTTTTCATTATTACAGTGAAAATTAGGCTACACAGATTTATGTAGGAGTTCGATGAATAAATAAGTAATTACATAACAAATATTCACTTTGAGTTTTATTACAAATATTCAATCCTAGTAGGCAAAGTGTGACATTAGGCTGAATAAGACATGAGACTGATTTTATGCTAGTTGAAAGCAATTGTACTTCCACATTAGTAAAAGTTAATGTTTTCTCCTGGTAAGAACATAAGTTCGAGTTATATGTTAAATTTTAGGTCAAGGTCTTAAATAGCATCATTGCTATGATACAGAAAATCTAATGACTGGTAAATGTTTCATGTTTGGACATTTTTTTGCTAAATGCTAATAACATTGTAGAATTATTTATTCCTTTCATCTTTACGTCCCACGATTATACACTGAGACTAAGGGAGACGGTAATGATGAGATACATACGAGGGTTGGGGCAAAAGTCATGGCAACTATTCTTTTTCTTGCAGATATGTGAAAGGGTCACAAACTTCTATGTGTCGTGTGGAAGTTCTGCACGCATAGTGTGTATGTAGCACAACAGATGGCTCTGTAATAGCTAGTAGTAGCACAGCGAGAGCTGTGAAATTAGTCAGTTGGTGAGTGTCGTGCGAGATGGAAGTAACCCGTGTTGAGCAGCATGCTTATCAAAATAGTCGTTCTCCGAGGGAGAAATGCGATGGAATGTCACATTGAATTAGTGGAAGCCCTTGGGAATAATTCCCTACCATACCGAATAGTAGCACGGTGGGTAGGAAAGTTTCAGCAAGGACGTGTGTCAACCAGTGATGAGCAACGTTCGGGACGACCTGTCTGTGTGCGGACTGACGTAGCACGTGCCGTCATCGAGCAGCTCCTGGATGTAAACAGACGATGGACGCTACTGGAGTTGGCGGAGGCAAGTGGGATCGAGAAACGCACCGTCCACAGAATATTGCGTAATGAGCTGCAACTACGCAAAATCGTATCGCGGTGGATACCGCATGCACTGACGGAAGTTCAAAGGTGGATGCGCTATGCAATATGCTCCGACCACCTTGCACGCTGGCAACAAGACGGCGATCAATTCCTGTCACGAATAATCGCCATCGATGAATTTTGGGCCAGGGCATACGAACCAGAACTGAAACGTCAGTCCGCGGAGTGGCGACATACTGAATAACCAAGTAGGCAGAAGTTCCGTCAGAATCCTTCCCCAGTCAAATTGATTATAATCGTCGCGTAAGACGTCAGGGGTGTCATTGTTTGCCACTTTGTTCCACATGGTAGAACAGTGACCTAACAGTACTACAGGGACTTCCTGGTGCGACAAATAAGACGTGGCGTTCAGGAGAAACGTCTGGAACTTGTGGACAGTGCAATAATCCTACACGACAATGCAAAACCACATAAAGGAGAGTGTTCAGGGCAGCTACTACCACGTTGGAAATGGGAAGAATTGGATCTCCCACCGTACTCTCCTGACATTTTGTCCTGTGACTTTGATCTCATTCAAAAGATTAAGGAACCAGTACGTGGTAAGCTGTTTGCAACACGCGAGGAAATTGCTAATGCCGTGCGTGAACAGGTGACCCGATTCACACATGGTGCGGCAAATGATGAGGCGGATGGTATTCAGCTCCTCCCACATCGTTGGCAGCGTGTGGTGCAGGTAGCAGGGGACTACTTTGAGGATCTGTAGGTCCAGGTTTATTATGTCAACTGTATGCGTACTGTGTTGTTCTTTTGTACCGTAAAGGCCATATTGTCCTGTATACTACCGTAATAAATTAGTGTGTTGCGATATTTCAGTGTTATTCATACTCCACACATGTAGTTAACACCTTGTCCTTTCGTCTCTATATGTCACATTTTCCAATCGGACTGGTATCTTCAAGAAAAAAATAGTTACCATGACTTTTGCCCCAACCCTTGTATGAAGAAAATGGAAACAAACGGGAGAACTTCGAGGAAACTCACACAAGATATTTGTCCCCTACAAAGTTCACTTGGTGATTGCTGAGATAGAGCCAGGGACACCACACACCAGAGATGAGAGCTTTACCACTGAAGAGATATAAAGTACCACTATAAGTTTTAATTAGTAGGCATATGTCTAATATGAAGTTCTGAAATAGGTCTATAACTATTTTGTTCCGAAATTTATCCATGATGTATTTCTGTATTGCAACTTCTGTATCCATAACGAAGAGATTTGACGACATGTCTTTTTTTGTTACGTCAGAGCACATTGCAAACATGTATTTATGCTACAATAACCAGTACAGTACATTGCAAACATTTATTTATGCTACAATAACCAGTAAAAATATAATAACTTTGTTATAACAACGTTTATACTTGTAAAGTTTTCAAAAATAAGGAGATACTTTGTCAAGTAATGTTTCTATATTTCAGGATATATTATAAAGACGGAAAGTTTAACATCTTTATAATTTATACTCCTTGGTTATAGAGTATATTATAATATTAGACAAAAGAGATCTAACTTTTTGTATGTTTTACCTTCGTCTAACAGCTAAGTGTTAAAATATGGCAATTTCTACTTTCATCACAAAGTAATCTTTGCGTTAGTAATAAGGATATAGCTACTGGCGTTGTGTTTTTCTTCAACTCTGTTAAATAGAACAGAGCCGTGGGTTGTCTAGATATAACCCTTTATCATCCTCGCATAACTTCATTTTATACTTGAACATCTATACCACACGACCTATCCCTACTTTCATCTAAGTCCTCAACTATCCCTACTTTCGTCTAAGTCCTATTCTTTCCGTCTTTCTAAGACTTCACTTCTCTCGCTGACTACATTCCTATTCCTATTTTCTACTGCCACCGTAGTATCTCATTGTTTCCTCCGAAGTTCCATAGATTTCTCCTCCGTGTACATTTTCTCATATTTCCCAACTCTCCATAAACTTCCAAACAAGGGAAAAGAATCTGCTCTTCCATTTAGAAGAAATAATCCTTTTAAAAAATATAATGTCAGTTTTGTTGAGACTTAGAAAGTTAAATTTCTTACAAAGAAACTATTATAAATTTAATCTTTCTCTATAAAGTTTCCTTGAATTCCTTCAATTTGTAATAAATAGTTTGTGTTTTGTTGTACGAAGACAAACTGAAGGTATTAAATTCCAATTTCGTTGTAATTATTGAATAAAATTGTACTCTTAACTACAACGAAAATAGTAGGAACATCATATTTACTACTTTCTTTTGTCGCAGAATGTTGTAAAGTTAAATATATTATTACTTCTAACATAATCTATATTTCTTTAAAAAATAGGACACAATGAATTTGATAATTCCAGTTTATTTTCCTTCATTACAATGATGATTTATCTCGTATGTTATTTCCAACCATTATTATTTTTGTCGGGAAAGTAGTGTTCTACAGCCGTATGTCTACCAAGTTTGGTTAAAATTACACCAAACGTTCTGGAGTTACACTGGCATATGCATTCATTGACATATATCCAAATATATATAGATGTGTTGCCTTGCCCCTGTAAATTCCGAATCCAGTTGACATGCCCGTTCACTCCTAAACTTGGGATTAAATGTAATCACGATTGTAACGTAATAGCTTGACAAACCCAAACTATGAATTCGACTGGACTTTAAGGTATCGGGAGTGTAAATCACAGCGATATCGAGAACTATGGACTTGACACTAATATAAGTCATTTTCGATTATTTTTACATGTCAACCTTTTCCCATTGTGGTAGAGGTGCTAATGCGATTGAACGCTATTGGGTCGCTTAAATTCTATTGAAAGTCTATTGAATACCAATTAACTTAGGACCCCTAAAACTCTGAATCAATACTAATATCGGTTCTTTGTAATTATTTTTTTCATGCCAGCATTCCCCGTCTCCAAAAGTACTAATTGGAGCAGAAGTTGGATATAAATGTCATCGGGAGTGTCGCTATTTATATCAGCGACCCTAGAAACTATGGACTCTGCACTAATATCGGTTGTTTTCAATCATTGTATATGTTACTCTCTTCCACTCTCCCTAGATGTGTTAGGAGGTCATATCTCTACTGATGGCTTAACTTGAACTTAAAGATCATAGGATCTGCCACCCTCAGTTTAGGGACCTCAAAAACTATGGATTCGACACTAGTATCGCTCATTTTCAGTTATTTTTATATTTCACAATTTCGGCCCCCTGGTGCTAATAGGGCCTGAACTTGAACTTAAATTGCATCTTGGGTGTCACTCTTAATCTAAACGATTCCAAAAACTATCGGTTCGACACTAATATCAGTCGTTTTTATAAATTTTATATATGCTCCTCCTATTCCCACTAGAAGTGATAAGAGTCTTTCCAAACTATTTTCAGCTCCAAAATGAGGTTCGTCTGGTATATGTCTAATAAACTTCTTTAATAGTTAATGCAAATGAGGAACGTTTATAATAAAATATGTATGATTTTTTTTTTAAAAATCAAACATCATCAATACGGTTTCTGCACTTAATTAAAACAACTAAAATTAATCGTATGCTTTATATTCTCATTTCCCTAACTGGGCACACTGTGAACTCATTACTATATTACTTCATAATCAATCTGAGTTGATATTTTTTCCAGCTTTTTTTCCTTTACTATTTTAACCCACATAAATACAAAGTCAGATAAATAGCCTGCTATAAACAGCATTTTTTTTCTTATAAATAGCTTATTGATTCATCTCTTACAATCCGATTTTCAACTTCAGTATGTCAAGATCCGTCTTTTTATAAGGTAGCATCGAGAAAATATATGTTTATAGTATGTTTGGTGAGTTAAAATGCTTTCATATACTGAAAGAGATCGTTTTTTATGTTCTAAATGTGAGAAAAGCTTTTCTCTCCTTGAAAGTAATGTTCCCCTAAACAACTTGCAGGTTACACCACTGATTATCCTGTAATAAAAGCTGAGTTCTATTTCCAAATTGAAGTAAAATTCACTGGAAATTAGACACGGAACTGAACGCTCATTTTACTTGTTTTAATTGTTTTATATGGAAACATTTAAAAGCGTGAATCATGACAACCAGTTGACATAAAAAGATATAGTTTTTACGTATGTGTTCGTAATTCTTTTCTCTACTTCGTAAAGTGAGCAGTTAATGTGCTAATACAATATTTCTAAGTAGCACACCTGGTATTGTCAAGATTCACAGTAGCGGGAGAAGTCGGCGTGCAGAACTGTTTGTCGCGAATTGTCAACACCGCTCAAAGCCAATTGGACACCGCGTGAAGCCAACTCAAGGTCATGCCGCTGTCATCTGAAACACACAGTAATATTACATTTGTCAAGTCAAAATCGCCACTTACTAATAATTAAAATATACTAATCGTTAGTACTACGTTAGTACTGGTTAGTACTCCAAGCACAACGTTAGTACTCTTACCCCTGTAAAGTTATTAACGAATTAAAATGGCAATATTCACTTGACGTCAAGCCAGAATCGCCACTTTTGTAAATATTGTCCAAAGTATACAAAAGTGATGTCAATCGTTAGTACTGCGTTAGTACTGGTTAGTACTGCAAGCACAACGTAAGTACTCTCACCCATGTAAAGTTATTAGCGAATTAAAGTGGCGATATTCACTTGACATCAAGCGAGAATCGCCACTTTTGTAAATATTGTCCAAAGTATACAAAAGTGATGTCAATCGTTAGTACTATGTTAGTACTGCAAACACAACGTTAGTACTCTCATCCATGTAAAGTTATTAGCGAATTAAAGTGGTGATATTCACTTGATGTCAAGCTAGATTCGCGAATTTTGTAAATATAGTGTAAAGTACACAAAAGTGGTGTCGATCGTTAATGCTTCGTTAGTACTGGTCTAAAGCACTACGTTAGTATTCTTACCCACGTAAAGTTATTAACGAATTATATGTCACGAAACTACCATAAAAAATACATAGAGAATTTTTCATGGAATCAAATTCTTTCCAGATCCAAAACCACTAATGATCTCTACTAGTGCAATCGTTAGTGTTTGTAGAGCTCCAACTCCCTACTTTAATGCTTCAATAGTTTGGTCGCTACAACCAGAAACTCTCCTCCCGGAAGCACTAACAACTAATCCTACTGTAATCGATAGTTCATCGTTAGCGCTTCTAGCAAACACTAATAGTTTCGTTAGTGCTGTACTACTAGTGAAGATATAGACAATTATATGTTACGAAGCTCCTCTAAATGTACATGGAAATTTTTCATTGGTATAAATTCTCTCCAAATTCGAAAGCAGTAATGATCTCTTCTAGTGCAATCGTTAGTGCTTCCTAGACCAACTAACAACATTAGTGCGTCAATAGTTTGGATGTCAGAACTAAAAGATGTTTGGGGGACCTAACTTCAAGTTAGCTCCTTTCTAGAAAGCACTAAGGGTGATTACCTAGTGCAATAGATAGTTTGTAGCTAGTGCTTCTAGAAAACACTAATACTTTCGTTAGTGCTTCTCTGTTAATGTCGATATTTGCAATTATATGTCATGAAACTCCCATAAGAAATACATTGGGTATTTTTCATTTTATGAAATTACCGCTAAATTTAAAATGACTAATAGTCAATTATAGTGTAATTTATAGTGCTTCGTTAGTACTTGCTAGCGCATAGACTCCAAATATTAATGCCCATCGTGAATGTTTTTGTGGGAAAGGGCTACCATGTAGTTAGCACCCCCTAAGTTTTATCTTCTAGCGTCTATACTGTTGAAAGTCTAATGTAGGAAGTTCTGCAATAAATCTCAGTAACAAAGTAGTAACCACTACACTATATGTGGTCATTAGTGCTTTTAAATTTGGCAGGAATTTTACAAAATGAAAAATTCCACGTGTCTAAAGTTAGTCCCATCCAAATCTCAAATGCTACTAAATATTTTCACATGACTAGTGCTACGATAGTGCAATAAACACTAAAGTTAGTGCTGTAATTGTTTAGAAGTTATTAGAGAATAACTCGATTGGAAATAAATTTAAATTTATCGAAATTTACAATGATTATCCCACAAAGGTAGGATAAACGTCAGGGTTTAATGCATCATTAGTGCTTCCTGCAACACCAAGCACTAAGTTAGTGCTATGATAGTTTAGGAATTATATGTGAATAACTCACTCGAGATTAAATTTAAATTCGTCGAATTTTACAATAATTGTCCAACAAACGTAGAACAAACGCTAAAAATTATTGCATCGTTAGTGCTTCATAAAACACAAAGCATTAACGCTACTGCTATCATAGTTTAGGAGTTATTAATGAATAATTCGGGTATGGCTGAATTTGAATTCATCGAATTTTACATTAAATTTCCACAAATATACAACAATGACTGAAGGTTAGTGCACCGGTACTGCTCCAAAAATACTACGCACTAACGTTAGTGTTATAATAGTTTAGAAGTTATTAATGAATAACTTGGGTGGGGCTAACTTTAGATTTTTAAATTTTTACACAATATTTCACTAGTTGTCACAAAAACGAGACAAATATTAGTGGTTAGTGCATTGTTCGTGCTTTATAAAAATTAAGCACTATCGTTAGTGATATACTGTAAGGGATATTAGTGAATAACTTGCGTGGGAATAAATTTAAATTTCTCAAATTTTACAATAATTGTCCCTCAAAGATTAGTGCAAACGCCAGAGATTAGTGCATCTTTAGTGCTCAAAAAGTACTAAGCACTAACGGTAGTGTTATCTTAACTTAGGAGTTATTAATGAATAACTCGGATGGAACTGAATTTAAATTTATCGAATTTTACAATAATTGATTCTCTCAAAGATGGAACAGACATCAAAATTAGTGCATCGTTATTGAGTCCAAAAACACCAAGAAGTAACATGAGTGCTTTCATAGATCAAAGTCAGTGCAAAATTCGAAAAATTAGTGTAAAATTCGATAAATTTAAATTCAGTCATCCCTGAATTATTCATTAATGACTCCTAAACTACGATAGCACTAGCGTTAGTGCTTAGTGTTTTTGAGCACTAACGATGCATTAATCTTTGACGTTTATCCCAACTCTACGAGACGATTATTGTAAAATTCAATAAATTTAAATTTAGTCCCGAGAGAGTTATTCACATATAATACCTAAACCATGATAGCCCTAACCTTGGTACTTGGCGTTTCGGGAAGCACTAACGATGCACTAAAATCTGACGTTTATCTTACCAAGTTATTGTAAAATTAGTTATGGGGTAGTTATTGTAAAATTCGATAAAAAAAAATAATTTATCCAATCGAGTTATTCGCTAATAACTTCTAAACTATTATAGCATTAACATTAGTACTTAGTGTTTTATAGGCTCTAAGAACGCACTAACCGCTGGCGTTTGTACCATTTTTATTAACAATTACTATAAAATTGTATGAGTTGGAAAATCTAAAGTTAGCCCGGCCCAGTTACTACTTAATAACTTCTAAACTATTATAGCAGTAACGTTCGTGCTTAGTGTACTAACGTAGCACTAACCATGTGAAAAGTTTTAGTAGTATTTGAGATGTGGATGGGGTTAACTTTAGACATAATGGAATTTTTCATTTTGTAAAATTCCCGCCAAACTTAAAATCACAGTGACTACATATATTGTAATGGTTACTACTTCGTTACTTGGTTTTATTGCACAACTTCTAACATTAGTCCTTCAACAGTATGAACACTAGAAGATAAAATTTAGCGGGTGCACCTTGCGCCTTTCCACATAACCAGATGGTGATCAGAAAAATGGAAACACCTGTAGTTGGCAACACGTCAGATGTATGGGTTGGCAGTGGTGTCGTGGCGCCCGCAGCGCCGGACCGCTGGTGGTGGTGTGTTAGGTCGGTCTCCATACTACGTCAGAAGCAGTGGAACAGCAGTGCCCATTGGCTGCAGCAGACGGAGGTAGTGTAAAATGGGAGACCTCTCAGATTTTCAAAGAGGGCTAATTGTTGGTGCATGGTTATGTGGAGTGAGTGTGACGACAGTGGCTACTGTGTTAGGTGTGTCGCGTGGGACAGTGTCGAAGGTGATGACAGCCTAAACAACACACGGGAAAACCATATCGCGGAAGCGGAACAGTGGGAGGAAGAAAATCATGACTGACAGGTCACGCCGGGTATTAAAGCGCATTGTCACGGAGAACCCTCGTACCACTGCGGAGCAAGTGACGGAGGAGCTCAATCAGCACCTCCCCCACCCTGTTTCGACAATCACAGTCCGCCGCAAATTACATGACATGAACCTCCGGTGTCGTGTTGCACGGGCCAAACCGCTCATCAGGGACCATAACGCTTTCGCACGCTGCAAATGGTGCCGCGACCATGCAACTTGGACCGTTGAGGACTGGAAACGTGTGATATGGTCGGATGAGTCATCCTTCACCCTATTCCCAACCACGGGCCATGTTTATGTGTAGAAAACGCCCAAAGAAGCTTATGATCTGCAGTGTCTCCGCCCAACTGTGAAACATGGCGGCGGCTCGGTGATGCTGTGGGCCGCAATATCATGGTTTTCATTGGGTCCTGTGTTCACACTTAGCGGACGAATCACTGCCAACGATTATGTCGCAATTTTAGGAGACCACTTGCATCCTATGGTCCGGATGTTGTTCCCGGACAGTGACGCCATCTTCCAGGATGATAATGCACCCATTCACACAGCTGGCGTTGTTGCAACGTGGTTTGAGGAACATCGGGATGAAGTTCAACACCTCCCCTGGCCCGCCCAATCCCCAGATCTCAACATAATTAAACATTTGTGGTTCGTCTTGGAAACACGACTCCGGCGACGATTTCCACCTCCATCCTCTCTCACAGAACTGGCCGATGCCCTGCACGAGGAATGGTGTAAAATTCCACTTGCTACCATTCACGACCTCTATGCCTCCATCCCACGTCGCATCAAGGCTGTTCTGAAGGCGAAAGGTGGTCCGACACCATATTAATCTGGTAAGTTGCAATTTCGTTCAGGTGTTTCCATTTTTCTGATCACCATCTGTAACCATCCACAATGAGAAGCACTAATGTTCGGAGTTGATGCACTAGCACGTACTAACAAAGCACTAACGATTACACTAGAATTAATTGACCATTAGTGTTTTAAATTTGGCGAGAATTTTACAAAATGAAAACTTCCCTATGTATTTCTTATGAAAGTTTAGTGACATATAACTTGCCATAACTACACTAATAGAGAAGTACTAACGAAACTATTACTGTTGTCTAGCGATGTACTATCGATTGCAGTAGGATTATCGTTGGTGTTTGCTGGGGAGAAGCTAACGTGAATTTAGACCCCAAAAGCTTTTTTCTTGAATTTGGCAACAATTTGACCCAGTAAAAAAAAATCCTCATGTATTTTATGGAAGTTTGTCATATACAATTGTCCACATCTACACAAGTAGAGAAGAATTAACGAAACTATTGGTGTTTCCTAGAAGCACTAGCGACACACTTACGATTACACTAGGTTTCGTCGTTAGTTCTTTCTGGGGAGGAGCTAACGTGAAGTTAGCTCTACCAAAGGTTTCTGGTTCTAGCATCCAAACTATTGAAGCCCTAGTATTGTTAGTTCGTGCTCTAAAAAGCACTAACCATTGCACTGGAAGAGATCATTAGTACTTTTGAATTGTCAAAAATTTGACTCGATGAAAAATTCTAAATGTATTTCTTACGGGAGTTTCGTGAATTATAATTGACCATATTCACACTGATAATGAAGCACTAACAAAATTTGTAGTGTTTATCTAGAAGCACTAACGATTGCACTAGAAGAGATCATTAGTGTTCCTATCGAGACTACTTCACGGAGATTATTCTAACAACAATGTCTCTGGCCCGCTAGAAGCATGTCCTTAGTTACGATTTTAGCTTAACACTATTTCAAAATCGTCACTTCAGTTCGTTTAATGACTTCATTTGGGTGAGAATACTAACATTTTACTTGAAGCACTAACAATTGACACTACTTTTGTATACTTTAGACAATATTATAAAAAGTGGAGATACTGGCTTCACAAGTGAATACCGACAATTTAATTAATTAATAAATTTACATGGGTAAGAGTACTAACCTTCCGCTCGAAGCACAAACCAGTACTAACGAAGCACTTACGAAGAACTTTAGACAATATTTACAAAAGTGGCGATTTTGGCTTGACGTCAAGTGAATATCGCCATTTTAAATCGCTAATAACTTTACATGGGTGAGAGTACTAACATTGTGCTTGGAGTACTAACCAGTACTAACGTAGTACTAACGATTAGTATATTTTTCATTTAATTATTAGTAAGTGGGGATTTTGACTTGACAAACGTAGTAATATTGGTTGTTTTCGATCATTTTTATGTCTCCCATCCCACTCTCTTCTAGGTATGGTAGAGGGGTCTTACCCAGATAGTATTCTTTTCAGTTCGTAAGTAATGTATGTACCAAGTTTGGTTAAAATTGTAGCTAGAGTTCAAGAGTAACACTGGAAAGCAACCCGCACACACATACATTTTATATATAAAGATATAAATAGTAACATTGTTTACTGTAGAGCAGAAAGTATTTGTGCGATCTTTAAACTTTTATTTGATTTTGGTTTTTCTAGGTAAAACAATATTTTTATGAAAATAATAATAATAACTGATTTATTAACGAATTTGGATGCACCATAGAAAACTAAATAGAAGTATAAATTAAAAAAAAAAACTTTAAAGAATAGCTTTCGCATTTTTATATTTATGCATAGTGGCAAACCTCAATATCTAAAAGATTTCTCCAAACTATAACATTTAGGTTAATTTCAGTGAAGATGAAAAAATGTAATTAGGTTAATTGCTCAAGCAAATGAGAAAATGATATTGGTTGAGGTAATATGACGTTGATTAATGGAAATATAAATAATTAAAAGCTAATCATAGATATTTTATATTAAGGAGTGACGAAAAAATATTACGATACATTTTGATGGTAGTATAAGTGGGAGGAGAAATGAGATATGAAATGAGAAACCTCTGCTGCAGCTATAATGTTTGCTGCATACTCTTAATGAACGTATTATTTTTTAATTATTAATTTTTAACACATTACGTCACCTTGGGGAAATTGGAATTTTGCCTTCTTTTTAAATTCATAGGTGTTTGCTTGAGTGTGTGCTTACTTTCCATTCTCACAAGTGTATTTTCCTTTCAATGTACATTCAGGAATGTGATTGAAAGACGAAATGTTTTTCCATTTCCAAACGGAAATCCATACTACATAAAACATTCGTTATACGTTACATGATATACGTATATGAATGGTTCCAAGCGGGACTGTACGGGCTATCGCCCCTCTTGAGCTTCAAATGATAGACGTAAAGGTTTTATTACGAGCTTCCACTTTTATATATATAGAGGCATGCATATATATATATATATATATATATATATATATATATATATATATATATATATATATATAATCATCATAAGTATTCTGCCTTTATTGGCAGGTCTCTTGCCGCAGCTGAGAAGCTTCCATGCTTCACGGTCCTCCGCTAACTTCTTCGTCTTCGTGTATGATCTTTCTGTTTTTATATCATCCATTAATTATAGTCTCCTTCGCCCCCTCCCTCTCTTTCCCGCCACCATACCCTCTTGGACGTCCCTTATGATACAATCTCTTCTTAGGCAATGTCCCAACCAGTTTCTCTTCCGCTTCCTAATAATATCTAAAAGTGTTCTTTTCTCACCCACCATTAACACTCTCTCATTCGTTTTCCGCTCGACCCAACTAATTCTTTCCATTCTTCTCCACACCCACATTTTGAAGGCTTTCAGTCGTTTTTCATCACCTTTACGTAATCTCCACGTTTCCGCCCCATACAGTACAACACTCCACACGAAGCATTTTATGAGTCTTTTTCTAAATTCTTTATTAAAGATTCCACAAAACAGACTTTTCTTCTTCCTAAAGGCTGCTTTCGCCATTCCTATTCTTGCTTTTATTTCACGTTCGCACTTCATGTTATTACTAAGAATACTACCCAGATATCGAAAACTATTCACTTGTTCTATTTTCTCCCCTCCTACTTTTATATTTGACACAGACCCCTTCGTGCCAATATACATTGAAAATTGTTTTGATTTATTTTGACTTTCAGTTTAACATTTCTTTCAGCACCGAGGCTATATGAGACATGGACCAACAGTTTAAAGTGGGATCCGAACCACATGAGCTCCCACCGGCAATCGAACCTGGATCTCCCATGCCAAAGGAGCGTAGGTTAAAGAGGGATCTTTATTTAGAAAATTGAGTTGTAATGAAAACTTGAACTACCATATTTCATGAAACTACTGACAAAATATAAATCATTGTGAGCCACTTTAGGATAAGAAAGAAAGGAAAAATTAAAATTAAGGAAAGTTATTTCCTTGAAAAAGGTTTTTGTGATGGTAATATGAACTAATAAAAATTAATAAAATGATTGGTTTAGTAAAGACTGTGGCAAGGTTATTCAAAAAGGCAACATTTTATCCATTACAAAACATAAAAAGAAGGATATTATGAGGTGATAAACAATCAAAACCCATTCATTCATTATAAGACCATTGAGAAAGTTATTATAAATCCACTGGAAAGAACAATTACAAATAAATTGAAAGGATCACCAAGATAACATTTAAAAACGTTTATAATATTTCCTGTGTAGTATCTATTTGCAAAAGGTACAAATGCATTTTTCCAGCAGAGTCATTGTGTACACACACTTCGCAAAAACCTGACTGTCACAGTTCTTGGTTATCTGCTGAACATTATCTCCCAGAACAGACAAAAAGCTTCATTACTGGGATTTTTACTCTCATTGGTGTTTCTAAGACATATTTCCCAGAAGTGATATTTGGTTCACATTATTCCTTGTCTGAATATTTGAGAAACTTCATTTTTATTATGTTTTCTTTCAGTTTAAGTTTTCTTAGTAGGCTGGTGATCACTTCTTTTTAAATATTTTAGTTTCCTTTCCCTGCACCTGAGCCTGTCAAGAATCAAGGTTTTGAGGGCTCATATATATATCAAGTTTCTAGTGACTCATATTACAACCCCCGTCCGATTGGAACTGAAATACTCAATCCCAATCAACACATAACTTGCCAAGTCACATAGTATATACATAAAAGCAATTTTTAAGAATGCTTTATCCATTGTAATAATATACTACCATGAATTTGAATGATTAAGCATTATAATTAAAATCAAAATACTAACGTTTGAAAGTTCCTTAAATCGAGAAAAAAGAAATAACACGTACACATACAAACTACAATCTACAAAACAGAAATAACATGTCCACGCACAAACTACAATCTACAACTGAACAAGAACGCTTTAATAGCAAAAGACATTATTGAACTAACAGGTCAAGTCATCCTCTACATTTTGAAAGCGCTGTATGGAAATATGCCAGATGTTTCAAAACAACGCCGACAACGTTTGGGAGATGACACCAATATAAGACGAAAATTATAGACCAACCTACGTGCACAAATGCTTCCTTTCAGAGTTATAGGCTGTCGAAAACATGAAAAATTGAACTTTAAAGGTTCATAGCCCCAAAACTATTTGACTTACCGTAGTCGGGTCGGTACTTCACTTAAAAACTAATATATGAACAATCCAAAAATACATGTTACCGGATCCTGCGGTACTCACGCAACAATTTTTATAGAGGTAGTTCGGCTATGGGCATATACCTAATTTGAAGTACTCACCAACTACCTCTATAAAAGTTGTTCCAGAAGTACCGCAGGATTCTGAAACATGGATATTTGGATAGGGCACATACTAGTTCCTAAATAAAGTCTTGACCCGACTATGGCAGATCCCATATATGTATAAAATTGTTAAACTTTCGAGGTTTATGTGCCAAATGGTAATACATTTTTAACCTTACTTACATAATTTTGTAAAGTTATGCACATGAACAATAATTAAAATTGACAGTTTATATATTGTTCATAATATTGTAGCATTTAACTGTATTTCCATAGCTATTAAAGTGTTTGCTCTTGGAAAGCACCTGCACCTGTGTCATAGGGTTTGAAAATTTCAATCAGTTCACGGCTACATTTAAAAGCCCGTCGTTATAAATTGTAAAGTGTATGTTTTGTACTTTTTATTCAGTAGTATTACAAAGTTTGTAACGTATCAATAAATCTAAAATATGTCAATGTACCAAATGAATATTGAATTAAGCCACAGCACTCTGCGAAAGGAGAAAACAGTAAAAACCCTAAATTAATTTCTTAGAGTAACGAATATTAGTAAAGAGCGCGTAATCACATGTAAAAATAAAGATGTATAAAATAATAATTAGAGTACAAGTTTTAAAAATTGTAATCGTTAATAATAGGAAATTTGTTAATTAATTATTTTTATTTTAAGGCCTTTTAGCATGTTAAATATAGAGATTACTAAATTTCTTGTAGTAGGAAAATTCAAACTTTCAATTTTGTCCGTATCAGACGGTGCAGCACGTCGTATGCAGACTACTGGACTAGGTAGTCTTGACCTCTCCCGAAATAAAATTCTGGTTGCCCCACTGATTTGCTCCGACCACTTACTATGAGAAATTACGCATCCTGGAACATCATGCCTTGTGCTTAGCTTTTCGTATGAAATTACATAGTCCCACTCAAGATCTCAATTATGTTTTTAGTGTTACCTACTGTCTTCTCTCAAGTACATATTAGCTTTTTCATGGAGAGAGAGATGGGGCGAAAAGAATGCAAAGAGTTGTTGACAGGCAGATAATGGGATGAAACTTCCATTGTTGAGCCATTAAAAAATTCAAACTTAAAATTTTACATTCGTACACTATGACAAACCGAACTCCTACAAGTTGCGTAAACTATGACACTGATGCTTGTTAAATTTTCTTTAGTATCGTACGTTAGGATCACGGAGGGGTTGTAGGTAAGGGAGGGTACCTGCCAGCGGATTTGATCCCGGTGGAAGAAAGAAATTATTTCCGTTTTATTCTCGATCCAGGGTAGTTTTTTTCACGCAGTTTTTTTTAATTAGTGTCTGGTAACTTTGGGAAGTCAAGGAGGCTAGAATGTGGTGCTGACTACATCATCTCTGTATGATGAATGAAGTCAAGAAAAGGGAAGTCTTTATGCTTTAGGATTTCATGGTCTGTTCCTATGGCCTGAAGAATAATTCTATGTTTCATTAAGGTAACGATATGTTAAAAAAATAATTTAGCGTTTGTAAACAAAATCTCATTGAGGTTTCAGTTAACCACTTGCGTTTCTTTTAAATATATCCTCTTTCAATATTAGCGAATATTAGTTTCAAGAGCTTCTATAAATAGCACAAACCTGACCGCTGAGAAGCAGCCACATTTCATTTTCCACAATATTTAACCATAGTTAAATAATAACATTTTCTCTTAAGAAAAAAAAAAATACAGAATTGCAAAACTCGTTAGGTAGGTTTGTAGACTTGGTGCTCCATTTTGTGGTTATGCGTCAATGCATTGCACACCGCCAACCAACGATCAGATTGCATTGAATATACCATTGTATAGACACTTTAATTGAATCGACCAAACGTTCACAGCAACACGAAAAAGCATACAGGAGGAAGAAAAGGAAGAAAGACGAGGAGAAAGAGGATAAAAAAATCAAAACAAAACCAACGACTATCACACATTGGAAACACAACACGGCTGCCTCGTCTGTCGCATATGCCTGCCAGAAATAACAATTAAAACATCGATACTGAAAACCGAGTTATTTTTTCTTCTTTGGTGTTATTATTATTTTGTTTTTCGGTTACTCATGTTGAGCAACAAATCCTCCCCATACCATACACTTCAGTTTCACATAGCAAACTTTCCCCAGCTTGAACGTCGATATGATAGACCGGAAATGAGTAATCGAACATTGAATGTAACTGCACTGGAAGGTTAATTTGGAAATTTCACCAGAATATTAGAGGAAACATCAATTTGTTATCTGCCATCAATGCTGAATTTAGGTTTCGTTGGAAAAACAAAATGGAGAAAAAGAACGAAAGATAAAAAAAAAAAAAAACAGGCTAACTACTATCGTCTGGTGATTTGATATTTGTTTACCGAACTTTAATGAACATTGTACCACTGTTATTTAACGAGGGAAAAAATGCATGTTTTCACGGCTGCATAGCCACATAATAAATAGCTTTTTCTAGTGTTTCAAATAATATTGTATAACGAGTGCTGCTTTGAGAAATTTACTTAAATCTGTCTCATTATGAAAACAGTTGTTATATTCCGGCTATAAATCTACATAAATGCGAATTAGCAATGCTTGTCTGCCTTTCTGACCACTTTTTTTTTTTATTATTCGGAACCTCTTAACTGATGAAAAGGAAACTTGACAGGGCCGTTAATCGTAATTTTGAATTATTGATGGAATCAAAGTGAACTGCGTAAAGGATTAATATGTTTTGCTTGGAAATATACAGGTCTAAACAATAGTAGCTATTACAGACATTGGAGACGATTATATAATAATACTAGCTTCAATTACCAGCTTCACTGGATTAAAATAAGAAAAATAATTAGTAATATGTTCCATTAGTCAGTGACTTTATTTTACTATTACTGAAGCGCTTTATGATATCGGTCATTTATCTTAATATCTCCCATGTTACTGAATTTGAATTTAATCCTAATCCATCAGAAGTGTCACTGTTCATCTCAGTAACCCCGAAAACTATGAATTCGGCACTAAATATCAGTCATTTTCAATCATATATATATATATATATATATATATATATATATATATATATATACAGCCTTAAAATCCCCGTGAAAGTAAAATGATAAAAACCATTTCAGAGTCGAACCTGGTCTATGTAGATAATTTGATAGAAATCGGTAGGGTGGTTCAAGAGTTATTAAAGTCACAAACAGAGTAGCTTTAATTTTTATTTATTTAGATAGATAGATTAATACAGATAGCTAAAATAAGCTTCTTTAATAACAAGAAGTGTTATAGTACACGACATATGAACGAGATTGATTTGGCTTTTGGTAACTCCTTAACAAGTTAAAAGTTAACAAATCTACGCATAAATGTATCGTTTTAGCTCAAATTAAATGAAGCACATTTTAACATGAATTAATATTTGAAGACAGAAAATATTTAACTCTTTAGATTAGTCGAATAGAAAATCACTTAGTTTTATTTTAGCGTTCAATTCCAAGGACAAAATAGTATTTTGCATCCTGAACAGTATACTAACCTGCTAATTACAACAGCACTGCGGGTAATCCATAAAGCAAGAATAATATCTATAATTATTTCTATAGGAACCGACTTTTGATTGTTCGTATCTTAGATCACCTAAATGAATCATGTCCATCAAAGAATTCGTTTCCTAACATTTGTTCCTCTACATCGTGATCAAAATTGATTTTAATTCTTGGGATTATTTTACCTCTCGGAATAACATATGAACAGATAGAGTAATCATATAAAGAAATTTTTGTTGAACCAAACTCTTTACAAAGTATTGTATTAGAATATTCCCGGGTAATTTAATATTTAATTACCGTATGGAGTTTATGTGTGAAAATCAACTGGATTTTAACTTGAGTTCGCACCACATACGACTCCATTGGGAGTAAAACCGAGGTTTCTCTCACCAAAGGAGAATATTATACAGGGTGTTTCAAAACAACACCGACAACGTTTGGGAGGTCATTGCTGACATCAAAATAAGACAAAAAGTATAGACCAATCTGAGTGCACAAATGCTTCCTTTCGGAGTTATACGCTGCGGAAAATATGAAAAAATGAACTTTTAAAGGTCCATAGCTCCATTAAGTATGGAACTTACCGTAGTCGGGTCAAGACTTCACTTAGAAATTAGTATGTGCCCTATCCAAATATCCAAATTTCAGAATCCTTTGGTACTTCCGCAACAATTTTTATAGAGGTAGTTGAAGAGTACTTCAAATTATATGCACGTAGCCAAACTCCCTCTATAAAATTTCCTTCGTGAATACTTTAAGATTCTGAAGCCCACATAGTAGTTCCTAAGTGAGGTCTTGACCCGACTACGATAGGTTCCATAGTTTTGGCGCTATGGACCTTTAAAGTTCATTCTTTCATGTTTTCGGCAGCCCAAAACTCATAAGGAAGCATTTGTGCACCCAGATTGGTCTATAATTTTTGTCTTATCTTGGTGTCAGGAATCACCTCCCAAACGTTGTCGGTGTTATTTGAAACACCCTGTATATATAGAGTGTTACAAAAGCTCGTTTGCAACGCCTTAGCAATGATAGAGAAGGTCACGAAAAAATATAGATAAAATATACTTACTTAGATAAATATACTTGAACCTTACCAGATGAAAAAAAAAAACAATCAAATTTATCACGTTTTAATAGATAGAAGAAGACAGTCTAGCATAATTCATGTTCATTCGTTCAGAGGAGCTGACTCTGATACTGATCACTCCTGGCAGCAACGATAACAAGAGATATTATTGTTGAATAAAAGAAATAATCAAGAGGAGGGCCAACTGAGAGGAGAATACCAGATTGAAATATTGAATAGATTTTAGAAAGTTAGGAATGCACTACTGTTGAGGATATTTGAGTTGAAATTAGAGATAGTATTACAATTTCAGCAAAAGAAAAATTGGGGCTCACGGAAATACGTAGAAGTAAACCATGGTTTGACCAGGAATGAACTAAACTAGCAGAAGAGAGAAAACAGACAAAATTAGTTTGACTATAAAACCCGAAGAAATAACTACACAAAATTTCGTCGATACAAGGCGGGAACTTTCCAAAATTTTAGAACAAAGAAAGGAAATTTTTTGAAAACTAAAATTAATGAACTTGAAGATAATAGTAAATACAAATATATTCGGGACATGTAAAAGGGCATGAACGGATTTAATAAAGGATGTCAACTTCGCGCTTATATACTAAAGAAAGCCAACGAAACAATTCTCTCTGATATTTTGGAGAAATAATATACCTAAGTAAATAAATGCATAATCCTAACAATAAATAGCGAATGTCTCAGTCTGTCCGTCACGCTAATTCTACTAATGAATAGTTATGACAATCGTAAAAAATAAAACGTGAATAAATGTTGCTATCTGGGCTGTCTGTACAAGCAAGTCCTTGAATAATTAGGTAACATTGGCATAGAATTTGGAGTAGTTTGTGGGCAAACTAAAAATAGATTAAATATAATCAATTACAACTTTTAATAAAGCACAATTTTAACCTATAGTACAGAGTAAGCCGAAGGATTGGGAGCAAGAATTAGTAACAATTATACACAGCACCTTTCATTTATATTTTACAGAACTTTCGGCCGTATGCACCAATGAAGTTCAACGTTAAGTGTCGATCAAGTCTGGATGAAATAGGTTTAACCTTGAACGGTCGATTTTCAAGGTTTAACTTCGTTAATCTTCCTAAGTTTATAGTACCGAACAAAATGTACTGAGATTAGATTATCAATGCTTCAACAAAATTCCTTGAACTACCGTACATTCAAGTTCAGGTTTAAACTCGTTCACATGAATGTTCACTCGAACTTTGAAGGTGCACACGGCCGATAGGAGACCAATAAGAATATAGATTGCAAGACTGTTCTCATTATACTAAACTCTTGGAGATCTACACGACTTAGAATTGTTTGGGAATCGACTTTTCCGACGCATTGGTTTCATTTTTGCGTTGAAGAGATTTAGGGCGAGTCCATAAACAGGCAAATGATCTGGAATATGTTCTTGCCTTCTTACCCTTAGTGCGGCTGAAAACTTTTACATCTCTAGATAAAGTTAACGGTATGGACGATATACCCAAATGGAGGTTTCACTCATTAGACTTGCAAAAGTAAGCAGATATGGGATAAGGCGAGCAACTCTTTTTCTTTCTAATTTAAGATTGAATAATTAATGGATATTAGAGAGCTGGAATGAAGAATACAGTGAGAGCTAGGATTAGTGTAGCACGTGTATAAGAACTGAGTAAATTGGACTAAATTACATGTATATTTACTTATACATATTCGTTAATATTTCTCAGGTATTACTCACTGTGTGTTTAATAACAATAAGGTAGATAATTACATTATATGAGATAATTATATTCTATCTGAACTATGGTTGTTTCACAGCCCATTGATTTATATTAGGATTCCTTTTTCTCCTTTATTTCAAACTAGCTGAAATGCCCGCTTTCCGTAAGGAGAGAATGGATTCATAGAGAATGTTTGAATCCTCTTAAAATACGCATTTGAATGAAAATGTAATAATAAAAGCCAACAATATGCTTTATTTTTTGTAGAAATTTTGAACCCTTAGCTCTTTAATCAAAGTGACATGGTAAAATCCCAGCTTCAGGTAGATAGTAACTATGTTTTAAAAAATCATTTGAAATGGGTCTACCGTTTCCCCGTGGTCGCAATCACAAACAAAAGACAACGTCGATTTCAATGTGAAAATTGAAGTTATAGAAAAGACCTCCATACCGCCCTTATAACGGAAATTTTCAAAAACATTGAGACATGTTTCCCCTTATTTTTAATAATGAATTTATATATCGTGTTCCATCTTCCTAACTTTACGAGCTCATAAGATGCTGTATTTTTTACATAAAGTTTGAACCTCCTCTTATTCCTTTAGGATACAAGCATTAATCGAAGTAACATGATTAAAATCCTGTTCAGAGTTGGTATTTGCGACGCTCCAAAACTCATTTCAAACTGTTTAACAGTTTCCCTGTGATTTGATCACAAACAGCAGGCAACGTCGCTTTAAATGTGGAGAAAGAAATTAGAGAAAATGTCCCTCCCTCTTCCTTTATAAAAGGAAATTCTCAAAAACGTTGGGATATGTAATAAATATACACACAACAATAATAGAAAAAAAATGAAATCTTTGAGTTTTATGTCCCACGGTTATGCCGGTTAGGCTAAAGGAGACTGTGATGATGAGTAATGAATGAAATGGTGGAATGAAGAAAGTGGGAGGAAACGGGAGAACCCTGAAGAGACCCACGCACACGGTGTTTGCCCACCACAAAGTTCACTTGGGGGATCGAACCCGGGACCCCAATCACCAGAGGTGAACGCTCTACCATTGAGCCACCGCGGCCCCTCACAACAATAATAGAATACAGCACTGTACTTCATTTAGCACTGTAGGCACAAACGTATTTTTTTTCCAGTTTTGTGTGTGTGTGTTTTTTTCAGTCAATATGAAAACACCATAAATAAGTGTGTGTTTTATTTAATACACAGTACTTCGTTTAAATTGAGTGTCATTGGTGTAGCTTGTGGTTGAAAACTTTTTATTTCGGAAGTAAAATTATTGAATTATTATGCAGTAAGATATGCGTGCACACAGAATTTTTTATTGGGAGAGGTCTGAGCTTTGGGCGTGAGTTCCAATACTACAAGCCTCTACGTATTATTCTATACCCGACAAGTAATTATAAAAATATACTTCCACCTATATTTTCAGAAAGAAAGAAAAAACAGTTGAGAATGCTCCAAGAGCATTGCCAGAACGAACTTAAAAATAATGGAAAGATGGAGCGGGAAGAATAACTGTGATTGTTTCTATATGTAAAAGTAAATCTTTTTATATACACCTTCTTCTGTTTCTCGCAAAAATTCGCAAAATACAGGTATCATCCCTCTATCACTTACGGTTCCCGAGACATGGCTCGTTAAATGTCATGATATTCGAACATTTTTGGCCAATATCTGTGAAACGGCGGCCAGTTGTCCAGTGGCCACCGATTACTATTTGGTACCAAAATGTTCACCATTCTCTTAAGTATTGATCAACACCCATATGATCTCTCTATGACTTACGGTTCCCGAGATGTGTCTTCTTAAATCTCCCGAAATAGGAACTATTTTTTTTTTTTTTTTTTTTTTGGCCAATATGTCGGGAACGGTAAGTCATAGAGAGACTATGTTAGTGTTGATCAATACGTAAGTGGATGGTAAACAGTTTGGTACCGATGTTAACTGGTGGCTACTGGCCAAATTAATGGTCAGATGGCCAATGGCCACCGGTTACTATTTGGTACCAAAATGTTCACCATCCTCTTAGGTATTGATCAACACCAATATCATCTCTCTATAACCTCCTTAAATCTTCGGAACTCGGCCATGTTTTGGTCAATATCTGGGAAATGGTAAGAGTGACGCAAAAAAAAAAAAAAAAAATTCCATCCCTTTCTTAAATAGTTTTTGATGCTCTGTCGAATAGAGGGTTCAAAATTGAAACAAAAAATCGCAAATAACAGACAGGCCGACCGACCGACAGACATAGAGCATTCAGTGACAAACTTTTTAAATTAGTTGAAAATGCTAGAACTAGATTGTTTTTACAAGAGAAATGTAAAATCAAATACTTATACTACATCAATCATTTCCCTGTTAACAAATATAGTTTTATTAAGAAAGTGTACAAATGTGTGTTGAGTTTGGAAATTTGTTTTCGAGGTAGAGGTTGAACCCGGAGGGTCCCCTCCCGTGGGTGGGTCCCTGCTGTAAGCCTTTTTTAAACAATGAATTAGTAGTTTTCTTTTTAACCAACTTTTTCGTTATCCGATCAGAGCTTTGGTTACGTTGTGGTTGGTTAATAGGAAATCTACTGTACTAGTACTACTAAGAAAGGGAGACTTATAAGGAAGCAAGCAAAGAAGGTTAGATAATGAAATCGGTGATAGCAGAAAATGACAAAAGACGAAGAAAAATAGAAAATGTGAATTGTTAAATTTAACGTAAGAAAGAACAGAAATAAAAGGAATAAGAATATGGAATTGAAATCATAA
This sequence comes from Thermobia domestica, assembly GCF_964235325.1. Classification (NCBI taxonomy): domain Eukaryota; kingdom Metazoa; phylum Arthropoda; class Insecta; order Zygentoma; family Lepismatidae; genus Thermobia; species Thermobia domestica. Next base: position 177,016,412 of record NC_137455.1, on the reverse strand, counting down.
ACAAGAAAGTTCCACCCAAACAGAAATAAAATAAAATAAAGGAAATGCAGTTGACCTAGAAACATTAAGAAGCTTTTTAACAGAATAGAATTCCTGGAAGACAGGAATAATTTACACAACGGAAAGAAGCATAAACTACTTTAACTTTATTAGCTTCAAACAATTTTGAAAGAAGGAAGAAACAAACATTTTCTAAAATTATGATTATTACATTATTATTATTATTATTATTATTATTATTAATAATAATAATAATAATAATAATAATAATAATAATAATAATAATAATAATAATAATAATAATAATAATAATAGTATTTGTATCTTTGTGCTGATTCTGAGCAAATAGAAAAGAAAATATCTTTTAATCAACATCATACACGATCATGAAGTTTTATCATTCTCCCAACACGTTTCTTAAACTCTATTTTCTTTATGACTTTTAGTGCAACAGATTTAGATTTGTTTTGAAATGGGAGTTTACGTTGCTCGCATCACATGTTAAGTTGTATGTTTACGTTTCATATTGCCACGGTTACTTGGTTGGAGTTTAGAGCTTCTTTTCAGCAACAAGGCTGTATGAAACATGGATCTACAGTATAAGGTGGAATCCTAATAACCGTAATGCGTCCAACTTTCAAAAATCTTTGAGATGAAATCCTTGGATTTTACGTCCCACGCTTATGCCGACTAGGTTTAAGGAGATAGTGATGATGAGAAATGAATGAAATGATGGAATGAAGAACGTGGGAGGAAACGGGATAACCCCGAGGAAACCGACGCACATGGTGTTTGTCCACCACAAAGTTCACTTGGCGCAAGCTAGGTTCAAACCAGGAACCCAATGCACCAGAGATGAAAACTCTACCACTGAGCCACCGTGGTCCCTGTTCAACTTTCAAGGTTCTACCACCGGAAATGTAAGTCGAGACTATGGGCATCATAGAGATATACACTAGCCACTATAACCCAGCAGGGGGGCGTGACGTTGCGTGTGAAAAGTTACATTAAGCCTAAAAAGCAATCTAGAACCTAAGTTTCTAAGGCCATATATGGTGTTTTTGAAGATGTGTTTGCATGTGACTGTACACTGTCACAACTAACAACTTGGAGATCCTACTAAAAGTGAAGATTATCTACTTTTTATACTTGCAATCTATGCTATGAATAAGTATCGGAAGTCTTATAGAACGGCTTTGTCCGTCAGTCAGTCTATCTGTCGACATGAATCAGAGCAAAAATGGTAGGAAGTACCGAGATGAGGGTTTCTCAATCGATTCAGCGTCCTAAGAATCCGTTAACTCTAAGTTGAAACGAAAAGTGGTTCAAATTAACAATTTAAACTTTCAACGTTTATCGCCATAGAAATAAAACGGTAACAGATAGCGAGATGCAATCGATTTAGCGTCTCTTGGCAATATACCATGACCATCCCGAACACTCTATCAAAATTGGAAATTGTTCGAATTTAATACTACTTCCGGTTTCGATACTGATTTCATTACAGATTTTTTAAAATGTAACTATTGTATTGCGGGTGGATTTGATTCCCGTTAATACTAGATGTAACCCGTCCCTGTTGTTGCCAAAATTTCTTTTTATTACAGATCCTAAGATCTTTTTTTTTAATTAAAAAAAAAGAATATTATTTCTGAATGTTATTTAAAGACTGAAGGTTACAAAACCATGATAAATTTTATTCTTAAAGTAGACGTAAATACACAATTTCTCCACCAAGATAAAACCTAAATTCAAATTGTAACATAACATTCCCTTGCTTTAACAATGTAAGCAACATCAAACATATAACCATTTATAATATATGCAAAGTAGAAGTACTTCAATGGTTTCTGTTATTGATTTAGATTAAAATGTTAAATTAAATACAATAGATATTGTATAACAATCACTAGAAAAAAGCGGGGTAAGGATTTTAGTGATTAGCTTTCTGGACTTGTCATCTAAGGCCATGGTATTCCACCCTGTATGAGGGATGATGTCCCTCGGAGATTCGAGGAATTAGTTGAGTTGATTTTAGTTCAGCGCCCCTTTCAGCAGTGAGGTTATATGAGACATGGACCTACTGATTAACCTGGAATCCGAACCAGATGAGCTCCCGCCTGGAACCGAACCCAGATCTCCCACACCAAAGGCGCGTACGCTAACTGCTTAGCCACGAGGGAGCTCGGAGATCCGAGGAAAGTGAAGGAAGAAAGGATTGGGGAAGAAAGGGAGCGGCCTAGAACCTGCGCGTTAGGAACCATCCCGGCATTTGCCTGATGTGTATGAGAAAACCCCAGGAAAATCACGAAAGAATGACTGACCTGAAAAAGCTTTTACACTTTTTTGACCGAGTGTCCCGACCGGGAATCGAACCTAGGACAGTAGAAAAAAGTGTGGGCAAATTTGACACATATTGGTACTAGAGTAGCAGATAGAGGCTTAGTAATTCCAGGGTTAATCTATCTAAGTATAATCTTATGTTCATCAAATTAAAGGACTATAAATACCCATTATTTATTTTCATTAATGTAAACATCCCAACTCAAAGGTAATGGCACACATGAACACAGCCAGTGAACTTTCTCAGTCATTCCACGAAATAGTAGCAGAAGGGGAATATATATGTACCAAAAGCGCAACAGAATGCTGCTAAATAAGAGAATTAATACATTGAAATGAAAGTTGAAGAAAAGTAAAATTCCACATAGGGCTACTTCATATATATCGGTGATATGTCTTATACATTAGACCTTGACTATGAGCTAAAAACAACTTTGAACAACAGTATTTCATATAGTTTCAGAATCTCTTTTACAAAAGGCAACATTGGTTAGATGAAAAGTGACGGCATCTTCACAATATTCCAAAATATTGTTTATGAAAATTTGATTTCAAGGATTCATAACTTTTAACTCATGTTGTACTTAATTTTTATTTATAGTCTTGATTTTATTTTTGTACTGATAAGAAAAAATGAATTAGAGAAGGAAAGAGGCATACGAACTCTTTAGTGTTTAAAAATAATGAGTATGGACGGGTTATTTTTATCAATCTTTCCCCAAATGTTTTTCAAGGGAGGTTGTTTTCCATGGAACTTGTCAACACCAAAGTTATGATGTTTGGGAAGAACAAAGTTATTCCTATAAGCAATGCAAAAAAGTATTGATAACGTAGTATTTGTTCTACGTGAAAACCTCACATAGTTCATTTTCAAGCAGAAATTGATGTTAGTTGTCAAAAAAACGTACATACCATAGAAATACCCCAAAAACTATATATTTGGTTTAGCGACTACCATGTTGAAAATAGATGTCATACATGTCTTTTATTTTTATATTTTTAATCAATATATACGTCTACTATTGGGTCCATTAAAGAAGATATACCAGTATAGAATTTCAGAAAGAATTTAATGGAAAAGTCATGTTTACAAAAATAGTTGAAATGAAGAAAATAAAGCTCGTTCTTGAGACCTGAGAAGGTAGTGTTCTAATGTAGTGTTCTAATGTAGTGTTCCCAAGATCAACTCCTGGCGGAAGCACATGTAATTTCGATCCCAGGTTAAATTATGGATCTGTACTTCATAGAAACCTGGTATAAAACATGGACATAACACTCGAAACAAACGAACTGCAATGAGATAGTATCGTTATATGCCTGATTATAAGCCGCATTCGAAATTTTGAAAGAGCGGAAAAGAACTAATAGATGATATTCCAGTATAGCCGACGGAAGAAAAGAAGATATTGGTAATAATTTACCACCAGATTCAGGAAAATGCATATAATTAGGTAATTTCATATTTAATTTTAGCATAAATGAGGACCTTGCCGGACAAAGGGCACATAGAGTAAAAGTGTACTTTCGGGAATGAGCTCTCAAAGTTAAGAGTTGTAATTTATATTTAGTTATAATTAAAGAAACACCTGTGATGAATATTTTTTGGTGGGACATTTCATTCTTTATATGTTAGTGATATTACTATGGTGATTACTGAAAAGTACTTTTAGTAAAAAATAAAAGTTGTAAGACATGTTATGTGCCCTTTTTCCAGCAACCAGTTATCATGTTTGGAAACAAAACACAAGTTTTAAAAGAACAAACTTTATTACAAAATTACATACCTAAATCATAGAAAGGATGTTTTGTTAGGTCTAGTTAGGCCTCAGCGTTCTCTTCAAGCAAACTTTCCAGCCAGTTTTGGTCCTCAGCGGTCAAGTACTTCATCAGACTTCTAACATCAACCATTTTAGCTTGTGACACTTGAGGAAATAGCACTGTTGTTGGTTGAACTTGTGCTAATGTTGCTTTATTAACATTTTTCATGAACTTGAAAGGCGAGTAGGTAGGGATGAAATTGGGAGAACACAATACAGTTCCATCACATTTGTATTTGATCATTACATATTTCATGATAGTGAACTTCAGATGTTTTGAAGTCTTTTGAATGTTTAAAAAAAAAGGTTCAAGGCTCTCGTCCCAACTTTTGATCAGATTTCGATCCATTATTACAGTAAAGGGGCTGGGTTTCTGCCGAGCTTGAACCATAGCTTGAAGCCATGGTTTTGCAGTTCCAATGACCTCTTTCTTTTTTATATGAGACCGAACGAGCCCAAAGTTCCGATCACACTGTGTGAAAGAATGTCCCCTAACTGGAAACAACTGAATTAGTTCAACATTAAACACTTTGCTGAACCAAGAGCAAAACTTAATCATTGTAGCATTGCGGTTCTGTCCTCCCGCAGAGTCTGATAACAAAACAATAGTTTTTACTTGTGATGTTTCTACATATTTTTTAAGGCAATCATACAAAAATGAAGCCACACTGTTCGAGTTCTTACATGCTTGTGATTCCATGAAACAGTAAAAGTAAGACTCGTCATCATTAAAAACATGTACATTGAATGCATATAGCCATAAAAGCCTTTTATAGAATTGGCTGTTAACATTCAGCCTTGGCACCGCGTAGTTTTGTGCATAATCAAATTCACATACCAAAAAAGATGGATCATTTTTTGCTTTTTCAATGTACTCATTTCTTAAAGTTTGTCTTCTCTTATACTTCCTCTGATGAACCTGATACGGTACTTTGATTGGGTCATTAGGATTTCTTGCCAGTTTTTCTTTGCACTCTGTGCAATAATCACATACATCACTTTTAGGTGCTCTTATACCAAATTCATTACTAAACTTAGACTTAAAACACTTAAAATAGTGGGGGTAGCCCATTTTCAAGTTTTCATTAGTTTCAGCCCTATAAAACTCTTGAAACATAGTGTACAACGTTTTAATGTTGAGCTCTGGGTTGTCAAAGTATTTGAGAGAGGTTTTATTACCACTATAATGGCTTAGGCTGTGTGGAATTGATTCAAGGTGCGTCTTCATCAAATGCAAAACGTTCGGTTTCAATTTGTGGGGCCGGTTGGTGTGATGACCTCTCCGTTCTGTAAAGTCTTGTGAATTCAACATTTTTTGTTGGATTACCCTTATTCTTTTAGGACTAACTTGTAGTAGTTTCCTTAAGAAACCCTGACAAACTGATACATTCAAACCACCAACGTTTAGGCTATAGGTCCATGTATTGATTCGGGCCTTTTTGGGATGAATGGCGTGAGTTTTAAGTTCTGTTTTTGTTATACAATTAGAAATAAATGAGTCTTGGAGCTCTTTACCTTGATTATAAAAGAACGAAAATAATTCTTCCTGATGTTCTTTAGTAAAACGAATACAACACTTCTCACTACAACAATCAGGAACATAACCAAACTGTTTGCCACTTACAGTCTTCCCACATCTGTTTACATACATTTCACCTTTAAGTCGATTCACTTTAGCATTTTCACGTTTAAGATTTATATTGTTACTGTATGATTTACGTTTACGTTTAGCTTTTGACTGCTCCATTGCTTTAAATATCTGTTATTTAATAATAAACTTCCTTTATAAATGTAACCTCAAAACAACAGGCAAAATACGTAAACACCACTGTTGTCTGCTGCCGACTATTTCTTTGTTCTTTCCAGCTGCACAGATTCAAAAAAAGTTTTGCCACAGACTAACGAATAGAGATTTTTGTTTGAAACTTTCTGGGCACAATCACAACAACATGGCGGATCGTTTAAAACGATTGCCGGAAAAAGGGCACATAGACCTATGTTCCCTTTGTCCGGCAAGGCCCAGTACATACAAATATACAGAATCATAATTGAACAATTAAGGTTACCATTGTTTTCAATATCTACTGTAAAGGTAGTTTTCTTTGACTACTGGTATAGTATTTGATAGATACAAAATTAACCTATTCGTCATTGCTATTGTCACTACTGAGTTTACTCCCGGTATTCACTCCATCTTTCTTACTGTATTATCATTAACCGTATATGATATGACAGAATGTTATAATATTTGTACGGTCACGAATACTCGAATAAGGCGCATCCTAGTTTTTCATAATTAAAATTTGGGTAAAATGTGCGGCTTACATTTGGGCCAATACAATATTTTCATGCGATATTTACTTTGTAAAATAAAAATATTATATATAACATACAAATTTACAGTTAACATGAAACACATTTAAAGGGCTCATTTTCCAAAAGAATTAGAGGAGTTGAAAAGATTATAGCTTCTTCATGGACAATAGGTTTTTGTAGCATTATTAGATGGAACGTTTAGAATTTATAAATTTAAAAATCTTGTATTGTAATTTCGATTATATGTGTCTATTACATGTAAAATATAGTAGATTTTTTTCTTTAACATTTTACAATATTAATTGGATTCTAATATTATTAGAGTTCTGAAAAATAAAGTAAAATTCAATTTATCCTCTTCAGGATAAAATAGATGGATTGTTAATGAAAGTGAATGATTATGAAATAATTCGTGAAATGGACATGTGGGATGAAACGATAGAACCCTGAAAAAAATCCACGAATACAGTGTTATTCACCACAAACTCAATGACCTAGGATCAAAGAGAGACTTCTTGCACCAGAGAGAAGCACTCTACCACTGAGATACATGTCTTCAATATTAAAGTTGATTATTTTATTTTTAAACATTAAAGACATTATCCATTAAAAGAAAGAAACTACGCACTATTACTAAAATGTGAGAAAGTATGACTTTGCCTTCTTATATGCAAACTTAATTCTAAATGGGAGACATGGCAAGTGGAGAGAGAGAGACAACCTAATTGACTTCATAAGTGTGAAACTATTGAAGTAATAGTTTATGCAGTAACTATAGTAATCGCGCTCATAACATTGTTATTCGACGAACTACAATGGTTAGAAGGAATAGCAATGAAAATTAAGTTCATTAATGGAGTCCTTTCCCGGTAAGGTAAAGTTTAATTTATTTTCTGATGAATGTTAGAAGATCATTTGGAGACAAGAACGAGCAGTGTGCTTTGAATTTTGAAAGAATTGACTACTATAGGTGACTATTATACCAAATTGTCAGGAACTTTCTGAAAATGACTCAGTCTCATGTTTAAATGTCTTGAACGAGTACTGAAGACTTGAGGAAACTTCTCCTAGATTTAGGGAACAATTTGCTTCAAGTGGACTTTTGGGAGGAATCAATTTTAGAGAAAATTTCTCAGAAAAGGTATTTCTATTTCATCTTTCTTTTTCAACTCATTTTAATTCCGGCACATTATTGAGGTTATGGACTCACTTAATCGGTACTAATGTTCAATTTATTCATAGTTAGGGCTTACGTCCCGGAACTGAATCATCTACTGCCCCCCTTCCCCGCCAAATATTCAAACTCTAAATGTTCCGGTTTCTCTCCAAAACACAAGTTAATATTGTTCTTGTGATATTTAAAAGAATATCGCTTTAATTACATGGGTAGTCACCGATACTCAAATAATAGGAATACTCTGTTATTCATTTTCGGTAAGTGTTGACGTATTGCTTAGTATATCCTGATATTACAGAAAAAGTGGGTGCATAACTTTGACTATACTCTAAATTCGATAAAGTATCCCAATTTTTAAGTCTAAAAATTAGAAAGTCCCACTCGTAATCAAATTCATTTTTCATAACTCTCAGGCCTATTACATAAATATTTTTAAAACAGGTCTTAGATGTAAAAATTCAGGGAGGTTAATGATATTTATGGGGATTTTGAATATACAAGTTTTAATCATATCTCTGTTGATGGTAGACATCAAATTTATTATTACAAAATTCAATCTTTAAATACAATAGTTATTATCTCTAGCCTCATTTCGAGTTCAAATTACGATAGTGTAAAAAAAATATATAGAATTAAAGCTGTTTTCAGTTAATATCTGTGCTTCATATAAACAATTCTTACGTGGGTTTCCCGTAGATTTTCGTATAATATTCTACAACTGAACCTGCATTATGCATAATCTGTCTCTTGCAGAAACGAAAAGCCACTCTGGTTTTGAATAGCAAAAAACATATTTTACATCCAAGGAACAAAAAGGTAGTGACAGTGGAACATTTAAAATTTGTCCACGTCTATTTTCATAGTTTTATACATTGCACGGAAAGTATTTCGGACATTTTTTTCAACTGCTCTTCTGCTTATTGCAAAGCAAAACTCGGTCATTATGCACACTCATGCTTCAGCAAATCAGGAAAAAGCTGAAGATTGTTGCTTCCAGTTTCGTGTGCAAGAATTTATAACTGACTTTGAATAAGCGACAATAAAAGCTACAAGAGAAACATTCCAGCAAGCGACATTATGCCTTTGTTTGTTTCATTTTACGCAATCCATATAGAGAAAAGTACGAGATATTGGATTGGCTCCACTTTACAAGGATATGAGGAAATAGGTTAAGACAGCAGATACACTTCCACTCACTCCTCTTGAAGACATTCCTGATGCATTTACATATATACAAGACGATTCACCCGACATCTCAGAGTCACAGGTTTTCCTAGACTATTTGGCGGATATGTATGTTGAACTGAATGCAACCTTCCACCCGTTAATACAGCAATATTTGAAAGTTTACTTTTTTATATTGGATTGTTATTTGACTCTTTACGTAGTACTAATTATATTTTTATTAATGTTTCATGGCAATAAGAAACCAATTTGATAACAGCGATAAAAGCAGCGATTTCTTATAAAATAAAGTCAATATTTCAAAATTTATTTTCTTCAGTAAAAAAATAGTAGGCTGGAAACACTTGAAGACCCTTCAGTCTGATGTCCATGAAGTTAGCAGGCCACCTATGGCAGGCCAGAACTTCAACTTCACAGATCGTTAGTGCTTCGTTAGTGCTCGTTAGTGCCGCAAACCCCATCGTTAGTGCTACAAAAATAACGCCGCAATTTTAATAGTTACTATTGGCCTGCTAACTTCATGCCAGCAGGCCAACATATCAGAATCACACCATAAGTGAAATAGCTGGTTTCAGCATCGTTAGTGCTCGTTAGTGCTGTAAACAATAACGTTAGTGCTTCTGTATATACAGTTTTTAGGGTAACAAAATGGGTCAGTTTTATGAAGCTAGCATGAACTTAGCAGGCCACCTATGGCAGGCCAGAATTTCAACTTCACAGATCGTTAGTGCTTCGTTAGTGCTCGTTAGTGCCGCAAACCCCATCGTTAGTGCTACAAAAATAACGCCGCAATTTTCACCAGTCACTATTGGCCTGCTAACTTCATGCCAATGAACTTTGCAGGCCACATATGGCAGGACACACCTGGGATTTTACACATCGTTAGTGTTTTGTTAGTGCTCGTTAGTGCCGCAAACCCCATCGTTAGTGCTACAAAAATAACGTCTGAATTTTAATAGTTACTATTGGCGTGCTAACCTCATGCTAGCAGGCCAACATATCAGAATCACACCATAAGTGAAATAGCCGGTTTCAGCATCGTTAGTGCTCGTTAGTGCTGTAAACATTAACGTTAGTGCTTCTATATATACAGTTTTTAGGGTAACAAAATGGGTCAGTTTTATGAAGCTAGCATGAACTTAGCAGGCCACCTATGGCAGGCCAGAATTTCAACTTCACAGATCGTTAGTGCTTCGTTAGTGCCGCAAACCCCATCGTTAGTGCTACAAAAATAACGCCGCAATTTTCACCAGTCACTATTGGCCTGCTAACTTCATGCCAATGAACTTTGCAGGCCACATATGGCAGAAGACAACTGCGATTTTACACATCGTTAGTGTTCCGTTAGTGCTCGTTAGTGCCGCAAACTCCATCGTTAGTGCTACAAAAATATCGCCGCAATTTTAATAGTTAGTATTGGCCTACGGCACTAACGAGCACAAATGAATCACAAACAATATGTGAAACCGAAATTGTGGTCTGACATATGTGGCCTGCCAAGTTCATTGGCATAAAGTTAGCAGGCCAATAGTGACTGTTAAAAATTGAGGCGTTATTTTTGTAGCACTAACGATGGGATTTGCTGTTCTAACGAAGCACTAACAATGTGTGTAATCGAAATTGTGGGCTGCAATAGACGGCCTGGCAAACTCATTAGGCTGATGTTAGCAGGCCAATAGTGACTAAAAAATGAGACGTTATTTTTCAAGCACTCACGATGAGTTTTGCGGCGATAACGAACACTAACGAAGCAAAAACAATATGTGAAATCGAAATTGTTGCCTGCCAAAATTAATTGGCAAGAAGTTAACACGGCAACATTTACTTTTAAAAATTAAGACGTTATTTTTGTAGCACCAACGATGAGATTTGCGGCACTAACGGGCACTAACGAAGCATTTACGATGTGTAAAATCCAAATCGTGGTCTGCCATATGTGGTATGCCAGATTCATAAAACGGACCCATTATGTTACCCAAAAAACTGAATACATAGAAGCACTAACGTTAATGCTTTTAGCACTAACGATCGCTAACGATGCTCGAAGCGGCCACTTCATTTATGGGGTGATTTTGATATGTTAGCTGCTGGCATGAAATTAGCAGGCCAATAGTATCTATTATATCATAATTCAGACTTATTTTCGTAGCACTAACGATGGAGTTTCCGGTGCTAACGAGCACTAACGAAGCACTAACGATATGTGAAATCACAGTTGTAGCCTGCCATATGTGGCCTGCCAAGTTCATTGACATGAAGTTAGCACGCCAATAGTAACTGTTAAAAGTTCAGGCGTTATTTTTGTAGCACTAACGATGGGGTTTGGAGCACTAACGTGCACTAACGAAGCACTAACGATGTGTAAAATCTTAGTAGTCGCCTGCCATATGTGGCCTGCCAACTTCATTGGCATAAAATTAGCAGCTCAATAGTGACTGCTGAAAATTTAGGCGTTATTTTTGTAGCACTAACGATATTGTTTGCGGCACTAACGAGCATTAACGAAGCACTAACGATCTGTGAAATTGTAATTCTGTCCTGCCATTAGTGACCTGCTAAGTTCACGCTAGCTTCATAAAACGGAACCATTTTGTTACCCTAAAACTATATATATAGAAGCACTAACACTAATATTTCTAGCACTAACGAGCACTAACGAAGCTCGAACCGGCAATTTCATTTATGGTGTTATTTTGATATGTTGTCCTGCTGGCATAAAGTTAGCAGGCCAATAGTAACTATTAAAATTCAGACGTTATTTTTGTAGCACTAACGATTGGGTTTGCGGCACTAACGAGCACTAACAAAACACTAACGATGTGTAAAATCCCAGTTGTGTCCTGCCATATGTGGCCTGCAAAGTTCATTGGCATGAAGTTAGCAGGCCAATAGTGACTGGTGAAAATTGCGGCGTTATTTTTGTAGCACTAACGATGGGGTTTGCGGCACTAACGAGCACTAACGAAGCACTAAAGATCTGTGAAGTTGAAATTGTGGTCTGCCATAGGTGGCCTGCTAAGTTCATGCTAGCTTCATAAAACTGACCCATTTTGTTACCCTAAAAACTGTATATACAGAAGCACTAACGTTATTGTTTACAGCACTAACGAGCACTAACGATGCTGAAACCGGCTATTTCACTTATGGTGTGATTCTGATATGTTGGCCTGCTGGCATGAAGTTAGCAGGCCAATAGTAACTATTAAGATTGCGGCGTTATTTTTGTAGCACTAACGATGGGGTTTGCGGCACTAACGAGCACTAACGAAGCACTAACGATCTGTGAAGTTGAAGTTCTGGCCTGCCATAGGTGGCCTGCTAACTTCATGGACATTTCAGTCTGAGCCTCACCAGCTCGCTAGACAGGCTTACGGACTATGCTGCTCAGGGAGCGAAGCTATTATCGCTGGAAATTGCGCACATTCTCGGGAAGGTCCGAAAGCTCGCCTCTGGGAGTTTAGTTTTAGCGTTGAAGGCATCTTTCAATACTAATATGTTATCGAATTATTTCGTTAACATAGAGTAAGAAATTTCTGTGTAGAATTATGCATTTCTATTAGTGATAACTTGTTTAATTTAGGCATATACTCTCAGGAGTTATTCAGAGTAGCTTTTCTTTCCTACATCGGACCTGGTCCATAATAGCTTGTAGAATATAAACCTGATACATTAAACATATGAATAAATTTACCAAACGCCACCGTACAGGATAAAATAATATTTCTGTGTAATTTTAGCTGTTTTCCATTTCATAGAATCAGTGGGGTATTTAAGATTTTGTTTCGGGGGACTTTGCTCGTTTTGTAAGGGGCTTTGCTAAATTTATTCCTAGAAATGTGAAAATTCTGTAATATATATAAAACAATTAAAAGTTGCAATAAAATTTCGAAGAGTGTTAAGCCCGGAAGCCATCCCCTTAAATATCCCACTGCTTAGAATACAATATTAAATATCTTACATGGATTCAAATGAAGTTTCTTCTGAGCGTTAACATTTTCAGTGGAGTCATTATCATGTGATGCATTAATTAAATGCAGTATTGTACTTACTTTCAAGTAGGAGATGCAAGTAACAAACGCTTATCCAAGAAATTTGACAGCTAACAGTAATAATGTACTTTCTTTTTCTCTCCTTCCGTTTTCAAATATGCAGGAAATGAAAACAGCATGTGAAATAAAATTTCTCTCATCCCCCTGCAAATCCCAAACAGAAGAAAATATGAACTGGATTTCAAATATTTGTAGTGGAGCTAAATGGGAATATTAATTTATCGGGCCTACCCTACTTGTGAGATTACGCTTCACCACTGGATTTTAAGGGTCTCACCTGTATACTCAATTTATTATGTAAGGTTCATGCCAATTATTGTTCTTTGCATTTTTTGATTGATTGATTGATTTTTGAGTTTAACGTCCCGTTCAGCAGCGAGGCTATATGAGACGTAGGCCTACTGATTAACGTGGAATCCGAACCATATGAGCTCCCGCCTGGAATCGAACCCGGGTCCCCCACGCCACAGGCGCTACGCTAACCGCTTAGCCACGAAGGAGTTCTTTGCATTTTTTATTTATGTATCTGTGTGTTTGTAATTCGTTTTTGCAGTAAATCGCGATTGCATTTGTGCGACAAGGCTCTGTCGCGAGTCGCACCTCTTTGGATTTATGTTAGTGTTTTGTTCTTTTCACCAAATATTTCTAATATTGAGGTCCTATAAAAACTTTTCATGTGATTGTGCGAAACGGGAACGAGTAAACTTGGCAACGTTACATAGCTTTAAGGCATTCTGCGAAACAGGAGGTAACTGTTGATGACTATTATTATTTTTATTATTGGAATTTAGTTTACAGATTATTATACAGAGCCTTGAAAATAAGAGAAAGCATCATAACGACAGAGGCCATATTATAATAACATCTATACATAGCCTATATACTAGTTAAATTAGAAACATTTCTTATTATCTTATATAATATATTATTTAATTTTTCTCTCAATAAATTGTTATTTATCAATTAGATAAATATAATTTGCTCCTCATTAGACAGACTGCGTTAAAACAACAGCTGGTACATTTCTTAATTAACTGCATGAAATATCCCTATATTTTGATTTGGAGAGGTAGCAATCATACTCTGAATATATAAAAGATAATTTTAAAAAGAAATTCAGAAGCAGAACTTACTTTTTACATCATATTAGAAGAACATGAGAGCAGAACGAGTAAAATAACTTTTTTACTCGGTTGTGAAAGTTGCTGAATATTGCTTTTACTTAGTTTCCCACTCTGTAGGAAAAAATAATTAGAAACATCAACTTCTGTCGAAGGCTTTTGAAAGACAAAGAGGAAAATTAGTCGATGCAGATAGTTATTAGTTTAAGGACGCACAATCTCTTCAAGGTCACTAATGTGACCGACTTCTTTTAATTAGAGGAGGAACGCAAGATTAATTGCACCATACAATTTAACGCTGCAGAAACTAATTTGTAACAAACTTATCGATATTTCACGGAGCAAACCATTTGTTATCTCTTTACTACCAATGCTCTTGTTCTATATACATTATCAAGTAATTTACTAGTGATTAGGTGAAATGACAAGCAAGTGGATGGGAATTCTAGTAAACTTTTTGGTATTTTACAAAGCAGTCTATTTGGTAATGTTTGAATTCGATGGTTGCTTTCAAAGTTTCTGCAAACTACTTAACAGTGGCGTTAATTTCCGTTATTATTGAATTCGGAGGAATAAACGTTACTATGTTTAAATTATCTTAAACTGAAAGAAAGATAAGAAAAGTTGAGTTGAGTTGATTTAATTTAGCGTCCCTTTTAGCAGAGAGGCTATATGAGACGTGGACCTACTGATTAACGTGGAATCCGAACCACATGAGCTCCTGCCGGGAATCGAACTCGGGTCTCCCATGCCAAAGGCGCGTACGCTAACCGCTTAGCCACGAGGGACTTCAAGAAAAGAAAAGGAAAGAAATTATCCTTGATTATTCAAGCCTATTCGTTCATATTTCACAACAGTTTGAAGAAGTAGTTTTCTTGTAAGAAATGAAAATTTGTCGTGAGCGCTTTCGGGTAATGATTTTTCTTTTATGATTTCAAATGTAATTTAATGCCGAAATAATGCAACGAGCGACTTTATTTGTCTTCTTACAATGAAGCACCATTCAATAGGACTGTGTACAATTCGTTTTTCGAATTCCAGTGTGGTCACATATTTCTCAGTAATGATTTTCGTGAAGGTTGTCCATCCACGTCTGTTGCTGCCAATAATGCTGTATTTTATGTGAAATGATTTAGAGAGATCGGTATGTGACATACCATGACATTATGAGATTCAGATGTCCTTTGAACATTGACACGAAAGCAGTACACACGATTTTGCAATGTCACCTGAACGTACGGAAACTTTCAAGGCGTTGGACCCAGAAATTAGACTTACCGAAACTCAAAAACAGAGTCATGTCAATTGGTGTAAAGAAATGCTAAAACAATTCAACCGAAGCAAGTTAAATTTGGTATACTACATCGTTACAGGGAAAGAAACCTAGATCTATTCATACGAACCTGAATTTGAAACTAAACAGCAATTCACTGTTTGGGTGTTTCAAAGTAAGTCAAGCACATGATTGCTTGTCTCTTCGGTTATACCGGACATGTGGCAACTATAGTTTGGAAGGTGTATATTCAAAGTGTGTACAAAAATTTGTTTACCAGAGCTCATCAATGAATTACGCAAAACAAATACAAATCCTCACATCATTCTTCAACACAACAACGCCAGTTCCCACTCACCACACTAAACTATTACCTTTTTTTGTCAGTAACAATGTCGAATTATTGGTTCATTGACCGTACTCGCCCGATTTATCTCTTAATGACTATACAAATGCATGGTGAGTGACTTGTGTCACCTGAAGCAGCTGTTGAAGCATTCCGAATAGCGGTTTCTGTGGTAGCACTCTCACAGGAAAGAAAATACTTTCAAAATTGGTTTTATTGTGTGCTAAAGTATATCGATTTTAAAGGTGAATACTTTGAGCAACAATAACTTTGAAAAACAAATCATTTGAAGAATTTCAAATGTTTTATTTCATATTGATTACACATAGCGAAAAAGCTAATAATATTAATAAAGATATGATTAAATAAACCCCAAAGTAAAGTCCGAGTGGGAAATTTTTGTCCATGTGCTTTCACATCGAGAATGGCCTCAAACAAGGAGATGCAGTGTTGTCTTTATTATTCAACTTTGTTCTTGAGTACGCTATAAGGTAAATCAAAGATAGCAACCAGGATCTAGAGTTGAATGCGTATGCTGATGGCCAGGCCAGGCGTGATGCCCAGGTTATGACGAATGTTGATGATGTAAATGTAATGGGGGGTGATAGGAGAACAATAGAAAGAAATGCAGAGGTCTCACTAAACGCTTGCACTGGCATGGGCTAAGAAGTAAATTAAAAAGAAATACATGGAAGTTCATCGGGATTATAATACAGCAAATTATGGATGCGTTAAAATACCATATCAAATAATACTTTTGATAAAGTGGATACTTTCAAGGTGTCACATCAGAAGGGCCCGGACAAAAGGGCGAGGACAGAAAGGCTGAGTCAAAAGGGCACCGCGTCAAAAGGGCCCCGTGGCAAAAAGGTCTCACGTCCAAAAACCTGAAATATAGCCTGAAAAGCCTCAGACGTATAATAATACTTATTAGATAAAAATATTCTGTGGACAGCACTTGATTTATTGTGTTGAAAGAACATACATGTGGAAAAATATAGGATTAGTAACCAAAATATTACGTCAGACCAGCAATAACAATAAGCGTGGACTAAAGAAAAGTAAATATTGCATATGGGTATTGTTGCGAAAACTGTATAGAATGGGATACGGACGTCATGGTAAATACTTTGGATTTCGCGATATTTGATATTACACAATATTTTTTTAATGGAAAGGGGTAGGTTTGATACATCAATTTAGGCTAGAATCTTTCCACAGATGAGAAAAAAAGAATTCAATTTTTTAAAAATCTATCTTCATTCGTTTGCGAGATAGGATGCTACGTTTAACATTTGTTTCTAGTAGACCAAAGTATCTGGGCAGGCAACAAGACACGTAGACGCAGAAAAGTAAAAGGTTTACATGTACCTGTTGATGCGAAAACTGCACTGAGTGAGGGCGTGGACATAACGGCAGCCATCTTGGATTTCGCAATATTGGATATCTCACAATATTTTTAAATGGAAAAGGGTATTTTTGGCACATCAATTTAGGTTGAATTTTCTCACAAACGAGAATATGATTCATTTTTTACCAATCCTCATTCTTTTATGAGATAGGTGTGCTATGTTTGACATTTGTGTGTAGTAGACAAAAGTATCAGGACATACCGGTAATAATGTGGCAGAGGAAAAGCAAATGTTGCAAGTATGTGTTGTTGCAAAATCTGCATTGAATGGGGATGTAGACATTGTCGATCACATAAATTTTCAGATATTATTAAACAAACTACTATAAAATGTCCTCAAAAGTTATTTTATCTCCCCAAGTTAAAACAGTTAGTATTTAATAGCAAACACACAACGATTTATAACTTCCTTAAGCATTTCGGCATCGTTGTTACAATTTTGCTGATATAGTGTTGGGAAATAATGCTTTTCTCAAACCTTCTTTCACCGTAACTCGTACATATTGACCTTACGTTGAAGTTCGTTCCAAATATTCTCAATGGTGTTAAAGTCGGTACTGTGGGGTGGGGTTTCGCGCATTTTAGGCAGTTTTGAAACAATCATTTCTTTACAACATATACTTTGTTCGGGATCAATATCTTGATAAAATTGGAAGTCCCCCTAAGAACGTTAAGATATTTCTCATTAATACACACTCTCCAACGTGTGGTGAACATATATAACCCGAACCATTACACTTCCTCCTCCGTATTTACAGTAGGCTGGAAGTTCTTGACATTTATCTCTGTATTTATCTTGTACTTGTCTAAAAACTATTATTCTACCATCATATTCATGCAGATTTAACTTAAATTCGTCGATAAACAACACATTTCCACCAATATTTGGGTTTATTATCGAGAGCTCTAGAAAATTTAAGTATCTTGTATTTCTTAATTTGGATAATACGTGGTTTCTTTCTAGCTATTCTACCATTATATCCTTCCCGTATTAACTCCATACGGTAAAATACACTTACCAGACAAAATATTGTTACCAACCGCTACTATTTAAACGAAGTCGTTGAGTTCTACTGAATATTCGAAATTGCACATTATGAGCATTCTATTGCTTTATAGTCGTAAAGTAACAATTAACTACAAATATACTTACTATTATAATATGTTATACTTATTATTAACATATGTGGTGACTTCATAATATTTTACAAACGCAAGCAAACACAAACATTAAGAACACAATGCAGCCCTCTTTATTACTTGCCTGTCCCAATACTTTCTTCTACTAGAAACAAATGTTAAACGTAGCACAGACTATCTCGTAAATGAATAGCGGTCGGTTAAAAGTCGGTTCAGATTATCGATTGTAGGAAGACTCTAGTCTAAATTTATGTGACAAAATTCCCCTTTCCATTTAAAAATATTGTATGGTATATAATATGCGGAATTCAAGTTGGCTGCCCTGATCATTTAACGCAGTTTTAACACCAATACCAATCTGCAATATTTGCTTTCCCTTTATCCACGTGTCTCATTGTTACTGCAATGTCATGATACTTTTTTCTATTAGATACACATGTCAAACACCCTGTCTCATAAACAGATGGCTGTGTGTCAAATATGAGTTCACATTCTCATTTGTGGGAATGTAAAGCCTAAATTGAAGTATAAAATAATATCTTTTCCATTAAAAAATGTAAGATCTGCATAGGAATTCAAGATAGCTTCCACGGTGACCACACTCCAAATCAATGCAGTGGTTGCAATAATACCAATTGCAACACTTGATTTTCCTCCTTCCACGCGTGTCGTTAGTATTGTTTTGTCCCAACACTTTTGAAAACCCTGTATGGAGATTCACATGTATGTTCTTACAGCAAAATTAAAGAAACGTTTTCCAGAGAATATTATACATATAATATGAGCTTTTATACATTGATTCATGGGCAGAAATGGAATTTTAGAACTAAGGGAACAGTCATTAATAGTTTAAAGTCTGATTGGAGTATGTCTCGAGAACACAAGCTCAGAGAGACGCGGGTGAAAGTAAACTTTCATCGAGAACCGATTTAAGCGATAGCGATTGTTGCAGAAGAAACGGCAACCAAATAAAATTAAGATCACCATTCAAGTTTCCTTTTTGTTTCTAATAACCACTGATATTCTTCCTTATGTTGGACAAACACTTCTACTTACTAAGGGGATACTAACCTCTCGTGCATATTTGATTTCCACTCCTGTTTTGATTTTAGGCTTTCTGGCCGTGGGTCCATTTCTACCCGGGCCCTTTTGAATCGAGTCCTTTTGTTACGGGGCCCTTTTGACGCAGGCCCTTTTGTTACGGAGCCCTTTTGACGTGATGTCCTTTTGACTCGGACGCTTTTATCGCGAGTCCCTTTTGACCAGGGCCCTTTTGACGCGGGCCGTTTCGACTTGGGTTTTTCTGTTCTCGCCCTTTTGCCTGCTCCCTTCTGACATGGAATTATCTAGGATCAATATTAACAGACGAAAACCATATTCACGAAGAAATTAAATGTGGACTAAAAGCAAGGAATTTGTGTTATTATTCAGTTCAAAATCTCTTGTCGTTTCGAATTTTGTCGAGGAATTTGAAGCTTAAAATATATAAAACTATAATCATGCCTGTTGTCCTGTATGGTTGCGAAACATGGTTCCTTTATCTGCGGGAAGAGCGTAGACTGAAAGTATTCCAGAACAAGATCCTGAGACGAATATTTGGACCCAAGAGAAACGATAATGGGGAATGGCGGAAACTTTATAGAGAGGAACTACATAATTTATACGATTTACCAAACATTATTAGGGTCATCAAGTCTAGGAGGCTCAGGTGGGCAATTCATGTAGCCAGGATGGAAGAAAGTACGAACGCTTTCAAAGTCTTAACTGGAAGATCAATAGGAAGCCCATTAGGAAGACCTAGACGAAGATGGGAGGACAATATTAAGATGGATCTGGCAGAAATAAGAATAGAAAGTAGAAATTGCATCCTGTTGGCTAAGAATAGAGGTCAGTGGAGAGCTTTTGTGAACTTGGCATTGAACCTCCGGGTTCCATAGGCCATAGTGTTAGAATTATTGATTACAGAAACTTTTCCAGCAGCCCTCGATGTCAAAGATTTTGAAGCGTACTCTATCAAAACCTTTGGTATTTAACGCACACACACACACACACACACACATACACACACACACACACATACATACACACACACACACACAATGAATATGGAACGAATTTAAAGAAAAATGCAAGGTTTGTGTAGGGAACTATTGAAGAATCATCCTAAGATAATTCTGAAAATGTTTGTGAATAATTAAGGAAAATGGAAGATAAGTGACAAATGTCAGTAGTTGTTATGAAATACTTTACTTTTAGAAATAATACATTTTATTTTTTGTTGATAAACGGTTAATTGTGTCGCCAACACTGTGTTACATAATTTTGTATAAACATCGGCATGGAAGAAGGGCTCTACCACTCCTCTACACTAATGTTTTTTCATTCATTATGCAGGGCCGTGCCGTGGGAAATCAGCGCCCGGGGCTAGAGTATACGATGGCGCCCCCATACATATGTTCCAAGCAATTTTTCCTATCTTTTTTCCTTTTTTCTCCCGAATGTTTCGCCCCTCTTACTCCGGCGCCCGGGACCGTCACCCCGCTCGTACCCCCCACGGCACGGCTCTGACATTAGGTATATGAAATCTTATGCCATCTATCACGAGGGTGAATTAAAAATTGTCTACACTTAACATCATAACACCTTCAAGGTTGTTATACTACTTTCTACACATGAATGATTAGAGCTAATAGGACTGTGTTGCGTGAGCGAAATTTGGTCCCAATCAAGTTATTTGCCTCTCGCTATTACAGAATAAAAAGAAACATGTCTCTCCGCTCGCAGTTTATATCAAGGAGGAACAATTAACAGTGATTCAATTACACTATCGGAGAGTGTGAAAAGGGCTGAAATTCATCGTAGACTTTTATCACACAATTTGGGGATATTACTTTGTGACGTAAAAGCTTTTTTTTCGTGGATTAAGAAGTTTAAAAGTGTCTGGACTAATGTGGCACACGAACGAAGCTTTAACAAGCTTGAGGGATGGTTCCGGCGAATAGGCAGGTTACTATCAATGAGATATCTTCTCTTTTGAACATTAGTCATTGTTTTGCTCACAGACTTCAATGTGTAGGTAGCGGTGCAAAAGTGGCTTTTCGACCAACTGAAAATCTTCTTGAATGGAATACGTAAACTTATGGATAGCTGGATGGAGTTCACTATATAGAGAACTGATATACATCGCATTGAACCCTGTCTTTGTGTAAATGAATTTTACAACGAAGAGAGTAGTTAATTTCTGACTCTCCCATGTATATTTGTTTTGAAATTCTTTGCTGTGGGGTATGCGATACATTGTGTCATTTTCTATCTAAAATTGGTAGGATTATGCATCATCTTGACATCTTTATCTTCATTTTTTCTCACGACATTATAAATATGAGATATGCCATTCTTTCATCAAACCCTTTATATGTATTTGTAAATATTTTACCACATCCTTACCACTAAGAAACTACATACGTCTTTTATTGAGATAACCAAATTGAAACATTGCCTCACCTGTGAGTAAATCAGGGAGAACGATTGAACTAGAAAGTCTGTAAAATTTCGTGACACCAACACACAATAATATTAATCAAGAACTTAATTACAATAACCTTGAGGAGAAAAATGAATTTCTTACATTTTTATTATTTTAAAAAAAAAAGTGAATATAAAAGAACTTGTACTTTTCCTTTCAGAATATAATTTTATAGATTAGAATTTTGTATGAACGTTTTCCCTCGAATTAACGAAAGTTTTTCCTTAGGTACATATAATTTTAGGATCACAATTGACACGATAATTATACTGAACAAACCGGAAAAATATAATCATACAAATGAAAGACACTTCTCATTTTTTCCCCTCTCGCCACGCAATTTCATGTGCAAATTGCATTCTGTCAGGATCTATACTATGCATTTTATAACGTAGATTCTCATTTGTATCCAGCACGCTGTTTTACTTCCTCCAACTCCTATAAACAAGCCATGCTATTTGCTTCCCGTTTCACGGTATTGATTCTTTCTTTTAAAGAACAGCATGTCCAGTTGAGTCATAATATTGCATTTATATGTGTCTACATGGAAATACAACTTCTGTTTTCCATTGAAGGCTTAAGAGGGAAAAAGTAGAACAACATTTACTGTCTGCAAGATTAAAATGCCAGTCCAGAAGAAAGTCTTAGAGAAACGATTTTCACAATATTGAATTTCTGATTAATGTAATTAGTTTACTTTTCTGTATCTTCTCTAGATTAACCCTAATTATATAAGAGGGAAGTCTATTGATGATACTATCCTGGAATGGTATACAACCTTGCTTAGTAAATTTGGAATGTTGGTTGTAGGAAACAAGGAGCACAAGGATAATTCCTTATAATAAAAGAGCAAATGTCTCAGTGCGTCGCCTTAGTTTGTAACAGTAAACAGTCACGCTAACAGATGTCGCTCCGTGCTTTACTATTTGTCTGCCTGACACTAACAGATGCCGCTATCTGCACGATTGTAGTGTATTACGAAGTCCTTGAAAAACTACATGAAACAATGACTTGGAGTTTGAAACGGTTAGATCTGGAGTTTGGGATGTTAGTTAAAAGTTTGGAATGGATAGGTCTGGAGTTTGGATGTTAGTTAAAAGTTTAGGATGGTTAGGTCTGGAGGTTGGGACGTTAGTTAAAAGTTTGGGATGGAATGGTCTGGAGTTTGGAATGTTAAATGGAAGCAATAGAGCTTTTACTTAAATACGATTTTAACCTACTGTGCTCAGTGCCTGTAGGGACAACTAGCAATATTAATGGAAACAAAGTTCATGTAATAGGAAGTACACATATAATAAAGGGTAATAAGGATATTCAGAGCATGATTTAAATGGCGAAAAATAAAATCATATGAATATTATGAATAAAATATGTTGATTAATAGCTTACCCACTCGTGTAGTGCTTAGCGTGGCTGCCTATGGTGCACGGGGTACTGGATTTGATTTCCAGTGGAAGAGTATTGCATGCATTGTGGTGCTTCGGATTCTACTTGAAACTGTAGGTTCACGATCACACAGGCTTAATGCTAGCAAGCGATGTTCAACTTCAAGGAATAACCAAATCCGAATTTAAAATAAGGTTTCGGTCATTAGTTCAATTTATATTTCAAACTTTTCTAGGTTGATAATATCTTCTTTTAGAGAATTTTAAGTGAATTGCAAAATTTAAAGTGAATCACGAAAATTCCGTAAGTTTAATTTTATTTTACTTCTTTAATTTCAATGGAGCAAAGTCAAAGGCGTTACTTTTCTTTCTTTATTTCACTCGACATTGTCCGGGAATTGACATTGACAACGCTCAGCCGTAAGGATGGCAGCATCAAATGTGTTGCTCCTCATTATTTATTTACTTATTCCTTTAATTTCAACGAATGTGTGGAGCTGGAAACGCCAAAGGTGCTGCTGTTACTTGTATTCTTCCGTGCCTGTTAGTTAGCTTGGGAATGCACAGGGTCGGCAACGCTAATCCCGTTGCACTTCGTTATTTAGTTATTTGTTAATTTACTTCGTTATTTACTTTCAACGAAGACATAGGAACGGGAACGAAGACGTTACCCTTGGATATTTGTTTCTTATTTCTTTAGTTTCAACGAAAGGGGTTACTCTTTTTTTCTATTTCCTTCATTTCTTTATTTTGAAAAACTGCATAAACCTTATTCTTCCCCTCCATATCAACTGGCCTGGGGATCGACAGAAGCAACAACTCCAAAGGCGTTGCTCTTCGTTATCTATTTGACCTACTTCTTTGCTTTCAACGAAAGCGTGGGGACGGCAACGCTAAATACATGGGGTAAAGGCTGAGGGTTGCGAGGGAGTAACATAACGATTTGCTTTATCATTACACTTTCAGTGTCCTAAGAGGGGAAAGCGGTTTCACACACTTTCCATAATCCTATTATCCCCTTGCGAAAGCAGAGCATTTCAGCTAGTTGTATAAATAACGAAAACACAGTACTTTTGTACGTATCCTGGCAAAATATTGAGAATTAAAATTATCAATTGTATTAATTGCAGGAACAAATTACTTTCTAAGATAAACAACTTAGGAAATGTATAGTCCTTTTCATTATGGATGTATTGATTATGTAGATGGATAGAAATATTACCAGTATTACTTTTGTTGACAGGGAAGATCTTTTGTTCTGTTGACGCAAGGCCTAATAATGGTAATGGTGCCATTTCATGTTGCACAGTCTCTACGCCAATGAACTAAACTGACCCAGAATTGTACCTTTATAGTGTCTATTGATTCCAAGTATACATTGTAAGCTACTAATGTTGTTTCCGTGTCTATAATATTGATCAGCACACATATTGAACAATAAGCATAAAGTTTTTGCGATTGCATCATTGGCTATCTGTACCGGAAAGTGCTGATAATGATTTTTTTCAATTAATAATATTTCATTCCTTACATATATACAGAAACTCTACATTTGTTGTTCGTTTATGTACATTTTTTTTACTTGTGACTGTAGACTATAATATTATTGGTCAGTTTAGATAGAAGTAGTAATATACAGTATGTTCTCTTCTTGCCGAGCTGTTTCACTAGAATACAAATCTCTGAATATTATTGTTGTTTCTCCACCCGAGCCTTCGGCTGCACGTGGTAAGGTTAACCCTTTACCGCATGCCGTGCCATATATGGCACATACCCTTTTGTCACTTTAGCTTTTTTGTGATTTATCAAATGCATCAAATGACTGTCTTGTCTGCTGTGTGAAATATTGACGTGTATGAATAAGAGATTTTGGTGTCATCTGGCATGTTCTTTGTGATATGTAAGTGTGTCATATATGGCACTTACTTATTGCTCGTCGGAATTATGTGAAAAATCTAAAATTCAAGTTTTAATTCATTTTTCAAGTTCCCATGTGAGGATTTCCAATACTGATTTTTTTTCGCTAAAAGAAAAAAATCATGAAGAAAGAGGCTAAATTCATGCTTAGTTAAAAACTAATTCTTTACGTTTATTTATTTATTTTTGTATATATTTAATTATTAGTTTGCCCACCAACTTGTAATGCATAGCTTACCACATTACAATATGGCATTTTATTCGTTGCTCTATTTTCTGTTGATTTTACAGTGTTATAGGAGTTTGTTATGTTGTTAAATGTGGGCATGTAATTCATTTTATTTAATGCATTGTGCGTAGTTAAATCATTCTGAACTTTTAAGAAGTGTCAAAATTTTATTTAATTCTTTAACTATAGAAGAAAAGGAACAGAAAACAAAAATTGGATGTTATAAATGTCTATATTGTTGGAATACACTCGCACGCTGTTCGTCTTTCCGAAACATACGTATTGTTTTAGCTTTTCCTCTAGTTATTATCACTTGAGACACACTTCATCGCCCCACATTCTCTTAACAGCTATGGAATTCTTGTAGTGCTGAGACTGGCCCTCTGATGTGAAAGCAGTGTTGCCACTACTTTCTATCAAACCTATGTACACATATAAAATATAAGCAATAAATTAAGGATTTATAAAATAGAGGATCTGCCCTTACAACAAAATCTTGAAGCCATACGTCACAGTTTCACCACCCCTACTCTGCCCACTCCGTCCAATAGGATTGCAATGTTTTGAGCCAACAATCATGGCGGAAACGAAAGTAGCCAATCAAACGATGGTGGAAACGAGAGTAGCCAATCAGACGTGGCGATGCTCGGTTGTTTTTTGGTTTCATCGATTTAATAGGATGACGATACATATGGGTAGATCCTCTATTTATAACATCCTTGCAATAAATAAATAAATAATAACAGTACAATACGACATATAAAACATTAGAGGAAGGAAGAATTAAAAAAATGTTTAAGCTACGATGCATAAATAGTTATTATATTTTGAAGAATGCTAATATACACTGCAGGAAGCCTACAGCTCCATAAGTAGACGACCTAAGTGTAGTCTAAAACTGATCTACCTAATCTAAAAAAGAAATGACTAATTTAAAAGTTAGGATGCTTACCTGAAACGTGGAAATACTCACCTGGAAACCCTTCTAGGAATCGCCGTGGACATTTTCTGGAGAATCTGCGGTATCCGAAACGAAAGAAATAAAGTAAAACCAAACTGCATATTTCTATAATGTTTGTAATATACTTAACGTTATTTACTTGGAGCAATCGTAACAGTGACTGAAACGATTGGAATAAAATAATTGTTAGGTAAATTAAAATGAATATTGCCATAATGTTTGTAATGTATTATACCTAATGTTAACTTTCTCTTGCAGCCGATTTATTTATTTAATGTATTGCATACAATGTTAGGGTATTTATGTTCGAATGCTAATTCGATTCCGTGAACTATCTCTTTACCGTACTTAGATGTACATTATACGAGGTTAGGATTTATACGGTGACCATGAACCAAAAGTAGCCCTCTACGGTTTTATCTCAACAATTGTGACTTTACGCGAGGTGTCACGGAACATATATGCATATGTTTTCATATGTTTGAATGTGCAAAACAATGTTACACTTCATATGGTTTTAACATTGGTTTGAGCGATATTCGACCGACTTCCTTGTGCACATGGTCGTCATCATCTGAGGAGTGAAGAAACGGCAGGTCAAACCACCCCAAACTCCATATCATATTTACGCAATTATCCAAGTATTTCGTTATGCAGGAAGCAATACTGCCTATTTACATGACTGTTTATTATAAGGATTTTAGAGTGCGCACAGAATGAGACGTTTGTCATGTGTTACAAAGTGGTCCATTTATCCCACATGTAAACCACTGTTGTTCAGTACATTTAAGGCAATACACATAAATTCTAGTATTTTCTTATTATTGTACTTTGAAAGCATTTGAACACCTTTAAGATATGAAAAATGTGTGCTTTTTCACATATGACGATTAAAAATGGGTTTTCTTATCTGCAACGAAAGTGAGTTTTTACTCTTTGAAGCAAACTATGTTCTGATTACCTCAGCACCATTACTAAGAATATCATGATTTAACGGAATAACTTTAAGTAAAACCTACATTAAGGTTGATAGGTCCGTCTCTTTGCAGATTCACTCAGCGAGACAGCTAATTTGTTCCTGTGACCTCAGACGAAACGAAGAGAGTTTCCGCGATTGAACATAATGAGATAACATGAGCTCTGATGCGAACCAAAAGGAGTAGATACGTTCACTGCAAGAATTCTTTTTCTTCGATTACAAGAGAATAAATGGAGCATAACAGAATGACATGGTTATAAAGGGGGAATTATTTAATATAGTATTAAAATGAAAATAAGCTTTAGCAATTTTAACATATAGCAAACATAATATTTGCAGTATTCTTACTTTTCATTTTATCATTATCTTCACCAAGCATCATTACAGACTCTAGTCTCTAGTAGTAGATCGAGTCATTGTACGCACCACAATCAATTGTCAGAAACACAATCTGAAAAGATACAAGACGAAAACCATAACACTTTAATTTGTTCTAAGTTTGCTGTATGTTCAAACGTTTCTTTTCCGTAAAAGATCTTTGATTTGTCTATGTTTAAGGACGTGCTCTTAAAATAAAAATAAACTTATTTTATTTTCTCAAAAAAGAAAATGTTTAGTTCTTATTAGTACTACATTTTAAAGTATAATAAACGAAAGAAATATTAGATTGGTGCGAACGAAATGTCTAACCCCAGGTGCGTCTCTTTCAAATGGCTAAAAGATGTAAACTACGATACGTGATTAATCAAAATAGTGGACGTCTGTAACTACATACAGTACTTTGTTATCCCTCAGCCAATGATTGAATTCCGTAGCGAAAGAAATCTGAAGTCTGCGATGCGAAGAAGTCTTCAACCGTACGTTGTATATCCTAATCATCAGGGAAGATCTTCTGCCCGTCCCCTACAGAACTGTTTCAGATGTCAGAAAATATTGTAGTAAGTGGGGAGAGATACCGGAGGAATACGGTGGGTGAGAAAGGGTGAGTGTGAGGAATACAGTAAGTCATGGAGAATTTGCACCTTCCTTTAAGCGATATGTTGGCATGAAGTGCCGTGCAACATGAGGCCATGTATCTTCATCATTGATATATGTAAAATATCTGCGAACAAGTTTCGGCTTCATTTCATGAAATTCAGAATAATGATTCGCCGTGGTCATTTTACTTCGACGGAGAAAGACATGATAGATTATATTGAAAATAATTGCAGCAAAACCTTTTTCAAGTAGACGGGTGGCTTGGGATACTATTCTGGACGTTGATCACATCTAACTACTGTCTTGCTGATTTATGATTATAGTACGAGATCCATCTTTCATCAGAAGTGACAACCCGATGTGGAAAATCTTCCAAATTACTCCTTACACTCAGGAACTGCACACTTCCAGACAGGGATTCTTGTTGACCGATGTCAACTCACGTGGCGCCCATGGGATACGGACAAAATCTCGCGGCCGAAACATCGCCGCCCAAAATCACGCCGGCCAAAACCTCGCCGCCCAAAACCTCGCGGGACAAAATCTCGCCGGGCCAAAACCTCGCCGCCCAAAATCTCACGGGACAAAATCTCGCCGGGCCAAAACCTCGCGTGGCCAAAACCTCGCCTGCAGCTTAATAAAAATTCAGTGTTGTATAACAATATCGGCTGCTTTTCTTATAAGTAAAAAGAAAAAAAGGAAGGGAGAGCTTGGTGTGGTGAGAGTAGGGGCGCCGAAATCTCTAGCTACGGCTCTGTATATATATATATATATATATATATATATATATATATCCCACTCCCCCTCCCTTTTGTTGTGCCGACAAAGTGAAATTATAAAAGACATCATCCTAGACTCGAACCTCATCTATGTTGAAAATTTGATTGAGACCGGTAGGATGGCTTAAGAGGTATAATGTAACAAACATAGTCGTTTAATTTATATATATATAGATTTCCAAAGCATGCATTAGAATTTTTCTTGCCATTATTTTAATGTAATTATGTGTTATTACTAAATATATACATATAGTAATATATAGAACATTCTACATTGAAGAAATCGTGGTGAAGAGGTTTTATCCTGACGACATTTCTTCCCAGGCGACACTACGTCTCGCTTAATTTAGACCAGGCGAGATCATTACAACGAGGTTTTGGTAAGGCGAGATTTTGGGTATGGCGATATTTTGGGGCGCGAGGTTTTGGAAGAGGAGGTTTTGGCAAGGTGAGGTTTTGGCCCGGCGAGATTTTGTCCCGCGAGGTTTTGGGTGGCGAGGTTTTGGGCCCGCGAGATTTTGGCCCGCGACGTTTTGGGCGGCGAGGTTTTGGCCAGGCGAGATTTTGTCCCGCGAGGTTTTGGGCGGCGAGGTTTTGGCCAGGCGAGGTTTCGGCCCGGCGAGATTTTGGGCCGCGAGGTTTTGGGAGGCCAAATTTTGGCCAGGCGAGGTTCTGGCTGCGAGGTTTTGTACCCAAACCGGCGCCCATAAGTCAAACTTTTTCACTTTACCAATTGCACAGAGTCAAGAAGCGGCAGTGGTATAGTGCATGCCTAACTAATCTGCAGTGGCGCGAACACTTTTCCTAGAGTCTGCTTCCAAGATGTTCCTCAAGAGCTTATCTGAACATGTTGGTCGGTGCCCAAAGGGTTATTTTTCAATGCTGTGTCAATTCCGAACGAAATTTGATAAACGAACTGCGATGGGTGCGTTCATTCGCCATTCGTGGTCCAAATGCAGTAACGTTACTATTTTTTTCTGCTCTATTTTGAAATCGTAGGGCAGAAACACTCACAGTTGTGTGTTCTCCACTGTTCATGTTTTGACGATCCCTGACTGTCTGAGTGACGACCTCTGACTGAGAACCACAGTCTGTTTGATAAACGTGCAACTGTATTTGTGATGTTAGACGTAAGGCTTTAGTCCATTCCTGTGTTGTGTTGGTTAAGTAAATTTCCACCATACGCCAAAGTGGACATTTCATTATCACCAATCTAATGCAATGTGGTATCGGATATGTGCATATGCTTTCTTTTTCATATTTATGGTTTTTGTGATTCCGAGTTTGATCTTGATGTGAGCACATGTTTTTGGTTTCCTTGTAGGTTAAGTGGTTATACTCATTTTTTTGAAAGACATATAATAAAATAACTAGGATGTGTTTTACATTAAGTACTAATTAGTGTGATGGTATGAAAATCAATGAAAAACAAAGATAATAGTATTAAATAAAAATGCCGAGCTAGTACTGTAGACACCAATGAACTCTACCTACAGTTTCGTAATCACAAAAACTAGGAGCATAGTGGTCAGGGATAATGTACTTGTTCTAGTGCGGAGGCTTCTGGTTTGATCACCGTCCATTCGAGTTTGTGGTGAACAGTATTGAGTTCATGGGTTTTCGCGGAGTTATCGGAGTTCCACATTCTCATTCTACTTAGTATTTCACAATTATTCATTATCATTGATAAATCCGTCTTTTTTACTTTAAAGGGCGCATAAAACTAAAAGCTTTACTTCATTTACATACAAAAATGTTATTTTATATTGCACAATACTTATTTTTGGAAAATTTGAATTCTTCATGTAATAAATTTTAATAATAAATTTGTCCTTCTCAAGGTTAGTAGAGAAATACGATAACTAACTGAAATAATAATAATAATAATAATAATAATAATAATAATAATAATATTATTATTATTATTATTATTATTATTATTATTATTATTATTGCTACTAATAACATTGAGATGAAAATCAATATACTAATTCTAAAATTTCTTCTTACGTAATTGTAATTTGTTACACAACTACTGTGATGTAAAACAAGCGCGAGAGGAGAGAATATAACTTAAGATTATCTTAGGAGACTTTGTAAAGCTCCTTTATATGCAGTTTAAATAAGTTGTCTCCCACTAGACAATAATCCTGGATGTGCATATGAGTATATACGGTTCCTGAATGTATGGAATTTATGAGAACATAAGTTTTTCTTAATAGTTAAATAAAATAAAAAAGTATTTTAAAATATTTTCCGTTCTTTTGTGTTTCTTCTATTGTCAATTCGTTCCTTGCCATCGTTGTCACTTAGTATAAGATAGAAGCATTCGAAATTTCTTCAGTGAAAAATCGAATGACAGAGTGGATTGTTTTCTTAAGATAGATACGTCTTTTTCTTCTTCTCCTCTATTTGTAGTCGGATAACATTTTTTTTCTATTACACGAGAAGCCTTTCTTATCTCGCGTTGTCGCTAAAAAGTAGAATATTCAATACATTTTTTTTTATCACGCTATGTAAACAGCAAAGATGCAAACATGTACCCATTATATTGTTGAAAACATACGTCTCTAAAGTATATTCTTGCTCTTTCGTGTGGAGTTATACTCTAGATATACAAATTTCTAACTTCTGAGGCTTTTCAAAATCAACAAAGGAGAAACAGTGTATTTTTAACAGAAGTATGATAGAGTGCTTGCTCCTTTTCCCCTGTAAACTTTATGTCGGAATACTGCACAAACAGTAATGACATTTCATATTTTGCGTACGATGGGGTGAGGTGGGGGAGTAAGGTCTAACATAATAGTTTAACGGTTTTTATTAGTGGGTCAGTACACAATTTGATTAAGATCTATGTATTTCTCAAACTAAGAAGGAGCAATTCCCTACACTGCCCTCCCCAAAAGACGCCACTGTGCGCAAACAATATACGGAGGTTTTGAGATATTTAGAATCATTGCGAAAATTCGGAAAAGGTTTTTATATTAGTTAAATTTCTAATAATAATAACTAATTATGTTCATTGTAGAAGTAAACGACCCTTCCGCTTCCTAATAACCTAAACTCTAAATTATACAAGTAAGTCACTGGTTTCAAACAAATTACAGTACATTACGTTTTCGAAAAGTCGATGTATTTTTACGCAACTTTCACGAAAATATTTTATTAACAATCGCGAAGGGGTCTTTTTAACTACAAGCATAGAGGATTGTGGGAAATCCTGAAATAAAATGTACATATTCAATAAAAATCGCTTATTATTATTATTATTTACGAAAATTGCCGTGGAGTAGAAGAGTACAAATGCCTCAAATCTAATTGTCGAAGCTAGCTATATTTGTTTCAAAAATAAATAAATAAAAAGATTTGACATTCTCTCATATAACTCCTGGAATTTATTACACGTATAACTAGCACTTTCTGACCAGAGCTTAATACATATATTTATTAGAATTAAAATAAGAAGTTAAGGTTTCACTAACTTATAGTTGTCTTTATCAGATTACAATATCGTTGTCTTGACTGTCTAATGAAGTCAACGATAAATTGTCGAAACTGTCACACTTTATTTCAGTTTGAATAAATAAGTGTATTACGCTCTGGTCAGAAAGTGCTGGTAATTCGTGACATTTTCTCATTTTTATTGCAAATGATCGTAAAGAGTATTTTCTAATTTTCGTAAAAGCGCTAATAAAATTTTAGTAAAAAGAAGCGCGGCTTAAACTATAACAAATATGAAACGTATTAAATTCCATAAAAGTATAACTACTTCCGTTTTGATCCTTTTTTAAAAAATCAGATACAATGTGTATATACAGTATATACAATTATTGAAACTGTGAAATGAAATTATATGTTTTATTTCCTTTTAGAGTTTCAACAATTGTACACATATAAGCAATTTCTCTCGTGGCCATATTATTTGCGTACACAACTCCGGAGTGGGAAACTGTCGTTTAATTCGCGGTGGAAGTTAATGTAATTCTGATCTGATCCAAATACATATATAAGGAAAATAAAAGATAGTTCTCGCACAATTTAACAAATTTGCATAAAATAGCCAATATTGTTAAGTTAGAAAAAGTGCTTGGTATCCAATTAAATCCGATGAAGATTTATCTGTGTACAAAATTGGTGGCTCCATGTAACTCTGGGAACCTGATGACCCCACCCCCTACACACGTTATTTTATATATTAGTAAGACTTTTGTAACAACAGTGATATAAATCACATTGTGAGATTTATATGTTTGCCTCCAAAGAACAGTTTATATGTCTCCAGTCCTTTCGTCAATGGGATCTCGAAAACTACAAGTGCTACCGTTTTCGCTTGTCGATTTCAAATTTTCTGTAGATTGCCCAGTTCTAATTGAATATTTAACAAACATGGCCGTTATTTCTTTATTACATATTTTACGGGAACACTGAAAGTGTTGAAATTTTTAAAAAAGTAAAGCATCATACCCCATGAGTTATACATTCTAACACAACATAGTTGTATACAAGGGTTGTATATGTCTCAGGCGTTTATTTCATGGCCAAATAATGAAAAACAAAGGATAACCATTTCTCCAGGCTAAGATGAATCTTTATTGTTTGTAGCATTTTGCCCAATGAACACCATATATCACTGACATTATAATTATTTGTGTATGTAATGTATTTGCTTATTACATACTGCATGCAAGAGAAAAGGAAACACTGGGCATACATGAATTACAAACTCTAACCGGAAATAGGCTTAATCTTGCAAACGGTGCGAGATATTGAAAAAAAATAATCGAAAAAATCTCCCCTTTATGACACCTCTTGCCAATTTTTACCAAGACGTCTTTCACTTGTGTCTATAAAGGGATGTTGTGAGGAATAACAAGGAAATTCATGCTCATATGTGAATGATGCGATGAACGCAGGTTCAGCTAGTTACGTATTAAAAGTTATTACTAAAGAAATATTTCCCTGTGTCTGCCATATTGATTTAGTTCCTTTTTCCTTTCCTTTCGGGGCTTGAAATTTATGCTATACAAATGACTGGACAGGAATACGAGATTCAGAGAAACATCAAATAATGAAACAAGATATATAGCCTACATCTGAAATACCTAGATACACAACAAAGTCGTTATCTTGTTCTATTTTCATTCTTTATTAGTGAGCGTACAACAATTGCTGATATTTATCTGGAGATATCGAAAGACTTCGGAGATCTCAACTAAATGACTTGGAACCAATGTTCACTTTTCAGGATGTTAGTGCTCCACCCTATTGGTGATTACTCGTTCGTGATTTCTTAAACAAGACACTTCCCGACAGGAGATGTGGCGCGAAAGCCACCATAGTCGCGAGATATTATTCCTGCTTCCTCTGAAATTATGTTATAAAAATAAATTATATAATACAAGTATTTGATTAGGATACATTGAAACAACGATGAAGAAGATTGTTGCTTCTGTGAACTTAGAAATCGTGCACAATACAGGGAACGTAATCGAATATCTCTTAGTCGAATTTTAGACGATAACGAGCGCACACTTGGCGTTGTACTAGCAGCACAACAAGACTTTTATGAGCATGTCTTTCTCTTGCTACAAACCGTACAGTTGTAATTATGACAGTATCTTTGAAATAAAATTTTGTAAGGCTGGAAATACTTTATGTACAGCTTATATTTTTCTATTTACCAATATACTTGTATAGGTATTTATCTGCATTTCTCTAGTAACATGTATATTCTTGCATAAGCAACACTATTTAAATTAATAAAAAATAAACACTCGAAACCGGATCAATTTCGTTTTACCATTCATGAGTATCAGAGGATTGTATTGTAGTGTTTATAACTGTACGAGTAAAATTAAAAAAAAAAACTTACTGGCAAGCCTGCACGTGAAGCCTTTATAATAATAATGACTAATACTATACCATATTTTCCAGGACAAAGCTACCTTGTCAATTTTACTATAAGCAGTTTATTCATGCAGGTAAGCCCGGTGTTTATTTATCTAACACGTATGGTATTATGATGAAATGGAAACAGTATTAATAATTCATCCAATAGAACAAAGAAAGAGGCTTAATAATGTAACCGCCAACCCAGTGGTAAAATAAAAATAAAAAGCAACGTATACACAAGACAGACAAGATTACAGAGCATAGAAAACCTATGGAATCCATATTCTGATGAAGAACAAATTAGGTCATCAGATACCATGAATATTTAGGAATGTGTATACTTGCCGGAAGTATTCAATACTGTCAATAACTTCCAGATAAACATCTACAATGTATAATATCTCAGTTTACTTACAATAATGTTACAATAAAGTAGTTCACATGTAATAGAATACAGTGGATGAATTGAAGTATATGTAAACTAGAACAATTCAAAAACACCAAAATTATTGCAAGAAATTGATCGAAACCTGAAAACGAAAAATTCCAACATAAATGTAGAGTTGACATATGTCCCAAAAAGCTATTCTTAATTGATCATGAATGGTTTCTAAATAGTAGAGACAACTAAATAGATAACACGCGTTTGCCGAATGCATCAATATTATATATCATCAGTGAGATGTGTCACTAAAACAAGTAGAAAATTTGCGGACCATCGCTCCGAAATTAACTAGAGTTGTCAAAGAGAATCACGAGAAAACCACCATCTCATCAATGTGAATCTAATGAAAATGGCAAATAAGAAGACAAGTTATATATGACATAAAGTACAAACTCGCCCTTTATTTCGTTAATACAAAAGGATTACGAGGCGAAATTTAGGATATTCTCAATTATCTTCGTAGTAAGAAGATATCGATATAAAATTTTAACTTATCAATTCGATACACGTTCCTCTACACTACAATCTTAATTTAATGAAATCATATCTATGTTAATCAAGGAAAATCTACCAAACTAAACATTTTAACCTAAACCGAATTATTTTGTCGATAAACTTTTTCGAAACCTACATTACACTCTCATACACCTTACTGAATTTTCATGGTCTACTTTAATCTTCAACACATACTCATTTGAGTAACAAAACAAATGAAAAAATGTTACACTCGTGTTTGACCAAATGCATCAAAGTTATCTAATCGTTACCAAAATACCTAAGCAAATGCATTCAGCACAAATCCTGGAAAATTTGACTCAACCGACAAAATTTTGCTGTCGACAGATATGTACGGTTTTCTTGTCAGTGAACACAACTATAGTGATGGACTTTGAATTATCGTGGAATTGATCCGTCAATACAACGCCAGATCAAAATCTTCAGTTAAACTGGACTAACTATGGCTCTCTCAAACAAAACATTAATGGTCTTAAGGTGTAATACACGTAAATCCGTCTAAGGAGTTAATCAATGTATTATCAAAGTTATTTACGAACTAGAAAACCTCTTTATTCCATTAAGGACAATCAGCATCTAAAAAGAAAGACTTTCGCTGACACCATTGACCTCTCTTGCCACATATGGTCTTTACGCAGATTCTATATTAAATATAAACTTAAATTTACTTAGTGTCAAATTAAATACATTACTAAAAGGATATTTTATGCCATTTATAAATTTTGACAAAATTAATTTGTGGATCGATGCCATAAATTAGAGTAGTGTTTAAATAAAATCAAGGTTTGCCAATAGCTTAATTTTCTTTCAAACACAAACCCGAGCTTAAAATACTAGGTAAGTTAGGCAGTCAGAGCACAATGAAAACCGAATATAAGCTACAGTATTTAATAACTAACGTCACAACAATTCTAAAATATTGGTTTGGTTACACAGGAGAAAGTAGATAAATATCAAAATGTCCAGCTTATTCAACTTTTACTTCTTCACCATCATTATTAACACTCCATTGCTGCTGACTACATTTATAAACACTCTAAAAAATATCAACATCATTTTCAAGGATATAATTTCAGAAGTAGTAGAAGATATCATAAAACACAGAGAATATAGTGAAACAGGAGAGGACATTACCAATAGCAAACATCTGAAACAAGCGCTATCTGTTCTGCATTTTTATTTGGACTGTATATTGCTAGTATACTGTTGCGCTGTAAATCACTGCCATACATATAAAAACTGAGTATAGCATAAATCCAAAACTCTTTCACAATTTTCATCTATAAACGTAGGAATACAAAAACAAACCTAGTGCTACGTTGTTACTAAATGGTTACCGTCACCATTTTCCAGTTTAATTCAAATAAAAATTATCATCTTTTAACCCACCAGCACAGGTGTCTTCAATAACACATGACACTTGAAGGTCAACACGAAAACCACCCATCTCAATCAAAGTTCATATCAAAACTTTATTTCTCATTACTGATAGTAAAGTTTATTTCTGGAAAACCATTATACGACTTTTATGTCATTACTAGCGAAGGCATTTCACGTATTTTGCCGAAACAATTAATATTATCTACGACTCATTTAAGTCGATTTATACAGTTACGTTCCATAACTATACAATGAAAACAACCTCGATTCACTGTAGGAGGCACTGTATGATCTCTGTATGATCTCTATAGTACAACATTGTGAAACAATATTTTTCTTGCTGAAGACTACACTCGCCAGTAATAACGAACATTCCAGCCGATTTATTCAGTATTGGCATATAAGAAGAAAACATCTTCCTCACAAGATCGTTCCGTCTTAAACAAACTTAAAATAACCATTCAATTGTAGACACATCCTTATACACACTTCAAAGCTTTTAAGATTCCCATAAATGTTTCTTTTACACAATTACTATTTATTTTGTTGATCTAACGCTTATGATTCGTGCGAAGCTCTAACCCTGTTTTAGTCCTTGTTGTTGTAGTCTTACACCTTTCAGTCTTTGCTTTTCATTATAGTTATTTCCCGTTCTACGAGACAAAGTTGCTTTGAATAGAAGTCCATCCATTCCACGAAATGTATATTTGATCTTGTTTTGATTTGATTTTAGTTTTTACACATCACTGAAATAAAATAAACTATCTGTATGAAGATTTTTCAATCATGTACCCAATAGTATTTTACAATGAAATTCGCCCATGTTGCTGAATGGTAAAGACAGATGCAAGGATTTGATTCCCGTCGGAAGCACATAACTTTTGGTGTTGACTTAGCCATCATGAGATGATTGAGAAGTTATTTAAATAAGAGACAGTAAGCATAAGCTTTGAAAAGCAAATGTTAAGATTTTAAGAATCGATAGGCTGACCATGCATCAGCATATTGAACGTACGCCACCTGGTTAGTAGGAAATTAAATACTACGTGTGTAACAAAATGCAATAGTGCACATTTCTGTTGAGATTAAAATAATGTTGATAACTAGTTTTCTCTGATGCTTCAAATTAAAAGACTAACATAGTATTATATATTTGTTTAGCTTTATTTAGACATCCATTATATTTATGTAAGTTTCAAAGTGTTTTCGTAACAAGATATGTAGCATAATTCAATTATACAATTTTGTATTATTTTAGTTTTGAACACGATAATGGAGTTGTGGCATTCCATGATTAATCTACAGT
Organism: Thermobia domestica; assembly: GCF_964235325.1. NCBI lineage: Eukaryota > Metazoa > Arthropoda > Insecta > Zygentoma > Lepismatidae > Thermobia > Thermobia domestica. The sequence continues at coordinate 176,977,941 of NC_137455.1, read as the reverse complement.
AAATTGTGAGATCGAAACCAATAAATAATTTTCCTGCTACAAGTTAAAAATGTGTGGCTGAGTTTCTCTCTCTACATGGTGAGATTTATAGCAGACTCTGTTATCAAAGAGCAAGCCAAGTCCTATATAAATATTTCCGTTAGCTCCAATAGAGGCACTGAGAGAATAACTAGGATTATTTGACTCCAAGAGATGAAAGCATTTCATTTCTAAGTTGAAAATTAAATTATTATCATTATTACTATTGTATAAAGTAGTATAAATAAATTTAATTAGAGAAAATATAACAATAGAACTGAAATAGAAGGAAACTGAATTTTCATTTCTATTGGGCTAATATTGATACAAATGTTTTTAAAAAACTTAAATTGATAGTAAACAAATAATATAAGAGAATTAAAACCAATCTCACTATTGTAAGATTCTGCTAGAGCAATTACAAACAGGAATCGATTTTCTCCCACAACCAGTTTCATTATACAACTTCTTGTTATAAAACAGTATGATACAGTGTCACTAAATAAGTACAAAGTTCACTAATAATTAGAGTAAGTAAGTACCCCAAGGGCTAGGCCACCAAGGGAAGGATTTCTCACAAAGCTCCCTTGCGAACTGAGTGAGATAAGAACAGTGCTACGCAGCAAGAAAAGATAGAGTGAAGTCCCGCGAAGTTCCACTGCATGCTAAGGGGCAAAGGAAACCACGAAGCTCTACTGCAAAGCTAAGTGGTTTGGACGGGAATCTCTCAAGCTCCACTACAAGCTAAGAGGCTTGGGTTAGGATAAGGTTCTATCAGAGCTCCACTGCAAGCTAAGAGGCTTGGGTTAGGATAAGGTTCTATCAGAGCTCCACTGCAAGCTAAGAAGCTTGGGTTAGTATAAGGTTCTATCAGAGCTCCACTGCAAGCTAAGAGGCTTGGGTTAGGATAAGGTTCTATCAGAGCTCCACTGCAAGCTAAGAGAGGGGAATTGACCAGCCATAACCGCTATCGGTTGTGGTGATCCTCGGAATTTTATAGTTCCACCTGGGTAGCGTTATCGTTGGTGTTCCTCTACTATAACATGACTGAGTGTTGACGATGGATCCTTTCGTCTGCTTGTTACAGTAATTTATAGTAGAAATGAACACGGTGCTGTTTATAAGTAAAAGCATATATTGGTGTTTGTAAATAGAACCGTATCCTTTATTAAGGATATTACACTATCCTTAATAAAGAAATGACAGATAAGACTATGCAATGATCCTAATAACAATTTTCTGATGTCTAAACATTGCTGACTGAAAATAAAGCGTAACCAATCTATTAAAAATATAATGAAATGGAATCTTTGACTTTTGTGTCCCACAGTTACTGCCTTTTAATCTAAAGAAGACGAATGATTAATGATAGTAAATGCGTGTGGGAGAATTGGTGAAATGAAAATCTGGTCAAATGGGAGACACTCAAGAAAATTCATGCATACGACATTGTCCACCATAAACTCACACGGCTTGGGATCTAAACAGTGACCCCTGACCTCATACAGTTCGACTTAAACAGGGATCCCTAACCTCATACAGTTCGGCTTGTACTAGCCAAGTTTAGTCGACAATTTGAAATTTCGTTTAGTGCTGAACTAATTAAACAATGCAGTGTCAAGAGTTTATAACTTAATATAAAGAAAGAACATTTGAGGCAACTTCACAAACTTTAATATTACGATAAAAATGAACGTAAAAATTGAAGACTTGGATAATAATAAAGGTAATAATAATAATAATAATAATAATAATAATAATAATAATAATAATAATAATAATAATAATAATAATAATAATAATAATAATAAAGTAAAATTAGTATATGTCTTGTAGATGATAAACATAAGTGAATGATAATGGATGATCTGGTGGAGGGAGTAAAAAAAGCGGAAGAAACTCGAAAAAAATAATAAACAAAATATTATTTAACACAATTACATATTATCTGTGATGGAACCAGAGATTCTTGTAAGTAATATTGCAAATGCCACTTTTATTAACAACGTATTCAAGTATGGTTAAAAATATATGGATTTGTCCCGAACATGAAGAAAAATCGATGTTCAGATATAGTGTATTTTCAACTACTCAAGTATTTGTCGTACTTATATGAATAGGAAACATACATTCATTTAATTTCAAGCGAAAAAAAATGGAAACAAATCTTAGTGAGTATGTTCAGCCTTCCAATGGTGCGCATTACCTGTGTTAAGTAAGAAATACTTTTATTTTAAGCACTTACGGGTTTCGTACAAATTGTACGAGTGATCACAATGATGTAAAAACATTCATACTTGATAAACAATGGTATAAATCGTGGAGAAAAGTAATCCATACTCGGTACACAATGATGTAAGATGTGGAGAAAATGAATCCATACTCGATATACAACAGTCGTGAAGAAGGACAAGCTATATTCGATTCACAATAGTAGTATATTAATCATGGAAAGAAGCAATCCGTACTTGATGCAAATATAACTGTATCGCTCAGTTACAGGAGCAGTTTATTTTGTATTGTCAAAACATATCAAGTAAAGGTAGAAAGTAACTTCCAGCTAAGGACAGCTAAGGTTTCTCACAGGTGATGTGAAGGTCACAGGCTCTGTAAATTCTTGACTTCGGTACTTCAGAATGTGATGTGCTCAGCACATTGCTACGCTACCATTTTCTTCACTCCAAGGTTTCTCCAAATTTCTATTCTACAGAAGATGGCTAACCTCTAAGTGACTTTGGAACGAGGTTAGAATGGAAACTATGTCCTCCCTTCACTGATAATTGAATCCTGGTCACCCTTTTTATAGATGGATGTCTTGCCGACTAATTACTGGAACTCTAATCGAACAATGTGCAAATATATTAGGAATAAAAAATGCAAGAAAGAAACTACCCAACATTCTTTCTATTCCGTTTGAAGACTCTGAGTACTTAGGAGTAACTCTTCACATCACTCATTGCTCTTCTTTCATGTTCAACCCATGGCCTGAGCAGTAAAGTTCATTTAACAGTCTTTATTTTAAGTGAAAGAAGTTAACCAACAAGAATCATTCATTCAGGTACTCTTTTTAAAAAAATCCTGTTATCTTACCTCCTGATTAAAAAAAATAAACTATTGATCGTTTCAGTAGGATGTCTCATGTTTTAAATACGAAAAGTTATAACTATGCATCCATCATCTGAAGTGTGTATATACGACTGAAATGATTCATAAAATCAGGACTTACTGTAACATACCTTGTTTGTTACAGACAAGTTAATAGGCTCAATATAAATTTCGGATTATATTACTCATATTATTATTATATTTCAATAGCGTGATTCAAAGTTTCCTACGTTTATTGCTCTTTAGCAATTGTTGCGTTGTTGTGTGGCGGGTGCGTCACATAGTTTGCGTTTTTGCTGGTTTTTTAATTATGTCATCAAGAGATAAACATAATATGTCTTTTTGTCCGTTTCGATGATTCACATCGTTATACAATATATTTGTAACTAAAACTAGAATAAATCGATAGGAATTGTCTTTGTATTTTCTTATTAAGGATACTACGTCTTGGGCTGTTTTGTCTCTCAAAGTTCTTCTTTTTCTTCTTCGTATATCTTCTCTTGGAGTTGCACAGAGTAGGAGAATATACAGGCATAAGGGCCTTACGGAATGAGGCCAGTCTCTAATGTTGATTTATAGTTCGAATTAATGTTGTAGTTTTCTTTCTTTTCTATATTTTGTTCATTAATATTTGTATTTAGTGTAAACTATCTTTGTTTCAGTCAACCAAGCGTTGGTAAAGACTTCACCGAAATTTCCTACAGAGAGAATGAGAGAGAAGCGACGCGGTGAAATAACTGTTTTATATATATACTGTGTACTTCACCCACGCCGGATTGAACTTGTGTTTTGTGCTTTCTTTCGTTGGAGAAAGAAAGTTTAATTATTTGAAGTATTAAAAGTTATTCCGTCGTTCTATTCTATTTAACATGATTCTCGAAGGAGTCGGGCTGCTGAAGAGAATATTATTAGTCCAGTATTATTGATGAGAGACAGATAATTCTCATGTAAAGAGGGTAGGCCAGCTGAGCACATGGTGATTCTTTTGTACTTCGGAGTAATGCAGTGATAATAGCATTTTCCTTTCTCTTGTAGCAGCATTCCAGGTAATGTGATTAACTTTAAGTCTATCTACGGTGGCTGTTCTGTATTGGAAACATCGAAGTGAAGTGAATTTAACTTTCTTTATTGGAAATATTGAATCTTGAAACTAGAATTCGTGGGAAGTTAATTGATATATTTAATTCAGTTAAGTTATTATGGAACAAGATCGTACTAAATGAAACTATTGTTCCTTCTTGAGAGCTATAGTGGTTTATCAGAGTTGAGATAACGAAATTAAAGCACTGGTTTTCTCCAGATGTACAAAATAATATTTGTGGGTACTAAAATGTATAGCTTACGATCGTATTTCACACACGACAGATGTCCGAGTAAGGAGTTCCTATGGGGGGAACCTTCTCCCAAAGGCGCCCAGCCAGTGCGCGGCCTCGTACAGTCCTAGTCAGCCCTCTCATCATGTAAGTCACACGTTGTATTAATCTCTCTCTTTCTCTCTCTCTCTCTCTCTGCTGTGATGTCTACTAAGTCTTGTGTTAACCCGAATTATCAGTTTATTAGTTTATTACATACTGTTAAAAGCTCCAGTTTAAGTAAAGTTTCGTATATCATAGTGTAACACTATGGTTCCTGTATTGGAAGCCAAGTTTTGTAATGATAATGTTATTGTCTCGGGCGCTAAGTTTTGCAACGATTGAAAATAACTAATAATTAAAGGAAAATTTCTGCTCGGGCTGCCAAATAGAATTACTGCGTGATATTACGAATAAGCAGATCTTACGTATTTGGGCGACGAAGAATATGAAACGTATTGTTTTCGGAATTCGATTCCTTATCTTTAATTTGCATATTTAATCTGAACTAGAACGAATAATTAAGGCACTCACGGATGAGCCTAATATGCATCAGAAAAATGAATACCTGACCTTGTACTTGAAAAGTGAAGGGTACTGATGAGTGGCAACTCATCTGCCTATTACACAAATAACATTTAAAAAAATGAATGAGAGTTTGGAGAATTGAAGTTGACTCCACGGGGCTCGAACTTCAGTTCTCCAAGGTAAAGATACAGTTTTGCTAAGATGGTTAGGAATTAAAAAAAAATTATATATATATATATATATATATATATATATATATATATATATATATATATATATATATATATATATAACGAAAGATGACCTAATGTCTAATCGATCCTGTTTTCCCCATAACGGTGTCTCCAAGGCGCTAGGAAAACAGGTGCGTAGTTAATGGTTAAGTGATTTAAACATGCGGAGAAAAAATCTCACAAGCTGCAAAGCTGAAAGAAAGATTTTTCGCTAATGGCTTGTTCAGTTGGCTACACTGGCTATCACTCTGTCACCGAAGTGTGTGGAGATAGCAAAAATAGTTAAAAAGCAACTAACAAGGAAAGTTTAATTTAAAGTTTAAAAAAAATGAGTTAATTTAGATAAAAATTTCTGATGGTCAATGTAACCGTATTTCAACTTTTTCAGTTCTTCTAGGTATGCTAATACCGGTTAAAGAAATAGGCATATCTTTGAAATGATAACCACATAAATGCTTTGGTTCTAACGTTAAATAGACTTTTAATAAATTTAACGAGAAATAAAGTGATATCTACAAAAATCAACAAGAAAGTTAATTTGGATTTACAAAAAAAATGAATTAATTGACTTTACTGAAAATGAATCAGACTTTTGACTGTTTTGACCAAATAATATGATTTCTCTTAACACATTCTTCACTGTACAACGTAATATTCAAATTATTCAATCTTGACTGTAAAATTTAGCAACAATCTATTTCTACTCAACTAAACTGACAATATTCGATTCTTTATAATTACCATGACGTAGTTATACAAACAAAAATTTCTATTAAACTGAATATTAATTAACAAAATGATTTATTGTTTTTCCCCTAGGCATAAACGACTATTAAGTAATTCGCCCACAGTTACTACCTTTTTTTATTAATAAAAGAAATGGAAATAAGTTTAAGAATCGGATTGCGGAATGAAAGAATTAATGGTTTAGGTTGCTTGCAAGACTCACTGGAGAGATAGTTTAGAAGCGATAGTATGCTTTTGAGAAAATTTAGTGCACTGTTTCTAATGAACTCTAATGAATTTTCAATATTAAAAGATTTGCATAAACAAAACATAGCTTTGTACACATACTATATCAGTTGGAAAATACTACCATTCACAATAAAAATCGTTACACAACACTAACTACACAAATATTTCATATTCAAATGCACTACACAGAAATATATATAGTACTACTATTATTATAATTTGGCCAATTGATCAAAATAATTACATTGTCGACGCTTTCTGATTCTCTCACTGATTCCTTATTTTGCGAATACACGTTTCTCCATAGCTATGGACCCTATCTGCGTTCGTTGCTCAGATAGGTACCTCCGAAGGGATTTACTCGAGTATCTTAAGTTGTTTACCTTATTTATGAGACTCTAACGATAATACGAGATAAGAGTATTTACACTTATTTGTCTGAAACTTACTCAACATACCACGTCTTTGGAAGCTTTATATTGATTGTTTCTTTTAAGAATGAGTATAATAAAAATTGACAAGTTACAATAAAATTATATTAAGCCTGTTTACCGCTCTGACACATATTTCCCTAACACAACCTATACAAATGTTAAAATTTGAAAAACTAGACTTTGACGCTAAATCATAGTTTACTCAAAACAGAAATTACATTACATTCACACATCTTAAACGCGATTTATGTTTAAAAGAGAAATAATCCATACTTGATATAAATAAATACTGGATTGCATATAAATGATTATAATGACGGCTTCAAGGATCTAAATATTGGCATATTACGATTACAAATAAATGCATGATTGAAGATCAAATCAATGTATACAAATTTCACTAGTAAAATAATCAAAAATTTTATGGTACTTATTCAAGAATGAAATTAACAGTTCCTATATCAGTGAATTAATTTTGGAAATGCAACCAAGGCATTAGGCTATTTGTTTACTTCTTCAAAAAAAATGCTCTAAATGTTTACGGACAGTTCCGTATGAATAAACAATGTCCCGAAGTTTCTAGGAAAAGGTGAGTATGGAGATCACGAATCACGGAAATATTGGCCATAGTCCTTCTTCAATAAAGAAAATAACAGAATACTTTGTCCTACCTTAATAAGTCTTTCCGCTTATATTTCCACACTTCAGAAGAAAACTGCACTGTACTTAACTGACCGTCACAATGCTTCCTAATGTCCCTTCTCAGACCCCGCTGTCCTCTGGATTCAACTCCCGGAGAAGAGGTCCTCGTTTGTCTGAAGCGTCTGGGTCTTCCTGTGGCAAGGCATCTGTCTCGAGTATCGGGGATCGAACCCGTGTCTCCGTCCTTCATCTCCATGTTGTTGAAATGCAACGATGCGTCACTTATCAAATCCATCTGCACTTAAATTTCACTCGCACAGTTTATATATATATCCGCCATACATCGCACTACTTTTCCTGTCTTTGCACTTTATGCGGGAAATCAACGTATATAGAATCACAGACTCACTTCAAAATCACCAATTATGTAGCGTTACCGTAAGATGATAAGAATTATGTCTATCTGTCGATGTTTTAAATATTTGTATAAATAATCTTGTAACGACGAAGTTGCTGTGGATAACGCGTGGTTTAAGTAGCTGGCTGCTAACGGGTTTTTAGCTAGCCATTTTTCTGAAATTTAAACACTTAAATATATATATATATATATGTATATATGAGTTGACGTATGCTTATGAATCGCGTGTTGGTGATGTTTTCACGATGAAGTGTCGACTTAGAGTAACCTCTCTTCCGTGTAGGCGTTCTCCCAGCTTTCCTTATTTTTTTTTTTTTAAAATAGACGCTTCATTCTTCTCTTTGTGAATTTTGAATTTCGGATTCTGATTCGCCGCTTTAAGTTCGTGACACCATTTCCCAAAAATCGGTTGATAATTTGGCTTGGGTTTCTAGCGTCTCTTCTGGGCTAGTACGTGATGTTAAAGAGTTTCATAAGCACTTGCGAAGATTGTAGATAAAAAATTTTGGTTCCTGTGTGTCTGTGACGTGATATTTGCGATATCGAGGTACTTAGGTAGTGCGACAGTATGGCTGGAGTAACAATAGCAAATTCCATTACCGTTTACTGGCGAGGTAGAAAAGTGGGTGGTCAATTAGTGCGGTTACCGTCTTATGTTTTTTTCTTTCTGAAAAGCAGAGAAACTTCTTTACCTGGGACAAATGAAAGAGGTTCGCTTGGCTGCTAAATGAAACAAAATAAAATTTTCCTTGACTTTTTAAAATAAATTGAATTTACATATAAATATGTTTTAATTTGAATATATGAACAATTAATTGAGTGTGTGAGCGTAATTGTCACAATACCCCCCTCCCAAGATGTAGCAAGTGCTGCAACAGAGTGAGGCACGGCTGCATCTAAGGAGAAGTAACATTTGCTAAATATAAAAGTTCAAATTCTAACAAAAAGTACAAATACATGAAAATCATAACCCTAATCTATGTTGAAGAAAATTTATAAATTCACCAAAAATCCGAACCCTAATGGTAAAATTTCGTGCAAGCTGAGAGAGATAATCTCAATGTCATGTTTGAAGATTACTTCTGGCTACTGGATGCTCCGGGTGAGAGTCGCTCATTCATGCGTTGGATCCATTCTTCCTTTCTCTCTTCTGAGCATTTCCACGTCTTGAGATTCTCCAGATGTTGTGGGACCAATTCTTTTCCTGTACTACAGTCAATAATGGCGAAGGTATTAGCTCCAACCTTCTTCACATAGTACGGACCGCACGGTCTGGTCTGCAGCAGCACTTAACCTGTGCGCTTTCAGGAACACTAAGTCCCCAGGTGTTACCACCGGACCTTTAGTGGTGAGTTTTTCATTTCTTCGCCTTTAAAGGTGATGTTCCTACGGGATGCATAGAACAGCTTGTCCTCCCAGGTCTCTCGTTCTTCCCTCGGAATACCAAAATGCTCCAAGATGGGATTTCTTCGCACTGCTCCTAGAAATAATTCCGCTGGAGTATATGAGAGGGTTTCTGTCACCGCATGATTTACGAGGATGACAATGCTTGGTAGATGTTCTGCCCAAGAAGTGTGATTTTTGGCACAGAATACTCTGAATAGTCGGTGAAGTTCAGCGTGTGTTCTCTCCACCAGGTTTGACTTCGGATAGTATGGAGGTGCGTACAAGACCTTGATGTTGTGTCTCTCCATTTCTTCCTTCCATCTTGAACAGGTAAATTGTGGTCCTTGGTCACTCAATATGGCATTTGGTACCCCAATGATGGGTAGAACGTAACGGCTGAGATATTTGAGGACTAGGTTAGCCGAACTGTTCCTCAAGGGAATGGCTACGAGATACCTCGTGCATCCGTCCATCACGGTGAGGATATACTTTTCTCCCGTGGGTGTTCGTGTCATTGGTCCTACAAGATCGACATAGTAAATATCTCTGGGTCGCTCTGCGTGGTAAGAGGTTACTGTTCGCTGAGGGGGATGTCTGTCCACTTTGGATCGAGCACACACTTCAGAATCGGCTATCCATTTCTTCAAGTCTCGCCTCATTCCTTTCCAGAAGTAAGATTGGCTCAGGGCCTTCCACGACTTGTAAAAGCCAAAGTGTCCACCGTTGTCATGGATGTCTTGGAGTGCCTTGTCTTGAAGTGTCTTCGGAAGACAGACTGTCAGCATCTCTGGAGCATGAAAGTTCTTGAGGCATAGAACTTGGTCAGCTAAGCAATAGCTTTGACTCCAATTCCGGTTCCTGGTGCTCCCATCCGTAATATCGCCTTTTATTAGGAAGTCAATTATATCCTTCCACTGAGGATCCTCTCTCTGCTGTCTCGCAAGCTCTTCTTTGGTGACTGCAAGTACCAAGGTCTGCTGCTTCACAGTATTCACGCTGAAAGTGTTTGCAGGGCCTTCCTCGTAATAGCGTGACAAGGAGTCTGCAACTGTGTTATCCTTGCCTTTGCAGTACTCTACATCAAAAGCGTAATCCTGCAGCTGTACATTCCAGCGGGTCAACCTACTGTTCCAGTTCTTGCTGCGGTGCAGCCATTGCAGGTTTTTGTGATCAGTGATCACAGTGAAGCGCCGACCAAGGAGGTAGATGCGAAATTTCTGTATGCACCAAAGAATGGCAAGACATTCCAGCTCATTGATGGCGTAATTCTTCTCTGCTCCTCTTAAACTTCGGCTGGCGTATTGGATCACTCGCCTTTCATCCCCTTGTTTCTGGTACAAACAGCCTCCCAGGCCTGACAAACATGCATCACACTGCACGTAAAAGGGTTCCTGGAAGTTGGGATGGTACAGCATCACATCCTCCGCGATAGCCCTCTTTAAGTCTTCGAAACTTTTCTATTGTGCTTGAGTCCACTTCCATCTTCGGCTCTTTTGCAGCAACTCAAAGAGAGGTTGCGCCACTTGCGAGAAGTTTGGTATGTATGAGCGGTGATATCCTAAGATGCCAAGAAATCTTTTCACTTGTTTTATTGTGCGAGGCGGCTCCAGGTTCAGTATGACTTCTACTTTCGATTTATCTTTTACAATACCAGTTGGTGAAATCACGTGTCCCAAAAATTGAACTTTTTGTAACCCGAACTCTGATTTCTTCAATTTCACCGTCATTCCTGCTTTGCTGATAAGTGCCAAAACGGTGTCGATGTGCTGCAGGTGTTCCTCCATCGACCTAGAAAAGATTAGGAGGTCATCCACATAACAAATGGTAAAGTCCTGAACCTCATCCCCTAATACCAAATTCATCGCATTCGTAAAAGATTGAGTCCCATTGCAAAGTCCAAATGGCATGACTTGAAATTCATACAATTTGTTTTCAAATGGGAAGGCGGTATAGGGTTTCGAGCGTTCAGTCAGTTCTAGCTGCCAGAAAGAACAGTTCATATCTATTCTTGCAAAATGCTTCACACCGTGGAATCTCTGCAGTATCTCCTGAATTTCCAGAGGTCGTGTCTGTAACACCTTGGTATGCCTATTTAGGGATCTAAAGTCAATACATAGACGTAGAGTTTTATCACTTTTAGGTACAACCAGCAGTGGATTCAAATGACAGGATTTTGAAGGCCTAATAATGTCCCATTCAAGCATTTGCTTAAGTTGCGTACGCACTTCATCTCTGTGTGCTAATGCAACCGGATATATCTTGGAAACTATGGCCTCCTCTGTTTCAACAACAATATCATGTTGATACACCCTACAGCGTCCTGGACGATCAGAAAATACTGAGCAGTGATTACGAAGGATATCTTGAAGTTGTTGTGCCTCAATGTGCGAGGGTAAGTTGGCTGCACGCACTTTTTCTTCAATATCTTGCATTAATTCGTCTTTGGTTACATTTGAAATTTGAAGATCTTTCTCGACGCAAAGTTCCTCTTCCATTCTTGACATAGGTAGAAATTTGCGGATTATGTTGGCGGGTTCTGCATCCGCTCGCAGCTCACAGCGATTGAAATCTAGCTCGGCGCGTACACGGTACAGAAAGTCCACGCCCAGGAGAATGGGTGCGTTGAGTCGTTTAACTACCAATACTTCCAACGCAATCTCCATCTCCGAGAGCTCAATCGGTATAACTGCACGACCGATTGCTCTGGATTGACACCTCCCCGTGAAATCCACTAATCTGATCTCCTGTGCTTGTCGCAATGTCGGGTTGCGAACATCTGCCGATATCTTTTTCCAAGTGGACTCCGTAATCAACGTGGCTTCACTGCCCGTATCCAAAATTGCCTCGAAGGTATGTTGGTTTATAACGACTTCTATCCTGGGTGTTTGATATCGTTGTGTCTCATCTTCCTCTTGTTCATTCTCATTATCATCAGAGGTAAGCCAAGTGGCAGAGACATGCACATTCATCTTCTGAGGCTCAGTATGCTTTTGTGTTTGCTCTACAACGTTTCTTTGATTAGTCTCTGTGCAACATCTGCCTTCTGCATTAATTCTTATCTTCACTGCTGTTTCATTTCCTTGCACATCGGTGTCAACTACTTTATTGGGTTCCTTTCTAGCAGACTGAGACTGACCGTCAACCCGAACCCTGGACCGTTGGCGGTCAAGTTCTAGTTTTCCTGCTGCTGCTCTGCCTGCAGGACCAGTGGGTTGGTAGCATTGATGCTGTCTGGTGTACTGCTACCTCTCCCTCGTGACCCACGATTGTTTCCTCTGGTGTGACCTCTTTGCTCCGAGCTGTTCCCTCGATGCGTGGTCACTTGTCGGACTTGTCTCTCTTCAGTTCTTGGCCTGTCTCCTCTGTTTCTTTGATTGCGGCGGAAACGGCGCTGCGCGTGACCTCTTGTCGGTGCTCCTGTACTTCTCTCGCTGCCGGAACTGTCTTCATCTGTCCGCTGTGATGGCTGGTGAGTGTTGCGCAATCGATTGTCCTCTTTTCGATAAGGATGGTTCCGTTGTCTTCTATTTCCGGAGTCCCTATATACGGTTTCCTCCGTTGACTGCCTACGCACATGCTGTACTCTCCGTTGGCCTGTCGTACCCCTGTTATTCCTTTGGGCATTTCGGTCTCTCTGGAAACTCTCTATCCTGTCCAGCTCTTCGCTGTCCCAGAGGATCATTGACAGTTGTTCCGTGTCCTCCAGCTGAACTCCGATGAGCTGCCTTTGGATACGTAACGGTAACATGTTCTTCACGTTTGAGAGAACTTCCGCTTCTGACATAGAAGGACTTAGTTCCCGGAACGCCTTGACTTGCTCCCAAAAGAATTCACGCAGGGACTTACGTGAATCAGCCCTATAGCGTGTGTTTCTGAGGCGAGTGAGCTTTCGCTGAATAATGGCTTCGCTTTGGAAATTCCTCAGAAAGGCACGACGGAAGTCTTCAAAAGTTCTGAACTGTTGGATGTGATTGTCTATCCACATCTTTGCTGCTCCACGTAGGATACGTGGAATTATGTGGAGAAGTTCTTCCTGCGCTATTCCGTATAGCCTGCAGTCATCCAACAACCGCTCAAGGAAGGTTGATGGCAGTCCCACATCCGTGTCCGGGTCAAACGATGGCAATTCATCTATTTTAGGAGCTCGAAGAAAACTTCTGCAGCTAGCGTGAGAGTCCACAGATCTTCCACTCTCCTGATTCCCTTGACTGAGGTCTTCTAAAATTGGATTTGAAACCGGAGGCGTCGGAGTCCTTCGAGGTGGTTCCATTCCTGAGAAGGCGGGTTGAGGTATGTTTCTTACTGCTTCCCCAACTCTCCTTTCTACCAACTCGGACATCTTCTCCGTTAGGGATGCTGTCAGTTGGTCCACCGTCTGCTGAATAGCTCCTGCTTTCTCCCGTTCGACATCTTGGATTTGCCGGAGTTCCTCAATCCTGGTGCTCTGATTAGTGAGGCTCTCTATTAGCTCCTCTTGTCGTACAGTCATAGAATGTTCAATATTCTCCATCCTTGTCTGCAGCTCTATCCTTTGTGCTTGGGTCTGCGTCTCCAAGTCCATCCGCATGCGCTGCGTATCTTCTAGGACCTGTCCCTGCCTTTCCTCCATTTGCCTGACCATCCTCTCTTCCATTTGGCCAGCTTGTGCAGTGAGACGTTCTTCTGTCTCCTGCAACTGCCTGTGCTGCCGCTCTCTCTGTTCCTCCAGACTTTGGGAGATGGTGCGCTTGAAGTCCTCCAGCGCTTCCTTGTTTGACTTCTCGTGTTCGTCCAGCCTCCTGGCTTGCTCCTGTAGTTTCCTCGAGAGGTCTTCTGCCCAATGGTCTTGTTTTTCCATGAGCTTGTCAAGTTTTCTATCTTGTTCTTCTCTAAATTCTTCGTTTTTCTTCCTCTGTTCTTCTCTAAATTCTTCGTTTTTCTTGTTTTCTTCTTTTTGTTGTCTCATGAACTCATGTAACGCTGATAGAAGAGATTCCTGAAAATCGCCATTAGTGCTGTTCGGCCTGTGATGCTGTTGAATGTTGTCTCTACTTCCTTGAGTGACATCATTTTCCATAACTGGACTTGTATCCCTCTGGTCACCACATTCGGGACAATTTCGAGCCTCATCCGTGGGATCCAAATCCTGTTCCCATAGGTCACGTCCACACGTGCGACAACGTTGTGCTTCTTCCATTGCAGACATCCTGTTTCTTGGTCGTTGCCTCAAGGTAGATGGCCTCAACTGTGGCATCTGCAAGTAGACTTAAATAACTGGATTGTCAGAATAATTCTTATTAAAATTTGTCTAAAATGAATTCTAATTGTCTGACCTATGCTGTCAATCACTCTAAATTTCGTACTCTAAGTTCCCCTTAATACGCAAAAATATTACTATTTCATCAATGTAGCATGCCAAGCTACTTTAGCACCACACGTTTTCCACAACAACTTAGTTCATTCTTGTTTTTTTTTTTACTATATTCATATGGATATTCACGTGTATATACAAATAGTGTATTAATTAACAGATAAAATATCTAAAACACAATAATATGTAAGTAATAAAATGCATGTGTAAATAAAAGTATTAAATCTGACCTATTCTAAACCTATATCTATATATGAATATATAATTATGTTAATACTAATGTTATTCACTAGAAACACACTTAGCTAAATTTATGCATCAATATGCCAAGAATTTGCATGTTCACTTATATTAGTCGCTTACCTGGTGCATTACCTTTTTGTTTTCTTCTTTCCTTCTTTTATTCTCTTTTTTTTTAAACAAACAAAATGGTGTATCTCCTTTCTCTTCCAATCAAACAAACCAACAAACCAACAAACAAACATGAGGTAAGAACAATTATTATTATTATTATTATTATTATTATTATTATTATTATTATTATTATTTTTACGCATGTGCTGAAATGAAATAAAATTGGTTGCGAGGGGGAGTAGAACGCTTAATCGTTCCCTACGGGTAATCTCGAAATAATGATTCTTTGAATACAAAGTTACCTAATTTCATATCACGCTTCCCATTCTTAATTTTAGTATTACGGAATAGACTTGATTACTGTTTTCGTTCGCTGTTCGAAATTTACTATGTATGCTTCTCCAAACTAGATTTCCTACTTTTTTTTTTAAGCTTACTACGCTTTTCGGTCCTGAAATAAAATTAACGACGCATGTTGGTCCTTCAAATAAGATTAACTACGCATTCGGGTTCCTCAAATAAGATTAACTATGCATTCGGGTTCCTCAAATAAGATTAACTACGCATTCGGGTCCCTGTTCGGGAAGCCATTTCTTGTAACACTGTGGTTCCTGTATTGGAAGCCAAGTTTTGTAATGATAATGTTATTGTCTCGGGCGCTAAGTTTTGCAACGATTGAAAATAACTAATAATTAAAGGAAAATTTCTGCTCGGGCTGCCAAATAGAATTACTGCGTGATATTACGAATAAGCAGATCTTACGTATTTGGGCGACGAAGAATATGAAACGTATTGTTTTCGGAATTCGATTCCTTATCTCTAATTTGCATATTTAATCTGAACTAGAACGAATAATTAAGGCACTCACGGATGAGCCTAATATGCATCAGAAAAATGAATACCTGACCTTGTACTTGAAAAGTGAAGGGTACTGATGAGTGGCAACTCAACTGCCTATTACACAAATAACATTAAAATAAAATGAATGAGAGTTTGGAGAATTGAAGTTGACTCCACGGGGCTCGAACTTCAGTTCTCCAAGGTAAAGATACAGTTTTGCTAAGATGGTTAGGAATTAAATATATATATATATATATATATATATATATATATATATATATATATATATATATATATATATATATATATATATATAACGAAAGATGACCTAATGTCTAATCGATCCTGTTTTCCCCATAACGGTGTCTCCAAGGCGCTAGGAAAACAGGTGCGTAGTTAATGGTTAAGTGATTTAAACATGCGGAGCAAAAATCTCACAAGCTGCAAAGCTGAAAGAAAGATTTTTCGCTAATGGCTTGTTCAGTTGGCTACACTGGCTATCACTCTGTCACCGAAGTGTGTGGAGATAGCAAAAATAGTTAAAAAGCAACAAACAAGGAAAGTTTAATTTAAAGTTTAAAAAAAATGAGTTAATTTAGATAAAAATTTCTGATGGTCAATGTAACCGTATTTCAACTTTTTCAGTTCTTCTAGGTATGCTAATACCGGTTAAAGAAATAGGCATATCTTTGAAATGATAACTACATAAATGCTTTGGTTCTAACGTTAAATAGACTTTTAATAAATTTAACGAGAAATAAGGTGATATCTACAAAAATCAACAAGAAAGTTAATTTGGATTTACAAAAAAAATGAATTAATTGACTTTACTGAAAATGAATCAGACTTTTGACTGTTTTGACCAAATAATATGATTTCTCTTAACACATTCTTCACTGTACAACGTAATATTCAAATTATTCAATCTTGACTGTAAAATTTAGCAACAATCTATTTCTACTCAACTAAACTGACAATATTCGATTCTTTATAATTACCATGACGTAGTTATACAAACAAAAATTTCTATTAAACTGAATATTAATTAACAAAATGATTTATTGTTTTTCCCCTAGGCATAAACGACTATTAAGTAATTCGCCCACAGTTACTACCTTTTTTTATTAATAAAAGAAATGGAAATAAGTTTAAGAATCGGATTGCGGAATGAAAGAATTAATGGTTTAGGTTGCTTGCAAGACTCACTGGAGAGATAGTTTAGAAGCGATAGTATGCTTTTGAGAAAATTTAGTGCACTGTTTCTAATGAACTCTAATGAATTTTCAATATTAAAAGATTTGCATAAACAAAACATAGCTTTGTACACATACTATATCAGTTGGAAAATACTACCATTCACAATAAAAATCGTTACACAACACTAACTACACAAATATTTCATATTCAAATGCACTACACAGAAATATATATAGTACTACTATTATTATAATTTGGCCAATTGATCAAAATAATTACATTGTCGACGCTTTCTGATTTTCTCACTGATTCCTTATTTTGCGAATACACGTTTCTCCATAGCTATGGACCCTATCTGCGTTCGTTGCTCAGATAGGTACCTCCGAAGGGATTTACTCGAGTATCTTAAGTTGTTTACCTTATTTATGAGACTCTAACGATATTACGAGATAAGAGTATTTACACTTATTTGTCTGAAACTTACTCAACATACCACGTCTTTGGAAGCTTTATATTGATTGTTTCTTTTAAGAATGAGTATAATAAAAATTGACAAGTTACAATAAAATTATATTAAGCCTGTTTACCGCTCTGACACATATTTCCCTAACACAACCTATACAAATGTTAAAATTTGAAAAACTAGACTTTGACGCTAAATCATAGTTTACTGGAAACAGAAATTACATTACATTCACACATCTTAAACGCGATTTATGTTTAAAAGAGAAATAATCCATACTTGATATAAATAAATACTGGATTGCATATAAATGATTATAATGACGGCTTCAAGGATCTAAATATTGGCATATTACGATTACAAATAAATGCATGATTGAAGATCAAATCAATGTATACAAATTTCACTAGTAAAATAATCAAAAATTTTATGGTACTTATTCAAGAATGAAATTAACAGTTCCTATATCAGTGAATTAATTTTGGAAATGCAACCAAGGCATTAGGCTATTTGTTTACTTCTTCAAAAAAAATGCTCTAAATGTTTACGGACAGTTCCGTATGAATAAACAATGTCCCGAAGTTTCTAGGAAAAGGTGAGTATGGAGATCACGAATCACGGAAATATTGGCCATAGTCCTTCTTCAATAAAGAAAATAACAGAATACTTTGTCCTACCTTAATAAGTCTTTCCGCTTATATTTCCACACTTCAGAAGAAAACTGCACTGTACTTAACTGACCGTCACAATGCTTCCTAATGTCCCTTCTCAGACCCCGCTGTCCTCTGGATTCAATTCCCGGAGAAGAGGTCCTCGTTTGTCTGAAGCGTCTGGGTCTTCCTGTGGCAAGGCATCTGTCTCGAGTATCGGGGATCGAACCCGTGTCTCCGTCCTTCATCTCCATGTTGTTGAAATGCAACGATGCGTCACTTATCAAATCCATCTGCACTTAAATTTTACTCGCACAGTTTATATATATATCCGCCATACATCGCACTACTTTTCCTGTCTTTGCACTTTATGCGGGAAATCAACGTATATAGAATCACAGACTCACTTCAAAATCACCAATTATGTAGCGTTACCGTAAGATGATAAGAATTATGTCTATCTGTCGATGTTTTAAATATTTGTATAAATAATCTTGTAACGACGAAGTTGCTGTGGATAACGCGTGGTTTAAGTAGCTGGCTGCTAACGGGTTTTTAGCTAGCCATTTTTCTGAAATTTAAACACTTAAATATATATATATATATATATATATATATATATATATATATATATATATATATATATATATATATATATATATATATATATATATATATATGTATATATGAGTTGACGTATGCTTATGAATCGCGTGTTGGTGATGTTTTCACGATGAAGTGTCGACTTAGAGTAACCTCTCTTCCGTGTAGGCGTTCTCCCAGCTTTCCTTATTTTTTTTTAAAAATAGACGCTTCATTCTTCTCTTTGTGAATTTTGAATTTCGGATTCTGATTCGCCGCTTTAAGTTCGTGACACCATTTCCCAAAAATCGGTTGATAATTTGGCTTGGGTTTCTAGCGTCTCTTCTGGGCTAGTACGTGATGTTAAAGAGTTTCATAAGCACTTGCGAAGATTGTAGATAAAAAATTTTGGTTCCTGTGTGTCTGTGACGTGATATTTGCGATATCGAGGTACTTAGGTAGTGCGACAGTATGGCTGGAGTAACAATAGCAAATTCCATTACCGTTTACTGGCGAGGTAGAAAAGTGGGTGGTCAATTAGTGCGGTTACCGTCTTATGTTTTTTTTTCTTTCTGAAAAGCAGAGAAACTTCTTTACCTGGGACAAATGAAAGAGGTTCGCTTGGCTGCTAAATGAAACAAAATAAAATTTTCCTTGACTTTTTAAAATAAATTGAATTTACATATAAATATGTTTTAATTTGAATATATGAACAATTAATTGAGTGTGTGAGCGTAATTGTCACAATAGATTGATGGTATTTACCAGTGCTCATCGCTGTTGGTTATAGGTTCAGATGGCTATATGGGTAAGGTTGCCACGTTACAGATGTTGTTCTTAAATAGAGTCTACACGTTTTCTAGAAGTTTTGTCCACCCTTTGGGTTATTCCATGGTAAGAGTAAATAGGCTTAACGGTGACTTCTCATTGAATTCATAGACATTCTAAGCTACGTTAAGTCCACTCGCTATCTGTCAGTTAACTGTCTGTCTATATATATATATATATATATATATATTCTCGTCCATTCGTCCAACGTTTATCTAGTTAATACATAAATATTTTGCCCAATCGTCGTCTACTAAGTGTACTACATACCATATTGTTTATTGTCTACTAAATTCAGATTGTCCACCTACTATCTACTGTTTATACTGTCCGTCTAACTTGTCCGCCCGGAAGGGAACATTATTATTAAACATTCAAGTCACTAGTTGCTGTGTCGGCTCAGGGAATATTCGGCTGTACACGTTATTATCTAAGCTGCTACGGCATATTGCGCTATGTGAAGTGTGTGAACAGGAGTTCGTTTCTGCTGAAGTGGTGATTGAAATTTCAGGTGTATAACATTTGACTTTGTTAATATTATGACATTAAGTTAGTAGTAAAGTGCGCCCATGGTTGGAGCTGCCGAACGGAGATGTTCAGTAAATATTTCCTCCGTTCCTTCGTCGATTGTTGACTTCGGCACCTGAACTGAACCGGAAGCGGTAACACTTCTTTCAGCTGGCGCTCGCCCAGGCGAGAATTACTCTGTTCTTGTTATTGCGCCATACATATGATGAGTGATGTGAAATTCTTAATGTTTATTCGATTACCTGTGACTAAAATACAAGTGTTTCCCTTAAGCGATGTGACGAATTGTCAAGTAACTGTTTCTAACACTTACAGTACAATCTACTTCAACTATTGGTTTACTGACAGTTCTTTTATGAAAGATGAATAATGGAAATCTGATAATGGTTTGTAATGTGAAACTAATTTGATATGAAAATGACAGACAGAATCCTAGTTGTATTCTTTTGATTTTTTTTCTTTTCTTTCCTTTCTGATGTCCATATGTTATGTTATATGTCAAGGCACCTTACTCCGATTGTAATATTTGGGTTTAACAACTGCGAGAGAGTAGTAAGAATTGAAGTATTGTTAATAAACCATATCTAAGAATGATTTAATTTTTCTTTTCTCAAGTACTTAAGATAAATCAAGGTAAACTATCAATATATATATACATGTAAGGTAAAGCTTTATGAAAAGGAGGTGAACGGAGCTAGTACTCTTTCCTCTAATCTGCATCCGCCGGAGGTAAGTTTCTGGTTCTTCGTGTTCTTCGTTTTATTCGTTTTTTTTTCCGTTGCGCAAAGAAGTCCCTTCTTGGTTTCTTTCGAGGTTGCCAGGACGTAGAATTAGGGATCAAGAAGGTGAGTTCAAGGGAGGCGGTCGTTGCGTATTGGCAATAGTCAAGCCTTCCCTTGGCCTGGGTCATAGATTGTAGTGGTAGTTACATTACGATACACGTTAACCTTACGTACTCGTGCAGATGTATCATTGTTCTTTGCTATCACATACCCACTTAAAAGGAGTACATAATTTAATAGCGTGCTTTTGTTATGAAGAATAATTGACTTGCCAATTCTATTACCTCCATACAAAGAGTTTACGAATGTGGGTACGACATATGCCCTAATCAAAAGATAATTCAACGGTTAGCGGAAAAGATGGGGGAAAATAGGTCTATTTATGTAAACATGTTGAGGTGTGTATCTGACTACACAGTGAAACAGGTAAGATAGCGTCTCCAGGAAAAAAGGGGACAATACCAGCGCTCTTTCCCTAGAGGAAACCTTCCATTTACAATTGTTATGTTAATATTATATCATATTATTAATCTCAACAATAACATACTTATTTAAAAAGTGGAACAACCCACTGTAGCATTAACATTTTAGTCTATTTTAAATAAATGAATATTTATAAAACATTCAGTGTATTGCTATGTTAACTAAGATGATCATTCTTTGCCTGATAACAGATAAAATTAACAGAAAAAGTTTGAAACGTAGTCAAGATTTTGGTTTGTGATTCGACAAACGTTAACGCGAGATAAAATCTACTGAAGTTTCTATATCCTCCACGTTAACTCATATAGTTCAATCATATAGTTAAAAAAAACACGCTTCCCTTGTGCTCGACATATTAAATCTGTTCCATTTCCTTAATCTTTCCATATGGAAGGAGGTGTGCGCATTCTACATATGTAAGATACCTTATACTAAATTTTGTGCTTTTTATGACCTCCAGTGGCCCAAAAGAAACGACTAATAAACTTTCTACTATACACCACTATAAATTTTGTGTTTCTATGTCAAAAGATTCAGAACAGTCATCTTGTAATAATTAAATCCTCCCTTCTTTTACGTGCAAGAGAACGAGATATTTACATGCTGTATATATGTAAAAATTCTTATATATTCACAATGTCGTGCTTTTATGTCAAACAATTCAGAAAAAAATATATTTTCATTGTACACCATCCAAATTGAATTATCTATTATCAATTCATGATTCAATTTCCAACATTCGTCTAATGAATAAGATAAGTATATACGGTTTATTAAAATGACCTATAATATCAAACTTTATGCTTTTATGTGCAACGGCAGTTAGGATCTCCTTTCCACTACTTCCTTCAGGTTCATGCAAGTGAATGCAATATTTGTATTAAATATGTAAAAATTTACATGTAATATATGTTGTTATATTATGTTCAATGATTCAGAAAAAAAAATAACTTTTAATCTTTACCCTGTCTTTGCTATTTTGAATTCATTCCCACCTGTTTCAGATGGAATTTCCAACATTAGTGCGAATGAATAAATGTATACATATTTAAGCTTTAATGCGTATCACAAAGCACGCACTTACAAAATACTTATAATATGTATGTACACTCTAGTGCGACTTTCAGACTGAATCAACCTTCAATCCCTTCGGAGTGCTTTCTTTTTCGAAATTCAACCAATGAACTAAGTTTCATTCCTTTATGTCCAACAGCCTAAGAAATCCTCTCTCTCTCTCTCTCTCTCTCTCTCTCTCTCTCTCTGTGTGTGTGTGTGTGTATCTGTATGTGTGTGTGTCGTCACATTGGTTTTGCCTCTCTTTCGCGTACACAAAGGAAGTAAATGAGGTGTTAATATTTACTGCATATCGGAAACCTGCACATACACTAAATAAAACTTATCTCCTATATTTCCAACAGTTTACGAATTGAAGTCGACATGCATGTATTTGCAGACATCTCAATTTGTATTTGTAGTCTACCTGATAAATCTTGTCATTTTAAAGCTCCGACAGATCGTATTGTGATCGTGAAAAAAAATCAAATTTGATATTTGAACCTATTTACAAGTTTTATTGTCCCTACAAGTTATTTTTGAATGTTTATACTTCCGTAAGATTCCCCAGGAGAATTTCGAATTTTCTTCCTATCCACAATACACCATACTCCAAAATTCCTTTAACAACTATTTATAGCAGCGTTTCCCAACCTTTTTCAACTTGCGGCACACTAAAGGTGTAACTTGAATTCTCGCGGCACACCCATATATATATATATATGTGGCGTATTTAGGGGGGGCTTCCGGACGTAACCCCCCCCCGAAATCTTACTTACTATAGTAAAGTATATGAAATATCTTGCTGAATTTTCACATTTTCAGGCAAAGCCCCTCCGAAACAAAATCGTAAATACACCACTGTATATATATATATATATATATATATATATATATATATATATATATATATATATATATATATATTATTTGTAAATATAAAATATCGTGGTATTTTTATGTGATTACTGATATCCTTCTTACAAAGAAGAAAGCTCGATCACTGATTTTTCCCCGTGGTAAATCATTATGCTTATTTTTCATTCTAATTTTAAAATAGAAAACAATTGCAATGAAATATAGGACTCGGGTTTTTAAAAATCCACTTTCTCTTTCGAAAACTGTATCTAACCTTTAACTAAAAGGGAAGATCACTAAATAACGAACAAATAAATAAATATACTTTTAAAACACAAATGTAGGTAATTTGTATGCATGTTTACTTTGTTGAATTTATTGAATGATATGTTAAAATTTCAAGTTACGAAATAGTCTGCAACAATAAAGAAGCAATAGTGGTGATGACAATGATAAATACGTTTTTCAACATTAAAAATGTACAGAAAAGTAACACTGTATGAAACTTAAAATTGTAGATTTATAGTAGAGGTTCATAGTAATGTGAAATACAAATATACATTTTTCCCTATGTCTTGCAATTTGGTTCCTATAAAATTAATAATTTGTTTCGATTTCCTCGCGGCACACCGGTTGGGAAACGCTGATTTATAGGGTGTAAGTAATTTCTCTGGCTGAGTTTACTCTTAGGATATATCCTTTTTGGATGATTTTCTTAGGCATGGCTCAGTGGATTATGTTCATAGTTTATAAATAAATGTTTTATTAATAACCTAACAATATAGCATAACTCGTTTGTCCTGAAAAATCCACAAGAGGTAGTTCGCTCTGGGGGACGAATTCTTTTCGGAACATTTTCTCAACAATAGCTCAGAATATTTTATTCATTTTTTATAAGTGAATATTTCATCAATAGCTCTAATTTTGCGTAAATCGAATCCTTATGCAAATTTCCACAAGGTGTAGTTTACTCTTAGAAGAGAATTTTACTTTTTTAAAGTTTCCTCAAATACGACTCAAAATATTTTCTCGGTATTATATATATATATATATATATATATATATATATATATATTGTTAATAAGTCATTTCTTATAAAAATACACAGGTAGTAGTTCATTTTGAGGTGGAAGTTTTCTTCGAACGAAATTTTCTAATCGTATTTCACATATAAATATGTCATTATTAATTGCAGCATTGCATGATTTAGTACATGGGAGTTGGAGAGAGAAATTTAAGTGTGGTGATTCGCATCTTTTCCTTTTCCTTTATCTCTTACACCAGGTAAGGTATCAATTTTTGCACACTTCTGGCATAGCTAACGTCACCAATTCCTTAAAATGAGTACCTCGGGGGAACATAATGGTATGTTACATTTTTTAACTTACGAGTAAACTGGGAAAGAAGGGTGACCATTTTCATGCAATTCAATGCATTGACATCTACGAAATAAGCTTGCCCTGCCACCTACAGATACATTTCCGAAATAAAACTACCTACATACTATTCTGTAGTTTGATCACAACCAATTCGACTTAATAACTTAACTTCACTGAAGTAGGGTTTAACCATTATGTTCCCATGAGCCACTCCATTAGTCGTGAGACTACGAAGTTGATATTTAGAAAAATAACAAATCTGAAATGTGAATGACAACTTCTCCAACATTCTATATTTTAAGGATGTTTGCGTAGTTTTCTTTGTAAAGTCTAAGTTTGTGTAAATTTGCTTCTTAACGTCGAAGAAATCTTAGTACAGTTGCAGAGTATTTTCTCGGAACATTTTTCTTTATGCATTTATGAATATTTATTCCGAAATTCATTGTTAGTCTCGTAGTTCCGTAAAAAGTGTTTCCTTTTGAGTAACCTTTTCTGAGATGATTTTGACACATGTAGTAAAATGAAATTTTTAATTTTGCGTCCCGTCAGAAAAATTAAGTAAAGAAAATGATTATGAAATCATTTGTTTTATGAGAATTTTGAAGGCAACGGGAGAATCTTGAGAAAACTCATGGACCCAATAATATCCATTACCAAGTCACATGGACGAGGATCGAACTAGGGACCTCTAGCACCAGAGGTGTGCGCTTGCACTAAACCATCGAGCCATCATAAGGCATATTCTGCTTCTGAATTCATCTTCCCGAAACTTCAGTTTTGAGATGCTTTCACAACATTTTAAATTTTAAAGAAAATATTTTCTATGAATTTATTTCCGAACACGCATCCTTCAAAAAGAGCATACGGAGGTAATTCCTTCTATATTTGTTTTAAAAGTTAGTTGGCCACTCTGACTTGAGATTTGTAGAAACATGGCTTTCGATGCTGAATAGTTTCTCAGGCGTGTCAGTGTTGTCTGAAAGAAAAACACAAAGAGAAAAAGATGCGCGTGCGAGGATCAAAAGTAAGATGTGACTGAGGATCAAGACTTGTCGCTGGAACTTTTCTCTTCACAGAGGGGATCAGATGCAAGTCTATGTAAGAGAAAAACGAAAGAGAGCTTGGATGTCTCTTCTTGCGCACCAGAAGCTATTCCCTGAACTAAAAGAAAAATTCTCTCACGGGTGAGTGAGTGACGAGAGTTGAAGAACATAGCAGGCAGGATTGATCGTTCAAGGGAGGGGCCTTCCAGCTATTCACTCTAGGGTTCATATTACCAACAAGGACTTCTCCACACCTTCAGAACTTCAAGAAAACCAATAATAGATCTCAAAGAAAAAGGGAAAAAATAGCGAACCATTATTACTTTCTCTCATGACAAGTGCAAGGTGATGGCATCTGATACTTCAGCAAGGAGAAAGCACAAGTCTAACAAAACAATGTGATTAAGGACGTCACTGGAATTCTGGGCGAAATTGAATAACTATCTTTTGGGACTCTCGATTACTTGTTTATTTCTTTAGCAACCTTCCAAGGTCAACCGGTACTACCAGAATACTCGGGTTACATGCACAGGACCGACACGGCGTAGGATCGACACGGCATAGGATCGACACGGCGTAGGATCGACACGGCATAGGATCGACACGGCACAGAACCGAAACGGCACAGGATCGACACGGCATAGGATCGACAGCAGAACTTTCATACGATCGAAATAATAAAAAATACATTATTTTATAATTACGCAATATTAAGTAACAATTATTTTCTCAAGGATATATAGGAGAGAACCGTCATACGATCGAAACGGCATAGGAACGAAACGGCGTAGGATCGACACGGCATAGGACCGAAACGGCACAGGGCCGACACGGCACAGGATCGACACGGCACAGGATCGACACGGCATAGGATCGACACGGCACAGGATCGACACGGCACAGGATCGACATTCTGTAGGGTGGTCAACACTTTCTGAAAATATCAATATCGCATATCCCTCACCTTGAATTTGTGGATATAAAAAATTGTAAGGATAAATAATTCTAAATGGTATATTTTTAAAAAGTTATATATATATATATATACAAATTGTATAAAAATATTGTGCGTAATATATCCATGCCGTAATAAATACACCTTTAATTTTGTGATATTAAAAAAAATACGCTAAATAACTCCAATAGTTGATTCGAGGTTTTCAATACCGAATAAATAATATTATTTGTCTGATATTTTTATAATGCTGTAATTTTTTATGTATACTAAGTTGAAGTATGTACATGTAACTGCAATTTTAAAACTGTAGGCTTAGAATTTGCGTTTGGATTTTTTTTTTAAGCGAAGCAATGCACCTATGTTAAGTTGCCTCCTTTCAAATTTCGAATTGAAATCGGAAGCCAATCGTTTGTTTTTCGTTTGTTATTGACTTTTTTGAAGAAAAATAGTAAAAATCGTATCTTTCTTAAAACATAAAGAGATGTTTACAAAATAAAGTTGGTATATGGCCAAATTTACCCTTGTTCCTCCACTTAAAATTTTGATTGAAAATCAAAATCAATTGTTTGATATGCGTATGCTACTAATTATTTTGAAAAAGAATAGTCTGTTTCGAAAAACATAAAGAGTCTTTTCAAGAGAAATGGGTGATGGAATTTCATATTGGCTCCACTTTAAAGTCTCGAATCAAAACCGAAGCCAAGCGTTTCTTATTGGTTGTTTTTAAGAGCAAATCGCTTGTTTCGAAAAAATAGAGAAAGAGATTTACAAAATAAATTTAGAATGTGATCAAATTCAATCTGATTCCTTTACTTACAAATTTCGATTCAAGACCAAAATCAATCGTTTGATATGGATTTGTTGTTGCTTGTTTGGAAGAAAAGTAATTTGATTCGAAAAACATAAGAATATAATTAAGAAATAATGTTGATGAAGGTGATTTGTTTCGGGGCGGTTTGCTTATTTTGAAGAAAAAATCACTTGTTTCAAAACAACCAGTAAAATATATCTATTTCCAGGATACATTTGGTGGTCAACTTCGTACTGTTTTTTCTGCTTTTAAATATCGATTCAATACTCAAGCTAATAACATGTTTTCTTTTCTTATTGATTGGTTTGAAGAGGAAATAGTTTGTTTTGAAAATTATTAAGAGTCATTTACAAAATAAGGTTGGGTGGGCCAACTTTTTGGTGGTATTTTCAAATTTCGATTTAAAATCAAACTCAATCATTTATTTTTCGTTCGTTATTGATTGTTTTGAAGAAAAACTAAGAACCATTAAAGAAATTTTTATAGTAAAGGTGGTCACCTTCACAGGGTTCCTGCACTTCAAATTTCGTTCAAAGCATAAAACGGTTAAAATAATAAGAGAAACACAATCAGTACTCTACGCAAATGTTTAGGGGGTTCAGGGGCTTTAGGAACACAAGTTTATATAATATCAAGTGTTTATATATATAAACGTGCTAATATGATAAACGTGCTTAATTTTGCATAATACCTTGCTCAAGGGGGGTTTCAAAGTCCTTAATCCCTTTACTTCAGTACGCCACTAAATATCAATTATAAGTCATTCGTTATCCAAATTGTACTTCTTGTACTGATTCAATCCTTAATTTTAAAGTTCAAAATTATATGAGCACTTATTATGCTATTGGAAAAGAGCACATATTTTATGACAGTGCAAGGTAGTTTCTTGTTTTAACAATTGAAAGAAAGGAAAAACACCAATAAAAGTAATAATAATACCTGACACGAATTCCGATAGTAAATCATATTTTATTATCTTATTTGAAACTTTGAGAAAATTGAAGCTCTACACCGAATACAAATTGGATAATAAGCAATGCTTTATAATTGCTTGATACATTTCAAATTGAGAACAAAGAGAGTGACACTGTTTAAAAGAAAGATTGGATAAAAACAAGAATTTTAGGAATGATCTAAAAAATGGATCAAAGTATTATGATCTTGGCTAATATTAATTTTTGGATCAGTTACCATAAAATATTCGAACGGTCTCTAAATCGAGTTTTCTCCAGATATGTAGTTCTCCAGGTATAAGGAGTACAAGAAAAATTTCGATTAATTAAATATTTTGGATTTTTTTTTAATAACGGGCCACAAAATTTTTGGACGGTCCCTAAATCGACTTTTCATATTTTTTACGCAATAAGCATATCACACTGAGTTAAGTGATATCTTGGGTTGGGTTACACTATATGTAGTTCTCCATATATAAGACATACAATAAAATTATTGATTGAATGAAATATATTGGACTTTTTGGATCAGGGGCTACAAACGTTTGGACGGTCCCTAAATCAAGGTTTCGTATTACTTTCGGAATAAGCACATCATGCTGAGTTAAGTGATAGTTTTGGTTTGGCTGCACTATATGTAGTTCTTCAGATATAAGACGTACAAGATTTTTTTTTTTTATTGAATGAAATATATTAGATTTTTTGGATCAAGGGCAACAGAATTTTTGAATGGCCCCTAAATCGAGCTTTCGTTTTATTCAGGCACTAAGCACATCATACTGACTTCAGTCATAGTTTAGGTTTGGGTACACTATATGTTGTTCTCCAGATATAAAGCCTACAAGAAATTTATTGTCTGAAATATATTGGATCTTTTGATCCAATAATAGTCCTTCATCCTCCATTTATACATTAAGCAAGTAACAGTATAACGTGTACATTACGTGATACACTTTGTATTTTATGGTGTGATGTTTAATAATAAATTATTAACAGAATACCCGTTCTTCACACGGGGAGAATAGTTTCATTTTGAGCATAAAGGGCAATGGAATCTGAGTATGGATTTAAACTGCATCGGGAGTGTTACTGTTCGTCTGAGTGACTCCAAATACTATTTCATCGACACTAATATCGGTATTATTTTTTATCATTATATATATAGTGTGTAACTTCATTAATGTAATGAACGTCTGGAGGTGATTCCTGGACTCGGAAGAAGAATTTAAATGAAACGAAGTCTTTAGCTTATCATAATTATAACTTCTATGCCAATGGTAACGGATGATCAATCAACGGCTTCCTGTTCAACTTAAGAGTGTGTAAAAATGAGAAAAAAATAACTTTGATCCAGAGTAGGTTTATAACGACTGTGCATAAGACAGTCAGGGGCAAAAGATCATGTACGATGAACTAGAGTATAAGGGATTCTTCACATAACAACAGTGATTCCCACAAATTATGTGAATATAATTTGAGCCAAAGTAAGCTAGATTAAAAGATTTCCTCCTCGTAATGCGTAAATCCGTGGAAGATAATAACTACGAGTACAGAAGGAATGAAATTCAACGATACTCAAGGTGTTGCGCGTGTTGCACAAGGAAAGAAAGAAATACAATTTCAAATTATCGATTTATTCTGTTTCGTACAAGGTAGGATAACTGTGAAATACTCAGAGGTACCTTGTACAGTATTTGCGCAATGCAGTATGTGTACACGAGACAGCTATGAAGAATAACAGTTCACAGTCTGATATTGTCGACCGTTGACCGCATTGCAAAGATGACATCGGCGAAGCAAATTTTTCCGCCTGTGATCAAGCACATCTGAAATTTCGTAGATGATTGCCGCAGCTATATTACATCGAGCTACAAGTTCTTCGACTGTCGTGGCCGGAGTTTCATACGTATCCCCGAAATAAAAAATCAAGCAGCGTGAGGTAGAATGAACGAGGTTGTCATAACACGTTTTTCTCTCCCAATCTGGGAATGTTTCATTTAGGTAAGTCTGCATATTCCTGTCAAAATGTGCAGGTGTACTATCATACTGAAATCACATCTGCTGTGTTATGTTCAAGGGCACATGTTCTATCAATTTTGGGAGACAATTACGTAAAAATAAAAGATACGTACTCCTACACAGGCAGACCGATAATAAATAAGATCCTACCACAAAATTATCCACCACACCACACCAAATTTCTGCTGCTGATCGTTTACTAGAGTTGCATGTGGGTTTTTACGCCATACACATGATAGTTTCAAGACGGTTTTGATCATTCGACCTACGCTGTCTTCAAGTTCAGCTGTCCATATGGGGCTATTTCCTCCGATTTCACGTACGAGAAACCGAAGGGACCCCTCTCTCGAAGTCGAATATGGAGGCGTGGAAAAATACAAGGAAAGTTACTCTCTTTTGAGGGCGACGGTCACGATGTAAACGCCTCACTTCTGGGCTATTGCCCTTTGCTATTCCATAAATGAGTTGCATATCTGCCAGCTTGTGGACAGGGTAATCTTCCATCGCGCAGGCGTGTACAGGTTAACACAATCAATTTTACTTAAACACCAACGTCTACACTTTTACACGACCTTAAATACCTGGACACAACCCTCTACCGTTGAACACAACATTTCCCATCCTGTTATACAGCAATTACACGTGTAACAGTAGAGCATCTGACTATGTATATCACTCACAAGTTGCGTAGATGCTTATTACAACTCAGCCATGCTAACTGAAGCCATTCCACAATAAAACTTCAAGACAGCCTTCTGTAAGCCACTCGCAATTGGCACACAAGGGACGATAGTTCCGTAGGTATTCCTCCGTGTAGGTATTCCATACAGCTCTAAGGTATGTACATTAGAATGTCGAAAAAAGACTATCCTTTTTTTAAAATGTACTTTCAACGAGCTTCCTTTGAGAAAATTTCTCCGGCAATGATAAAATCAAAATGTAAGTGGTCTACACTAGGATAGTATTTTGGTATATTCACAATAGCAATGAAGTTTTTCATAGCTCAGTGAAAAGTTGAGGTTTGCCAACTCGAAGGAAGGGGAAAACGCCATCAAAAGTATTCCTGGGAGAAGATTCATCTAACGGATAAATCAAGTATACTATTCCAGCGCACTTCTTGGTATCGTTATGCAACGTGTACAACATCCCTTGTTTCCCCACTTTTGTTGCTTCTGTGCACAGAAGTACCATATTCCACGGAATTACATATTACGAGGAAGAAACCGTTTAATGCAGCTTACTTTTGCCCCATATCTATTCACACAATATTTTGAATCCCTGGGTCATGTGGAAAATTCCTTGTACACTCGTTCATCACATATGATCTTTGCATTTTTCGATGTTATATTTATTTACATGCCGCCTGACTGTCCTATGCACAGTCGTTTTAAACCTAATCTGGATCAAAGTTATTTTTCCTTTTTCACACACTCTTGGACAGGAAGCCGTTCATTTATCATCCGTTACCATTAGCCTAGAAGATATAAGTGTGATACGTTAAAGACTTCGTTCCATTTAAAATCTTCTTCCGAGACGTCATTATGTACTGAGACAAAATAGATGAATCACACATGTGTATCTCTCTTTCTTTCGAATTCTGAGTGTTCTTCTAACTTGAACGATGCACTATTATTTTTTAATGTTAAATCTTGTACTTGATTGATCATTTCTTCATTCAACGTTTGATAAAATACTCAAAGGAATACTCCAGTTTCTTTGGAAGTCATCCTTGCATCGTCACTGTACACTAATCGAATCTACGACTAAAAACAATGGACATTCTTTTGCCCGACTTCAATCCGACGTTTTGTTCATGAGTTATGGCGGTTTATACATTTTTCCGACAAATTTTCGGGTGTTACACCCAGGTTGTTGTATAATTTTTGTTTTATTTCGGTGTCAGGAATCACCTAACGACGTTTGTTATATTAATTAAGTTACACCCTATATATATACGGGCGCCATTTTATGTATTAAAAAAACCAAATTTGTTTAGTAACGTAAATAGCTAAACTATGAAAACGTATTTACTAGAGAAACACTTTTTAGTTCTTGTAATAATTTTCTCTCAAACAAACTGAAGGTAAATATATACCAATAAATCAATACAGCTATATTTTAGAAAATGAAATGAAATCTTTGAGTTTTACGTCCCACGCTTATGCCGGTTAGGCTGAAGGAGACGGTGATTATGAGAAAGGAATGAAATGGTGGAATGAAGAAAGTGGGAGGAAACGGGAGAACCCCGAGAATATCCACGCACACGGCGTTTATCGACCACAAAGTTCACTTGGCGGGAGCAGGGTTTGAACCCGAGACCCCATGCACCAGGGGTGAACGCTCTACCACTGACCCACCGCGGCTCCAGCTATATTTTAGAAATACAATAGGCACTGATTTTTCGAAGACTGCTCTAATACATAGGAACAATCAAATTTGTAAATAGAGAGTTTTCTTTTTAAATAAAACAAACTGAATTGCTTAAACTGCGCTATATCGATTGGTTTCAGCATCTGATTTTTTAAAAATAAATAATTAGCAGCACGAAAAATTCCTATATTATCTTCGAAAATAGACCTACATGTTAATTGCTTTACTGGCTTTATACATTTTTTTTTGAAAAAGTGATTGTAGGGGAAGATGGGGCTAGTTGCAACAATTTTCAGGTCTGTTTTTTTACTCGAAAATTATTATAGATATAAAAACTATATTGAGTGTACTAAAAGGTACATGCCTTAACTACATACCAAAAAAAGAGAAGTGCAAAACATCGAACGGCAGTTTTGATAGCATCCACTTTTTGAACTAAGTCCGACTGTTGACACTTGCCCCACCCATGGGGTAAATTGCAACATCATCTGGGCTAAGTTGCAACAATCGGACTTGATTCAGAAATTTAATGCTATCAAATCTACAGCTTGAACATCGCTTCACTCATTTTCACTGTGGCAGTCAATGTCTATAATCTATACAGATGTAGTACGGATTTCTCTCGGAACACGACCAATGAGACCACTTCTCACAACATAAACACTGTACCCAGTCTTCTTCTGTATCCTGTTCTTCGTACGGTTCTTCAGAAACCAAACAGACGACTTGAGAATAAATTCTTCTCAGCTGATGATTTTACGTTTTCGGTTGCTTTTAGATGCTTCTTTTTCATTTCGAAAGAACTTTTTTCTAGAGTGTCTGTAAGAATAGCACATCTCTTCCTTTTCCGAGCTGTCAGTTTTCTAGTTCCAGATTTTGGATAGAACCATACATGTTCAGGAGATCATCTGAAGGATTCTACACTATCTTCTTAGATGCATTTGCAGGTGATCCATGAAGCTCACTTTGACCTGCAGTCTGAAGTTCTAACTGAGAAGATGAAAGGAAACAACTACTACTAGGCACTGCAAGCAATAAGCCATCACTGTTGTCCTATAATAATAATAATAATAATAATAATAATAATAATAATAATAATAATAATAATAATAATAATGGAATAATAATAATACTCTTAGTTTTATTACCAACAACAATTGTTCATATAACAATGCTTAACCGCAAAAATTTCTATTTCAATGGCATGCGGCATGTTGCAACAGATGTTGCAAGTTACCCCATCGAAATATTTATATATAAAATCTTTCCTCCCCACTAAATAGCAGGTAACATGGGAACAGAAATATAATGTCATTGTACTTCAACTGTTATACTATTTGGGTACTACATCTTACTTATTGTTATTACATATAAGTAAGGAGTAGTTAGTGCTCTCAAATGGGTCAGGTCGGGTCGGGTCAACTCGCGTCGGGTTGTCGTGTCGGGTCAGTCGGGTCAGCTCAAGTCGGGTTGTCGTGTCGGGTCAGCTCGGGTCGGGTTGTCGGATCGGGGTCAATCGGGTCAGCTCGGGTCGGTTTGTCGGGTCGGGTCAATCGTGTCAGCTCGGGTCGGGTTGTCGGGTCAGGCCAATCGGGTCGGGTTATCGGGTCTGGTCAATAGGGTCAGCTCGGGTCGGGTTAGTCGGGTCGAGTTGTAGAGTCGGGTCAATCGGGTCAGCTCGGGTCGGGTTGTCGGGTCAGGTCAATCGGATCGGATCACTGGTCGGGTCACTCGGGTCGGGTCGGGTCAGTCAATTCTAGTCACGGGTCGGGTCGGGTCGGTCTTGAACCCGACCCGACCCGTAGAGAGCACTAGGTATAGTAAAGAAAGAAATGGTACCAGGTTATGCGTACGCTGATGATGTAAATTTAATAGGGGATGATGGGAGAACAATAGAAAGAAATGCAAAGGTCTTATTAAACGCTTACAGGACAAGGGTTTAGAAGTAAATGCAGAGAAAACTAAATACATGGAAGTGGGTTGGGAACGTAATACGGCCAATTATGAATGCGTTAAAATATTAAATAATACTTCTGATAAAGTGGATACTTTCAAATATCTAGGATAACGAAAATCATTTTCACGAAGAAATTAAATGTCAACTAAAACAGGGAATTAGTGTTATTATTCAGTTCAAAATCTCTTGTCGTCGCGAATTCAGTCGAGGAGTTTGAGGCTTAAAATATATAAAACAGTAATCATACCTGTTGTTCTGTATGGTTTCGAAACATGGTCGCTTACTCTGAGGGAAGAACATAGACTGAAAGTATTTGAGAACAAGATGCTCAGATGAATATTCGGACCCAAGAGGAATGGCGGAAACTTCATAACGAGGAACTACATAAATTATACGGCTTACCAAACATTGTTAGGATCATTAACTCTAGGAGGCTTAGGTGGGCAGGACATATAGCCAGGCAGGGGTGAATTCAGGGGGTGGCCCGGGGGAATCTCCCCCCGAAGAAAATTCATCCCCCCCGGAGAAATTCAAAAAAAATTCAGTCACAAAATGTAGAAATTTGCTTTTCTTTTCGTGCACGTGCAGACAAAATCCGATCTCTCAATATACATATAAATGACGCAGACCCATTCTATATAAGTATTAAGCATATAACATGTAAGATAGAATACCAAATAGCAGCGGCGGCTGGTACTAATGTTGCATGGTTGTGCAACCGGACATTTTTTTAATACTTAAAATATTTTTAAGTATTAAAGTAGTGTATCAGTGAAAAATAAACCTTTGATCTTGAGCGCAAAACAGTATTGATGCATTTCTGAAAAAAGTCAATTAAAAAACGGAAAGAAAGAGATGATTTACATTTCCAGTGGCAGCCAACGTTGTCACTGGAAGCAGTAACATTGAGCATATGGCAGCGAGCTCCTATTTCTTAACATGGAGAAGTGGATTTATTCTTGCATCGCTCCTATCTTCCCGTATTGCTCTGGGGGCCGCGGTGGCTCAGTGGTAGAGCGTTCACCTCTGGTGCTTGGGGTTCCGGGTTCGATCCCAGCCCCCGCCAAGTGAACTTTGTGGTGGACAAACACCGTGTGCGTGGGTTTTCTCGGGGTTCTCCCGTTTCCTCCCACTTTCTTCATTCCACCATTTCATTCATCACTCATCATCACCGTCTCCTTTAGCCTAACCGGCATAACCGTGGGACGTAAAACTCACAGATTTCATTTCATTTCATTTCCGTATTGCTCTCTTGCAATTGCATTTTCTCCCGCAACTGGTCAGCTTCTGTAATAGTTACGAATTCCTCCGCTTAGCAGCGCTTGACTCAATTGATAGGGTGAGAGAGATACAGAGAATCTTTATTAAGCCTATTACTAATATTACATATTAATATTAGCAATAATAATAATGATAACTAAATTCATGGCGCAACAGCCTTTAGAAGGCATGGACTTATGGCACTCATTTCTGTGGGGTAATGTGTTTATAGGTCTGCACAGGCTCGGGCTACTATGATAACCGTAATGGGGCTAGCCATACTGAGAGCTTTATACAGTTCTACCTGAGT
This sequence comes from Thermobia domestica, assembly GCF_964235325.1. Classification (NCBI taxonomy): domain Eukaryota; kingdom Metazoa; phylum Arthropoda; class Insecta; order Zygentoma; family Lepismatidae; genus Thermobia; species Thermobia domestica. The sequence goes on along the minus strand of NC_137455.1, from coordinate 176,941,822 downwards.
TAGAGCGGCAACGCCGGAATCTGGTTACAATGAAGGATTTATGGTAGGGACAAGTAAACCCTTAGATCTTTACTTACTATATATATATATATATATATATATATATATATATATATATATATATAGATAGATAGATAGATAGATAGATAGATAGATAGATAGATAGATAGATAGATATCGAGTGTTGCAAAATAAGTGTTACAACTCTTGAGAGGTGACTCCTGCCACTGAGACAAGAAAAAAAGTTCTCTTGAACTTTCGGCTATCGGACATAGTTTCGGATCTACAAAGCGTGGCAAAATGAGTTTCGGACGCCAATAGTTCGGAAACTAACCAACATAAAGAGGGCGGGTAAAAAATTCACTGAAGAAGTCATACCTGCTCCATTGAATTTTGCATGTTTCACAATCCTACCATGCACGCGCAAGGGTTCCCCAAAGGAACGTAGGGAGTCCCGGATAATCTTCCAAGTGAAACTTGGTCTAAATGGATATGAATTGATAAGCTTGTACCAGGTAACAACAATTCGTTTGTATTAAGTCGATATCTGGAACAAATATAAAATGGCGGACACCATGCCCGTTGTGTGTGGTTGCATAATTGCCAGGTATGGATGCCGGACAACAGTGATGTTCTGAGTATTAAGTATAGCGAATTTGTACTCAAATGCTCTAGAAAGACATCTGCAATGTTGGTAGAGCATAACAGTGAAGCAGGGTGATTCAAATGTGTGGAAACACTTTACGAAAAATCCCCAGAATGCACTCATACTCAGTAAACGTGAGTTCAAATCGTCGGAAATGTAAGGATTAGCGTCAAGAACATGAAAGCCATTGCCAATTCATCAATAATATTCCCTCAAACTGATGCCATGTGATGTGCACGGTTGCATACCAATAAGGATGCGATAACTGAAGCCAAGTTACTTTACATATATATGATTGTTATTAGTAAGAAGATAAATAAGAAAATAATCAGGCAGTATATTATAAGGAAAGAACATTAATGATCATAACGAAGGATTAGGTATAGAATGCACGATACGTATGATATAGTAATGGGCGTGAATGATGTGGCGAGATGCATACACAGGACAACACGTGGGTGATATTAGTTAGACAAATGAGCTTATCTTTAGCCTAGAGGCTGCTCTATTCAATGATGAAAATGAATGAGTCCAATGTTAGTAAATAATGGTAATCACTGTGCTGGAAATGATGGGTGAATGAGAGGAAGATGTTCATGAATGACGTAATCGGCGATGATAAGTAAAGAGGGATCTAACGGTGGTAGATTATAGGAGCGAAAGTGGAGAATGATAGTAACGGTGAGGTGTTGGGTGAAATGCTAAATAACGCATTGTATCCTGAAGTAAAGGATGTCGGTTTTCCAAACGTCTGGTGATATATGTTAGCCGAAGTTTTCCAAGAAAGTATTGTAAGGTCGGAAAGGTAATTTGGCGGAGTGTGCAATTAAAACAGTTATCGTGGAATATGAAAAGAACACGAGAAGCTGACTTCCAATACGAGGCCGAAACGTGTAAGTAGCCAGTAATGAAATTTAATGCATAAATGATATATTTACTCTTAAAACAATTCTAAGCGATATAGCCCAAGGCTTATCCTATGTCTGGCGTGTTATTTCAAATCATTTTGCTAATATGATAATCTTTGTAAGTCGAACAAAATATCTATTATTATTTTAAACTCTGTTAAACTAACCTTTGTGACACACAGAGTTTGACCCTGGTTTAGCAGATACACAGTAGTGACCAACAGATTCCCTTTTGTTGTATGTATACCTTATGTAAATAAACTATCATCATCATTATATATTTTCTCTCTTATTCCATTTTGCAATTGTTAAATAAGATTAACAAAAGGTTGTAAGAACTAGTAGCGTTATATTAACAAAGGTTCACCAAGTAGTTTATAAAATAATATCGTCCTTATTTGTAATGGAATTGCAGGGGCTTATCGCCCAGCCTTGTTAGGAAGAAGAAGCATATACAGTTTATTGCATTGCAGATAGCATACCCTACAGGGAAATAAAATCATAGGTCACACTCTATCACTGTACTACCAAACCAAACTAGTAATATTCCAAGACAAGAACCATTGTCTTGTTCTAAAAATAACACTAGACTAGTAAGTGATAACACAATACGTGTACAGAAACCAATACATAGTCATTCAGGGTATAGCCAGCAAGTTTTTCTAGAGGGCCTTCATTTTTACAAACTAAAAACAAATCAAAAGTTTCTTTCAAGATTATGAAAGAATTAATAACACATAGATACATATGTATTTCAGAAGTACATATTATTATTATTATTATTATTATTATTATTATTATTATTATTATTATTATTATTATTATTATTATTATTATATTATTGTTATTGTTATTATTATTATTATTATTGTTATTAATATTTAGTAGTAGTAGTAGTAGTAGTAGTAGTAGTATAGTAGTAGTAGTAGTAGAAGTAGTATATTTCATATATGCTACATTTCTGAGACTTGAGTCTTGATAGTACGTGAAGTTTAAATCAAAGGTTATGTTACGGACGGCAAATGATGGCTTAACACCAAAAACATATTCTGGCCGGGACCGGAGGTTAGTCTGTTTTATGTTTATTAAACGTGTTTAATAATTACAGCAAATAAAATATGTTTATAATAGAATGTGAAAGAATACAGTTTTAAAAGAATTAAACTACGTCAACATGTTAAAATAATTAAAAGAACCTAATTAATCAGCCACTTTGTACTCTCGTTTGCTTAACTGGATGAACCGAGGCCTAAAGGAAAAAGAGTTTTCTGCCCAAATCTCATAAGCAGTGGGATATTTTAATATTATAGAAACTGACCCTCCTTTCGCTTAGAAGTGTAATTTTCAAGACGCTGAAACATATAGTATTTTATTACTTTTAGTTAAAAGTTCAAATGCCGAGTTTCACGCATCTAGCTTAAACAAATCCTTCCTTAATTTATTTACATATTTTCTGAGTAAGTAATGGGGAAATCGAACATAAAAAAATGTGCTCCCTTTGCTCTTTCCCTTTTATGTGTTCAATTTTCAATTTTCAATTTTCAGTTTTTTTTTTAATAGGAAAGCTTATATGCCAAGTTTTATTTTACTAGCTTTAGAAACTTGCGAGATACACTACCCTTTAAAAAAATCTTACCCCACCCTTTTTACGATACTTATTTCCAAAAATTCTTTCTTATGTACTGCTTTCATAAGAAAATTATATTTTATAACTAAAATTTATCGACTCTACTTGTAGTAGTATGCCCAAAAATCACTCATCTTTACTCTTTTATATAAGAGTACAGAAGATAAATACAGTCAAACAAATGGACTTCCATGAACAGTTTCCGATTTCTTATAACTAACTTATTCGTACATTTCCCACAAGCTGTGGTTTTAAATTTACGCTCTGTCAAGGTCCAGGTTTCAAAAAGGAAGTAACTGGAAATACAATAATATTATGTATTTATGTACATGTGTAATATGTATAAATTTATTGTCTTATTGAAGCTTTTGTAATCTGAAAATAAACTTTTGATTTGCTTTTAATATATAAAAATCAAGCTCCCCTAGAAAAAATTGCAGGCTACACCCCTAAATGACTATATAGTAATTTCTGCAAAAATGGCACAGGACCTAAAATTTAGGTCTAGTGCCTATATTTTTAGGACTTGTGCCGTTTAGAACTTATGAATGTCACCCAATGTATTGCATAGTAAATGCTCTTTGTTCAATTTTAAATCTACTGCGTTCTTTATGTATACCGTTGGTATTTAATGTTCACTCGTGAAATGTCTAGTGAGCTTTTGTCTTAATTAAGTAAACTTTGGTGGATTTTTGTCTTACTTTTAATAAAATTCGCTCCACACAGTATATATTGAAATTCTGAATGTTTTCTTGCTTTCAGAAGTCTGGTAAAATATGCTTTTTAAACATTTTTTCAATTTTTTATTTATTTATTTTTGTTTTAGGAATTTGTCTTGGGATTCTCGTATCTCCATTCGAAAGAAACGAATTTCTTAACTAATTATGTAATTAATTCTTAGAATGAAATAAGTTGTATTATGTAATTCACGTATAAGTGCAGAACAGATAGTGATAATAATAATCTTAGTAGTACAAATATAGTTGTTATTGTTGGAATTAGCTACGTTCGTGACATTATTGCCAACTAGTTGCTGCATCGTCGCAATTTCGTGGGGTGGTGGCGAATTTCAGAACTAAAGCAAGTGAATGAAAAAGGCACAAGACCTAAACGGCACAAGTCCTAAAAGGCAGAAGTCCTAAACGCCAGAAGTCCTAAAAATCATATCGCGGCACAAGTCCTAAACGGCAGAAATCCTAAAAATCATACCGTGCCACAAGTCCTAAACTGCAGAAGTACTAAAATTCAGGTCTAGTGACTATATTTTTAGGAGTTCTGCCGTTTAGGACTTCTGGATGACACCCAACACATCACGCTGCCTCAGTGATGGTTTGGTGGGGAGTGAGCTACTCAAGCACAACCCAGCTGTATTTTTGCGAACAAGGTGTTAAAACATCTGCCAAGGTATACCAGAACACAGTGCTAACACCTATAGTGTAACCACTATCTGCTACCATGTTCCCTGGAGAAAGGTGGACCTTCCAACTGGATTCCGCTCCAGGCCACACAGCGAAACCAACTTAGGACTGGCTGGCGCGGAACGTCCCTCACTTCATTTCTACCATTGATTGGCCTTCTAGCAGCCCGGATCTTAACCCGTTGGACTACAAACTTTGGGCAGTACTTCAGGCAAAGGTCTGCCATAAACGGCATCCATCTGTCGACAGTCAGAAACAATCTTGGCCCGAGCAGTGAACAATTTTCCCATGGACAGTTTTGGGTAAGTTACATGTAAAAATGTAACGCGTTACAAGTTACTTTACTTTTTCCTAAAATGTAACGCGTTACTTGCCCCCAAAAAGTAACTGTTACTTTACTTCGAAAGTAACGCGTTACTTTTAGGTCTGAAACTTAGAATATGTGAACAAATGTTATCACTTCAATTTTCCGTACTACTATTACTATCGCTTTTATTATTATTATTATTATTATTATTATTATTATTATTATTATTATTATTATTATTATTATTATTATTATTATTATTATTATTATTATTATTATTGCCCTTTCTGAATTGCTTTATGTAAATGCAAGGACACATTTTTACTTGACAGCTATAAGTTATGAATATTTTCATATAAGGTAACATTGGCTAAAATGCCATACTGCGTTACTCGTACGGATGGGCTAGGGTAACCAGACGTACTGATTTTCGCAGTACAGTACTGTTTTTCAAAGAGCTGTCCTGCGTGTTGCGAAGATGTCTAGGAAATCGAGAAATATCCTTCTTCTTTAAAATGTCCTGCGAAATGTCCAGAGTTAATTTATTTGCAATATCTTAATGTTTCATTCTTTATTCACAATACTTTGAATCAGGGTGGAAAAAAATCATGATTTTTTTAATAAAAATCATTTTTGTTGATTTTTTTGATTTAAATCGATTTTTTTGATTTAAATCAAATCTTTCTCTTCGTATAATACAAGTCGCGAAGTGGAGAAAAAACTTTAGGAATTAATATTAAATGATAATTATGCCATTTAAGTGAAAGTATTTTGGTTTAATTTCGAATTAATGTTCAATCGTTAACCTATTTCAATCCGAAACAATATTTCTTAACCATTAAGGAAAAAACGTACAGCAACGTTTATCAACATGACACTTTTCTTTACACGAAAGTTCCTGATATTTGGCAGGAGTATATATTTAAAAAATCGAAACTAGCCAGCGGTACGAAATACATGTAAAGTACATAAGTTTCGTCCAAAATTAACTAATTAACTCTATGGCCTATGGAACCCGGAGGTTCAATGCCGCGTTCACGGAAACTCTCCACTGACTTCTATCCTTAGCCAACTGGATCCAGTTTCTATTTTGTATTCCTATTTCTGCAAGATCCGTCTTAATATTGTCCTCCCATATGCGCCCAGATCTTCCTAATGGTCGTTTTCCGATTGGTCTTCCAGTTAAGAATTTGAAAATGTTCCTAATTTCTTCCATCCTGGCTACATGACCTGCCCTCCTGAGTCTCCTAGACTTGAAGACCCTAGCAATGTTTGGTAAACCGTATAAATTATGTAGTTCCTCGTTATGAAATTTCCCCCATTCTCGCTCCTCTAGGTTCTGAATATTCGTCTCAGGATCTTGTTCTCAAATTCTTTCAGTCTACGTTCTTCCCTCATAGTAAGCGACCATGTTTCACAACCATACAGAAGCAGGGTATCTACCAGTCAGGGAAAGTCAGGGAATTTGCCGGGTCAGGGAATTTCATTGTGTGTCAGGGAAAAATCTTTCCCAGGCTGTGACGGGTGAAGAGATGCCACTAAAATAGCCATAAATTACTGGTAAATGAATTGGTTCGTTTGTACGTTTGTAGAATATTGTATAAGCATATAAACAATGGTGAAAACTTACAGTTCACTTTAAATATAAGTTGGGGGCGCGGCGGCACACTGGTAGAGCATTCACCTACTGGGCTTGGGTTACCTGGTTCGATCCCAGCTCGCGCCGTGTGACTTTGTGGTGGACAAACACGTGGTCGTGGGTTTTCTCGGGATTCTCTCGTTTTCTCCTACTTTCTTCATTTCATTCATCACTCATCATCACCGTTTCCTTTAGCCTAACCAGCATATCTGTGGGACGTAAAACTGAAAGACTTCATGTTCATGATTTAAATATAAGTTACTTTTCATGAGTTACTAAGAAAAAAAGAATGACTGAGTCAGGGAAAATAATAATTTGGTTGGGGAAAGAAAGAGAATTTTTTATTATGCTTGCTTGCTAGACACCCTGAGAACAGGCATGGACAGAATTCGTGACGACAAGAGATTTTGAACTGAATAACACGAATTCCCTGCTTTTAGTCGACATTTAATTTCTTCGTAAATATCGTTTTCGTCTGTTAATATTGATCCTAGACATTTGAAAGAATCCACTTTATCAAAAGTATTATTCGATATTTTAACGCATCCAAAATTTGTCCTATTACGATCCCGAGGAACTTCTATGCTATGTATTTAGTACATAAATTTCGACTAAAGTTTTATTTTATTTTATTTTTATTTTTTTGTTTCGGAAAGGGGATCGGGCCCCTCTAAATACGCCCCTATTATCTGGAAACAAACCAATAGACGTGGTAATAAAAAAAAATTCGTCTTAAATGTCGATGGTGATTTCTCCGTTGGAATAGTTAACGATTTAAAAACCCTATGTTACGAAGAGAAGAAAGCAGGATTCTCCCGTTACCCGTTCAAAACGGGATTTTCCCTAATCATCCTCTGCATGATACTCGTTTTCATACTGTGCTGTACATACATTTGAGTTTCATTGTATTATGATTATTATCTTCCATAATCGAAATAACAGAACAGAAACGGGATTTTACTTATTTTCACTTTGAATTAATTTATTTCGGAATTTGATTTAAATCAATAATTTTTATTTAAAAAATCAAGTGATTTAAATCTTGATTAAAATCGTGATTTAAATCAGACTGATTTAAATCAATCCACCCTGCTTTGAATCAAACACACTATTTTCCTGAATGATGAACCGCTGTGTTTTTTAACACTCCTCAGAAGACTAGGGATGGAGAACAATCAACAAACCATTTTTTACAATACATCGCTTTTACTGAGAAGGCCTTGTTGAGATATCGGTAAAGTAGGAAAGGTTTCTTATTGAACTTATGACAGTGATGCTAACCAAGTTAAATAGAAGTTCCTTTGTGCCGGTCTAAATTTTCTTTCATTTCTTAAAATAATACCACGCTTCGAAATTTATTATTATTATTATTATTATTATTATTTAGCCCAACACGAACTTTGACTGTACGTTCATAAAATAAACCAATTTGTTATTCATCAAAGCATTTGGAGTTGTGTTTAATTCCTTTAATAATTTTGTTCAGTGCTTCTTCTTAACAAAAATGTTCATTAACTTAAGGTTAACATTAATTGAAATAATGATATGCGTATTGCCGACGCAGTAAGATATCATATACAGTACTATTATACTTGTGTCCTACTTTTCGATTGTTAGAATGTGGTCATCCTACGATGGGCACGAGTGAGTACGAGCGAGTATTCTTTGAAACTCGATTCGACTAAAAACAGACATCTTTGAACGCAATTCGAAAAATTTCCTCCAACTCGACTCGAATTCGGGTCGAGTCGAACCAAATCTGGTTTGTAGTTTCGAGTATTCTCTTCAAGTATCTTGCATAGACAATATAGGTTATCAATGATACTAGTACTACTACTAGTACAACTTTTATTATTATTATTAATAATAATAAATAATAATAATAATTATAATTATAACAACACTGTGTTTAAACATGAAAGAAACGCGGTCTGTGTTTGAATACTAAAAAACTAGTTGATTGCTAACCTCGGTAGTCGTGAATTCTAGGAGTCAAGGATATTGTTCACGAGCTTGTGAATTTGGGTTGAGGGTTTAGGTTGAGTATTCGGGCTCGAGCCAAACATTGTTAAAAGTTATAGGGCACTGGCCAAATATCTTCAAAACTGTTCGGCCCGGGTTTACAATTGTAAACAACTTGAGCAGCTGGGCTCACAGCTCACTCACTATGGACCCGAACCGAGAAGTGAGCCGAGCCAACAGCTCACCGAACCGTGTCAGCAAGAGCCTTCGGCCCAGATGAGCCGAACCGAGCAGATGGTTCATCCAACCAAGCCAGCTCGAGCCGATGGTTCACCCCAAGCGAACCGGCTCGAGCCATCGGCTCAGTTATTACTTCCCAACTGAGCTTCTTATTAAAAAAGTCTCTTGTGGTCTCGATATCGAGACGAGAAGACATGCGAGCATGTTTCCTCTAGTGAGCAACATTAAAAGTATTCCATATTACTACTTAGCTTACATTTCTCATGGCTTTCGCTTTCTAGTGGAATCAGGCCATGATTTCAAAACGAGTTAAAACGTAATAATAATAATAATAATAATAATAATAATAATAATAATAATAATAATAATAATAATAATAATAATAAATATAAGTATTCCATACATATAGAAATGCTTTCGACCAAGCACACAAGAAATTATATTTTGTCCATTTAGCACTATCATTCTTTTGTCACTCACAATTATTAATATTCATATAGTAAATATTATATAATTCTTATATTTTAAAATCAATTGACAGGTCTCTGATTGCTTTTATGAGAAATAAATATTTGGTTTTATAGATACTACGCAGTGGGGATGATCGTGCGTCGTTTCGGTCCTATGCCGTTTCGGTCCTGCGCCGTGTCGATCCTGTGCCGTGTCGATCCTGTGCCGTTTCGTTCCTATGCCGTGTCGATCCTGTGCCGTGTCGATCCTGTGCCGTGTCGGCTCTATGCCGTTTCGATCGTACGTATTCTATGCATATAACTTGCACAGGCATAGAATCGACAGGAGTTTATAATTTGTAAGAGCAAAGATTAAACGGATAATAAAAATATTATTTTTTTAGGCACATGATTAAAAGTTAAATTATTTCAAAGCAGCGGCGTGAGAGCAAAACGGCACAGGATCGACACGGCATAGGATCGACACGGCATAGGACCGAAACGGCACAGGATCGACACGGCACAGGACCGAAACAGGTTTCTGAGCTGAATTGTCGGTCGTATGCCGTGTCGATCCTGTGCCGTGTCGATCCTGTGCCGCATCCCCGAATACTCAACCTACCGTAGAAAATGAAGGGAAAGGGTGTCATAAGGCACTAGGTTTTGAAATGAAATAAAATTTTAATTTAATGTCTCAAGGTTATATCCTTTAGGCTAAAGGAGACAAATGATTAACCAAAGTGAATAATTATGAAACAATTGGTAGAATGAGAAAGTGGAAGGTAACGGGAAGGCTCCGACAAAAGTCACGGACACTATGTTGACCACCAAAATCTCACAAAAATCTGGGGTGGAACCAAGGATCCGTTGCACTAGATGTGAGCATTCTACCACTAAACCACCATACCACTAAAAGGAACCAGCTATCATTAATGGTATCATTCTTCCACTTGCCTGGTGTCAGTGAACAAAACCATGGAAACATCTTTACTTTTTAACTTTTGTACTATTGCATTATAATATTCATACAGCACCTCTCAGTGATCTAATAGCTACAGTACGTGTTCTTAATGTAGGAAGTTCCGGCATCGATTCCCGATGAGAGAGCATCCAACCCACTACTGTTGCCCAGATCCCACTCTAAACAATGGTACATCTCGTCTTATATAGTCTTGTAGATTCATGCTCGTTCCGCCTAATTCCCGTTCTGTCTTCTAACGGCCCTCCAGCACTTTGTACAAAATATTTTCATTTATCTTATTTCTTCTCTCTCGATATTGGGAATTTTATGCAAAGAGGAATTTTTTTAAGGAAATACAGCTCCGAACTACACGCCTCCTACCGTCCTTTTATGCAAATTGGAACCAATATATTTTTTAATGGCTGTAATAAGTTATTTAGTAATTCTAACCTGTTCTGTAAGAAGAATAACTATTTTTTCAAGTTTCATAATTAATTTTGGATGTTGTTCTACTTGTTCGTTCCGAGTAATAGATGTATCCAAGTGTAAATCTCTGTCTTTTACGAGAAAAAGAAATCCTATCACTTTTGACTATACATTAAAAAAACTAAATTGTGTAAACCAAGTACTGTCAAAGATTTAGGCGTTATTTTTGATCCTGAACTAAATTTCAATCAACACATAGATATGATAACAAACAGCGCATATAGAAACTTAGGTTTAATTTACAGAATAGGGCAAGATTTCTCCAGTGAGACAACGTTTACAACACTTTATTTTACATATGTTAGATCAAAATTAGAATATTGTTCTACAATATGGACCCCCAATAATAAAAAATACTCTCAAGAAATAGAAAACACCCCAAAAAAATTCTTGAAAATGCTTACATACAAAAAAACTAATTATTATCCCAAATATTTTTCCTAGAATGATCTAGTAAACAACTTTAATTTTCAAACTCTAGAAAAAAGAAGATGGATGTTGGAATTGTTATTCTTATACAAGTTATTAAACAATAAGATTGACTGTATGGAGTTGGTCTCGAAAATATCATTACGGATTCCCACTTGCAAAACCAGAGTAGAAAATACAGGGACATTTTATTGTGCAAAAGCCAGGAGCAATATATTATATAAATCCCCTATGTGAAGGCTGTGTAAATTATACAATGATATTGTAAATAAGCTTGATAAAGTGGATGTATTTAGTCTTTCAGAAAACAGGTTCAGGTGAAACAAGAAATTTTCTGTAGTAATAATTAAGAAATTTATATATGTAACGTTTGCTGTATGTACACAACACTGTAATTGGGTATTAAGCCTGTTGTGTTGTATATTAAATAAATAAATAAATAAATAAATAAAAATGACTAGAATACAGTTCTACTATATTAGCAGTATTATTCACTTGTACTTTTGTAAAGATGAAATTAATTTTTCAAACGCCTCCAGAGAAATGCAAAATTGATTAACTGAGTTTCAAGAAAGCCGTTTGACATTGCAACTAAAACGAACATAAAACAAGCTTATTTCGATTTAAAATCAGGTCACTTCACAACAAGATTTTCATTAGAATTTTTAGAAGTTTGTTTCCAGCATGCTAAGACCCGCACTACTTAATAGGTGCCATAGTTTACATTTTCAAGTAGCGCGATGGAAATTTGCTTTGAGGCCATTCTGCAAAATGTGATTCCGCCAGGTGGGACTATATCTTTACAGCGGCCATAACTCACAAATGACGCATTTGTGCATCCACGTTGTTCTGTGATTTTTTTCATGTTCTCCTGTAAGGAATTATTTTCCAAAGTTCGTTAGTGTTGTTTCCAAATACCCTGTATGTATATGCATAGTATTTATATTTTGTATATAACTACTTGTTTTATTCTAAATCTTTCAACCATTTTCCTCCCCTATATATGATCTGTTACGAAACACCAAATCCGAACACTTGCATGTTCTGCATAGGAATGTCATGCTTCATTTTAACACATTGCTCAACGAATGGTAATGTCAGAAACATTTTGTTTCTGCAACAAATATGTCACTACATATATATATCCCACGATAATAAGTTTCAGAAAAAATAAAATAGCGTTTCCATTAAAATGAATCCAACAATGTAATGCTGAGTGAAGGGGCGCGGAGACAGAAATCAAATATGATATAGCAGACACTAAGGGATTTCCTTGGTTCCGAACTTCTTTCCGACTAAAAGGCAATTAGTGGAAAATGATATAAAGACTCGTACAGGAAACTTATTTTATAGTTCAGATGCTACATGTCACTGAACAATGTTTCAAAAACTTAATTAAGCAGAGGAAGGTGTTTCTGTAACAAACCTTCGTTGTATTATAAAATATTGCTTGCTACTATGGCATAGAATGTAAGAGTAAATGCATACCGAAGATACCTCGCGATCGAGGTCGAGGTTTAAGTCGCGGTCGCTACCTCGATGTTTAAGTCGCGATGGATGAAGGGCGCACATAGCGAAGAGGTCGCACCCTCGCTGTAACTTCTCAGTTTGAGGAGAAATATTACTGTGAAGCGTGTGAAATTATTGCATAAAAAACACTGAAAAACGACATTTTGATATTGAAAGGACCAAACAGTTTATAAATAGGGATGGACGCGAGATGAGACATGAGACATGCCAAAGTCTCGTCTCTTGTTTCGCAAAAATATTCGAGACTCATTTTTTATCCATCTCTATCAATAAATCAAAAACTTTTACTTTTTTCAATTTTCTGTGACAAATGCTCTCTTTCCGCACTCAGGCGAGAAATCATTTCCCAGTAAAATTAAAAAAGGAAAAAAAGCAGGCATGTATTCGGGTCTCGAAGTGAAGGGGGTATTAACTTCAGCAAATGAAGTTTTAAATTGAATTGAATTAACTTCAGCATTAAATTGAAAAAAAAATCAGTACGATATAGTGATGTCTGAAGCATCTGGAAAAAGGGGCTGTCACTACACGTTGCTAGTTCGGAATTATATGAAGAAAAGGAAGTCTCTCCCACATAGGTAGATCGTCAGTGAGGGGTTAAAGTGACGAAGCAAATTTATTTTGCATCTTCTTGATAATTCCAAATACTACTCTTCCTTCTTTCACTTCCTTGTACTATCTCATTACTCAACTTCTTTACCAAGTTATTTTTCCGTTCTTCTTCATGCACACATTTAAAGGAATTCCTACTTCTTTCTTCACTTTCTTCTAAAGATTCTGTGCTTGTACGAGGGTCGTTTGAAAAGTCTATTAAAAACTACAGAATTTATTGGCATAAACCTATATTAGTTCTCAACATAGTTTCTTCTGACGTTAATACACTTCGTTCATCGATGCACTATTTTAGCAATAACTTTGGGACAATAGGATTTGCTTAACCCAGCAAAATAGGCATTGCTCTCTGTAATTACCTCTTTATTTGACGCAAAGAGAGCAGCAATTCTTGAGGTTTGGAAACAACAAGGCCAAATCTGGGGAATAGGGGAATACCGAACATGTTGGAATCGTAAATCGATCATTTTTGCTGCAGCAATGTCGGAGGAGTGTATGGGTACATTGTCCTGATGAAACAGGATCTTTTTGTGAGCCAAGTGCAGTCGTTTGTTGGCAGTTTGGATTTCACACGGTCCAATAACGATGATTGACTGACGTTATTATTCTACCATTTCCCAAATAGTTAATCCAGATTATGGCCTTGCGAGTCCCAGAATACAGTTGCTATGCTGAAGGAACTTTCTTTGCCTTTTTTTGATCAGACTTCCCGTTGGCAATCCATTGTATAGACTGCTCTTTCGTCTCCAATGTGCAGTAATATATTCATGTTTCGCCCACGATGTCTAAAGTCCACTATTTTCAGCCAAAATAACTTCAAGTTGTCCTCGCAACACTTCACTAAATTCTGTTCGACCTTACACAATCGCGGCACTTATCTAACAGATAGCTCTCTCATGTCCATATGTTTATGAAAAATATATGGTACCCACTCTAGCAATATATTGTGTCCATGGCACTACCAATTTTACGTGCCTCAGCTCTTTCATCATCCATAAGATCATGGATTTTGTCAATGTTTTCTAGAGTGGTGGCCTCCAGCGATGGAATGGCTCATGGAACACCGGGTCACTTGGGTTATGACTTTTGTCCGGGTCATCCATGTCTGCATTTCGCTTTTCAGACGCGGTCTGACCCTGACAGCACCAATGAAGTTGACCAAAACTACTGTAATTTTACTTTACGTCTACAACATAAATTAAAAACTACAATTCTGTAGACCTATCAGATCGTCCATTACTTTCAGGATATCAGTATATATATATATATATATATATATATATATATATATATATATATATATATATATATATATATATATATATATATATATATATATATATATATATATATATATATATATTCGGAAATGTCATTATAGCAAGTTCATTTAGACACGTCTCTGTCTCTCTGCTCATACTTCTGTGATACAGAACTAACGCCTGTTTACTGGTAAAATGCTCCAAGACCTGTGATAATAAAACATATTGAAATACATAATGATCACAAATGGACAAGCTCGTTACCCAGTCAGACCTGGTGAACTATTGAGACCCAGTAACCCGAACAGACCTGCGCAACAGAAGTAGCTATATTCTCTGCAGCGTTACTTCAGAATTTTAGAGTTGATTAATGGTGTTCACTAAATCGAGCTTGAAAATTCATTTGTTTTATTGTTGGTATGACATTTCTTAATCAAGATAACATCTGAATATTTCGTGGTTTTCACAAATTTAATTTCATGATATGTACACCTTGTCTCAAAAAGGTTGAGCGCATTCTTTATTGGTGTTTTGAGGCAAAAATTTTCAAAGTCCAGCTTCTGGTATCTTCGGGAAAAAGTAAGCCAGGTTCGAACCTCCAAGCCAGCCTTTGCAAAAGGGTAAAAGTTTGCAGATGTGTTTTTCTTCTTTTAAATATAATAAGACTTGTTACCAAGTGTTTAAAAAAGCAACATTGATTGAAATACTAAATGATACAATATTTCGAAACGTTTTTATTAATGTGAGCACATGCTTGTTTGTCATTTAGCTCTCTATACGTAATGGAACATTTAAATACGTTAAAGAATCTTTCCATATGTAAAAGAATGCTCAAAATTAAGAAATAGAACATAATTATCGCCTGAGTACTAAAATAAAAGTCAAAGTAGAACAGAAACTGCGTTTGTAATGGATATGAATGTCATAATTATCATGAGATCCGTTATACATCGCTAGAAGCTTAGTTCTAGAAGTCCTTGTGTTAGCTCATTGGTAAGCTGTCGGATTTCAAATCATATGGTTGAGAGTTCGATTCTCGTCTGGGCCAATACTTTTTTTTAAAATTATATTTTCCGCAATGCATGAAAAATTATATAAAATAATTACATTAAAATACATAAGTTGTTTATATATAACATAATAATTGCAGAACATAGTAAGTATTATGTTTAAAATATAACATCTGAGATAATTTTCACAGTAGGTCGGTATTATATATGAGAATGTTAAATACAAGTTAGGAAAATCGTTTAATAGCAATAAATAAGTTATGTAGTGTATTTATTTGCAGCTATTTGTCATACAGATTTAACTTCTCAATATTCTCATTACAGTATGTTATTTATATTCGTGAAATACAGTATATTCCTACGGATATAGAAAGTGTATAAACAGAGTATCCAAAGTCGTATCCTGCTTCAAGACACATAACTTTTCCCGATCCCCTTAACGTCACGGGAAGAAACACAAATTCTCTTTAGAACGGAATGTCGTTACTTAGAGTCTCATTCGAATACGTTGAATATGCTTTTGTGTATTCATCTCTCTCTCTCTCTCTCTCTTTCGCTTTGTTTATGTGTGTGTGTGTGTTGCGGAATATCCCAAGTTGAATACAACATTTGCAAAGTATATGAGCATCGTTGTCATCGAATACCAGAAATTGAAAGTCGTGTTTCTTCAGGTTGGGTTTGCGTGTTCATGTTAGTTCACTGGTAGAGTACGGACTTGCCACTGAAGAGGTCTTGAGTTCAAAGCCTACAGCTAATTATCATTCTTTTGTTAGTAGGATTGCACAGAAATCGGATACAAGAAGTGGTTTACTTCTAGAAATATTTTCAGAGGCGTTTAGGTAGCCCTGAAAAGGGCTTTTTTCGGGAGTTAAGGCGGGAACATTAATATTGTGTCCAAGACCCTTCTGAATTTATTACACGCTCCATTCTTCTGGGCATGGAATCTATTACATGGGTGACAAATCTATCTCCTTCCCCTACCTCCAGCCATGCTTCGGAAACAAGATGCCACAGGTCATCCTGAGTTCTTGGTGGATCTGCCTCAGGCCAACGTTCCCTTAGAGTACGCTTCACTTCTGCCCACATATTTTCCATGAGATTGAGGTCTGCTCCACGAGGCGGCCAGTCGATTAAATCAATCTCAGGGTGCCCTGCGAACCATTCATGAACCACACGGGAAGTATGTATTGGCGACTGGTATTGCTGGAACTGAATTACACCATCAGGCTGAAATACTCGTACAGATGGCACCATGATATTACTGATAATGTCTAAGTACTGAGCATTGTCCAGATGTCCTTCAATTCTATGAAGCTGTCCTGCTCCGCGACTGGAAATCCAACCCCAACATAAAATAGATACATGGCCACTGCGATTGCAAGCAGCCACATATCCATGGTCATATCGGGTACCTCTCGGACGATACACAAAACGGCGTCCCTCCTTTGATGTTGTGAATATGGATTCATCTGAGAAAACTACGTTTTCCCAATTGAGACCCACATTCGCCTGTGCAAACGCGAGACGGTAAATTTTGTGGTCGTCTGAGAGTTTTTCCTTCACGGCAGCAACACGGCCACGTAACCCAGCATGACGAAGCCTTCGCAGAGCTGTATGCTTATTACCAGGAAAGAGAGAAGCTTCCCTTAGCTGTCCAGACGTCCTTAGTGGGTCTAACCGGGCTTCGTTTACTAATCTCGCATCTTGGGCTTCGGTTGACACATGCGGACGACCAGGAGATCGTAAATTACCAGTCTGACCTGTAGCACCATATTTCCGAATCCATCGCCTTCCTGTAGAGGCCGGGACACCTACTCGCCTGCTAGCTGCAGTTGCAGAATAACCTTCCAACTCCCATAAAGTAATTACTGCTGTACGTCTATCCATAGTTACCAATGTTCTGAGCTGTGAGAAGGAAGCAATAGGTAAAAGCTAGTACCTGGCGTGTGATTGGTTACTTGCACGACACGCCTATTGTGGGGAACAGCGTTGCCAGATCTAGCATAATGATGCTAGATCTAGCATAATTTGCATGTCTCTAGCATCTAGCATCTTGCTTTTAGCATCCTGCCCAAATCTAGCACAATTTCAGCAAGTTATCAAAAAGCCGTAAAACCTGGAGATGAGAAAGAAGTTGGTCGTGGGAAGAAAAAGAACGGCAGAAATGTATCCTCTTCCATTGATTCATACACTCGGTAAACCATACAGGCAGTCTTATTTTCCGAAGTAAGTTCGGAACGGCTTTGGGCTTTTTTTTTTGTGGCTCCACCCAGGGTTTTCTAATCCTTTAACTCCGAGGCATGGGCGGAGCTATGGGGGCCATTCTCCCCCCAACTTTTTGGCAACTTCACCATCTTTATTTCTGACTTCATGATCATATTTATTCCTGAAATGACAGCTCCGAGACCGACCAAAAATCTGCCCCCCCCCCCAGCAGACGATTCCCAACTCCGCTTATGCTGCGAAGTAATTTTCTTTCAAAATATGTAAACAAAAACTTTGCATTCATTTATACGATATATACGCCATTGTGTCTGACAACGACTGCAGTAATTTAGTTGAGTTAAAATTTTGGTGCGTGAAGTATTGAGTTCTATCCATGCATTCTTGCTCTCTGTGTATTTTAAGTTACGTTATCGTATCTCAACTTCCTTTCTTTAAAACTCCTGAATTAGTAATTATGAGGATCTAGCATAATTTGACCGAATCTAGCATAAGTTCGATCAGGTTTTGGAATAATTCCGAGCTGTGAGTTTGGCAACGCTGGTGGCGAACGACTTGATCAACGACTCGCGAAAGAAATCTGAAAATGGTGCGCCGTAATAATAACATTAAAAACAGTTTTTATAAAGAAATATTAATACATACGAAAAGCTGTTTAAAGAATGAATTGTTATACTGACTTTACACGTATAAAAACATATACCATATACCAAACAGATTGAGCGATATGATGATAGCTGTTTTGAGACGAACACTTTCGAAGTCCAACTTCGGGTATCTTCGGAAAACAGTAAACTAAAGCTGCTGGTTCGAACCTCCAAAGCCAACCTTAGTAATCGGGAAAAGATGTACAGATATGTTTTTCCTTCTGTTAAATATAATAAGACATGTTGAAATGGTATTAAGAGTAGAAAAAAGTAACATTGATTGAAATACTTAATGATACAATATTTCGAGACTATGTATTCACACTCTCGTTTCGTCATTGTGATTTCCATACGGAAAAGAGCATTTACGTATGAGCTCAGTTATATTTCAGAAGCAGATTCCGAAAAGCGGTCATGTTAGCTCAGTGGTACACCACCGAGTGTTTAAATCGTGAGTTCGATACCCGTTCAGGTGAGATTCTTTTATGATATTCTACTTTCCTCAATGCATGAAAATTATGTAAAATAGTTACATTACAATTCATCAGTTGTATATATATTTTCATACCATCCGTTGTATATATGAGTTGAATATATATATTCATATCATTTCACGACATAAGTAATTCTTATCTTTAAAATATAACATCTGAGGTATTCACAGAACGTCGGTGTGTTATGTGTGAATATTGAATACAAATTTAAAAAATCCTGTAATAGCAATAAATAAGTTATGTAATGTATTTATTTGCAGCTACTTTCATCGCAGATAACTTCTCAATATTCGCATTACAGCATTTAGGTCGAGCATATCGAAAATCGGATCGTGGTTCAAGACAAAAAAACTAGCTAGCCCCAAACTGTCACGTAAGATTTTCACGAATCGCAAAAGTAAAGTGAAGAGATTGAGAGCGGTAATTCCTTAATCGCTCTCTCTCAACTCTCTCTTATCTGCATTTATACATATAAAAGTGTATGTATGTATGTTCCATCATAACTCATGTGTGCCTAGAGCAGGGTTTCTCAACCTGGGAGTCGCGGCCCCTAGGGGATCGCGAAGATAGGCGGAAGAGATAAATATAGTTAGAATCTAATACCAGAAATAATTTTTAAATATTATTTTTAATTTTGTTCTGATAGGCATACTTTTATTTTTTATACACACTGTAAAGAACAATAAAAAATAAGTCTACTGAACATTTTCAAAGGGTGTAGAATTCGTGTTACTATTCGGTTCAAAGTCTCTTGTCGTCGCGAATTCTGTCGAGAAATTTGAAGCTTAAAATATACAAAACGATAATCATGCCTGTTGTTCTGTATGGTTCCGAAACATGGTCACTTACTCTGAGGGAAGAACATAGACTGAAAGTATTTGAGAACAAGATCCTTAGACGAATATTCGGACCCAAGAGGAACGGGAATGGGGAATGGCGGAAACTTCATAACGAGGAACTACATAATTTATACGGTTACCCAACATTGTTAGGGTCGTCAAGTCTAGGAGGCTTAGGTGGGCAGGTCATGTAGCTAGAATGGAAGAAAGTAGAAACGCTTTCAAAGTCTTGACAGGAAGACCAAACGGAAAACGACCATTAGGAAGACCTAGGCGCAGATGGGAGTAGAATATTAAGATGGATCTCGCTGAGATAAGAATACAAATTAGAAACTGGATCCAATTGGCTAAGGATAGAAGTCAGTGTAGAGCTTTTGTGAACGCGGCATTGAACCTCCGGGTTCCATAGGCCATAGAGTTAGTTAGTTAGTAGAGTTGTTTAAAAATGAATTTAAATCAAAGAGGTATGATATAAAACTAATGAGAACTGTATATAGAAATACTAGAAAAATACACATGAAACAAAACCTGCACATTGAAATACAATTAAAATTAAAACCTAATGAGATACCTAAGCATGGTGTAATTTCACTAGTGCAGCAATGCCCGGTTCAATCTTCATGACGAACATTATCAAGCCATTTTCAACTGATAAGCGATTTCTTATCTTTGTTTTAATGTTTACCATAAAAAAAACACACTTTCGCACAAGTACGATATAGCAAATGGAATTATTACTTTTAAAGCAGCAATCACCAGACCAGGATATTCTTCTCTCCTCATCAGGCAGAACTTGTCCAAGTCTTCGTTACAGAAAACCAGTTGCAAAGACTTGTCGCATGATCATTCTATTATTTGGTCAAGAAGTTGTGGGCTTAGATCGGATACGTTAATGGCCTCTTCAATGAAGGAGTTTAACATCCATCTTGAACCAGCACCTTCGTCGTTGGGAATATAGATATTACAGTTACTGTATCCACTGTCAGTGCCGGACGCCTAAAAAAGGGGCCACATATTTCGGAGGAGGTGTGTTACTCATGTTAGGAAAGTGCATGTGCACATGTGTAAAATAGAAGGAAAACGTAATAAAATGTGCTCAAAATTAAGGAAAGGTAGGGTTTATTTTGAAAATGTTATTGAGCTTCGTGCCAACCATGGTGGCGCTTCGTAGCTAGTCTGTCGACGTCACTCATATATACGGTGACATCGTACTATACTCTCGCCCCGGGCAATGATTTTCCATGGCACTGTTCACTATAAACAAAAAAATGGATTCTACTATTATAGAAATAGGTATGTTAAAAATCCCACACAAGCTTATTATAAAACAAATTATAAAAGGGTCGCTGGCAAGAGCGTGTGATAAAAGGGGATCGTGATAGGAATTAGATTGAGAACCACTGGCGGAGTAATTTTAACCACATTTCTTATAGTTTCAAAAAGAGTGCTGTCGGGTTACCTATGGTGAATGGGAGGGGGATACATATAAAAGATTGCTAGAAAATGATCGATATTAGATTCATAGTTTTCGGGGTCGCTTAGATAAATAGTGAGACTTTCAATTTCGCTTAACTCCGATTAAGCTCTCATTAGTAGGGATGGGCACGAACGACTTTTCTTTGAAACTCGACTCGACTCGAAACAGACATCTTTGAGGTCTACTCTTGGACTCGGCGCGAAAAATATCTTCCAACTCGACTCGGATTAGAGTCAAGTCGAACCAAAACGACCCAAATCCTGTGTGTAGTCCTACCTAGACAATACATAGACAATAATTATTCTATCATCAATTATACTACTGTTACTACAAATAATAATAATAATAATAATAATAACTATTATTATTATTATTATTATTATTATTATTATTATTATTATTATTATTATTATTATTATTATTATTATTATTATTATTATTATTATTATTATGACAACACCGTGTACAAACATGAACGATAGATGGTTAATAAAGGAATACTAAAAGCTAGTTGACTGCCGACGTCGGTAGTCATGAAGTCTACAAGGCAAGGACATCATTCATTACCCTAAGCTGTAAGCGTCGGTGGACTACAGATGGTCAACTATTAACCTCTCGCCAGAAATTGGTGGCCCCGCAGCGACGATCCGTGATGGCCCAAGTTCAATTTTGAAAACTTTACTACCAGCGGCAGAGACGCGATGAAACGCCAACGAACCACAAAAATTACTCTCCCAAAATATGTTAAAATGCCTGTATGTGTGATTTGTTTATATTTAGGTGAATCAAAAAAACACAAAACAAATACGCCGGGGTGGACGCGAACTATCAATATTACGATTACTAGGCACGTGTTCTTCTGACTTCCCCACGGAAACGATCATAAAAAGCTTGGTTGTTGAAGGATAAATCATTGACGTCTTAATTTAGCCAATCAGACAAACCCCTACATCTCGAGTTCTAGGAGGTGATACCGTGAACCGTTTCAGATTTATTGCTTTCTGGTGGAGTACTATCCATGCGCAAAATTTGAGCATAATAGCCGACATGCATCTTCGGTGCCTCTTATCTTTAGTACAATTTTAACTAGAGATGGTGTGGGTCAATGAAAATTTGATCCACGACCCACCATGACCCACTATCACCCACCACCCAAATGACCCATTGGCCCACTCTGACCCATCAACCATCGTGATCCACTCTGACCCACCACCAACTATGAACCACTCTGAACCATTGCGACCAACTCCGACCCACCAAAACCCATCGACATCAACTCTGACCGATGACCCACGTCCTCCTCTCCATTGACTAAAGAGATTACACTTGTAATAAAACAAGACTGTGAAATTATCACTTATCGGAGTTTGAATTTCTACCGTCATTGGCTCAAGCACCTCTTTGTTACAATACTGGTGGGTCTGACCTTTACGATATATAATGGCAAAGTGTTTCTCATTTTCTGAATTAAAATGAATTTAAATTTATCATATGTAATTATTTCTTTGTTGCCTTACAGACACATTCAGTAGAAAATAGGGTGAAATTTAAAAGTTTCGAATCAAGGAAAAGTAGACCAACGTAAAAAAAAAAAAAAAAAAAAAATTGAAAATGCCCATGTAATTACGTTTAGAATACAAATTTTATGGCCATTTTCTCTAACTTTATGGCTTGATTGCCTTATGCTCGGAACGCTCCATATATTAAACACCAGCTTCAGCAATTATAAATAGAAAGCAGTGGGTATAAAATTCAAAAAGAACTTTAGTTTGCATTACTCAATTTTTTTTCTCAACTAATATCAATCGTTTTCGATTATTTTTACCAATCAACCCACTATTAATTTCCACTATATAGAAAAGGCACCCCCCGTCCCCCGCTCATAAAAGACAATTTTAAAAAATGCCAGGGCATATTCTCTTTATTTTTAATAAAGAGTTGTATGCTGAATTTCAGCTCTCAGTTGAACGGCTTGTGAGATACTAAATTTTTCGCAAAAATTCGGACTTCTACTCCCCCTAAGGATATGTATTATAATGAAAGTGACACGCGTATGATAACTTCCCAGTTGGGATTGGAGCCTGATTATATACCAAACGTCAATTCATTTGACTTTGCAATTTGACCGTGATGATTACGCAGACATAGTTACTTTCAATTTTTTATGATACATATCCTTATTTCATATGTTACAGATGATTCAAAAATATTTTTTCAAGCAGTTAGCTCCTCTAGAATCTCACAGGCTGCATCCCAAAATCCAACTCCTACTATCCTATGACAATCCAAAAGTGACTGAACTTTTTTTATTAGGAACAAATGACAAAAGAAAAATGGAGATCTTGAAAGTAAAATGTAGAAAAGCTCGGTGCCGCCAATAACTACATATTTCTCCGCCCCTTCATTCCGAACTTAAAAATAAAACTTAATTCGAATATGGTTAATTACTGAATTTATTACAGTTAAATTCCACTCACTACATGCTATAGCTACAACTATGTAACAAAAAATAACAACTGTGAAACATGTTCTGAATTACTATTACATTTCTTACGCAATTATTAAACATATTAGAATAGTAAAAGAGGATTGTTCGTGAAATAGTATATTTGCCCATGATTTTTAACTTTTTCATACGGAAAAAATTAAAATATTATTCAAGTTTTAAAATTTGCACTCTGCAAATATGTTGCCCTCTAGGCAATGGGACTAATGTGGACTAATGGGAAATGCTACACTGTTAGCGGCGCTGAAAACTTACGATTCGATTCTAATATCGGTTGATTTCGATATCTTTATGTCGCTACGTAACCACCCTGGGTGCTAATGGGAGCTTAATTGGACTTGAATTGAAAGTAGAGCTATTCACCTAAGCGACCACGAAACTATGGATTCGATACTAATATCGACCCGTTTCTAGCATTTTTGATATGTATCCCGACAGTACTCTTTTTCCAGACTGTAAGAAATATAGTTAAAATTGCTCTAGATATATTAGAATTATGTTGAAACACACACATAAATCCACTTTTATATTCTGTATAAATAGAGAGTGAGCGAGCGAGCGAGCGAGAGAGGGCGACTCAAGGCATCACCACTTCCACATTGCAAAAGCATATATCAGGAATTGAATTGAAAATCTATGTAAAAACTTTCTGCTGTGGCATGCTTCATAAGCACAATTTCAGTCTGCTCACGTGACCATTGGGGTTCATGAATTTTTTTGCGAGCGTTCCGACTTTGGATTCTCTGTTTATACCCTCTGTTTATGCATCGAATAACTTTTCAAGAACATAAATGACATTCTGTATTATGAATGTTGAGAATTACTCTCTATATGACAAATAGCTGCAAATAAATACACTACATGATTTATTTATTGCTATTGAACGAGTTTCTTAACTTGTATTTACATCCTCATATATAATACCGACCTACTGTGAAAATTATCTCAGATGTTATATTTGAAACATAATAATTACTATGTTCTGCAATTATTATGTTATATATAAACAACTTATGTATTTTAATGTAATTATTTTATATAATTTTTCATGCATTGCGGAAAATGTAATTTTAAAAAAAGTATTAGCCCAGACGAGAATCGAACTCTCAACCATATGATTTGAAATCCGACAGCTTACCAATGAGCTAACACAAGGACTTCTAGAACTAAGCTTCTAGCAACGTATAACGGATTTTAAGATGATTATGACATTCATATCCATTACAAACGCAGTTTCTGTTCTACTTTGACTTTTATTTTAGTACTCAGGCGATAATTATGTTCTATTTCTTAATTTTGAGCATTCTTTTACATATGGAAAGATTCTTTAACGTATTTAAATGTTCCATTACGTATAGAGAGCTAAATGACAAACAAGCATGTGCTCACATTAATAAAAACGTTTCGAAATATTGTATCATTTAGTATTTCAATCAATGTTGCTTTTTTAAACACTTGGCAACAAGTCTTATTATATTTAAAAGAAGAAAAACACATCTGCAAACTTTTTCCCTTTTGCAAAGGCTGGCTTGGAGGTTCGAACCTGGCTTACTTTTTCCCGAAGATACCCGAAGCTGGACTTTGAAAATTTTTGCCTCAAAACACCAATAAAGAATGCGCTCAACCTTTTTGAGACAAGGTGTACATATATTGTTTTCTCGTAAGTGGTTTTTGAACATAGCTTGAACAAAACGAATTAACAAAATATCTTTATATCAGCGATATCTTGTACTTAGTTTTATTTAACAATAGAATAACATTTATTTTACATTTAAAATTTAACAATGAAATATCGTTATAACTCACGGTCTCATTAAAATTTATAACATTCAAATTTATATTTATTAACAGCGATATCTTTATTTTCTGAACGATAAGTTTTACAGGTCGGTTAAACTGCAAGCAAGAAAGAAAATTATATTTAGTGAAAAGACAATGAGAGAGGAGAGAATCATAGAATTTCAGTAGTAGCCAACCACGTTTTGTCTCAAGGTTATCGGGTCAGTCCGAGTTATAGGTTTGTGCGGGTCAGACGGCGTCAGTCCGGGTCTTATTGGTTATGGGTGTGACTGCCTCTGTATCTTTTGGGTTACAGGTCACAAAGTTCCTAACCCATTCCATCACAGCTGTTTTCAACACAATGTCCAGCACGTTCCGTGTCACTTATTCTCCTATGACCATTTCGAAAGTTTTTAAAACTGCTTATGCACTGTTCTAATCTTCAGTGCAGATTCACCATCACCGTAGTGTTAGTCGAGTCTTTCTTTGGTCTTTTTGGGCGATTTACCTTTCAAAAAGATAATGTTCATCTATTATCTTGGAAATCACATATTTTATTTTCTTCACACATACACCATACACGCAACAGTAAGTCAATTTGACTGTGACTTGCACAATGTTTATTCAAACTGACATTGGAATCACAATCTACTGGTGGCGCCACATATCCGAGTTTGCACTAACTTACCAAACCGTCCACATACATATAACCCAAAATATGACATAGATCTCCACAATGAATTACTTGGTTAACAGTTTTTTAATGTACTCTATTTCTATGACCAATAATAATAATAATAATAATAATAATAATAATAATAATAATAATAATAATAATAATAATAATAATAATAATAATAATAATAATAATTTGGTATTGTAATTCACATCTCTATTCAAAATTTAAAAGGAAATATACATAGCAGTTCCATTACAAAAATATTATATAAAATATAAACAAATAAAAATTAATTAAAATTAATCTTGACGCAAAACAAATCTCTCACATTGGCTTATTCTGACGTTGCGCATGGGTCACTTCTCTCCCATTTTCTTAAGAAAGCCTTTGCTACAGGCAGATCATATTCGTACTTCTTTGCATTTTTTACTCCCCTCACTGCTAACGGTAAGCTTAGCTCTCATGGTACTACCTCATTTCTGGTTCACAAATAAGAAACTTAAAACTAAGTACAACACTTGCTATGTTATATATGTAGTTGCTATTGTTCAAGTTTTGTACAAAACTATTGTGTTTTCAGTTGGCTGCTTTAGGTCACATAAACACAATACGTAGAAACATTATTACAGAAGTTTACCCATAGGCAGTTTAAATTAACCTCAACTGGTTTGGATGATTGTATGTTCTCATCAGTCATAACAAAGAGTCTATACAATTCACTTTTCCCCTTATAACACAAAGCTATAGTGAGTTTTTAAATAATAATAATAAATAACGCTCATTTTCCCTTTCAGTTGACTTACATGTAGCCGAATGATCACAGCAAGCAGTGGGGAAGCGTAATCCCATAAGTAGGGTAGGCCCGATAAGTTAATAACACAAATAACATTTAATGTATCACAAAGTGCTTAAAATTATGGTCAGAATTCTATTTTCCTTATTGTTAAAAAAAAGAAACTACCAAATCTATTTATTTCAAAGAACTTTCTTAGCTATATTCCTAATACTATTTAGAGTTAAATTTATGTGCATGTATACATTGTATTTTTTGTTGTTTAATTAAATAAAAAAGAATGAGTATTTATATAAGCAAAAGTAGACGAAAAGTGGTCTATTATTATTATTATTCAACAAATATTTACATGGAGAAAAACACGCAATGTGTATTAATGGAATATTCCCATTTAGCTCCACTACAAACATTTTGAAGTGCAGTTCATATTTTCTTCTGTCTGGGATTTGCAAAGGGAATGAGGGGAAATTCCTCCTCCCTTGCCGTTTTCATTTCCTGCATATTTGAAAATAGAAAGAGAGAAAAAGTAAGTACATTCTTAGAGTTAGCTGTCAAATTTCTTGGATAACCGTTTGTTACTTGTATCTCCCACTTTAAAGTAAGTACAATACTGCATTTCTATTAATGATTCAGGTAATAATGACTTCATTAGAAATGTTAATGCTCAGAAGGAACTTCATTTGAATCAACGCAAGATATTTAATATTGTATTCTATGCAATGACATATTTAAGGGAGTGGCTTCCGGGCTTAAGCACTCACCCAATTTTTTTTTGCAACTTTTTATTGTTTCATATAAATTGCAGAATTTTCACATTTCCAGGAATAAAGTTAGCAAAGCCCCTTCCGAAACAAGAAAAGTCCCCCGAAACAAAATCATAAACACTCCACTGATTCTATGAAATTAAAAACTCAACTAAAATTACACAGAAATGTTATTATTTTATCCTGTACGGTAGCGTTTTGGAAATTTATATACAGGGTATTTCAAAACAACACTGACAACGTGTGAGAGGTGATTCCTGACACCAAGATAAGGCAAAAAGTATAGACCAACCTGGATGCACAAATGCTTCCTTTCCGAGTTATAGACTGCCGAAAACTTGAAAAAATGAACTTTAAAGGTCCATAGCTCCCATAGTATTGGACCTGCCGTAGTCGGGTCAAGGCTTCACTTAGGAACTAATATGGGCTCTATCCAAAAATACGTGTTTCAGAATCCTAAGGTACCTACGCAACTATTTTTACAGAGGGAGTTTGGGTACGGGCATATAATTTGAAGTACTCACCAACTACCTATATAAAATTTTTTGCGGAAGTACCGTATGGTTCTAAAACTTGGATATTTGGATACTAGTTCCTAAGTGTAGTCTTGACCCGACAATGGTAGGTCCCATAGTATTGGAGCTTTGAATCTTTAAAGTCCATTTTTTCATGTTTTCGGTAGTCTATAACTCCGAAAAGAAGCATTTGTGCACCCAGGTTGGTCAATACCTTTCGTCTTATCTTGGTGTCAGGAATCACCTCCCAAACGTTGTGGGTGTTGTTTTGAAATACCTGTATATGTTTAACGTATCAGACTTACATTCTACAAGCTATTATAGTCCAGTCCCCATGTAGAGGGGAAAAGCAGCTATTCTGAATAACTCCTGAGAATATATATCTAAATTAAATAAGTTATCACTAGCAGAAACACATAATTCTACAAAGAAACTTCTTACTCTGTGTTAAGGAAATCATTTTATAACATATTAGCATTGAAAGATGCCTTCAGCGCTAAAACTAAACTCCCAGAGGCGAGCTTTCGTACCTTCCCAACAATGCGTGCAATCCACAGCGATAATAACTTCGCTTCCTTAGCAGCAAAGCCCGTAAGTCTGTCTATAATAATAATAATAATAATAATAATAATAATAATAATAATAATAATAATAATAATAATAATAATAATAATAATAATAATAATAATAAAATTGCAAGCTGGTGAGGCTCAGACGGAAGGGTCTCCAAGTGTTTCCAACCTACTATTTTGTTACCAACAAAAAGGAAATGTTGAAGTATTGACTTTATATATATATATATATATATATATATATATATATATATATATATATATATATATATAACAAAGATATAGAAAATATATTGTAGAAAACAGAGTAGGCCCGGCCTCAGAGCCTCCTAGTACTTTTCGCCACTGACAGCATGGGGTATTAGACTCTCGATAGATGTGGTAGATTTAGAAATGGTGCGGTTGAATGATTATAGCAAGTGCTATGTTGTGCAGGGTTGAAAGTTAGATAAGAAGACAGAAGCATATAACTTTCGTTAAACCTTCACCGTGAGGTGAATTGGAGAGATACTTGAATTAATACATTGATCACGATAGTGTTCTTTTTTTAAATTTTACTCTCAGCGCCAAGTTGATGTGTATCGGAAATGATACACGAAGTGTAGGCGGAATAGGGTAATGGCAGTAAATATCGAACGCCCCCTAAATATCGAACACCTTGGTCATTTCGTTAAGAAATAAGAATACCAAAAAAAGTTGCGTACTATCTGAAATTTGTGAACACACCCTTCCAAACTTCGCCTTATAAAAATCCATAGGTTTATACGTTTCGATATTAGCGAACGCGGGAAAGTTTCCTAGTCTGTGGTTTTGTTGGGAGATTAGAGAAATCGCTATATTCTTTGTAAGGTGCAGAAGCGCAGTAATAATCCTTTTTCCCATATGTGATGGTACCATTATAAGGTATCCTTTTAATAATACGATGTGTTACTATCAATATATGTATATTTATTTGCTATAATGTTACTTTTCAGCTATCATCTTATTTGAAGGGAAAAGAAAATAGTGTTCGGTATTCGAGACCGATTTCGTAATATCGAAATGCCGTTCGATAAAAGAGACTCCTTTAAGAAAAAAATGTTCTTTTGTATGGAACATTATTGTAATTGGAAGGGCTATTGGTGATTTAAATATTAATTTAACTAAGTTTTGATTTCTTTTGCATTGAATACCGAGTTTTACACTGAATTGTAAGCCATCCACTTTGTATCTTATAGTTCTTGGGTTCAAACCGTTATAAAAAATATTTAGATTTACCATTTTTAGTAATGTTTCGTCATAGAAAGCCTATCTAATCGAGGTCTTACGTCGTGCTGATCACATTATTTCAGACTTTTGACCCGGGCTTTCTCCTCAATGTATAGACTAGTAAACATAGTTGAAGTTAATGATAAATAATTGTTTACATTTTTTGTTGAGTATCCTTAACTACTACTTAGAATTTGACAATGGGCAAAATTATGAACCCCAACAAGGAAAGTGTCCCCAAAATCAGAATCAAACCTGTCATAAAATGAAACCACTCCAGTATTTGTTATCCGCCTTGACAAGCTGTTCAGCAGGTGAGGTCCGGTATGATGTCCCAAAGGCAGGCATCGAGAGCCTTCCAGGTTCCTATAACAACTTTAAATGATAAATTATCTACGCATCAGATGACTAAGATTGCTCTTGGCCGGAAGCCGTTCCTGAGTCCACGAGAAGAAGAGGGAATTTCTGAATGGGTAATGAACATGGCAAAGAGATGTTTTCCGTTTAAGAAAAGTAATTTACTTGACACTGTTCAGGAAATTGTACAGTCTTTAGGAAGAAGCACATCGTTCAAGCATGGAAGACCAGGGAAACTTTTGGTTCAGGTGTTTTATGGAACGACATCCTTGCCTGTGTCAGAAGGCTGAAACTATTAGCAAGGGCAGGGCTGCGGTTTTGGAAGAGAGAATACGCGGCTGGTTTGCTGCACTTTCGAGCTATCTTGAATCTGAGAGATGAAGTGCAACTATGGAGGACCCAAGGAGGACTCAACGCAGACGAAACAAACTTTCTATTTCACATGGTTTCAGGAAAGTACCCTGGTATAAGAGGAGAACAGCTTCAAATTACAGTAACATCTAAAAAGAAAAGGAATAACAGTACTTGGTAATTTCTGTGCTGACGGGCGTTGCGCCCAAACCATGATCATCTACAGCAACATACGACTTAAGCAAATTATGAAGAGGAATGTACCTGAGCTATGGATCTACGAGAAAACAGAAACTGGCTGAATGAAGACTTCAACATTTTTGACTTACCTCCAACGGTTTAGTCCGTGGCTAGAGACTGAGTAAAATAACACTCCCATTTATTCTCTTTCTTGATGGGCACAGGAATCATCTATCACTTCAAGTCAGTGGATATTGTCACGATCATCTAATACTGGTGTATTATCTTTTCCCTAATGCCACTCATCTTCTGCAACCAGCAGACACAGGCGTATTTTCACCCTTGAAACGAACATTGAAGAATGCTCTTTAGAACGAGAAAAACAAAATTCTCCGAGCATCGGTAACGAAGGTAAATTTTGCACCTCAATTGAAGACAGTTTGGGGTGATGCCGTCATACCATAAATTGTGAAAATCGCATTTCGTAAGTGTGGTCTTTATCCATTAAGTCCTGCTGCTGTGGACTATAGGAAGTGTGTTGCCGATATTCTGAAGATCCTAGTGGGAAAACCACAGCAAGAGAATGACTAGAGTACCCCTTCATCTTCTCAACAACTGTTCCCTACTCATCAGAAACTGAAGTTCGTTCTTGATGATCTGGAAGAATTCATGCATCATCGTGTTCGTAATATGTTCCGTGACAAACTAAGACGAGATGAAGGGGAACAGAGTGATCGTGACTCAGATTTGGATGCTTATTGGAAAAGTGTTAAAACCCGGTACAGTGAGACACATGAAACTAAATTGCTGATAAAAACTAAACAACAAATGATTCAAGCTCAGAAGAAGAAAACGAAGAGTAAGAAAGTGATAATCGCGAATTCACATGGAATAATGAACGCTTAAATATGTACGCACCTTCACCCAAGAAGAATCTTCTAGGTGCCGTCATTTCGAAAACGAGTAAAAATTCACAAGTCAAAATTGTTGCATCAAGATGAGATTACTTCGGAATTACCATGCTGGCCTTACTCAAGTAGTAGTGATGATATTTTCAAAGAGTTTCTCAAACTTCCTGAAGCCACGGAGAAACTCCATCAACTTAGGCTGAAGAAAATGTATGCAATTTCCTTAAAGGAACACCAGGAATAACTGAAGAAGAAGAAAGGCAACAAAAAAGATTAACGTAAGATGCCCCTCTCTTGCTGAAGAGTGACTATATGAAACAAACATTTTGTAGCTTAGAACATTTTAATATGTATTTCTCTTTGCGTCTGCTATCTTAGTTTATATTTTAGAATTATTGCAATGTGTATACAATGAAACTATGTCCATATTATCCTTAAAGTGAACTTGTTTAAAAATAAAATATTCTGTTCGATATTTAAACTCTGCTGTTCAATATATAATACACCCTGTTCGATGATTAAAACCTCATTGATCGATATATAGCACAACCCGTTCGATACAAGAAGTAATACAACTTTGCTATTTAAATGTTCTTCAAGTTTCAAAATTGTTAATTGTAATTGTCATAATAGGTTGGTTTCAACCAATAAATAACACAGTTGCATTTTTATCGCTCAAACAGGGCCCTGTTCCTCGCCAATAGAAAATAATGATTAAATATTTATAGGAGTGTCCTTAAGTGTTCGATATATAGTGCCATAACCCTACCTACTGAAAGGAAAGTATTCAATTGACGCCAGAATTCAGCTGCAATATGATTTTCCAGCGCCCCGACTACAGGTAAGATGTGTTAAATATACCAGACTGTGCATCAGATCGTATACACGTGGCGACGAAAAGAATGTTCGTTGTGTATCAGAAATGATATATGAAGCGTAGGCGGGACACGTAGATATCGAATTCTGGTGTAGATAGCCAAAATTAACGGCAAAGGGATTTGATATGCTGAGTACACGTCACTCAACTAAAAGGCATTTAGCAAACATCAGACAATTTATTTTCTTTTATTATTATAAATATTTTCGTCTACTTCTAAAGTTAAAATTATTTTATTATTATGCATTAATTGTTGTCAAATCTCGCAAATAAAAAAGTGTCTGCAAAAGTACTAATGTCTGAAAGAAGTTTAGTGAAATCAAGATAATTTGTGGTTTTCTAAGTAATCTTTACAGCACATAGCCACTACAAAACATTCTACAAAAAAGGTAGATTCACGTTTAGAAAGTTCAGATGTTAATACCACCTAGCAAGGGAGGTTGCTACTCCCCCAGGGCGTTTCGTCTGTCTTAAGTGCATTTTACCCCTGAGAGACTTGCTAATTACTGAGGAAAGAGACCACAAAACAAAAGAAAGTTTTCTTATTCCCTATACGAGAAAAAAAGCAAGAAAACGTAGCTGAAGGGGAAGGTGGGGTAAGAATACATTTCAAGGAAAATAAATGACACAAAGGATAAACATGAAGAAGTTGTGTTAGTTTAAGTGAAATACTATAAAATAGTTGTTAGGGAATGCCTCTGGTAACTAAGTACATCATGTTCGAATCACTTGTAACAGCTATTATTAAGAAACAATTAAAGTTTATTCCCTTGTACCTATGTCATTAAGCTTTCTTGCTTACTACAACTAAAAAGTCCATTGTTCCGCACATTCTCATAAAGTAACTAGTGTCAATTATCCGCTTCGCTGGGTTAAATTAAGAATTTGAATCGATAGAAAAAAAAGAAAAAATAATGAAAATCAGAAAATAATAAAAATACATAAATAAAAATTAAATGTTATTATTGTGAGTTGAATTTGGATTTACACGGTACTCGCAAGTGTCACTATTCATGCAACACCGAAAATTAGGGATTCGATACTAATATCGGTCATTTATATATATATATATATATATATATATATATATATATATATATATATATATATATATATATATATATATATATTCCCTTCTCCAAGTTGCGGGGCTGAATTTGGATTTAGACATCATCGGAAGTGGCACTGTTCATCTCGGCGACCCCGCAAACTATAGATTCGACACTAATATAGGTCATTTTTAATCATTTTTATATACCTCCCCAATGTCCCTTCCCTAAGTTGCACCGTCAAAGTGAAAAGATAAAAAAACACCTCAATCCCGAACCTCACCTACGTTGAAAATTTAATCGAGATCAGTCGGGTGGTTCAAGATATTGTCACAAACATAGTCATCTTCATTTTTATTTATATAGATTAGTACAAACTTGACTAGATTTTTTGTCACTAAATATATTGTATGTTTTCAATCCTTAAGTACTTCAAAAAGCACGATCAATAAATTGAGATAGGCCACGGTGGCTTAGTGATGGAGTGCTCTCCTCTGGTATATAGGATCCATGGTTCAATCGCATTTGTAGTGAAGTTGAATTTATGGTGGAGAAAACCACGTGCATGGGTTTCGTCAGGGGTTCCTTTTACCCATCTCCCCTTACTTTCTTCATTCTCATAATCTTCATTGTCGTCTCCTTTAAAATCGGTACATAATAATGGGACGTTAAACTAAAAATTAAACAAAGAAACAAAACAAAAAATCGATGCAGAAAGAAAGCAGATGTTGACGATGCAATGTTGTTCTTAACATTGGTGCAGTTTTCAAAATGACACTGCACCAATACACACAGACAGAAATGTTCACACGTGGTGAGAGGAACTTTAGTATGAACTTCAATACGTCTCTGATCCTTTCGGTTCTCCACTTTGGTAGTGAACATACAAGATGTGTTCAAAAAGTATTGAACCTTATTTTTTCCCGCGTAAACCAATAAAGTGCGGGAGACTTTTTTCAGTGTAGATGTGGAGGGGACGCTTATGCGCAATCGTGATTTTTTTTTTTTTTACCGGCCTGCAGAAAGCGTCAGTTGCTGGCAGTCGGTCAACGACTGAAGACGTGTAATGAGAGATCGTCGGATTTCAGTTTTTGTAAAATGACAGAAAAACTTGAGCAGCGATATTGAATCAAATTTTGCCCAAAGCTTGGCGATACACAAGCGGAAAACATTCCAAAGATTCAACAGGCTTCCGAGGATGATGCCATGAGTACTTCACTCATAGATGAGTGGTACAACCGCTTCAAAGATGGCCGCACATCAGTGGACAGTGAATACGTTCAGGTAGGCTCTCAACAAGCCGGAATGACAGTGTCATTGAACAAGTGAGGACCATGGTCTTGCAGGGCCGTTGTATCACATTCCGTGAAATTGTGAACAATATAAGGGTAAGTATAGGATCGGTACATTCAATTTGAAACTAAAATTTAGGTATGAGGGAAGTATCCGCGAAATTTGTACCGATGCTGCTAATAGTGGAGCTCATTTAGCGCAGTTGATTCAGGCTTTCATCATCAAACACTACATTCTTGTGTGTCGTCAGGCTCTCTTCACTCGAGATGGCTCCATGCGACTTTTGGTTATTTTCTAAGCTGAAAATGCCACTAAAAGGGACCCGATTTGAGTCAAGAGAAGACATCATGTGAAATACCACGGTACGATAGCTCACCATTCCAAAAACTGCGTTCCAGAAGTGTTTCCAACAATGACGGGTGTGCTGGGAAAAGTGTGTGCATTATCAAGACTACTCTAAAGGGGATTACTGTTTCGGATTTCCAAATCAATAAATGTATTTTTGACAGCCAAAGGTTCAATACTTTTTGAACACACCTTGAATATGGGCACTTTGTTACTGCTAGTTCAGTGTGGATTTCATTCTCCATTCTTGGTGATGTAATTGAATGTTGCACTGTGTGATGTATGGCCCATTATGCCAATTTTGTAAATCACGTGTTACTGTGCTTTAATTCCGCGCAGAATAGGAGCTGTACTACAAAATGTGGAGGGTCCAATGCTATTTTAGTCATATTCATTTTCATTTTGGATATGTGTTTCCATCATTTTGATTTCTATCTGTAAGCTTGTGCTTCCTTACATTCTCGAAATAGGATGTCGGACAATTTCGCTATACATCTATCAACTGTAGAGATGTTAGATCTCATTATTATACTACAGTACGTTACAGTATCTCGGCTTCCTGAAGTGTTTGGGGTAATTTGATTATCCAATAATAAAAAGACATGAATAATGATTAAAACAATACAAAATACTATTATGTGAATAGTTTAGGCAAAATAAATTTTTAGAAAACTTCATACCAAAAAAGTGTTAATTGTATATGTGTCTGGACATGTATAAATTAATTTATATATCCAGAATAACAGAGAATGCTTTAAAACTTTTAAATATCTCATTAATATACAAATTTTCAGGTACAGTGTACCAGGTCAATTTACGCCATAATGGTTAAGAATGTACGATAACAACAGAAAATAAGGAAAAGGAAGTAAAATGAATTCCACCAGGACGTTCACTCGTTCACTCGAAAATATGTCAGGATGGTTGGATGAAGCATTGCTCCCGGAAATGTCCTGATTCGGAAGCAAGAACCCCTAGAAAATATGATTATATGGATGCAGATCTTATATAGGATTGACATCATGCAAAATGTAAATATTACAAGATTAGTTAGCCATATCGATACTCCAATGTAATATATATATATATATATATATATATATATATATATATATATATATATATACAGGGTGTTTCGGATAAAACGTCCAGTGCTTATAAATCCGAAGCGGCTGAGAATAAAAACATGAAACAAAAACTGAGATAGGAAAATGTCATAGGGCGCATCACATGGTGTTGTTGTGGTGACTCCCAGGGCCCACCTTCAAGGGAGCCCAGGGGCCAACTTCTAATTTTCAAATAGGAACACGCATTGAATCATACCTCATTCAATAGTACTTGAAAAACTAAACAACTTTTGTAGGAAACAATTTTCGATTTGGGCCACCGTTTTTAAATGGAGGCAAAAAGTGGGTCCTATATCAGATAAAACGTCCAGTGCTTATAAATCCGAAATGGCTGGGAATAAAAAGATGAAACAAAAACTGAGATAGGAAAATGTCATAGAGCACATCACATGGTGTTGTTGTGGAGACCCCCAGGGCCCACCTTCAAGGGGGCCCAGGGACCAACTTCAAATTTTCAAATGGGAACACGTATTGAGTCATACTTCATTCAATAGTACTTAAAAAACGAAACAACTTTTGTAGGAAACAATTTTCGATTTGGGCCACCGTTTTTAAATGGAGGCAAAAAGTGGGTCCTATATCAGATAAAACGTCCAGTGCTTATAAATCCGAAATGGCTGGGAATAAAAAGATGAAACAAAAACTGAGATAGGAAAATGTCATAGGGCACATCACATGGTGTTGTTGTGGAGACCCCCAGGGCCCACCTTCAAGGGGGCCCAGGGACCAACTTCAAATTTTCAAATGGGAACACGTATTGAATCATACTTCATTCAATAGTACTTAAAAAACGAAACAACTTTTGTAGGAAACCATTTTCCATTTAGGCCATCGTTTTCAAAATGGCCGCAAAAAGTGGGTTCTGTATCAGATAAAACGTCCAGTGCTTATAGGTCTAAATCAGAAACGGCTGATAATAGGGAGATGAAACAAAAACTGAGATAGAAAAGATGATAAAGCATATCAAGTGGTGTTGTTGTGGTGACCCTCAGGAAACTAAGTGAAGGGGGCCTAGGTGTCAACTTCAAACTGATACAGGACTTTTTGCGGCCATTTTGAAAACGGTGCCCCAAATCGAAAATTGTTTCCTACAAAAGTTTTTTCGTATTTCAAGGACTATTGAATGAGGTATGATTTAATACATGTTCCCATTTGAAAATTTGAAGTTGGCCCCTGGGCCCCTTGAAGGAGGGCCCTGGGGGTCACCACGACAATACCATGTCATGCGCCCTGTGACATTTTCCTACCTCAGTTTTTGTTTTATCTTTTTATTCTCAGCCATTTCGGATTTATAAGCACTGGACGTTTTATCTGATATAGGACCCACTTTCTGCGGCCATTTAAAACCGGTGGCCCAAATCGAAAATTGTTTCCTACAAAAGTTGTTTCGTTTTTCAAGTACTATTGAATGAGGTATGAATCAATACATGTTCCCATTTGAAAATTTGAATTTGGCCCCTGGGGCCCCTTGAAGGAGGGCCCTGAGAGTCACCACAACACCATGTGATGTGCCCTATGACATTTTCCTATCTCAGTTTTTGTTTCATCTTTTTATTCTCAGCCGTTTCGGATTTATAAGCACTGGACGTTTTATCTGAAACACCCTATATATATATATATATATATATAGGGTGTACCATAAATGTATGGCCAAAAGTGAAGAGATGATTGCGGACACCAAAATAAGTAAAAATGTTCCTATAAACATGGATCCGATGCCGCTTCGTTTCCGAGATACAGTCGAGTCCCTCCAATGGCTGATTATGGGAAAATGAATGGAAATGTTCAATATTACAGGAATAACACAATCAAATGGGACTATGTCTATTGCAATTACATTTAAACTAACATAGAGAATAAAACTAATCAACATTTGAGGTTATTGGGTTGTCAGCGTTGCCAAACTGGTACAAAGCATTATGTTTTCAAATATCACTAGACGTCCACACGTTAGCATATGAGTGCTGAAATCAAAATGTTCCTAAATATGGGGCAGATTCCGCTTCGTTTTCGAAAAACAAGACGTCCAAGTGTGAAGTCAATTAACAACTCACAATAATAAACAAGATTCATAGATCACAGCTATTGCATATTTCAAAGATAAGTGATTGAGAAAGGTATTCGAATAAGTAGGAATTGCCACAAGAATGGAAGAAATCAATCATTGTTAAAATTCACAAAGGCGACAATACTGATTGTAATAATTAATGAGGCATCTCTCCTCTGTCAACATCCAATAAAATCCTCGCAAACATTCTGTTAGACAAATTGAACCCATACGCAGATTAAATTGTTAGAGATTGTCAGTGTGAATTTAGGCAAAATCGATCTACTATCGATAAGATATTTACCGTTCGTCAAATACTCGAAACGAAATGGGAATAAGGAACCCGGTACATCAAATACTCATTAACTTCAGAAAGATGGGCCCAGTTAGGAGGGAAACATTGTAAAACATTCCTACTGAATTGGATATACCGAAATTGCCAGTTAGATTAATTAAGATACTGTATGTTTAAATGAAACTCAAACTAAAGTCCAGGTAGGTAAATACTTGTCCACGAGCTTTTACGTCGAGAATGAACTGACACAAAGAGATGTATTACCATCATTATTATTTAATTTTGTTCTGGAGTACGATATACGGAAAATGAAATATAGCAACATGGATCTAGTACTGAATGGTATTCACCAAGTTATGACGTATGTTGACGGTATAAATCTAATAGGTGTGCTATGAGAACAATAGAAAGAAATGTAGAGGCTTGATTAAACTACAGGAACGGATTTAGAATAAATGCAGAGGAAATTAAATATATGGGGAATCGCCGAGACTGTAATACTATAAATTATTGATACGTTGAAATATCAAATAACGTTTTCGATGAAGTGTCAAATATATATTAATATTAACAGACCAAAACATATCCTGTTGAAAATTAAATTTGATTAAGTATGACGGCAAGCAGGGAATTCGTATTATTATTCTGTCCAAAATATTTTGTCTGTGCAAATTCTGTCGAAGTATTTGAAACTTAAAATATTGCGCCTACTCGAACTTCTTCTCAGCAAAACTATAAATTACACTTTACTCTTCTCTCAAAATACATCTTCATTACGTTCAGCTTTATAAAATTTATCTTTACGAATCTCTGACATGCTCCACTTTAACTATAATCTACGAAAACTATTGTGACCCACTAGCGCAAACTTCATTAACAATTTTGTATCTAGAATCAACTCAAGGCTTTAAACTTCACAAATCTTAAAGAAAAAAATCAATAATCAAAAGGAACTTAAAAGATTGAAACCCAGCTAATCACCATGTGTCGTGGTGGGAATATCAGTTAATAGCTCAGATTATGACTACTAAATGCTAAACTAAAGGATGAAAATTTGGAGATGAAAACTAATGTCCTACAGGGCATGAACTAGAAGGCACCAGGCTATGCGGAAATGAATGAATTTCAGGAAGCAGAGGAAACTAGTCTGGCATTTATTGGTATCTTTTGTAATGACAATACGGAAATACATGCTTATTTGAGCTGTCTGTGCATGTATATAAACTTTTTCCTCCGTTAAACGCTAATAGACCTATTATATAATTTAATAGTGACATTCTCTTAAATGCAACACATAATAATAATAATAATAATAATAATAATAATAATAATAATAATAATAATAATAATAATAATAATAATAATAATAATAATAATAATAACTTTATTTTAAGTGCTATGAACAGCTCATAAGCAAAAATACAGCACTATGTTAAAATCATTATATAATCATTTTAAACAGACCAGAAATTATGTAACATAAAATTACTATTAGAGCACGATAAAGCCTTTGTCAGAAGAGTAATATATTAAAATTATAAGGTTCAAACTGATATATAAAACAAAAAATAAAAGAAAGCTGTCAGCCTCAAAATATACGATTAAAAGAACTATGCAAATTAAAGTCTCATTTAACTACCATTTAAAATAATGAAACGACCTTACTTAAAATTTGATCTTGACATGCAGAAATCTCTTTCACTTATTGTCATATTTTAACGTAAAAGACTGGTTCTTTGAGTAAAAGATTATAACATAAAAATACACTGAATATACACAATAACAATAAAATAAAGATAAGCAGCTAGAACCCTTGTCATATAGAACCCTTGTCATAAAGTTAAAACTGTTTAATTTTGTAAGAAAATGCTCTGATATTTCTCCTAACATTTGTTCATTTTAAATTGTAGGACATTGTCATCCTTCTTAGTATTTCACGTTTTAAGTTTAATGCAACCAATGTCGATTGATTCCTAACAGTATAAGTCGGCACTCTTATTCCTATATTTTCTAAGCAATATTCGCTACTATATTTATTTTCCAACACCATTTGAATAAATAATTTATCAGTAACTTTCCTCCTTTCCGATAGTTCTTGAAGCCCCCAAAATGTTAACCAATATCTATATTCATGTGCATAGTAATCTTTTTTCATTTTATAACACAATAGCCTTACGAAACATTTCTGTACAGCTTCGATTTTGTTAACAAGTGTGTTGGATAGACTATTCCAGACAACTGAACCAAATTCCAATTTAGATCTAACAAGTGTCTTATACAAGTATACATACGAACTACCATTTATAAAATCAGGCCATTGATAAAATATAAAACCTATTTTTTTCCTTGCTGATTGCACAACGTCATTTATGTGATTAGCAAATTTTAATTGTCTGTCATACAAAATACCGAGATCTTTAATTTGCTGAACTTTGTCTATTGTTACTCCATTGATTTTATACTTGCTAACAAAATATTGAGTTTTATTAGTGAATGTCATATGTTTAGTTTTCTCAGAGTTGATCATTAATAAATTATTTTCACACCAATGATTTACTGTATCTAAATCTTTCTGCAGCAGATAATTATCATACTCGTTATTAACTACTCTAAAAAGCTTAATGTCATCTGCGTATAAAAGTATTTTTGAGTATTCGACTTTTGCCGGTAAATCATTGATAAATAGAGAAAAAAGAAGTGGCCCCAGGGGAGATCCCTGAGGTATCCCCTTCCCTATTTGACCTTGACTAGATTTTACATTCCCTATCTTTACTTTAAAAGTTCTATTTGATAAGTAGCTTTCAAACCAATTAATATATGACAATGATAGGCCAATGTTTGATAACTTACTTAGAAGTAATTTGTGATCAATGGAATCAAAAGCCTTTGACATATCGATATATATAACATCTACCTGTAGATTACTTTTTAGTGCAACGTATGTATAATCAGTAAAATGGTTAAGATTTGTTGCAATTGATCTACCTTTATAGAAACCATGTTGCATATCACTTAATATATTCTTTACATTGAAATATAAATGTTTGTGCACAATTATTTCAAAAATCTTAGAGAAAA
This sequence comes from Thermobia domestica, assembly GCF_964235325.1. Lineage (NCBI taxonomy): Eukaryota > Metazoa > Arthropoda > Insecta > Zygentoma > Lepismatidae > Thermobia > Thermobia domestica. The sequence continues at coordinate 176,899,896 of NC_137455.1, read as the reverse complement.
CACTTACTAAACTTATAGGCCTATAATTTTTAACGTCGTTTTGATCACCATGTTTGTATATTGGCACTACGTATGACTGCTTCCATTTTGAAGGAAATATTCCCGTTTTTAACGATGCGTTATATATGTTTACTAAATTTGACGCTACTTCATTGCTACAGCCTTTAATTACATAATATGGAACGTTATCAGGTCCAGGTGTAGTACTTCCTTTAATTTTACTAATTGTTTCAATTACATCTTTTTGCGTAATGGATGGAATACAAATCGACATATAATTATCATTATTTTCTGTCAGTTTCGTAACCTTACATCTTTTACTTTGGTTGGAGTCAAAATTAAAAGAATTATAAAATACGACTTTAAAACATTCTGCTATGTCAGTAATTTCTAACAATGATGTATCATTATACTTCATCTGTTTTGGTATTTGTTTATTGTGTGATTTTTTGAAAGATCTCCAGAAGTACACACTGTCTTTACAAATACTGTTCTCCAATGATAAGAAGTAAACTTTTCTAGCCTCTAGATATTTCTTTCTGACCACCTTTCTTAAGTCGGAGTACCTCTGATACCAAATTTTATTATTTGATTGTCTAGCCTTTACAAAAATTTTGTTTTCTTATTTATCAATGATTTAAGATCTCTAGTCATCCACGGGTCCCTATATTTTGTATTATTATTATACAGCTTCTTCGGTACGTAAGAATCAAAAACTTCATATATATTGTCATACAAGGTTTCAGACATTTTATCGACATTGTTGGTAGGATCATTAATTTCTTTTATATTCTTTATTCCGTAATAAACCTGTAAGAAATCCGCTTTCTTAAAGTCATAATTGCTGGTCTGTTTTGTATTCTTTTGAAATTTATTATTTCTTATAATATTCCATGAGTACACAAATGGTGGGTGAAAACGATCAATTTTTGTAATTGGTTGAACATTAAAATTTATTGCACTATTTTCTATATTCGTAAGTAACAGGTCCAATACTTTATCCTTATTCATGACATCGTATGACTTATTTAGCTGATTCAATTGAAGAAGGTTGCTTAATTCTACTACCTTTTCTGCTTTTTTCTTAACATAAAAATTGCTAGCGGTTACAGTCCCAGTTTCCCAGTCGATTCCTCCAGCGTTAAAATCACCTAATATAAAATTACCGTTTATTGTTAACAAGTAAGAACTCAACCAGTCACAGTAATTTGTAAAATTCTTTAACGGTAAAGTAGGTGGAAAATAGTGCAAACAAAGTAAAAGTGGTTTATGGTCAGGGATTAAAATTTTTAGTACTATTACATCTAACCTATCGTCAGGGACTTGTATCATTGAGTATGAATATTTATTGTTTATTAAAATCATACATCCACCCCCCTTAGATTTGTTTTCTAATGCCAGGTTCCTATCCCTCCTAATGATATTGTATTTATTAGATAATTGTACAAAATGCACATTTGTTTCCTTTAGCCATGTTTCTGTGATACAATAGATATCGTAATCCTCACAATTTACTTCGTCCGTGAAAGACCGTTCTTTTGTATTAATACCATTTACATTTTGATAAAATAAGTGCAAGGTACTCATATTTTGGTTTAAGTTACAAAGAAAGACAAATTTATTTACCTGACTTTTCTTCCTTTTCGTTCAAATCATTTTCAGGTGATTCCACAACCATTTCAGTTTTTAGACGGCCCATAAACCTAGTAAACAATACACCATCTGGCCATACATTTGCATTACATACAGTATCAAACTCGTTTTCTTGTACACTTACATAAAATGAAGAGTAACTATTATGTTTGGTTTTTAATTTTACGCACTTTCCAACTTCAATATTTACACTTTCTTTCACGAACTCACTAACGTCATTACAAGAAACAGTTGGGTCAAGCCGTGTAACGAATAAAGCAACCGCACGAGAGGGTTTCTTATTGACCTTCAACTTATCTGTGTTCATTCTTCCTTTCATTAAATTGGAACGATTTCTGTTAAGGAGACCTGAATCATGCATTTGGTTTGTTTCTGTCTGTCTTGCTTGGATATTACGCCTCGGGCGTTTGGAAACAAGCTTCCACTCACTATCACCTACACTTCTGTCTTCTGGTGGTGTTCTGCAAGCTGATTCATTGACCTTGCTGGTTGTGTTTATATTTTCACCTTGTACACCGTTTTGTTTATTTGGCGATGGATTATTCACTACTTCAGCGAATGTTTTAATTTTATTTCCACTCAATATTAATTCATTCAATTTTATGTTTTCCTGTTTAACTGAAATGATCTCTGCTTTCAGTGAATCATATTTATCATTCATGTCCTTTAATATTGATAACACTTGACACAGTTTATTTTTCACTATATCACAACACGTGGAACAACTTACGTTATTTTTACTTAAGAGTGTACCTGCATTTTCATATAAGTCTTCATTCTCACTGATTTCAGAATCTGAATTCTTGCTGTGGCTGCTAATTTGCATCCTAATATTCTTCGTCATTGTGGGGGTGACCATTGTGGTGTCATCCCTGTTCCTTATACAATTTTGGCATTTGTACGTTGATACACCTTTTTCATAGTACATATCGTACTCTATACGTCCAAATTTTAGACAGTTTTTCACATGAAACCGTTTAGCACATAAACTACACGCTAGTATTAATTGTTTGCCAAAAAATGGCTTGTCGCACAATCCACATGCGTCTTCAGACGGCGCCATCTTGCATGATAATAATAATAATAATAATAATAATAATAATAATAATAATAATAATAATACAAAATTGCTCAATCTGTGAGAAACGCTAGTTTCTAATATATAACAATCACCGCACCGCTACATTTACTGTATGTTTTTTTTTTCAGTGATTATGAAGCTTTACCGCCAACCTAAATGTAGCATATTACGATATTTAGATTTGATTACAAGCCGTAACTATGTTTAGATTTGAACATTAACATTTTTGTAACAGCAATGTAGCTAGACTAACTAAAAAATAGTGAAATATAAAAAACTAGAACTTTTAATTAACCACGATTAGGCCTATAATCTATAGCGTATAGTGAGCCAAAGGCTTGGGGGAGCAACTAATAATAGTATTAATAATAATGTAAGAACTAAAATTAAATTTTCGAATACTAAACTATTGAATGTTTATGATTTTCTCAAAAATTATTTCAAAGCTTCAGTAATTCACTATACACAGTGGTAAGAACGCATTGAAGTAGGCTACATATCCAGTTCGAATTCAGCGAATGAGCCCGAAGTTTTTGTACAAGAAGAAGATAATGCTAAGAAACAGTAATCCCAACAAAAAAAGTGAAGGTGCTTCTCTACTCGAAAAGAACCTTTTGCTCTTTGGTCCATTTAAGATTTCACGCTTACACAAATTTCAGCAAATACAGAACACGAGATGATCTAATCAGAACCACACTCAGGGTGTCTTTATCAATCTGGTTTCTGCAGGTACTCACTTTACGGAGGTTCTTGTGTACCCGTGAACCACATTGGAATGATGGTAGAACGTAAAATAAATTGCCACCCAGCGTGGACCAAACCTTGACTGTCCGGTTGGTGGTTGTAAATTTGAACATATCATCCTTGGTACACTCGAACACGCAATACTGTTACACTGTTTCAAACACACAAAATACTCACTTTATAGCACATGTAGCTACTCTGAGTGGACACACAATCACCTATGTGAGCACACATCGAGTCGTACAGATGTTGAACGGTCGTCTGGTGTGTGGCATTCTGTACATGTAGATCTGTCTCAACTGTATACATTCCTATAATAAATAATTTTCATATTTTTCAGCTAAACTATGATTACTGACAAAAATATTTTTTAATAATTGCTATCTTCTAGCAGTTATAAACAAATTGGAAAATGCATAAAATATATTACTCTTTACATTAATAGATACTTCAATATCTCTATTATTACAATGGTTTATATCACTACTGTCATCTACCTAGTCCATGAAATTCTTTTCTTACATTTAAGGGTAATTCCTAACATCATCCTTCCTTTGCTTCTTTGTGAAGATTGCAGACAATGAATATGTAGTTTTGTTAACGTCGATCTCTTACAACAGGTAGAATATATTCAATGAAATAGTTTTTCTTCATACACATCTGCATTTTATCTTTTAGTATGAAATAATTCCTCCTGAATGTATTCTCGCCTAGTGTGGTTCGTCTATTAACTTCTTATTTAATATTGCCCCTGTCACAATCTGGCCCCTATGAAACTCACATATAATCGGCTATCGTCATTCAACTCACAAGCTTCACATTGACTGATCGAGTGAGATCCGTTATCACCATTTGGCGAGCGGTATTGCTGTGCTTTATGCCTCTTACGTTAAGTCAACGACTTCGTTCAAAAAGTAGTGGGTAGCCATAAAGTTGTGAGTGGCCAGTGTAATTATTCCTTTCTTTTTTCCCCTCCTCACAGTTCAGAAACCAAAAAACATTTTCAAGTAAGTTTATAAAACTTCGTGACACATATTAGTGTAATCCTATTGTACGATGGACTGGCTTGTTCATAAATGTTATCAGTAGCTTCAATTTATTCTTCTATGACATCATTAAATTTAATAGCTTTGATAAAACACCAAGATATTCACTGACTCGAATGCTTTATTGTAGTCAATAAATGTAACACAGAAAGGTACATAAAATTCGTACTCATTTGATCTTTCTATCTGTTATCTCAATGTTTTGCATATATGCAGAATGCTCTCATGGTTTGCCAACGTTTAAGACGAGTGTTTTTAAAACGATGTATAAATAATTTATAAATTGCTGGGAGAGGAATTGGCCTATAATTACATAGACTTTATTTGTGCATTTTTTAATGCAGCAGTACTATGAAGGTTTCTCTACTTCTCGAAAGCTCTACCCACTCATAGAAATTCTGTATTAAATGTGTGCTATGCCTGACAAAAAATGCTATGTGCAAACTTCTTTCGCCTCGAACTTGCTTTTCTGATTCGGATTCTATATCCTGGTTGGACTTTGTTGATACATTCCGACTTGGTTTGACAAAGGTAGCACGTGCGCCTTTGGTGCATGTAGTTCCGGGTTTGATTTCCTATGGGGGAACACGGAACACATTAGAGTGGTTCTGATTCCATCTTAAACGGCCTACACTTCATAGTGTCGATTCCAGGAAAGATGCCAAACATAAAAAATAAAGAAAACAATATCACTTAAATATAGACAATTACTCATTTGCTCTTCTTCTTTCCCTCAAATTTATAAACTTGCTCACTTCAATGACGTGGATGGGAACAGTGGATTAGTGACACATTGATCACCTCTGGTGCGAGGCGTCTAAGATACGATTCCAGAACAAGTAACTTTGTGGTGAACATCATTTGTTTTATTGAAGTTCTCGTATTTTCTTCCATCTTATAATTCTATGAATTACTTCCTAATCATTCACTTTCATTAATCATTCAGTCTCCTTTAGCCTAAAAGTCATAAACATGGCATCTAAAATATGAAATTTCATTTCCTTCGGTTCTAGTTCTAAACCGCGTAAACAATAACAATGATAAGCGAAAGCATACATTAAAATATTCTAAGAAAATTCACAGATAAACAGGAAGGTAATTCTTTAAGTTTTGGGCGGAAGGTAGTTTTATCAAACCCAATCAAATATATTGATCTGTATCGAATTACATTTGAAAATAATTTGAGAAGTACCTAAAATCAAATTACTAATCAAGAATGGGCTCTTTTTGTTCATTCTTTGGTTTTGTCCACACTGTATTTGTATGAGCTGTTTTTCTCCACGCTGTATTTTCATGCACTTTTCTTTTTTTGGGGGGGGGGGTCGACACGCGGGTTTCGTTCATATGCTCTTTTTGTCTTTGAGCTGTTTTGACCGAATACCTTTCCTTCAATGAGCGAGAAAGAAGAAAAAAAAGCTTTGAAAATAACCTAAATTAGTTGTCGCAAATTAACTCTTGAGAAATGTTTTAGTTCGTGAGAGAAGGTGAGGGATGATTGTCTTTCTTACACAGAAAACATCACATGGCATTGTCTGGTTTTGGAGGAGGATGAAAATAATTTGCTGCTGAGTGAGAAGAGAAACAAAGTCAGATGATGCAAAGTCCATTGTCAGAGTTTTCTAGTTTTTTTTTTATTATTTCTTAAGAGAAAGTTAATCTGTAGAGTAGTAACCTTCTTACAAAAAGTATATTCTATTTTTCAACACTTTATTCATAACAATGGGGTAAAAAAATGAAGGAAACAAATTAGTTTTGAGCTGTATTAGGTAGAGAATGCCATAATGGTGCTTGACTTCCTTGTTAGTTGTAGTTCTCGATATCCGCTCCAGCTCAACAACAATGGAACTCAACATACAATAAAGGTGAGGGTACTTGTTATTTTTACCAACGTTGAAGAGAGATTACAGACCCATCAGATAGAGAGCTTTGGAATTTGAAATGAATTGAATAATGCAGCATTCAGTGCTTTTTACTACAGTACTAATGCTTTGAATTCTAAATGCAGTTACAATACATGCTTCAACAAATGAAAAAGAAAAGCAACAATGGACCACCATAGAGTAAAGTAGTCAACAAATTGTGGGATTTACACGACTTCTGTAACTATAATAGTTAAGCGCTGAGAACAAAATAATACAATTCATTCTTTAACTGAGAATAAATCTATGTGTATGCTGTGTATCTGAAACTTGATCAAAGATCAATCAAATCTTGTCAATAAAATTTTCATTTGGCAGGTTTCGAAACATTAACAGTCTCTTTATTGTTTGTGCAGAAAGATATCTATCTACCGATAACATGTATGTTGGGCTCTCACGGGAGGAGAGCGAGTACAAGTTAGGCTTCAAAAAGTAAAGATTTTCCCATTCCCCCATTCCGGGACAAATATTTGACGATAGGCCTGTGCATATTAATTTATCTGGGAGTAACTTAAAGAACCGAGAAACACACCTGTTACGAAACAGATTTATAATAAATGAATAAAATTTTAAAAATTATAGAGCTAGATTTCTAACCTTTATGTATTGTGTATTATTGTTATTAATAATACTGATCGGCAAAATGAAACTTTTTTTCGCTCCCACGAACGAAAATAGGTGATTCCTATAGGTTTCGAGCTCCTGAGTTCGAATTCGTAACCCGTTTTTCTCCAGGACGTACCAGTTTTCAGGGAGGAGGGGCGGTGTTTCAATATCCGCCCAAAGATGCTATTCTCCACCCATAATAATTTGCACCTTATAATTTAAATATCAATATAAATTATGCAGACAAAATTGCATAAAAAGTTGAACACTTACGTGTCACTTGGTTTTCCTACTGCTCTTGTAATTACTACAGGGTGTCTCGTGTGTCACATTCCAACAGAAGTCTGCCAACATATTCACACTCCATTTAGCACTGTAGCGCCTCTCCATGGTAGCTATTTGCTGGTGAAACCTTTCCCCGTCTTCGTCAGAGACCTCCCCCAAGCTGTACATTTCAGGGAAGAAGTCCAGGTGGCAATGCAGGAAGTGTAACTTTAGGGACATATTACATCCCATGTTACGAAATGAAGTAATTAACCTGCCCACAATGTCTTTGTAATCAGGTGACTTATGATTCCCCAGAAAGTTACTGCACACTTCTCGAAAGGCCTCCCAAGCCTCACTTTCCACTTCATTAAGCTTAGAAGAAAATGTAGTATCCTTTAAAAACGTCTCTGATTTGAGGTCCCGTAAAAACACCTTCTTTCATCTTGGCCTCGCTGAGTCTTGGGAATAGTTTTCTGAGATGATTAAATGCTTCACCTTTTCGGTTCAGGGCCTTGACGAACCATGAGCCCTAATTTGATATGAAGGGGTGATAAGAATATTTTCTCCGGATCCCCAAGACGTTCATTAGCCACGTTCATTTCCCCTGGGACTAGTTGCTTCCTTGGCGGCCATTTTGTGATGGTGTACTGATCTTTGGCTCCACTATCCCAATAACACAAGAAGCAGCAGTTCTTTGTGTAACCTCCTTGTAAACCGGTGAGGATGGCAATATTCTTAAGGTCAGCGCATACAGACCACTGGAACTGTTCGTACTTTATTTTCTGCAATAGGTTTCGCATGTTCACGTATGTTTCTTTCATATGTACAGCATGAGCAATAGGGATGGTGGCTTTTCATTGCCATTGTGTAGTAACACTGCCTTGAGATTTATCCTAGAGGAATCTACGAATAACCTCCAATCTTGAGTGTTGTAGTTCAACTTCAGTTGTCCCATAAGCGATGGAATGTCACTGCAATACACCAAACCACCATCCTTTGTAAAATTAGGAACTAGGCACAGTACTCTTTTCGTATACATCGATATATTCACATCTTGGTTTAGTAGATTTCATTGTTGAAGTCGTGATGCAAGCAACAGGGCCTTAGACTCGGGAAGGTTTAAATCTCTGATCAGATCATTCAGCTCTTCCTGACTTATCACATGTGGTTCATTAGTGTCAGGCACTGGAGGGTAGTTGGGATCTGACTGTGTACTCGAAGATTGTGCAACATCTTCACAAGCAGCAGGTTGTTCATCGGATGAAACACTGCACAGGGTGTATGAGTCTGATGGTACGGGTACAGGCAGACAAACAACATGTTTCACAGGTCTCCTCGCGGAATCCAAGTTAGGATACTGTATTTTATGCCTCGTTTTTTTTTTTTTTTTTTGTTTTTTTGAGAAACCTTTTATATTTGTCAGGCAGAAGTAACAGTCTGCTGAAACATGATCACGGGGCTCGCGCCAAACCATAGGTACGGTGAACGGCATCGATTTATGTGTACCTTTCAACCATCCTGTGAGAGTACGCGCACACGAGTTGCAACTTTGTTTCGGAGCCCAAACGCGATCCTGGTCGCCGATTTTACACCCCCCGTCAATATTTCACGCAGAAATATTTTTACCTACGGTATACACAGACACAGCGTAACACCATCTTCTAACACGAAGATCAACTTGAAACTGAAATATTTGCTTCACGCGACAACGTGGTGTATGTCTTGGCGCCTTTTTTTCAACAATCTGTCTGTCGTCTAGACAAAAGGGAGCCGACGAATGATGGCAAGTTGATTGGGAAACCTTTCTTCGTCAATAACGCCTAGGTTTTAGTGTATGCAGTGTGGAACGACAATAAATCTTTGCAATCCAAGGGGAGGGGGTACGTTTCCGGGGGGTCGTAAGCTAGAGAAAAGAGTGTTCCTGGGATATAGCCTAGTAACAGTTCTTGAATTAAGATAAAAATTCAGAATTATGCACTCCAAACACGGAAATCACGTATTAAATACGAAAAATACGATTTTTCTGTCAATTATGGAAACAGCAACCCCCCCCCCCAAAAAAAAGAAACTTATGTGCTGGAACTTTCTCGATGAGATATTCGTAATCAGCTTCTCGAAATCTATTCGGTACACCCTTTCACCCTCGTAAAAATTCAGAATTATGCACTCCAAACACGGAAAGCACATATTAAATACGAAAAATACGATTTTTCTGTCAATTATGGAATCATCACTCCGCCAAAAAAAAAAAAAAAAAAAAAAAAAAAAAAAAAAAAAACGTGCTGGAACATTCTCGATGAGATATTCGTAATCAGCGCCTCGAAATCTATCCGATACACCCTTTTACCCTCGTGGGAGGATTTTCATGCCGACCAGTGTAATCTACCGAGTGCATGATTTTCATTTTTACTAGTTGAACCTGCGCTCTCTGCACAGCGCATCATTCACATGTAAGCATGAATCTCCTTGTCACTCCTCACAACATCTATACTTGTCCCTTTACAGTCACAAGTGAAGAACGTCTTGATAAAAATCAGCAAGGAGGTACCATAAAGAGGAGATTTTTTCTGTTATTTTTTCAATATCTCGCACAATTTGCAAGATTTGTGCCTACTTCCGGTTGGAGTTTCTAATTCATGTATGATCAGTGTTTTCTTTCTTCTCACATGCAGTGTGTAATAAACAAATACATGACACATACAATTATATCAGTGATACATAGTATTCATTGAGCAAAACACTCCAAACAATAAAGATCAGTCTTAGACTGGAGAAATCAGCGTTGCCAATGTGTGTGTAATTACACAAAATGTGTGCAATTTTGCCCTGTGTGTGCATTTTGTGTGTAATGCCAATCTGTGTGCATTTTGTGTGCACTTTGGTCAATTCAAAAATTTTTTTTTTTCATTGATGACTTTTGCGAAGTTCCTTTCATTCAAACATTCATTATTTCCAGTTTTTTCTGAAAATTGTTTTTCAGAAACTACGAGTGTCAACGCCTGATTCCAGGGCGGAGCAATGAAACCTATCTTGCTTCTTTGGTACCTCACTTCTCGTTTTTCAGAAGCGGGTGTCACGATCGTTAGCCCGCATCCCCAAGCAAAGCCGCTTTGTTCAAGCCAAGAAATATGGATGAATGTTGACCCTCGATGTTGACCAAAACATGAAGTGCAAGGGGGTAAGAAGTCTTTTTGTCTTCTCACCACTAATCAGGAAAATACCATTTTGCAAACAGATGAACATCAGAGTGAATGAGAGTGATGGGAAATCTTTTATTGAACGAAGAACAAAAATTAAAAAAAAGAGAAGTTAAATCAAAGATTCAACACTCTTTCTGTGACAATGGGCGGGAAGAATGTGGCGGTTTTGCTATAATAATAATAATAATAATAATAATAATAATAATAATAATAATAATAATAATCATAATAATAATAATATACAGGGTGGCCCAAAAGTAGGTAGGGTACAGTAAGAACAAGTAATAAAGAAACTAAGTCTACCTGATGGATAACAATAAGAAATTATATAAAAAGCAATGAGTTGATCAGTACGGGACTGTATACCTAATTTTGGACCACCCTGTATAATAGTAAATCAAACGCTGAATCTTTGAACAATAACTGGTCGATGTACGTATAGGTATGTATATACATCATCATACATACATATGCATACGTAGTTATGTATTGTGCAATTTTGTGTGCAGCTTTTTCCAGTTTGTGTGTAAAATTGTGCAATTTGGATGGAAGGTGTGTGTAATTTAGCCTACCGTGTCCGGCAACACTGGGAGAAATGGTTATCCTTCGCTGTTCATTATCATTTGGCCATGAATCAAAACCCTGTGTACAAATGTGTAGTGTTGAAATGTATATCTCGTAGGATATGATGCTTTGCTTTTTCTAAAAAATTTCAACACTTCCAGTGTACCTCTAAAAATGTAATAAAGAAATAACGGCTTTTTTAAATATTCAATTATAACTGAACAATCTACACAAAATTTGCAATCGATCAGTGAAAATGACATCTTTCTAGAGCTTATGGTTCTCGAGAACTCACTGTCGAAAGGAGTTACCACAAACATATAAACGTCCACAAACATATAAAGTTTTCTAGCATTTTAATATATAGTTGGCATCACTGTATGAAAGATATAAACTTTTACGAATAATAACATTTTGCAAAAGTATCATTATCATAATCACAAACACAAAAATTATTTAACTATGCCACGCTCCACTAAAAATAAAAGTTCAGGATCGTACTTACTGGGATAAAAAAAAAAATACCAGAATTTTGCTTCTACTGCAAATATCAAATCATTTTTTTTTTTGTGTGTATTTCGCTTTTAAAGAATTTTTATTTCAAAGAATAAAATAAACTTTATGAACATATAAAGAAAAGACAGGAATAATATTTTTTTTTTAAATTTACAACTTGGGTGCGAATTATGTGGGGAGATTTGGAGTGTTTTCACCTTCAATCACCTTTTTACCCCCAATAGAAATTAATTTAAGCATCCTGCCGGGGATGCATGCTTTGCTCCCAAATGCTCCCAAACAATGTTTAATAATAAAAAGTTTATCATTTTGTCAAATTCTACTCTTTTTTTTCGTGCTGTATGATATGTATTCAGCTGTTAGCTGTAGATTGAAAGATAAAAATTATTCATTTTTGACCTCTTCAAATTTTATACCCTAGCTACTACAGCATACATACTCTCTTCCCTTCTTTTTAAGCCCGTCTAGTTTAACTATTTTATCTTTAAATCTATGTCAATATGTAGTTAATTTAATTATTGTAGCAATGTTATTAAATTAAATAAATTTATTGTTCATTACTGTTGTTAGACGATCATTTTTGTGTGTGTTTGAGAAGGGGGAGTAATTGTCTTATTTTGAATTATTATACCTTCAGACCATTATGTCTTACTGGGGCTCATTTTATGCTCTTCCCCCAATATCAATAATCTAATTTGTACACCGCTTACAACTACTGCTGCTGGTAAGATCAGTCGTCATCACCAGTGTTCGTAGGCTTCTTTAAGAAAATTTCCCTCCACTGATACAAAATTTTCCTTTCTCTTATCAATTTTTCCCTAGTTTGTTGAATGTTCAATTCCTATGACGTCATAAGACTAATTTAGCTATATTAAAGGAAGTGTCAACCACGTTTGTTTCATTCTTTTGTTTTCTGCTTTCTTAAAACTTTTCCCTTCACTTTTTTTTAAAAGAACTACAAACCAACACGGTGTCCCGACAAAACGTACCAGCGACAAAACGTACCACTTGAATTTTCGCGACAAAACGTACCACTTTTGACGACCTGTCATAAATGACAATCTATCATGGATTAATTAAAGCATTTCTGATATTTATTCCACGACAAAACGTACCACTTATATAAATTACAACCTGTCATGGACTAATTAAAACATTTCGGATATTTAATCCGCGACAAAATGTACTACTTCATGTTAAGAAACTACTTCCTCATGAACAGGTAAAACAACGGTAGCATAAGATTGAGAAGAACAGACAGGTAACACTGTTCAACAACGAAAATGTAAATTGAAGAAAATCAGCTAATTCTTATTGATTTTGTGGTGCTGATCACGAATTTGAAAGTTATTTTCGAATATTAGCTCTACTTTTCGTTTTACAGGCATGTCTAATAATAACGCTTTAAAAATAAATATATTCGCTTCGTTTGGGGTAAAATGTTACACTGATCCGGCAACACTGGAGAAACTATATGAACGCTTGGTTTCATTGTATTCCTTATCTCAGTAGTGTTCTGCTATTGTTAGAAAAGACAGGTTTAGTGCAGTTATCAGCGTTTTGGGTGTGACGTTTGTGTAGTGCAGGACATAAAAATACAACTACAAGTACGCAAAAATACTGGTATTTCGAATGTATATTTTTAAATAATTGTCGGAACTATTTCAAGTGACATTTTGAGGATTTCAATAAACAAAAATGCCGCGAAATTGTGTAAACAGTGCGGATAGCTTCTGCTACGTGTGTGGGGAAGTGACATTTTCCTCACAAAAGCAGACTATAACACCACTAACAAGAAAAGCCTATCAATATTACTTTGGTTGTAAAATTGGAGACCAAGATAAATCTTGGGCACCCCACATTGTGTGTAACACTTGTGCCAACAATCTAAGAAATTGGATTAATGGGAAGGGGCGCTCAATGCCTTTTGCCGTGCCCATGATTTGGAGGGAGACAAGCGACCACATCAGAGGCTGTTATTTTTGTATGGTTTCTTCCGTCAAGAAGGGAATTTCCACGAAGAAGAAGCGGGCCTTGATCTATCCTAACATTCCTTCTGCAATGCGCCCTGTTCCACATGGAGAAGGACTACCTGTTCCTGACCCACCTAAAGAATACGATCTTTTTTCTGATGATGATCAAGAAGTTGAAGCTCCTGAATCAAGTACTTCGAAGGACCCTACGTTTGTTGTAGAAGAACCTCCATGTGAACCACATAGACTTACTCAAGAGGAACTAAGTGATCTAATCAGAGACTTGGACCTCTCGAAAAGCAAAGCCGAAATTTTAGCGTCACGCTTAAAGCAATGGAATTTATTGCAGGAAAAACTAATATTTCAGTGTATCGGAATAGGGAGAAGATGTTCACTTCATTTTTTACTATGGAAGACACACTTGTGGCATGTACAGATGTAAATGGTCTCATGAGGGCACTTAAAATTAATTACGAACCTACGGAGTGGAGGCTCTTTATAGATTCGTCCAAGGTGAGTTTAAAGGCAGTGCTTTTACATATTGGAAATGAACTTCCTTCAATTCCTGTAGGTTACGCAGTTCATATGAAGGAATCTTATGAAAACTTGAAACGTTTACTTCAAGCCATTAAATATTACGATTTTCAGTGGCTCATTTGTGGTGACCTTAAAGTAATAGCACTGTTGCTAGGTATGCAGTTAGGGTATACAAAGTATTGTTGGTTTATATGTGAATGGGACAGTAGAGATCGTGGATCTCATTACCGCAAAAGTGATTGGAGTACCAGAGAAACTCTTCAGCCGGGAGTGAAAAATGTGCAGCATGAACAACTGGTAGATCGTAACCGAATTTTGCTTCCCCCTCTACATATTAAATTAGGTCTTATAAAAAGTTTTGTTAGGAGCATGAACCAAGAGGATGAGTCCTATAAGTACCTAAGAGGACAATTCCCTCGATTAAGTGATGCCAAAGTTAAAGAGGGTGTTTTCATAGGGCCACAGATTAGGCAACTATTCAAAGATTACAAGTTCGACGAAATTCTCCAAGGTGAGGAGAAAGCTGCGTGGGAAAGCATGAAGAGTGTTTGTTCACAGTTCTTGGGAAGACACCGAGCAACAAATTACAAACAACTGCTAGCAAAGTTGTTATTGTGCTACGAAAATCTTGGTTGCAATATGTCTCTGAAACTCCACTTTCTTCATTCACATCTAGACTTCCTTCCCGAAGATTGTGGAGTAGTAAGTGACGAACATGATGGGCGTTTTCATCAAGATATTGCAGCCATGGAGAAGAGATATGAGGGAAAGTGGAGTTCTAACATATTGGCCGACTACTGTTGGACTATTGCAAGGGATGCTCCAGATGTAACCTACAAAAGGCAAACCAAGCGAAGACACTCAAAATAAAATAAACATAATCCTGTACAGGGGATCACTTGAAATTTTTGTCTACATTGCAGTGTAGTTCTGGCACAAAAAGGTATTTGTACATATTTTTCATGTTTTGATGTTAATACTGATTTTTATTACGGAATTGTTAATGTTTAACTTGACCACGGTTACTTTATTTTCTGTATCGCTGTGAAACTGGTATTTGCGCAATTTTGAAAAAGGAAGTACAAGGGTATAGAAAGCTATAGGTTAGGGTACTTCTTAACTCCCCAGCTTATCACATCACAGTGAAATAGATTTTTAAAAAAAGTGAAATGTAGGTTTTTACAAGGATTTTGCTTAAATGTTCTATAAATATTAATACATTTGTATATATACAGCTACTGTTGTACAAGGGCGCTTTTTTTCACAACCTGAGCTAAAAAAAATTCTTCTATTATCATTTCCTTTCATATTATGTTTAAATGAATGTAAAAATCGCAATTTCAAAGAATTTACATACTTTCGATCAAAATTTGTTGAACAGTGAATGTATCGAGTTGTCAAAGTGCAGAAACTCATCGGTAAAAGAGGGCTCATTTATGGGGCGTTTACACTTAGTCGATTTGCGTTCGATTCAGTTGAATTGACGTCACTTTCAACTTAATCGACCGTGTAAACGGGACTTCAACTTAATCGCTTGTTGATCAAAGGCGACTAATCGACTGGCAACTGAATTAAAAGACGTTCTATTTTCTGTGGTTGAAATAATTGAACACATCCATCAATCTGATTCGGCCTAGTTGCTTCGATTTAGTGGCAAATGCAGCGAGTCGATTTAGTCGTGCGACTAAATCGACTAAGTGTAAATGCCCCATTACAGAGGAAATGTAGCAGCCTATAAACTGAAAGACACAGCTATAGATCATGGAAACTTT
The DNA here is from genome assembly GCF_964235325.1 of Thermobia domestica. Lineage (NCBI taxonomy): Eukaryota > Metazoa > Arthropoda > Insecta > Zygentoma > Lepismatidae > Thermobia > Thermobia domestica. The sequence goes on along the minus strand of NC_137455.1, from coordinate 176,884,018 downwards.
TTGGATATTATTCCTTTCTTAAGCAAATTTGATCTTCCGCTTAAAAGTAAAGAATGAGTCAGAAAAAACCTGGCCACTTTCCTCCCTCCATATTTTCTAGTATATAAGATGAACATTGGCAGCACTGTGCATAAGCAAGGGCAGACTGTCGATCTTACTCACGAATAGATTGTCAGTTGTGAAGTGTGCATACTGTGGTAAAGAACGATGAGTCAGTTAGAAAAACGAAAACTAATTGTGAACAAATACCTCGAAAATCCAGGTATGTCCTTAAATAAATTAAGCAAACTCGTAAAATACCCTCGGTCTACTGTGCAAAATGTAATTAAAAAGTACGCACAAGATTTAACTGTTGAAAGAAAACCTGGCTCAGGTAGAAAACCGGGGACTAGCCAACCGAAGCTGGAGAAAAGGGTTACTGCATTGCTGCGTCAAAATCCTTATTTATCGGAAAGAGCAGTTGCTGGTGTGGTCAAAGCGTCCCAATCTACAGTGCACAGATTTAAGCAAGGAAAAGTTTACGATCTTTCAAAGTCCAAAAGGTACCTAACCGAGACGAAAAGCAAAAAGTGACGGCAAAATCCAGAGCAAGAAAACTCTATGATCAGTACCTTACTCAATATGGATGTTGCATTATGGACGACGAAACCTATTGTGTCGCTGATTTCAGTCAAATTCCCGGAAAGGAGTAGTACGTGGCACTGAAGAGGGGAGATTTGCAGGATAAATTTAAACAACGGAAGGCATCCAAATATCCCAAACAATATTTGATTTGGCAAGCTATTTGTTCATGCGGTAAAAAAAGCAAAGCGTTCATCACAACAGGGACAATTTACGGCGAAATTTATACGAAGGAGTGTTTACAAAAACGCTTGTATCCATTTGTGATGTCATACAGTAACTCTGTTTTCTTTTGGCCAGATCTTGCTACCTCTCACTACTCTAAAGCAGCCACTGATTGTTATAAAGAAAAGGGTATCGTCGCAGTTCGAAGAGAGGCAAATTCACCAAATTGCCCTGAACTTAGGCCAATTGAAAAATATTGGGCCCACATTAAAAGAACATTGAAAACATCAAAAGGGAAGGCGGCTGACTTGAAAACTTTTCGTCGCAAGTGGACTGCAGCTGCCAATCAAATAACAGAAGAAGATGTGCGAACTCTTATGAAGCGGATTAAGAGTAATGTACGAGCATTTTTCCATAATTAGTTCTTTATAATATATTTTGTGTGTTTATTTTTTTAAACTTTATAGTCAACTAAAATATGCAAACGACCTTTCTTCTTTTCATTTCTTTACCTACTTTTTTGGTCAAAGTTACTGGCCAAGTTTTTTCTGACTCATTCTTTAATTTAGATAAGGTCACCGAGAAGAGTCATATACGAGGAAGTAAGCAGGATAGTGGTCGCATAACTTTTACTAAACACGGTGAATTATGTTTTGAATGCTATCAGCACACTTATCAGAGAAGATATTTCGAAAGAAGTCTCTCAAGCTTCAATATTTTCTGTTCTATTAGACAGTACTCAAGATATAGTAGTTTCAGGTCAGTGCTCTGTTGTTTTACGGTATGTTGTTAAAATGGTTGTTAAATAAAGTGTTGTTGTCATTGTAAAATGCATATCTACCACAGGCCAGTGTCTTTGCGGTTTACTGCTGGAAATTCTGCAGAAGTTGAACCTTGATATTAAAAAATATATTTGAAATTCAACCGATTGCTCAAGTAACATGCAAGGACAATGTTCGGATTTTTTTCAATTCACCTATGATCAGTTACACGTGTGATTCAGTTGATTTTGAGTCTAACGGCCCTTTTAGCAGCGAGGCTATATGAGACGGGACATACTGATTTACGGGAAATCCGAAGCACATGAGTTCCCGCCGGGAATCGAACCCAGATCTCCCACGACAAAGGCGCATACGCTAACCGCTTAACTACTAAGAAACTCAGTTACACGTGTGGTGTTACGCTCATATACTCAATCATGTCATATGTGATCTGACAAAAAAAAAAATGCATTGATTCTGTGTCATTGTTCTGCTGAATGGCTGTGCGATATTTATGCGTGAGTCTTATCAGCGAATGTACATTTGGAAGATCAAATGTTAACAAAGGCGTCTTACAGTTATTGCGGAAACAAGATGGTAGAAAACACGCTGTTTTTCAGAAAAAGTTTGGTCACTTTTCAAACCCAAAAAGTGCTTTGTATATAGAGTTGACCATAACAATTAAGAAAATTGCTCCTACAGAAAATATCAAACCAAAAGCTAGGTGTAAAGCAAAAGGATATATAAAAGATCTTCTCAAGTTCAAATCAATTTGGACAGCAGAAATTTGCCTTAAGATATTTCAAGTGACGACCTCTCTGTCAAACTATCTCCAAATAGAGGATGCTGCTAGTGTAGTCCTATCGGATGGTGCAGACTACTCTGTTCCAACTGAAAGAGTAGAGAGATGATTTTGAATTCGTTAAGAATGCAGCATTAAGCTTTGCAGAATGGGCCAATAACAAATTTGAAGACTTAGAATATGATTTCTTTTTTCTATTGACCTATTGTAATTTGTGCAGTAATACTTATCCAGGTTTCCAGCATACAAATTTTTATTGACTTTGCCCGTAACTCATTTAACATGTGAAAGAAATTTTTCAAAATTGAAATTAACTGAAATACATTAAAAATAGGCTAACGAGTACCATGTCTCAGGAAGATTTGAAAACATTTATGCTGATGTCTATTGCAAAAGATTTATTAAAAAAATATTTCGAATGCAAAAGTGATAGATACAGTAGCATCAAAAACTAGTACACTAAAACATCTGCTAATTTTGTAATATAGTATACATTCTCCTTGAACTTCATATAATATTTTGAACAATTCAGAATAATATACTGATGAAAGAATATCAGGTTTTAATTGTCAATTGTTAATACTATTGACTTACTGTAGAAAGAAAACTGTGCAACTTGATTTGTGACATTGAGATGTTGATGGCCCTTGTGGGAGAAAGCGCCCGCGCCTCTCTAATAATACCTATCCGTCTCTGGTCCGAAGCCTGGATAAAGTGTGATGGAAATCAGCAAATATTCAAATGTTGCATATGCAAGATTCTTGCTGGTCTTGGTCTGGCGAGAATCTTGCAGGCATGGTCTTAGCCTTAGCCTTGCATCGGTACTTTCCTCACCACCAATCTGTTCAGCTTTTAACCTTCTTTTGACCGATATATATATATATATATATATATATATATATATATATATATATATATATATATATATATATATATATATATACTTATATACCGTCCTATCAAGTGGTACGTTTTGTCGGTGGTACGTTTTGTCGCGTATTCAACCAACACAACCAGCCAACACTGGGTGTAAATTGTGCTACTTCCAACACACACACACACACAAAAATGCTATTGTATTGATTTATTCTGAAGAACAAAGAAAAATTTAAGAATTTATATTGATTAATCAGTCAGCACGAAAATTTCAATGGATTTTCACATTTTATCGAAAAATTACCTTTTTCCCTTTTTGCTAAATTTACCTATGAAATTTCCCAAGATTCGGAAAATTTCCCTCAAACTACGAACACTTGGTCATCACTCAGCTAAATTTTTAAAGCAAGATTTTCCCCGAGATTTCTGATTGAGATAGTTGCAAATTTGCACTTTATTTATTTTTGTAACCAATATAACATATATGTAGGTCTACTTATCATTCAAAAGACGGGAAGATTGAATTCCTGGATTTGAACCGTCCCGTTTTTTTCTTTTCTTTCTTTTTCTTTTTCTTTTTTTTTTTTTTTAATTTTCTGAACTAGAAGTAGAATTCCTGATTAATTCCGCCCAAACCGGACAGTTTAAACCTTAGAGCCAGTGCAAGTGCGGGCGTTTAGGGTCTCCTGACAGGAGGACTAACAAAAATTATTCTTTTTAAGAGGTTGCTTTTGTACACAAGTAGTAACTTCCGAATATAGTGAATGAAAAGATGATACAATATTGTATTATCTTTGGGTTTACGAATCTGTATAATATTTCAGAGCTCTAGTTAATACATATGTGAGTGAAATTAAAGCTGATAAATTTGAATTTATTTATTTATCTTTTAAAAAAGGCAGTGATCTCTTAAAATGTATTATACAAATATATACCATTTGATTTTAGAAGAGATGCTATTTACCATTAGAATTATTTAACATTTCTGAGGAAATTACTACAGGGTGTTCTTTAACGTCTTGTTTCAGTATAGTATTCTAGCGCATCATGAGTCTGTGTCAAACATAGCCATACTGTTTATTCTTCAGCTAAAAGTTTGTAATAAAATGAAATGAAATCTTTGAGTTTTACGCTCCACTGTTATGCCGGTAATACTAAAGGAGACGGTAATGAGAAATGAATGAAATGCTGGAATGAAGAAAGTGGGAAGAAACGGGAGTGCCCCGAGGAAACCCACGCACACGGTGTTTGTCCACCATAAGGTTCACTTGGTGGGAGCGGGGATCGAACCCGGGACCCCAAACATAAGATGTGAACACTCTTCCACTGAGCCACCGCGGCCCCCAAGCTAAAATTTTGTATTGATATTGGCAATAGTCCTACTGGTTGACCCAGATCACTCATTTATAATGAAAAAGTAACTGGTTTGTTCTTATGCCATGTTGATAGTGAGCATCTCCATGGAATTTCTTCTGCAGATGGTCCGTTGATTAGTGACTCGTTTCTACTCATATTCTAATTATACACTGCAAAAACAAGTTAGGGCTTGGACTTCTGCTCAGTATTTAATATGTCCAAAATGTCCTTAAATGATTTATCAGTGTAAAAAAATGTCTAGAATACTTGATAGTAACTGTCCTATGAGTATTCAAAACGTACCTGAATTACTTCTGATGTGTCCAACAAGTATATGGCCAGAAACTGATTGTAAATGTGTAAGGCGCTCCTAATAATTTTTAAAAGTAGTTTCTGTGTCCGTATATTCGTTGAACATATCAGAGGTTCATGTACATTTGCACACTCTTAGGGAAGTTCCTATTAATCACTCTTAATAGGGACAATTTTGTTCAGTGGTAGAATAGTTCAGCACATTTTAGAATACGTTAAACAATGATCAAAAGTAGTTTCTAAAAAAAGTCCTATTATGTTCAAACACATGTATTTTTTGTAGTGCAATAATCCTTTGGTAATCATTCACTTTCGCTCAACGTCCGACTCCTTTAGAAAGCAGATCATAAACGTGATACGTATATTGAACAAAGCTTTCATTACTTTTTCAACAGAGAACATACTAAATTTACAGTATAGTACTGTGTTGGAGGCTATTATAATACGTAGAAATAAATTCAAGCATAAAATATTTATATATATTGCATATAACAGTGTTGGCACAAACAGAACGAGATAAGTACTTGGGTACAGAATATGCGAAAATGAAAGTATGAAGGAACTCAAATGTTAAAAGAGTTATAAACTGACAAAATGTAGTTGTTTTCATATGAAGGAAGGAAAAAATAGAATACTATTAAATACTCTAAGCTTACGTATGACTACATGGTTAGCGTATGCGACTTTGGCACAGGAAACCTAGGTTCGATTCTCTGTGGGAGCTCATGAGATTAGGATTCAATGTTAAACTATAGGTCCACTTTATGCATGATTCCATATCAACCAGCTATTGGTATAAAACTAAAACCTGAAAATACTTCATGTTTTTTTTTTAAACGAAAATGTTCATATATTATGTCTTTGAATTTTAACAACGTTCGTAATTAAATTCCTTGTGCTTCAGTGGGTTTTTTTAAAGGTAAGTAAAATCTCACAATCTTATTTTATTCGTTTTTGAGTAAAAGTGGCAGTTAGAAAGTTAGTAGCTTTCACCCTCGTTTATAAGCGTCGCCTCTCTGTTTATGAGGAAAATTTGCCTGTTTTGCGGATAGTTTTGGAAAATGAATCTATAAATATACATGGCAGCGTACAACAACGTTTATTGATGGGAGAACATTGTGTGGCACTGAAAGTTAGGATCCCTATGAAAAATTGATTCCTGAATCACAACAAGTACACAGTTTAATTTTCGTTGTTTCTCTTTTCTAATTTACGTGGAAATTAGTTAACGTCAATATTGTATTTTAGAAGGGGTAGTGAAGGATGATGAAAGAGGATACAAAGAAAATTAGCGAAATATATTTTCTTTTTCTTGGCTAGCGAATAAGAAGCCGTGTAGTAATAAACTTTCTTTCTTATGGAGTTAAGATGCTCTTGCAGTATAAGTGACAGATCGGTTCATGCATTTCTTATCTGTCTTCGTTAGCTTACAGGTCTTTACAGTGGGATGTCGACCTAAATATTTTATTTTCACTATTTACATATCTATGTATTTTAGACAGAAGATCGATTACTTTAGGCTCTTCAGGTATCTGTTTCGCAAGATATGTAGTCATTAGATTGTTTAATTATGGTTAGCGTCGCTTTCCAAGGTACACGAGGCAAGAACTTATGAATAAAATGGAATCTAGATAACAATTCAAGTTTCTATCCGAGACACAACTTCAACGGAGATCGAACCTACGCTACCACGCACATGAAGTTAGGCTATATCAGTATACGTATACAGCCGGTTAAAAAATAGCACCATATTGAAATACTTAATAACTTTAAAAGTAACTGATGTATTTTAATGAAATAAGTTTGACATTGCAGAGTAGATTGGTACAACTTTACTTCAGTTTAAAATATAAAATAAATTGTAGTTTTGTAGACATTGTTAAAAATTTTATTTCAACATTTTAATCCACACAGCAAAGGGAAATCAAAATCAGATAGTATGTTTTAAAAAGTGTACTTTGTACTTTAATTTAAAAAAAAAATATGTTTGGATTCACAACACTTTTGTCTACATATAATATAGAAATTGTAAACAATAATGTTACTGTATTAATTTGTACACTTCTTGTTGTCAATTATGTCGATCATATTATGACAGTCCAATTAGATTGTAATTATCAAACTAAGCTCGTCTTATTTCCATAACACTGCTTCTGGATATAATTGTATTTGCCTTCCAATATTATCATGAGTATGTGATTACAAAATAACTCTCTCTATTCTGAAAGTAGGAGTCAACTATGAAGGATATTATCGAATGTATCCCAGAGCAAAACCAACATTATATTAATAGGTGGTATGTGTACATTTGCCATCATCTATAAACACTTTCCAAAATGACAACGAAAGCAAAAACAAGTAATACGGAACAACGGGTTATGTGGCTTTCAAATATTTTAGTTGCTACGTAATTTGACCGTTCGTCAATGTTAATTGATTCAACGCGGTGATAAAACAATACATACGGTTTTGTTTCATAGTACTATCTTAAATATCACGTCAAATTCTGATGATGTAAGCACTCTTCTAGCTTGACGACTTAGTAAACTGCCTGCATGTGCGCAGGCACGAGCGTCAGTAGAAATGCCTGCCACTTCCAATCTTTCCTTCAACTTTCCTACATTAAATGAGCAGAGTTATCATCCTAAGAAATTTTGTGTATTTAACTGGGATACGAGGATCCTTATCGGTAAAAATTGAGCGCAGCAATTAACCCATCGGCACGGTATGCCGCAGGTCCCGGGTTCGAGTCTAAGTCCATTCAATCACTTTTTCACTCTTTGTTATGTTACTAAAAATTAAGCATGTCTGCATTCCAGTCTTTCATCTGAAATAGCACCTGAATATTTGATTTTTCAGTATATTATACACTGAAATATCTTAAAGGCTATGCATAGAATAAAACACTTTCAAAAAATATAATTAAATTATAAATAACTATAAAGAAACATGACTTGCTCTGTAGCATATCCTGTCAACATGGAAATTAGAGTATGAATGAATGACATTTTTCCTACAGCGTATGAAATATGAAGAAAGGCCTAAATTTTGCTGTAAAATAAACTCGAGATCACTACTCATCTTAGTTCTCCAGTTAGGTTTTTAACTACGTATTATGCTCAACAAAAGTGGTTGAGAGGTATACAAACTGCAAATAGTGTCATAAAAGGATAAGCCAATGAGTTTTGCAATTTAATTAAGCTTAGCATTTAGCAGAATAAACCATAGTTATATGAAGAATGAAATATGCATTTTGTGATAAAATTAACCCTTGCTATCTGTTATATAGGAGCAGTTACTTTTGTTCATCAAACACAACATATCCTATATTAATTAATACGTATTGTACACAACTCAATATTACAAAAACTTTGCATCACGTTGCTCAGCACAAACTACTCATCTTATAAGATTGCCAGCCATATATACATATATATATAAAACATATACAATATTCCTATATTACCCAGCTCCTCCGTAGCTAAGCGGTTAGCGTACGCGCCTTTGTCGCGGGAGACCCGGGTTCGATTCCCGGCGGGAGCTCATGTGGTTCGGATTCCACGTTAATCAGTAGGTCCACGTCTCATATAGCCTCGCTGCTGAACGGGACGTAAAACTCAAAATCAATCAATCAATCCTATATTACCCAATATGTCTCATAACACTCCTTTTCGATTTAATATATTTTGATTGCAAGTATTACATCACACACAGTATTACTAGGTATTATACTAGCAATCGGTTCACAAAATACTCAAAATCTTGTCTGAACAAGCTTTTTGTCATGGTATCTGCAAAATTGTTATTTTTATCTACATATCAAACATCTATTACATTCCTGTTAATTAGTTCCATTATGAAATGCATTTGACATCAACGTGTTTTGAACTTTTTGCTATACAAATTGCTCTTCGATTACCTACCAATAATCATGATTTCACATACTCCTAAATGTTCTGTGACTCTTTTTAAATTTACCAATGCATCAGAATACAATTTACAATGCTATGCTATGTATTCTGATGCAGTTGAAGACAATGCTGTACAATTTTGTTTATTCGATTACCAACGTATTGGATTCTTTTCATGAAACAGTATATATAGTTCTATTAATGCCTCTTAGTCGTTTGGTCTCCTGCCCAATCAGAATTTGAATATCCATATAAGTTGCAATCACTACTTTTCTTGCGTATTTCTTGCGTTCTTTTTCGCCTTCAAATATCTTTGCAGCTGTCCAGAGCTATTTCGTTGGCTTGTTTAAATATCTAATAAAATTGATACAGCAATATTGTATCAGGTCTTGACATTACAGTTAAATGCATATGGCTTCTTGTTAATTCATGATATGGCACTTTTATGAAATTATGTATGATCCACTTTTGCCTTCCATAGGTGTCATTGTTCCCTTACAGTTAGTTATTCTAAATTTCATTAATATTTTATACCAATTTAATCTTATACAGCATCGATGCTGAAAAGCAACGCTAAATTTCAATCCAATCTAAGGTTGCCATCTTTTCAAATCAAAATGTCAGAGCTCTTCGTGCTCTTTGCTACCTTTCCGAAGCAAAATTTAATAGCATATAACAAAAATATGGCAAAATTGAATAGTATGTAGCGTATGTATAGGCCCATATGTTACGTACTTAAATGCATGCAAGGTAATAAATAGAAATAGTTTACTATCCTAATACTTTATAACTCCCAAAATATTAACTGAAAATACCCATTCTTCGCATGGGGTTTGTATTTGGAAGTCAACGCCTGTGGGAGTATCTCAATTCATTTCAGGGACCGCGAAAACTATGAATTTGACACTAATATTGGTCATTTTCTACTACTTGTACATGTTCCGGCAAACGACTTCCTGGTTCGAATTTTTACAAAAACGCATCGTCTTGGTCCGGGGCCTGGACCAAGGTATTCGAGACCAAAATTTGGTAGCTCTCGATCCAGTCATCTGGTTCCCTGGCCGCACACAGACAGACACACAAACAAACTCTTTATTTTTTATATTAGATTTTCTGTTCTAGGGACTGTACTATTTGTTGTTATTGCTCTAGTTGCTGCCACTCCCAGGTCTGTTGCTGCAGATGATTATATTTAAATATATATTTTGGGTAATTTGTTATTTCCTTGACAGCTCTATCTTCACCAAGTACAAAGTGAGCTTAGACTTTTTGTTACCAAACACAAAGCTGCTGTTGTGAGTTGTCCTTCTATTTTCAAGGTTCTTTACAATAAAGTAAACTAAGTTCCAATAATAATAATAATAATAATAATAATAATAATAATAATAATAATAATAATAATAATAATAATAATAATAATAATAATAATATTATAATAATAATAATAACCAACTTAATCAATAACTATGAAAATCGTGGCTACATCGAGACGCGGGACTTTTCTCTCCAAAATCTAAACTATCCCGACAAAATCGGGACGGGTAGCAACTCTAACTCAACCAATCACTGATTCTGGAAGACAGATTTTCCACTTCTCTTATTATAAAAATTGTGAAATGAGAGTTTCAGGGTGATCTCTTAACGTGTTCGAGAAATATTCTTATTAAAATGTGTTACCAAGATACTTGTAAAATTCCGTATACAAAATGTTGTTAATCATTTCACTATATTTCTGTTTTTCTTTTCTTTCTTTTTTCTTTTACCTTAAACAACCTTCTATTACCTCTCCTGTGTTATTTCATAAGAAAAAAAAAAAAAATGATACGACTTTTGAAACATGAAATGACAAATGTTTCGGTTTTCCTTGATAGTGACAAGTAAAGCATTCTTCTATTTGTGTTCCATTTATTTGAATAAATGAACAGTAATGGGATTCTGGTTAGTAACTTGGGAGTCGGGAGAATTCCCAAACTTCAATAATGTTGTTCATGGCAGTAGTAATATATATATATATATATATATATATATATATATATATATATATATATATATATATATATATATATATATATATATATATATATATAGTCTGACATTATTGTGAAACAGGATAACTCAAACGAAATTTAAAGGTTTCTGGTACTCATCTGTGTAATTATTTGTCTAGTCAATTTTGAATATTTAGCAATTGGAAGTCGTGGAAAGCACAATATTTAATAAACTTTATGTAAGCTTTTTATAAAGAAATAAAATAAATAGGTTTATGTTAGAAAGTAAATAAAACGAAAGGTGCAAATTCTGGTTGTACTGGGAATACAAGGAAGTCATAAGAGGAAATTGTATTTGAAATACAATGTACACATAGATAAACAAATATTTCATTAAATAAATGCAATTTTTGATGTTCCATGCATATTTTGTTTTGTTTAAACTGGTTTCAAAGACAACTGATTGTCTTTATCATCAGAATTGAATACGGTTGCCAACTAATCGTTATTTTACCAGTAGAGCAGGAAATAGTATAGCTATTTTCTACAAGACCGATAGCGAGTAAATACTTTTCTGACGTCTACCTTTTCCAGGCTCAAACTGCATATTTCAAAGTTTAAAATACAATTATTATTCATCGAGTTTTAATGGGTTGGTGAATAGAGGTAGGGGTAGGGGTAGGAGTAGTGGAAGTGTAAAATTTTGATTACTGAGCATAATCCCTTATTTCTTTCGTTATTTACTTAGAGTTTCAGTAGCGTATGTACTGAGAGTGTGCTTCGTGCCAGGAGAGTGTACTTAGAGTGTGCTTCATACTTTGTGTATTTATATGTACAAACTCAGATCGGAATATGTACTAGGGTAACGGTAATTTAATTTTTCAAAGTTTGTAACCTTAGAGTTGGGAGTTTGATAGCACCTTGAGTAGAGAAGAAGTTTCGAAATTAAATCAAATTTCGAATATTACAATAAACAGATGTGAGGGAAAAGTAATTGAGTGAATATTATATGAGGAACGGTAAGATATAACAGGATTTTTTTTGTTTTGTTACACAGTGAAGGCAACATGCGAATCAATTACTTTTTCATTTCAAGGTCTTCCCATGTACACGCGTACACTTGTCCCATCGGTGTAAGAGTGCCCATATCCCTTGGGATAGACGTCTTTGGGACGATCTTTCAGTTGTGTCAAAACACGTTTTGATTTGGTCGTCGGTTGAAACTTTTTTACTCCCAAGTGTTCCCTGAGGAGACCAAAAAGATGAAAGTCGTAAGGCAACAGATTGGGGCTATATGGGAGATGGTGTAGGATCTCCCAACCAAGTTTGGTGATAGCTGTGACCATTGTCGTGGCCGTATGATGACGTGCGTTGTCACGCAGGATGATGACGCCATCCTTCACTGCCTGTAGCCATTTTCTTCTCAAAGCCTCTTTGACTTTGGTTCGGAGGAGGTTGCTGTAGTACGCCGCATTGATTGTGGCCCATCGTGCCAGGAAACCAGTGCATATCACCCATTCTTTGTCCCAAAAGACCTTTGCCAGGGGTGCTTGTGCCTTGAATTCTGGTGGCGGTAAGTATGGATGCCTCCACTCCATACTGGAGCGCTTTGACTCCAGATTGTAATGATGCACCCAACTCTCATTGCAGATGATTATCTTTGTAAGAAAGCTCTCGCTCCCTTCTCAAATCACTGCAGATGCTGAGACGAGACGTTTTCTCAACACTGCTTGTGGTCGAACGTTAACATTTTTGGGACCCATCTGGCTGTGATTTGCTGGAAGTGCAGTTGTTCGTGTATGATGATTTCCACAGTACCCGCACGTTCAACACTTAGTGTTTTTGCAATCAAATCTCTCACTCTGATACGTTAATTACTCACAATGAGTTTACATACCCGACGAATATTGGTTTCGTCGACTGTAGTAGCTCGGCGTTGAGTATGGCCGACTTTGAGAATGGATTCTCTTCCTATCTTGAATTTTAAAAACCACTCATACACTTGCGACTGAGAGAGAATTTCTTCGCCATATTGCACACTTAATCTTCTGAAGATTTTGGCAGGTTTCACGACTTCCTGCAGGAAGAACTTGATGATGCAGCGCTGCTCTACTGGAGACGCCAGCTCCACATGCCGGGCTTGTTGCTATAGTGTATCGACGTTCTCTGAGACTATCTCTTCAACTGCCCGTTATCGCAGAAAAGTGTCAGGACTATCTTATCACAGAATGAAACACAGACGCAAAGTTGCTCACAGCAACATCTAAAAAGAAAGAAAGAAAGAAATTCCGGTTATAAATTAAACGTCCCTCGTATAATTAAATTAGACTGAATATTTGACTTTTTATCACAATAATTTATGTATTTTTTTATATTTCGAATATCCTCAGAAAAATGTCTTTTGCTAGAAAGATTTTTTAAAAAAATACAAAAAAACTTCAATTAAACATGCAATTTAATAGCGGCTTCAGTAGGAAGTTCAAGAAACCTGAAAGGTGTAACAATATTTGATTATTACTAGAGAAACACACATTATGCTTTATTTTTGGATTAATTATGCTTTATTGTTTTCCAAATTATGCTTTAATATGCTTTATTGTTCATTTCAATAGTTTTACATTAATCGTGTAGAATGTATAATATTTACTACACACTAAATATTCTAAATATCTTGATATATTTATCAATATTTTATGCAACCAGTTTCTTTCATATTTAATAAACCTTCTACTTAATACACTGTAAAGAGATGTGCTTTACTCGAGTAAGTTTTTTTTATCATTTGTGTGCGCCTTAAAGGTGCATATAAATAGAAAGGGAAAGTAAAAGATGCCACCAAAAAATACAGAAAATGCTCAAGTTCAAGAAGTACATATAACAATATTATGTGGAGTTCTTATGTACTATTCATTTTTGGCGAAAAGTTTTCTTCTTTTCCTTTTTTTTCCATATCAAAGGATTATAACGAAATAAAAATAAGCTTTTCATTGTTGCATTGTTACATTCTCAATGATTTTGCATTTGTAAATATTGGTTTTAAAAATATTAATACAGTATGTTAAACTTGCGGTTAAACAAAGTTTTCCAAGAATTGTTCTAATAAAATTTTGCAAGAATTGTTCTAGTGATCTACTATACCACGCTTAGTTGCATGCATGGGGAGCATGCCCGCGACCGTTTGGTCTATTTGATGGACGGGTACCGCTAAAATGTGTCGCACCCCGCCTGTAGTTCTTCAATATACGCTATTGATTCTCGTGCACGTAGTGCACCGTCAGAATTTGTCCCCTAATTCTGACTCGCCGAAGCGATGTAACCCCCATTCTCTGAGGGAGTGGGATACGCCCACTGCGCGGCCAGACCGAAGTCCTGAGTGCCTACCAGTAACCTACTGGTTGAGGCACACTGCTAGCGAGTCAGTCCTACCATGCTCTGCAGGCATGGCGCCCGAGCGTTATAAGGCAAGCTCACATCCCGCCCGTGTTCACCGTTATCCAGATTCCTGGGATTGGCTCCCACAAGCTACCGAATCCCACGGTATGACCACAGCCCGGCGAAGTCCAACCCAATTCCGGGGCCCCAGACGATGCCCGAGGGGGCTTGTTCAATCCCGGCCCTGCCTACCTCTATCGTTCAACTGGCAACCCCCTTGTCGTGTAGAGGTACCACGCACACGTCGAGATACTCCCGTATCTCATCCCGGACCCAATGGTACGTGTTGAGTCACCATTTGAGTTTGGTGCCGGCCCATATCCCACAGTTTCCTCCCTTTGGCAGGATCAGAACCGTTATCCAGATTCCTGGGATTGGCCCCTCCCCCACCTCCGTTTGGTTCCCCTGCAGGCAGGAGTCCAACACTCCCCCCCCCACGGTAGGGTCGTCCGAACAATACGGGACTTCCTCTAATTACGGTAGAGGTACACCGTACATTACCAGAGCCAATGACTGATGTAGACCGTTTGCTCAAGGCAGACATTGTCATTTGGGAGCCGTGTCTCCCGAGAGAGCCGTGTCTCCCCTGGTAGGCTCGCCCAAACAATACGGGGCTACCTATCTTTAACGTGTTTAGGTACCACATACACGTTGTAGCGAGGCTACCTGTCCGAATCCCAATGGTACGTGTAAGCCACCATTACAAGGGACCCCCACACCCTTCCTCCGGTAGGGTCGTCCAAACAATACGGAACTACCTATTCTTACGGGAGAGGTTAACCGTACATTACTAGACCCAATGGCTGATGTAGACTGTCTACCTTTAAAGACAATGGCCATTTGGGAGCGGAATCGGGACTGTCCCGTTTTGTACAGGACGTATGGCAGGTTTAGCCTTAGAGGTGCATATATATATAGAAAGGGAAAGTAAAAGATGCCACCAAAAAATACAGAAAATGCTCAAGTTCAAGAGGTACACATAACAATATTGTGTGGAGTTCTTGTGTACTATTCATTGTTGGCGGGAAGTTTTCTTCTTTTCTTTTTTTTCTTTTTTCCATATCAAAGGTTTATAACGAAATAAAAATAAGCTTATCATTGTTGCATTGTTACATTCTCAACGATTTTGCATTGTAAATATTGGTTTTAAAAAATATTAATACAGTATGTTAAACTTGCAGTTAAACAAAGTTTTCCAAGAATTGTTCTAATAGAATTTTGCAAGAATTGTGCTATATATTTTAAATTATGCTTTATGCTTTATTTTCTAAAATTATGCTTTTAAAATCAGTTTCTTCTGGACCCTTAGACAACCATGTTCAAGGTACCTACCATATATGTGAATTGCTGTTATGCTTTTTATGCTTTTGGGTTGCCCTAATTATTACATATTGAAATATAAAATTATTTTTGCATAATGGAAACAATTGTGCATTCTGTTACCACAAGTTTTCAAAAAGCGAGAAAATAAATTTATATTCTTATTAGAGAAGAAACACTTTAGGTTACTTTCCAGGTGGTAATGTGTCAAGCACTGGGTGTTGCCACGTTGGATAGAAACAGCTATGCGCTATATTAGAAAACGAACTTTGCCGGAAACGCAAGAAATGCGTCTTCCTAGCTTACTAATAAAATCAAAACTTCTAGCGCGTCACTATTCTCAATAGCGGAGTGAAAAAAATGTTCAAAATGATTATTGTATTTTCTTTGCTTTTCAACCTCTCTGTTATTAGCAACAGATTCAGCGTTCATTAGAGACAGCTGGAAACTTGCATGAGCGTATGTATCAGCGCACATCAAGTTTTATATCAAATATTCACCTCTTATTCTTCGGAATTAATGTCATGCTTTCGGTTTGCTTTCCATCCGAACGACAGCAGTCAGAATGTTCCCATATTGAAGGAATTCATGCAGTGTTAAAGACTTGTAGTACTACAAGTCTATCATTAACGGAGGAGAGTTGGGTGTATCTACTAGCGCTCTCCATGCATGAAAAGCAATGGAGGTCACGTTGGTTAACCTGATCCCTACAAGTTGGAGAGCGATGAGGCTCACAAACAGCTAAACCTAAACGTAAAGCAGCAGCAATTCGAAAGCTTTAATTTGACAAATTATTATAGAAGTGAGATGCAATCAAGGGCGCCGATCCTGGGGGAACCGGGGGAGGCAGGCCCCCCCAAAGCTCATGTGGGCATCCTATTGTATTTATGAATATTTGGCATAATTTGAGTGCAATTTGTCTTAAAATCCTCATATATATACCTTCTGCATCTGAATGCCCCCCACCCAATTTATAGAGAAATCGGCACCCTTGGATGCAATTGGTATATACAAGATAATTGATGACACCTTTTGCTAATTTCTGTGTGATCTGTATCTATTAAACTTGTCCGTGTATTACAGGTTTCCTTAACTGTCCAATTGGGGTCTAAATAGTAATGGAATGAGAGCCTCGATTAAACAACAACAACAACGAATCTGTGATAAGACTTTAAGAATGTAGGATCGTCATATCCACAGCTCGTCGAATGCCAAGACAAACCAGCCCAATAAGTAAATATGTTTGCATCCAAGAATTGATTCAGAGAAAGTTTTCACGTCAAGATTTATGTTGAAAAATGTAATTTTAACCATGTTATAATTAAAATTACTCAACTTTTGTACAACAATTTTTACAACGTACAACAATTGTGGAAAAATAACATGGAATATTTGAATGTTGCTTTATTAGTTAATCATAATTGAATCGTTATAACAAAACACATACACAGGGAAAAATCCGTTCTCCGGACAGCGGTATATTGTACAAATATGCGGTATCCTCTTGCTTACTATAGAAATCAGCCTACATTGTTTCATACGGAAAGTATGTATAGATGGAGCACTTATACAGAAAGTATTATAAAACATGCGTTTTCAGTTATATGTCTGCTGTATCCTATGTTAAGTCCAAAAAGTACAGGAATTACGCATGTAACCTATCTTTTTAAGTACGCCACCTACATTTTTTTTCTCAGTGTACAGCACTCTAAGATACTAATTGAAGGGTATTTAGAGATGATGATACAGCAGAATAAATAAGTACGTGAGTTAAACTCTCCATTTTTCCATTTTTCATTTTTAAACAATTTTATAAATTTTAATAGTTGGATACAATATTTAAGTTACTTAAAACAATTTATAAATGTTTGGCGCTCTATCCCTTATTTTTATTTTATTTTATTGTATTTATTTATTTATTTACAGTTTTTACACTTAGCAATTTTACTTAGAACAAGCTGTTTGGCTTCATTGACAGGCCATTTTGATTACAGCTCATACTATAACTTTTAAATGAATTCCAATACAAAAACAATTTTAGTGATGAAGTCGACATGGTTTTATAGCTACGACTATAATGATAAACACCCGATAATAGAATAGATAGCAAGCAAGTAAGTTATTTTAAAATTGTAAAATTGCGTTGTATTATTGTAAATTTGTTTTGCTTATCAAACTCTAATTTTTTAACAATAAATTTCACATTTTGTATATATGTATTCAAAACTTATTGAAATTTTCTTCAAATCGTTAATTTACTTTGAAATTTAAATTTCTAGCAATTCTTCATTGATAACATGCACGTTCATAAAATTTGAATATTACAAACTCGTAGTAGAGCGTTACGTTGACAATGAGTTGGTTTCTGAGTATAGATGTCTGGTCTAGCTGCTTTAAGTTCCTTTACATAATTAAACACAGCACTTTAAACAGATAACCTGTATGAATCTTGTGGATTTTGTGCAACAATATACTCAAAGAAATATCAGAATACTTATTTTGCAGCAAACTTAAGGTTTTAGGTCGTCAGTTCATCTTGAACTGGGAACTTAGAACCAAATATTGCAGTCATTCCAATCAGGATTGTTGTAATCGTCTTATGCTCCAATTTATGTACTATTCTCCCATATTTTCTTGGTTTATAAAAAGGTCTTTTTCTCTGTAGGTTTTCTAACTGTAATCCAATACACTTATACGAACATTTGGACGCATTACTCCTTTGTCGTCCACTTTAGGCTTGAATAACACTAATCCATTCAGATAGGTGACGTATCAGGAAAATAAATAAAATTCTAATGTTCTTTTAAATGCAAGTATTTCTACTCACTATATATCCGATGAGCTCCTGCATTTGTTTTCTAAAGTCACTGTTGTTGTGTATATGTGGTGTTGTTGGCTGATGGGTTGTTAGGTGATGAAACGAGGAGTAGTGTTTTCCTGTATTACTTAATAGTGTTGCCTAAATGTAAGTGCAGTAAAAGTCAGTAGACTGAGTCCATTTCTCGTTTTGTTTTATTATTATTGATGTGGTTGTTGTGTACGATTATTAGAAGTGATTGTCACTGGAAGTGTTATGCATAAATGAAGTACTAAAATCCTTTAGAAAATAAAATTCTACACTATAGACGCATTAATGTTAACGCATTTTATTTAAAAAATATTCTTTGATGATGAAAGTCCTGTTATCATATAGGATATATCTATTAAAATGCTACAATAGCAATTTAAAGCACCTGAGCTCCAACCTATAACTTTGGCTTTCAAATTTTTCATTTACGGTTATGTGTGATTTCACGTTTAACAGAGACAAACATTTTAAGTATTTGTACGTTAAATAGTTTAATTAGTTAACTATATCTTTTTCATAAAGTTTATGATATAAAATTATTGTTCAAAGCCTTTGCATTTTAATAAGCCTTCTCTAAAATCAATGCATGTGAATTTTGCTTCCATCTTCCGAGTTCTTTTAAACTATGTTTATATGTTTGTGGTCAATCCTTTCGACAATGAGATCTCGGAAACTAAAGGCTCTAGAAAGACGACGTTTTCAGTGATCGATTGGAAATTTTGCGTAGATTGTCCAGTTCTAATTGAATATTAAAAAAAACATGGCCATTATTTCTTTATTACATTTTTTAGGGTACGCTGGAAGCGTTGAAATTTAAAAATAAAAAAACTAAAGCATCATATCCTATGCGCAATACATTCCAATACCACAATGTTGTATATTGGGGTTGTATATGTCTCAGGCGTTTGTTCTATGGCCAAATAATAGTGTAAAAGAAAGGATAACTATTTCTCGAGTCTTAAGATAAATCTTTATTTTTTGACTGTTTTGCCCAATGAACACCATATATAACTGATATTATAATTAATTGTATATGTAATGTATTTGCTTATTACATACCGCATGCTAGAAGAAAGAAAACACTGGTCATACATGAATTAGAAACTCCAACCGGAAGTAGGTTCAAATCTTGCAAACGGTGCGAGATATTGAGAAAAAATAATCGAAAAAATCTCCCCTTTATGATACCCCTTGCCGATTTCTTTTAAAATCAAGACGTCTTTTACTTGTCTCTGTAAAGGGACATGTACATATGTTGTGAGGAATGAGAAGGAGATTTATGCTCATATGCGAATGATGCGCTCTGTAGAGAGCGCAAGTTCAGCTAGTCTATATATTAAAATGCTAGGTTTATATGTCTTTCCGCAATCTTTCGACAATGAGATCTCGAAAACCATAAGTGTTAGAAACATGCTGTTATCACTGGTTGATTCCAAATTTTGTATAGATTGTCCAGTTCTCATTCGAATTTTCAAAAACCGTGTCGTTATTATTCTATTCAGCATTTTAGGGCCGTTTTGAGCCCATAAGATTAACATTGTTGCAGCCCGAAACTACGGGGTTAGGCAAGCAGTAGATAAGTTACGTATAGCTGGTTGACGGACATTGCAGGCGCTTTGTTTAAATCTTAATGGCAAACCCTATTGCATGCTGGAAACTTCAAAGGTCTCAAGAGAAGCAACGAGCTGTACTCGGAAGGATATGGATTTATTAGGAAGAAATACTTGCACTTGATATCGTATCACTTCTACAATTTTGCTACAAACTCACTCCAGCATCTATACATAGCAATTCACTTCTTTCGTGATTCTTTTATCCTTTACTTGTGTGAGTAAGGAGACATGCACAGTGGGAAGGAGATTCACGGTCAAAACAGAACGATGCGCTGAGTAGACTGCGCAGGTTCAGCTAGTCTATATATTAAGATGTTAGGTTTATATATTTTTCTCCAGTCTTTTCGACAATGAGATATCGAAAACCACAAGTGCTAGAAACGTGCCGTTTTTACTGGTCGATTACAAATTTTGTGTAGAGAGTTCGGTTCTAATTGAATATCTAAAAATATGGCCGTTATTTCTTTATTACATTTTTAGGAGTACATTGGAAATGCTGAATTAAAAAAAAAAAGCTTCATATCCTACGAGTTATATATTCCAATACCGAAAAGTTGTATACAGGGGTTGTATACCTCTCAGGCGTTTGTTTCTTGGCCGAATGATAAAAAAGTGAAGGATAATCATTTCTCCAGGCTACGATGAATCTTTATTAATAAAGAAAACACTAATCATACATGAATTATAAACTCCAATCGGAGGTAGGCTCAATTTTGCAAACGATGCGAGATATTGAAAAGATAATCGAAAAAAAATCTCTTTATGGTACCCGTTGTCGATTTTTATCAAGACGTCATTCACTTGTGTCTATAAAGGAACATGTATAGATGTTGCGAGGAATGTCAAGGATATTCATTCTCATATGCGAATGATGCGCTGTGTAGAGAGCGCAGGTTCAGGTAGTAATATTAGATTAACAATGTAGGTGATTCAATATTTGATTACGTGTTAAAAGGTTTACATATTTAACGTAAAATTATTTAAAGCAGTGGTTTCCAAACTGGAGGGGCGCAAGCTACTGACTGAAATAAACTACATTCATTGTTACAATATTACGGATGTTGTTCAAAAGAGACTTTAAATAAAATATCGTAGCCATTGTGTAAGTTGTGGTTTCCTTTTAAAACAAAACTGGTTAAAGCAGTATGCAAAAGTTTTCTGGAAATAAATATAAATTGGTGAAAAATATTATTATTATTACTGAAGATTTGAGAATTTAGTGCTGTATCTGAAGTCGAAAAAAGATAAGACCAACGAGTGGGAAGGAGAGGGTGGGCTGAAGTATGCAGAGTTCACGAAGCGGGGCACCAAGTAAACAAGGTTGGAAACTGATTTAAAGTATGTGTACGACTGGTCTTATACAAATTTGGTTAGATCAATTTATCCCTTTTTGTTTTATTGAGAAGCTTATGCATACGGTATGCATGCAATTTCAAGGTAAAGCAGTGTCTTTGACAACTGTGCATCACTTGTAAAAAAACAAAATTAGTTCGGAATCTTGTCTCCGCACCAATAATAATTACCGTATATCATATATGTAGTAAGTTAGCACAACATATTCTTCAGACATGTAGTGCTTTTAGTACAAAATTAAGAAGCTGGTTGATTGTGGGAGCACTATAGTCGAGTAATGCCGTGCCGCCGAAAACCAGCGCCCGGGGCGAAAAATACGACGGCGCTTCCCTTACATATGAGTGAAGTCTACAGCCTATCCGCGAAACGCTACCATGGTTGACGCGAAGCGTAAAAAAAATTCAAAAATAAACTCTGCCTTTCCTTGATTTTGAGTACTTTTTATTACTTTTTCCTTCCATTTATATCTTTCTTTTCTCCTACCGAATTTTGCGCCCGGGGCCATCGCCTAGCTTGCCCTCTCCATGACATTATACTGTTGTCGAGCAACTGTTTTCGGACAAGTTACGTGTCTTAACGTATAGTACACAGTAAATAAGTATTATTTTCTTCAAAACTATCCCATTTGTATCTTATTATTTATCTTCCGTAGATAATGAAATATAAATGTAAAACGACATAATAAAAGTTCATGTTCATTTTATTGAAAAAAGAAATAACGCGCGTTGTCATTAACTTAATAATGGATTGTACAATCATTCAGAGTGAAAAAAGAGGTCTTCATGTAAAAAGCAAACTACATTAAGTTTGCTGAATAGGAAAAATGACACAGACTGAGGTGAACCAGTCTTCTCTTAGTCACTCAATAAATTATTTGTCACGGTCCCCATGGAATAAAATCATCTTAGTTCAAGTAGCTTAAAATTTTAAGTGATAAGATTTGGAAGTTACCTCTTGACGTAAGCTCTGAATAAACTTTCTCTGTCGGTTAACTCCCATCGGATGCCGTTAAATTCTGCAAAGGCAGTCTGGTGTTTTCTTCTTTTCATAACCTCACCTGGCTTTCGCTTTCTATTTATTAACATAGGCTACGATTTTCGTCTGTAAATATTTCTTACAGTAGGAGTGAGATACAGTACTATTCGTGACAGTACAAATCACCAAATGTGTATACACTTTATAAATCTCATAAGATATTTTAAAAGAAAACACGGTATGGTCTAAAAACCAAAATTATTTCTAAAATATGTCAGAGAAAATTCTTCAAAATTATTAGCGTTTAACGCAATATATATATAAGACGTATACCAATTGATAGTACTCATTGAGCTCACCAAAGTGATATCCGTGGATAGAAATCCTGATACGTAGATTTCGAGAAAGCTGAGAGAAGTAATTTTTATTTTTATTTTTTATAAGCCAAAAATTGTATACTGCACAATAACCTCGTTACCTATTAAGATGACACTAATAATGGAATATATTTTAATTAAACTTTTAATTATGACACAAGCAAGTCGAGTGTACAAAGAATGGTTAAGATACCAAGTTTAACACTAATTTCTAGAAATTAATTTTGTTTAACTGAAGTATTATCCAAAGACGTGACATTGATAAATGATTATCGAGCTGGACATAATGATATGATTCAGGGTAAAACTGTTGTATTATTAGTTTTCGCAAAAAACCGAATTTTTTTACGCGCCCAATCATTTCCAATAATTACCGATAGCTTTCTAGCTGCCATAATAAATTGTTTCTTTATTTATATGATATATAAATATATAAAGAAAATGTTGTTAGTTACCAGATTCTATGTATTGTTATTTGTCATTTTCTATCGTTGACACACTATTTCTAACAGTGACACACGCATACTCCTAAGTGAAATACATACTCCTAACAGTGACACAATACTCCAAATAGTGACACACATACTCCTATAGTGACACAAACTAATAACAGTGACACACATATCCTAATAGTGACACACATACTCACATACTCCTAACAGTGACACACATATCCTAATAGTGACACACATACTACTAACAGTGACAAAATACTACTAATAGTGACACACATATACCTCACAGTGACACAATACTCCAAATAGTGACACATATACTCCTAACAGTGACACAATACCCCAAATAGTGCCACACATACCACTAATAGTGACACACATACTCCTAATAGTAGCGAACATTCTCCTAACAGTGACACACATACTCCTAATAGTGGCGAACATTCTCCTAACAGTGACAAACATACTCTAAATGGTAACGCTGTAGGTACTACTTGTAATGAAATTAATTGGAATACGTAGGATTAACGCCCTAATGTTTCAATGTTAAACAAAATAGTTATGCAATGCAGGTAAATTGAAATTAAAGGATTCGTGGAGGGAAGAAAACGTCTTGAGAGCGATCGTACGATCTCTAGAGCCGACAGCCCTTATTACTGAGTCACCATATATATCCACCCTCTATCCGTTTCTCAATACAGTATCAATTGCACGCATGAAGAAAAGTGTTTCATATCGTACATTTAAAGATGGATTATTTTTATACTTATTCAATACATTGAAGAGGGATCAACTATAAAATTAGTTGCTTAACCAACGACTCATTCTTTTACTTTTGTAAATTCAACACTTTCATTCCTTTTTCTTCCCTCACAGTTAGACATTTAAATGTAAAAGAAATAATATTATTTCTTTGTTACGTCCAGTATGTAATAAATATTTTTTGTTGACATTATCTGATATTACCATTGTACTATATTATCTTTCAAAATAAATCATCTTTTTGTGCATTCTGACAAAATTTCTCAAATACAGAACATAAAGTGCCATATATCGACTGTTTTCAACATTAAAGTCCACAACCTTAAACGAACGTCTGATGGACGTTTTATGAAATTAACTCATTGATTTTACGCTAACACAAGTTTATTAGTCATCCCAACGAGCGGTAGCTATCTTTTCATCAATTCATGCAGAGTCTGTTTCCAACTAACCACTGACTGTGAGGTAATAAGGTCACCACTGCTGGAAAATTCATAGAAATATATATGATGTTATGAAATACCACATATTTATGAGAGAGCAAATTATGAGGGATTGCGGTTTTAATATAGTTTTAAATACAGAGTGTTTGGAAAGTTTTAAATACAGGCAAAATCACAGTATTTGTTCAATATTCTTCGTTAAATTTGATACATGTTGCTAGGCAGAATCGAAAATTATTGATCAAACGGGGGACAATCTGCGCAAATCGCTCATAGGGACAAATCTACAACAGAACCCGTATCTTTGAATTTCTCCAGCAATGATCCAACGATGGTGTGGGATCAGTATTTGAATTAAATATTCTCAGCCATATATTCACACACATCCTTCCTCTGTCTTACTATATATATATGGCTTATGACGTATGGAACCCAGAGGTTCAATGCTGTTAACTAAAACTCTATTGACTTCTGTCCTTAGCTAACTGGATCTAGTTTCCATTTTGTATTCCTACACAGAGAAACATCCGTTCTCCGGACAGTGGTCTATTGTACAAATATACGGTATCCTCTTGTTTACTATAGAAATCAATACGGAGCATACGTTATCCGTATGCTACATAGACACTGCCCTTAGATGTTACATCATGTCGTTGCAGGATGTCTGGCATCTAACAGTTTTCCGTATATCACATGCATATAGTTATGTTACCTTCGTCAGCTATATGTTATATACCTGTACGTCCATTTGTATGTGAGATCATTACCGCCTACATTGTTTCATACGGAAAGTACGTATAGATGGAACACTTATACAGAAATTATTAAAAAACATGCGTTTTCAGTTGTACGTCTGCTGTATATTAAGTCCAAAAACTACAGGAATTACGCATGTAACCTATCTTTTTAAGTACGCCACCTACAATTTTTCCCCTCAGTATACTTCTGTGAGATTCATCTTAATACTGTCCTCCTATTTCTACTAGGTCTTACTAATGGTTGTTTTCTGATTGGATTTCCAGTTAAAACCTTGAAAGCGTTCCTACTTTATTTCATTCTGACTACATGACCTGCCCACCAGAGCTTCTTAGACTTGATGATCCTAAGAATGATTGGGAAACCGTATAAATTACGCAATTAATGGCTATGAAGTTTCCGCCATTGCCCATTCCCCTTTGATCAGAATATCCGTCACAGAATTTTATTCCCAAACATTTTCAGTCTGCATTCTGTCCTCAGAGTAAGCGATCATGTTTCGCAACCATAAAGCACAACAATACTCGTAGATATGATTATCGTTTCATATATTTTAAGCTTTAGGTTCCTCAACAGAATACGCCACGACAAATATTTTTGAACTGAATAATAACACGAATTTCCTGCTCTCAGTCGATATATACACTCTAAACGAGAAATTCTTGCGTTACCTCCGTATGATGGGTAAATATTTCAAGAAACAAAAGTATATGATTCTGAGGTTCAGAAACAAGATGTTTCATAAACTGTTTTAACTTAAGTAATTTCTTTTTTTTTTAGTTTGGCTATACTAAAGCTGTATTATTGTCGTAAGTTTTCTTGTCCAAGCAAGAGACATATACCAATATATAGCCACATTAAGTTAACAAAAAATTACATAATTGCCTGTGAAATCACATCCGTGTTTTTGAGAAAACTAAGAAAAACGGATGTGTTTGTAAATCTAAAAATTGATTTTGTACGAGAACCACTTTGCCTATTAAGATGAGATTTGTACTTAATTATACAAGCATCAAACTCTTCATTATGACATTAGCAGAATGACAGTTTAGAATAATCACACTGGCCGACGTCAGTTTAGTTACAGAAAGGAAAACCTCTGCTTCTGACTAATTTCAGGATGCTGAATTCGAAATTGATAGCCGTTTTACTACATTAGGTCGTATTTTCGCGTTATGCATTGTTGCCAATTTTGTCATTTTGGAAGGACGGCTTCAGTTGTCATCGAAGTAACCGGTCTGACAATGCTATTTGAGTAAGAAATAAATTAGATTTCACTCAGTTGGCAACAGACAGGAGCCCCCCCCCTTGTTGTTGGCATATATATATATAACAATGAATACCGGAAGGACGGGGATGATTGAAATGCTTGACACTTGTGTTCCTCTCCTTCCTTTATTTGTTTGTTTTTAGACCACTGAAGCCGGTTTAAAAAAATAGGGTCTATGTGGCAACAATGAGCGGCACGATGACGCGGGCGAAAAAAGTGCCGACTGCGCCGTTATTGCGTGGCTCAGTCTTGCTCTTATGCATTGCAGTAAATAATCTCTCAAGTGTATAAGTATTTTGTCCGGAGAATTGAGTTGCAATTTTTACGTCAGTAACTTTAGTTTTATTTTACCGTATTTTTAGAACTGTTTTCAGTATCTTTTAGTGATTTTATGGAATAAGTGGTTGTTCTGTTGCTCTAAGTTTCGCTTTCCTGTGCAAAATGTCAAATTCTTCCGGCAGAGGATGTAAAAACTCACCGGACAGATTTTGTTATATCTGTGGCGTATTTATGGTTAAGTCGCAAATTAGATCAATAAATGATGACGTTAGAAAAGCATATTATTTTTATTTTGGGTGCAAGATCGGTGATCAAGATAAAAGCTGGGCCCCTTATGTGTGTTGTTTGATGTGTTATGCGACTCTGACTGCCTGGCTTAAAGAAACCAAACGAAAGATGCCTTTTGCTGTTCCGATGATATGGAGAGAACAGCGGAATCATTACGATGATTGCTATTTCTGTATGACGAATACAGCAGGAAGTAACGAGAAGAAACAACATGCCATCGAATACCCAAACTTGCAATCCGCGGTCAGACCAGTGCCCCATGGAGAAAATTTACCTGTACCTACTCCTCCGAAAGATTGGGAAACTATCGATATTACAGCGCCTACAGGAAGCAACGATGACACCAACTCAATATCTGCAGATGAAGATCCGAGAGACAGTTACTTCCACGTAAAAGATGAGCCTCACTTCATCCTACAACATGAGTTGAACGATTTAGTGAGAGAGTTACAACTTTCAAAAGACAAAGCTCAACTTTTTGGTGCTAGACTCAAAGAGTGGAATTTACTGGCTCCTGGAACTACTTACACTCACTACAAGAAAAGGAACGAGCCCTTTTCAGAATACTACAGAGTGGAAGGTTCCCTTTACGTATGCACGGACATCAATGGTCTGATGAATGAATTAGAAATTCAACATGATCCATCCGATTGGCGTATATTCATAGATTCGTCTAACTAGTGATGATTCCATTCCGGCACCAAGTACCTGGGGAAAACCTATATATTGTCTGATAGCCCTCACCATGAAAGCTCTTCATCACCACTGAACAAGCGATCAAAAATTGGTGCCGAGTGAGCAAGGACAAACAAGCTATCAGTCGTACTCACTTGCTTAACATGTGTGACTTCCCTATAGTAGTAATTGCGGGACTTGGCCGAAGTTTGGACTTTGACCCCGACCTTTATGACGTCATAGGTCAAAGGTCAATGACCTTGGCCCGGGGTCAATGACCTAGGGGTACTTAGGACCACCCCCTCTAAATTTTGGCAGGGGTACCTTGGCCCACCCCCCTTAAATTTTGGAAATTGCCAAATCTAAAAATTTGGTATGGTAGCCTAGGACCATTGTATGTATCTCTATCAGTATTGGGGGTCTATGTCGTTCCCTTTCATGGGTAAAAAATTGCCAAAAATTCAAATTTCGGGGGTTTTTGACCTAATTTATCCCCTTTGATGAGGTGTTATTACCCTATATGGTTATACAGGCGTATACAGGGGTCCATTACCTTTCATAAGACATGGGTATAATGCACCCCTTGAAAAATTTGGGAGGGGTACCTTGGCCCACCACTTAAATTTTGGAAATTGACCAATTTAAACATTGGGTATTATAGTACAAAACCCTAATATGTATTATGATAAATTTGGGTGGTCCACCTCATTTCCTTCTAGGGGTACAAAATTGCCAAAAATATAAACGTAAGCAGTACGTTATACCACGTGTTTGGTTTTTGGTCGATTTTATCCCCTTTGATGAGGTGTTATTATCCTATATAGTTATATGGTCATGTATAGGGGTCCATTCCCTTTCATAAGATATGGGTATATTTGTGCACCCCTTTAAAAATTTGGGAGGGGTACCTTGGCCCACACCCTTAAATTTTGGAAATTGCCCAATTTTAACATTTGGTATTATAGTACTGGACCCTAACATGTATTATGATAAATTTGGGTGGTCCACCTCGTTCCTTTTAGGGGTACAAAATTGCCAAAATTTTAGTACAACCACGTGTTTGGTATTTGGTACATTTTATCCCCCTTTGATGAGGTCCTATTACCCTATATGGTTATATGGTCATGTATAGGGGTCCATTATCTATCATAAGACATGGGTACATTGGTGCACCCCGGGAGGGGTACCTTGGCCCACCCCTTAAATTTTGGAAAATGCCCAATTTAAACATTTGGTATTATAGTACAGGACCTCAATATGTATCATGATAAATTTGGATGGTCCACATCGTTCCCTTTTAGGGGTACAAAATTGCCAAAATATAAACGTTGTACCACGTGTTTGGTTTTTGGTCCATTTTATCCCCTTTGATGAGATTCTATGATTACAGGGGTCCATTTCCTATCATAAGACATGGGTATATTGTTGCACCCTTCTTAAATTTTGGCAATGGGGGTCCACTGAAATTGTCCAATTGAAGCATAGTACAGGACCTCAATATGTTTCGGTGGTCCTATTGTCAAATTTTTAAGTACAACCACGTGTTCGGTTACTGACTCAATTTATCCTATTTGATAAGGTTATAAGGTATGGACGGGTATCCCCTTTCAATTTGGTAGGACCCTTCGGGTGTAGTACGGTCACGTGATCAATGATTTGGTTTTGATGCGCGACGAGGTCCCTGGTCAATGTTCTCTAGGAATTAGGTGGAAATTTTGAACAAGATTCATGGCATTTAAAACTTTCTTTTCAACTTTCAAACTAAAAAAAATCAAAACAAAAATTGAAACAAAAACTTTTAAACAAAAATCTTGAAACTAAACAATTTTCAAAACAAAAATTTGAAACGAAAAAATTTCAAACAAAAATTTTGAAACGAAAAAATTTCAACAAAAAAAAATTTGAAACGAAAAATTTTCAAACAAAAAATTTTCAAACAAAATTTTTGAAACAAAAATTTCAAAACAAATTTGAAACGAAAAATTTTTCAAATAGAATTTAAATCAGTGATCAGCTTTTACGGTTAACCTTTAAACTTTAATCGGTTTTTAACTATTCGATTAAAAAATAAACGGTTTTCAACTATTCGATTAACAAATAAACGGTTTTCAACTATTCGATAAACAGATGAACGGTTTTTTCCTTTTCACACCAGTGAGTGCAAGAATTTACAAACTAAAACAAAAAAAATTTGTACTCGCTTTAAATACGCATCATTTTTGAAACAAGGTGTTAGTGTTCATCATGGATACACAGTGGAAACATCCATTTACCTGTATTCTCGCAGGGGCTAGTGGGTGTGGAAAA
Organism: Thermobia domestica; assembly: GCF_964235325.1. Taxonomy (NCBI): domain Eukaryota; kingdom Metazoa; phylum Arthropoda; class Insecta; order Zygentoma; family Lepismatidae; genus Thermobia; species Thermobia domestica. Next base: position 176,854,073 of record NC_137455.1, on the reverse strand, counting down.
ACGTATTTTGTGAAGCGATTACTGTCACATCTCCCAACCATGGTCAATGCAAAATTTCGTAAGATATACTGGTATTATGCAGAATGGCAAGACGTGTATGCAACAATGCCGGTTCCAGTAGAATTTCACGAAGGACTTCCACGAATGAAAGATTTTCAGCCTCAAGATGGACCACATTTGATTATTATGGATGACCATATGCGAGAAGTGAATAGTGATATTGTTGATATGTTCACAAAAGGATCACATCATCGAAATGTTAGTGTGATTTTTATAACACAAAATGTATTTCATCAAAGTAAAGCAAATAGAAATATGAGTTTAAATTGTTCGTATTTGGTGTTGTTTAAAAATCCACGTGACAAGTCACAAATCAAGCATATGAGTTATCAAATCATGCCTGAGCACCCACTGTTTCTACAAGAAAGTTATGCAGACGCAACAAGAAATCCACATGGTTATTTACTGATGGATCTTAAACAAGATACACCCGATGAAATGCGATTTCGTACAAATATTTTTCCCGACGATTTGCATCATTATGTTTACGTACCAACAAAACATGTTTAAATTATTGTGCATGTGAAAAGAATGACTTAGTCTGTCACGATGTCTCCTACAGTGAAACACGCTGATCTGCTACGTGCTCTGCACAAAGCTAAACCAAGATTGCGTAAAGCTATTATTGCCAATGCAGACGCTTCATTAATTCATAGTATTTGTGAATGTTGTTATAATGTCTTAAAAGGCAATGTTCCACTGACAAGTGCGCAGAAATCAAGATTAAAGCGTTACAAGAACACGCTCCGCTATCTCGTAGACAATACAAAATCATTGGATAAAAAGAAGAAACATTTAGCCGTACAACAAGGAGGATTCTTACCTGCATTACTTGCACCTATTTTAGGAAGTGTGTTATCCAGTATTTTGTTTAAACAATAAACTTCATGGAACATAGCAAGAAGATGGTTTTAGTGCCACCAGAAATGCTAGAACGAATGCATGCATCATCATCCCGTGTGAGTGAAAATCGAGGATCTAATCTCGATCGTGAAATGCAATCTATATTGAATACATCGTATCCAAGTGATGAAGAAAAATGGAATCAGTACAATAGAATATTACAGAAATATCTTTATGTGATACGTAAACAAGAAGAACCAATACCACTTACAATTACATCAATGAAACCTGATAGTGGCGTCCCGAATGTTGACGATAGCACGAAACAAGAAATTTTAGCCGCAATACCACAAATGTATCGTAAGAAAGCCGAACTACTATTCCGTCGTTTAAAATAAGATGACGCAATTACGTGGGATCATAAAGGAACAGTGTACATCAATGATGATAAACTACATGGATCCAATATTGTAGATTTAATGTGCGATGTGACTCGACCGAGGAAACATTCTAATCCTCAAGGCTGGGAATTGTTTTGCAACTACCTTGCATCGTCAAACACACCTCAAGAATTGATTGGTAATCCACGAAGATTAAACTATATTATCAAGCATAATAGTGCAACAGCATCTGAAGGATCTGCACCACCAAAACCGGCACCTGAATTATTTTCTTCCGGAGAAGAAGAAGAAGAAGAAGAATATGATGATGATGTTTTAGAAGTCCGACCAAAAAGAAAACGTATCATTCCACAATGGTCAACGTACAAACCATGAACAAAAAGTTGAAATCCATTTATTACAATCCTGCACATCCTGTATCATTTTCTACTGCAAAGAAATTATGGCAAGCCACAGGAAAACCTATACCTCTAGCCAAAATAAAACTTTGGTTAAACAAACAACCTACCTACACGTTACATCGTCCTGTACGTCGTCGTTTCCGTAGAGATTTTTATCTTGTTAACAATATTAATGATCAATGGGAATGTGATTTAAATGATTTACAATCTCTTCAAAACTATAATGACAATTACCGCTATATTCTTACAGTGATTGATGTGTTTAGTCGGTACGGATGGGCTGTACCACTAAAATCAAAAAGTGCCGAGGATATAGTGAATGCATTTGAAATGATTTTCCAGGACAGGAAACCAATTGTGCTACGTAGTGATCAAGGAACTGAATTTACCAACAAGACAGTACAAAAGTTTCTCAGGAAACACAACGTGCAACATGTTACAACAAAGGATCCAGATATTAAAGCCAGCATCGCAGAAAGATTTAATCAGACATTGAAACATCGTATGTGGAAATACTTTACCAAATATCAAACATACAATTACATCAAAGTATTGCCTTTACTTGTAAAAGCATACAATGAAAGTCGGCATTCCAGTATTAAAATGGCACCTGCAAACGTTTCTCAGGACAATTTACTGGAGGTGTGGCATAACTTATACGACAAAAAGCTACAACGTTCAAAACAAGATACGGATTTATCTGTTGGTGATACTGTTCGTATAAGTAAAACAAAACGTATCTTTGACAAGGGTTACCTCGAGAACTGGACTTGGGAAATATTTAGAGTAAAAGCCATTGTACCAAGAAACCCACCAGTGTATCGACTAGAGGATTTAAATCATCAACTCATCGATGGTGTTTTCTACAGAGAAGAATTACAACCAGTACCGCTCCCTTCGACGTTCCTCATCGATAAAATATTACGTACAAGAACAAAAGGTCGCAGAAAGGAGTATCTCGTCCAGTGGAAAGGATATCCTTCCTCATTCAATTCGTGGATCCCTGCAACTTCATTGAAGAAGAAGAATGGAACCTGATCAAGACTTTTACGTTACACTTCCCAGTAATAGTTCCATGGATTATTTTCCAGAAAATACATTGACTTCATATATTACGAAATTACAACGACGTGTAGAGTTTCGCCAGAAATGGGATGTGGCAATTGTAGAGATTCATTATCCACATTCTTTGCTGAACATTAACAGTAAAAACAATAAAATATATTACAAATCATCAAGTAGTAATGATCAAGAACCGTGGAAGGTTGTAACGATCCCTGTACGCTATTATAACAATATACGGGATCTTATTCATGCAATTAATATACATCATAAAGAAACCAATTTATTTATATCTCATGACGCAACTAATAATATATGCCTCATAAGACATCCCAAAAAGGAAATCCATACTTGTGTACAAATCTCACCAAGTGTTAGTTTAATGCTTGGATTTGAACCGAAAAGTGATTTAAAAGATATGGAAAAGGGACAATACACCGGATGTACGATTAGGTTTACCATCACAAATGTACGTCTATTGTGACATTATTGAATCTGTCATTGTTGGAGATACAATGGTACCCTTGCTACGAATTGTCAACATGGATCCTGTGAATCATACTTTTGGAAGTCATGCAGTACAAATCTTTAATCCTGCACATTATGTTCCGGTGGAAAAAATGAATTTTGAGCAAATACAAATCGATATAAGGGACAGCACAGGTCATCGTATGCCATTCACCTTTGGAACGGTGTGTTCAAAACTACATTTCCGTCGTCGTCGTCATGACTGATCCGTATTTGCAATACTACCAAAAACAAGCGTTGTCCGGTATCGGCAACGTCTATGTGGGAAGTCCCTATCAAGCAGGACATGGCATTGGAAGTTTCCTTGGTGGCTTATTTTGTTCAGTGTTACCACTTGTGAAGCAAGGCGCTAAAACTGTGGGAAAAGAATTATTAAAATCAGGTGCCAATATGATTAATGATGTGGTGATCTCAAATCAACCGCTGGAAGAATCGTTTCATCAAGTATGCAAGAGGCAAAATCAAATTTACAAGAAAAAGCTAAAAATAAGTTGAAAACTATGCTGGGAAGTGGATATCATAAACGAAAATGGGATGACTGCTCTCAGTTTGAGGTTGACCTTCCAACGATCAACAACATCATCAATCCTACGAAGAGACGTAAATTATCACATAAGAAGAAGAAGAAATCATTGGCATCGTCACCAGATATTTTTGATTAATTCAACGATGGCTTTCTTACATCATCAATCCTGTGAATGTGTAAAAAGTGAATTGGACATTTTTTCAACGTTACCCACGCAAACCAGTGTTCTGGACAATCGTACTATAGGCTACAAACCAATTAGTTCAATAGCTGAAAATTCACCAATAGAATTTGTAGTGAGTGGTAGCAGTGATGAATACATTGATTTGCCACAAACCTTATTATACATCCAAGCACAAATTGTGAAATCAGATGGTTCCTCCTTCACCAATACGGATAAAGCAATTGCACCTGTCAATGATTTTCTAAATGCTATGTTTAGTGAAGTAGAAATCTACTTGAACAATAAACTGATTTCATTTCCGTCACATAATCATCCATATCGTTCGTACATGGAAAAACTGCTCAATTATAGTGATGGAGCTAAAAATACACATTTACAAACAGCAATGTTGTTTCAAGATACGGCTGGTCATATGAACGCAACCACAAGTGAGAACAAAGGATTTCAACAACGCTATGAACTGAAAAACAAAGTATGAAATTCGATATGATTGGACATCTTCATTGTGACATTTTTAATCAAGATAAATTTTTAATTCATGGAGTGGAATTACGTGTGAAACTTATTTCTGCAAAACCAAACTTTTGTCTCATGGCCGGTGAAAGTGGTGTCAATGCAAAAATCAATATTCTAGATGCATCGTTGCAGGTGAAAAAAGTCAGCATCAGCCCTAGTGTCAAATTGGCACACAATAAAATTTTACAATCTACACCGGCAAAGTATCCTCTGACAAGGGTTCAAATGAAATCATTTACCATCCCGAAGGATATACAATCCAAAACTATTGATAACCTGTTTATGGGAACATTGCCAAATCGTATTATTGTAGGATTTACATCGAATGAAGCATCCAGTGGAACTATTACCAGCAATCCATTTGAATTTCAACATCTAAACATTAATTTCTTTACATTGTACGTGGATGGAAAAGCTGTACCTTCAAAACCATTGCAACCCAATTTTGAAGAAAATCTCTACATTTCATCGTACCACACATTGTTCTCAGGCTCTGGCATACATTTTACCAATACTGGAAATACAATTTCAAGAGCCGACTACAAGAATGGATATACACTGTTTGTATTTGACCTAACTCCCGATTCTTCTGCTGGAGATTGTCACTATTGGAATTTACAACGACATGGAGCCATCCGATTAGAAGTTCATTTCCAAGAGAAATTAGCAGCACCTGCAAACTGTATTGTGTATGGGGAGTTTTCCTCACTCCTAGAGATCGACCACCAGCGCAACATTATCCTGGACTTTTAAATTACAAGGTACGTATACGTTATGTATCATTTCCATTCACGATGTTGAATACATTACAATTAGCTAGTGCTTTAAACGGTAGTCCATTGTTCAGAAATCATTTTACTGGGGTATTTGCAAACTAAATACCTCACGGATTTCTCTTCCTCTGGCAATCATTGTAAATACAGATCCATCTACAAAACTAGGAAGTCATTGGATTGCAATTTATATTGATAATCGCGGTGTTGGAGAATATTTTAACAGCTATGGCCTTCCTCCTTATGTACCACAACATGTTGCATTCTTAAAACTTCATTGTATGTACTATAAATATAATAATAGCCAAATGCAAAGTCTTGGTTCATCCGTATGTGGCTATTATGCTTATTTTTATTTGTGCTGTAAAGCCCAAGGAAAATCTCTGCGTGAAATTCAATATTTGTTCACAACAGTACCCACGGTTAATGATCGTAGACTGCTGCAATATACCTTCCAGGTAATTTTATCATATTTATCATTGTAAGTGTATTTGTTTTATCATCATCTATTTCTATACTAATCATCTTTTTCCTCGTTCTTTTTTACAGAATTCACAATACGAAGCTTTGCAAACGGGCGCTATGCTGCAAAACATGGAAACAAATCATTACAATCAAGAAGAGGAGGCGGTCTAATGAAGAAACCTAGCTCAATATACAAACATTGTCAATACCTTAGTGTAACAAGAAAGAAAAAGAAGAAACCAGAAAAATGAATAAAATACAATTTATGCTTATCTATGTGTTTTTATTGTCCATTCCACATATAACGTTATCAGATTCTCCTAAAGAACTGTGCGATATAAGACGAGAACCCTGGGCAAAGTTTCCACCTAATTCCTAGAGAACATTGACCAGGGACCTCGTCGCGCATCAAAACCAAATCATTGATCACGTGACCGTACTACACCCGAAGGGTCCTACCAAATTAAAAGGGGATACCCGTCCATACCTTATAACCTTATCAAATAGGATAAATTGAGTCAGTAACCGAACACGTGGTTGTACTTAAAAATTTGACAATAGGACCACCGAAACATATTGAGGTCCTGTACTATGCTTCAATTGGACAATTTCAGTGGACCCCCATTGCCAAAATTTAAGAAGGGTGCAACAATATACCCATGTCTTATGATAGGAAATGGACCCCTGTAATCATAGAATCTCATCAAAGGGGATAAAATGGACCAAAAACCAAACACGTGGTACAACGTTTATATTTTGGCAATTTTGTACCCCTAAAAGGGAACGATGTGGACCATCCAAATTTATCATGATACATATTGAGGTCCTGTACTATAATACCAAATGTTTAAATTGGGCATTTTCCAAAATTTAAGGGGTGGGCCAAGGTACCCCTCCCGGGGTGCACCAATGTACCCATGTCTTATGATAGATAATGGACCCCTATACATGACCATATAACCATATAGGGTAATAGGACCTCATCAAAGGGGGATAAAATGTACCAAATACCAAACACGTGGTTGTACTAAAATTTTGGCAATTTTGTACCCCTAAAAGGAACGAGGTGGACCACCCAAATTTATCATAATACATGTTAGGGTCCAGTACTATAATACCAAATGTTGAAATTGGGCAATTTCCAAAATTTAAGGGGGTGGGCCAAGGTACCCCTCCCAAATTTTTAAAGGGGTGCACAAATATACCCATATCTTATGAAAGGGAATGGACCCCTATACATGACCATATAACTATATAGGATAATAACACCTCATCAAAGGGGATAAAATCGACCAAAAACCAAACACGTGGTATAACGTACTGCTTACGTTTATATTTTTGGCAATTTTGTACCCCTAGAAGGAAATGAGGTGGACCACCCAAATTTATCATAATACATATTAGGGTTTTGTACTATAATACCCAATGTTTAAATTGGTCAATTTCCAAAATTTAAGTGGTGGGCCAAGGTACCCCTCCCAAATTTTTCAAGGGGTGCATTAATATACCCATATGTTATGAAAGGTAATGGACCCCTGTATACGCCTGTATAACCATATAGGGTAATAACACCTCATCAAAGGGGATAAATTAGGTCAAAAACCCCCGAAATTTGAATTTTTGGCAATTTTTTACCCATGAAAGGGAACGACATAGACCCCCAATACTGATAGAGATACATACAATGGTCCTAGGCTACCACACCAAATTTTTAGATTTGGCAATTTCCAAAATTTAAGGGGGGTGGTCCTATGTACCCCTGCCAAAATTTAGGGGGTGGGCCAAGGTACCCCTGCCAAAATTTAGAGGGGGTGGTCCTAAGTACCCCTAGGTCATTGACCCCGGGCCAAGGTCATTGACCTTTGACCTATGACGTCATAAAGGTCGGGGTCAAAGTCCAAACTTCGGCCAAGTCCCGCAATTACTACTCCTATGCCATGCAGGTGCAGTCAGACTGTTTCAATGGAAACATGGCAGCTTTCTGCAAGTTCATTACACGTTAGACCGCTGTCCTCCACGATGACTGCTTTCAGGGCCTTATTACCCAATATATGTTATCGTCCACTGCGAAGTTCATCCGAAAGACTCACATCTCTCAAACATAATTTCTGGAACCAATGCCTGGCGGTGCGTTCGTTCACGGCGTTGTCTCCATATATCTGCCGTATGCGGCAACTTGATGCACCAGCAGATAGATCCACTTTAAAACCATACAAAAACACATGAACAAGTTGCTTCGATATCTCCACTTCTCTCCGACACTTGACAAGGTATGACTGCTGTATGTGCGCATTATGCCTGTATTACTGAAGGTCAACGGCCAGATTAACTCCCGATTGGTTGGCAGGTACGTGTGTCATTTGGTTTCTTCTCTGTGAACGCATGATTAAAGAGACGTAGAAAATGACAAGAACATTTTTGGTTACCTTGTATTATCAATGCAATTAAGGTCCGGGGAATTAACTCTCCAATCGAGCAAAAAACGTTAGAATGTCTCTAATCACTCTTTAGTTATTCTCGAAGTATGGATACTACTGTTATTTTGAACGTAATTAATGCTCGCCATTTCGTCTTTCGGATATATGGCCTTGACGGTTGGTAACATATGCCTCTCTAATATTTTCATGTATTCCCCGATATCTATCAATTCACAATTCCCCAACTTCTACTGCCGATACTCACCACAGAAAAAACGCTAAGGTCGCCTTCACACTCGATCTTGTGAGCCACATATGTGAACCTGTAGTGTGAAGGCATTGAGTACTTCTGAGCAGGTCAAAAGATAGTGATACCAAAATGGCAACCATGTTAGAGTCATTAGAAGATGCAGCTTAATCTTAGCCATAAATTGCAAGAAAAAAGAAAAAAGAAGATATAGAACAATAGATTCACCCTACAAATCGATCAAGACGGGAAGAATGTGCATTTTACAGTAAAACAAAAGTTTTATTTTGCCTGAATTCGGTTTTATTTTGTACTATAACTCATGTATAAATATATGACTGCTACTCACTACGATAAGTATACATTGATTACACACTATTTCCAATCATTTACGTAAATACACTCTATTTCAGAATACTTGTTATTTGTTTCACAGCAATTCAGTAGACTTCTGCATAATAACATGGCTTCGTCTTGCATTATATTTGTAACAAGCATAGATAAACAAATCTGCAACCGTACTATTGTCCTTAACAACTGTAGCTGTACAGTGTGAGCGAAAATCGCTCACTCTCATTGATATAAATAACTAGTTTTCTCGCCCCTAAATTATACCAAAGAGATGAGGAACCGAAACAACGAATCAACAAACATTGACATCTATCGACTGAAAATAGAACATCTACAAAATAAGATTATTCAAGATATTATATCATTTTCTTCTTCTTTTTCTATTGTATAGCGAGTGCATACGTTAAAACACTTTTCCACTACATATTAAATGAAATAAACAACGTAAATACAGGTTATCACTGTAACAGTCTGTTTCCTAAACTGGGAAAGGATGAAAGAAAATGAGAAAATTTTCAATTTGCAATATATGTACACTTTTCTTCATTGCAACTGCATTCATGCTCACGTGTGATGGGCTCTCATAAGACTGTGTGTTAGTTTCTTCCCCGCCAGCAGCCTGTTCGAGCCGGCTACTGGGAGTGTGATCTTCATAGCAGCTCAAAGCCGCGGCTCACTTGCACCGAAGCGCGTGTGTGAAGGCGTACATTTAAGACAATGTAAAGCTAGCAGCTGCAGCTCACGTTAGCGGCTCACAGGATCTAGTGTGAAGCTGTAGTGTTGGGCAAAATCAATTTAAATCAATTGAAAGTAATTGCTCTGGAAATTAATTGCAATTGATTTCAATTTGTGGTTTGCAATTAATTTCAATTGCCATTGAATTCATTCATAAAATTTTCAATTAAATTTTTGTCAATTGTTAATTGGTCACCAGACAATTGAAACTTGTAATTGTTAATTGCCAATCGCGAAGGGTGCAACTGAAACATTTAATTGTTAATTGCAATTGACATTTACAACTTGTAATTGTTAATTGTAATAGTTAATTGCAATGGATGTCAGTAATTAAAAGTGAAGGTAAGAAGATGTGTGTATATTGAATTGTCTACTTCTTATTGTTTTACATATTTCAAACAAGGTACTTATATGAATGTTGGATAACTACGCTTACTGAGAAGAAAGCCGTGAAACTCAGTATTTTTAAAGACATATTATGTTTATGGTTCTATCCCCCTTAAACTCTATATGCCCATCATGCATACAATTTACGGACAGACCATTGACTGCTAAAACAACGGCCGAGAAAAATCGGGACTCCTGACAAAATCAGCGATGAGGAAAACAGACCCTATCATTATGAAAAGTAAAATGAAATGAAATCTTTGAGTTTTACGTCCCACGAATATGCCGGTTAGGCTAAAGGAGGCGGTGATGATGAGAGATGAGTGAAAATGGTGGAATGAAGAAAGCGGTAAGAAACGGGAGAACCTCAAGAAAACCCACGAGAACGGTGTTTGTCCACCACTCATTATGAAAAGTCTCAAAATTAGGGGTTTAATTTGGAATACAGTTTCCGGGGGTGGGGTACATATTTCCAATCATTACACACATGCAATATAAATATATACCGAGCGAAGTAGCTCAAGCGGTAGAGGGTTGGCTTCGCATTCGGGAGGTCGTGGATTCGAATCCCTCTGCCGACCATCCTGACTGAGGTTTTCCAGGGTTTCCCTCAGTCCTACCAGGAAAATGCCGGGATGGTACCTACTAAACAGGCCCTGGCTGATAGCTTCCCAAATCCTTTCCATTGTTATTGTTGTTGTTGGATATCCAGTGTAAAATGGCCTCGGAGCTGTATCTGGTGATTGTTAAATATATATATATATATATATATATATATATATATATATATATATATATATATATATATATATATATATATATATATATATATATATATATCAATGAACTTGGCCTGACGAAAGAAAGCGACCGGTACCGGAATTTGTTACTTGCGATCAACCACTTCTGGTACACGATAACTGATGCAGTTTCCAGGGGTTCGTTGTTTCTAGCTTTCGCATACGTACAACGTATAGGTTTATATCAATTAACTAGTGCTGACGAAGAAAAGCCGTCGGTACACAGTACCTAACACATTTTCTGGGGATGAGGGATTCGCAACGAATGCACAAGTGCAACATAACTATTAATCAATTTACCTTGACGAAAGAAAGTGATCGGTATCGAAATAGGTTCCTCCCTGTCGGCCACTTCCAGTTCATGACATCTAATACAGTTTACAGGATTGGGGTACTTTAAGTTTTTGCACACATGCAATATTATTATAAATTAATTCGTGTAAACGAAGAGAAGCGGTCGGTACCTGAATTGCTCACTTCCGACCAACTACTTCCGGTACACAGTACCTAACAGATTTTCCGGGGAGAGGTATTTTCAACGAATGCAAACATGCAACATAATTATTAATCAATTTACCTTGACGAAAGAAGACGATTGGTATCAAAATTGGTTACTTCCGGTATGTGGCACCTAATACAGTTTCCAGGGGTAGAGTATTTCTAACATTTGCACATATACAACATTTATATTAATCAACTCGTCTTCACGAAAGAAAGTTGTCGGTACCGGAATAAGTCACTTCAGGCACACGGCATCTAATATAATTTCATGGAATAGGATATTTCCTGCAATTGTACACATGTAACACATATATCAACGACTTTAAGGAGGAAAGCGATTGATACCTGAATTAGTTACATCCGGCCAACCTTTTCTGGTACACGGTATCTAATATTGTTTCGAGGAGTGCGGGTTTCCAGCAATTGCACATATGCAACACATATATCAATCAAATAGACTTGATGAAAGAGATCGGTACCGTAATTAGTCACTTCCGGTCACCTAATATAGTTTCCAGGATTGGGGTATTTTGAAATAGGTCATCGTGATTAGGAAAGTTAGTTGCCGCCTTATGTTTTTAAACTGAAATCTTGTAATTATGATAATTTAGCCAAAATATGAAATAAAAAATAAGTGAATTTTGGAGTTCATGCTACATATGTATGCTTTAGGATTAACTAATTCATATCGGACTTCCGAAGAGAAACATCAAAAGAATTTAATGACTGTGCCTATAGCAATAGCTCACAGTCAAGACCCCTCTTCAATTTTATTAGAAAGAGGAAAGAAAGAGTGAGAAAAAAGAGAAGGAAGTAAGAGAAAGGAGGAAAAGAGGAAGAGGAAAAGGAGAAAGGAGGAAGCAACTAGAGATAAAGGATTACTGGATAATTATAAATTTATGGTAAAGAAACTTGAATAGTTATTTAAAAGGTGATTCATATTCGAATGTTATTATTTGAGGATCAATTTTGAAGTGATTACAAAGAGACATGTTCCCTCATACGATCCCGACCTGCATCCAGGCAACTGTACAAGTGGGAGTTGTCCTAACACAGCTCAGGTGACGAGAAGTTTTAATTTAATTGTTTGTCTATTATTTCGAAATATTAAATAACCTGTATCCAGTATTTGAATATTCATAATGGGGATCGAACACACATTTGAATTAGCCAAGAAAGAAATAAAAAATTAAAGAAAAGTTTATATTTTCCACAAATAGAAATTTTGAGATTTCTGAAAAAACTGTCGTTATTCAGGCTCATCCTGTTATTTTGAGTTTTCTCCCAAAACCGATTTAGACTACTTTAAAATTGGTTATCTTTCGTGACCTCCATCATACACTAATACATATAACATGCTATTCCACACTTATTATAAACACTATCATAGTAAATCAATATTAAATGCTACCACTTAAAACTAAATTTGTCATTCATTCACACACACTCATATACATACAGGATAGCGTATCGACATGGGTGAAAATAGTTTAAAGAAACCATCTAACTACAATTGGCGAACATTTATTACATCTATTAAGAAATCAAACACAATTTTATAAACATGCAATAAACATACTATAAACATATCAATCTACACACGAGATTGAACAATAATAATGCAAGGATATATATATTAACAGAAGGTCCTTGAATAAGTACAGTATACAATACGATGAGTGAAAGAAAAGAAAACTTAAGATGAGAGTTAGAAATAAGTCTTTATCTCATATATGAAAACGTTTAAAATAATTATACGAGCCCTCTGTCGTACTTTCAGACGAGCTATAATATCATACGTATTATCGAAGCGCCCTTTTTGGTGTCCATGCATTTCACCTTATTACATTTCTTATACACACATAAGATTATGTTTACTAATCGTAACTGACACATATTCTGTTCGTCGAAGTATCTATCGAAGACATTTCTCCCATTTTTGAGATTAAGAGATCAAAGTCTTGTCACTGATATTACGGTGACTAATGTTAATCATTCTGTCATTGGTTTACTATTCCATTCACTAACTATATCTGAGTGAATATCACTTTGAACGACTAAGTACACACATTTATCGTTAGATTCGCACTATATTTATGTATAGGAACGAGAATATTCCGAGTTGAGAAGGACTTTCGTTTGTATTGCGAACACAACCACTGAGGTGGGAACACTGGTCAAGTTTGAGGATCCGTATGGGAGGGATGGAAATCGAAACGTAGTTTTACGGAAGGATTTTAGTTTACTAACTTGAAGGTAGATTTAAGGATGCAATAGGGTTAGGATGACCTGCCTTAATCCCATGCTATATGCAGTTAGTATAATACAGATGATGTTAGTCATTACATATGTTACTTAATAATATTACAAGGATTGAAGAGAATATATATACGAGGACGGACCCAAAAGAAACCGGACTTTTGTTCTAGAAAAATAATTTATTACAGTTTTTATAAAATTCTTTCGGTCTCCTACAAAGTACTCTCCAGTAAATGCGATTCATTTCTCCCATCTTCTTTCCCACTGCTTGAAGCACCTCTGGAACTCTGGAACTTTTATATCGTCCAATGTGCTCTGCGAAGTTCTTTTTACAGCTTCTACACTATCAAAACATTTTCTGCAAAATGTTATCATGTTGGTCAAAAATTTGGATCACTTTCAATCTGATTTTGAAAGTCCTGGCTCAAATTTAGACGAATGTTTTGATCCTGTGTGAGCAGGCGAGAAACAAACTTAGCGGCAACATGTCTCATTTGCAAAACCTCACGCTGGCACGAGCTGCAACTCACTCCTGCCTGTTTTGAAATATCATCGATCATGAAACGACGATCCTCGCTGATCTTGGGGCAGATTTGTTCGATGTTTTCGTCGTTTCGAAATGATGAAGAGCACTCAGAACGAGCATGATCTTCACCACTCATCTCACCACACTTAAAGCATCCAAAGCAGCCAAAAAAGTGTGCGGTTCATAGTATCCTTCTTGAAAGCCTGTTGAAGCATTTGGTAAGTTTTCGTTTTCGATTTTCAAGTAGGAAGCAAACACACTCCTTGTTCCTTTGAATCTGCCAAAACGATTTCGCAGGCGGCAAACGAGAACAGTTGAGAAAAACAATGATACGATCAAACGTTAACCTCCTACGCAGACGCCGCTTGGCCAATTGATCTGGGAAAGTCTCTATTAGACTCACCTAGTAGCAGAACTCTCTACTATGCCTAGGAACGCCAGCGCTCTTTCAATCCGGTTTCTTTTGGGATACCCGCGGCGGTATCTTCTAACATTCACATTTTATATTTGTTAGATATTTCGGAACTATAGCAACCAAGGACCGTTCGGGTAGGTAACAAGACCCTTTACACATATTTGTTTATTCAATTCACCATTATACATTTTACGTCAAAATCATATTTATATTCCATACATATTTATATCTTTATTTACATATACTCAATAATCATTTAATCCTTCAAGTCAATAACCCCGACAAATTAAATTTTTAGGTTGCCACATTTTACATAAGATAATCCGAATATGTCGCAAATTTAATTAACTGACCGCACATTATTATAAAATTAGTATTCTCAAGCATTTTATTTAAACTGGTAGACATTTAATTTGCATGGCAGGCATGTAAACACAGAATATGTATAAATATATGGTTCTAAAATGTTAATACTACATTTGGGCAAAAACAACTACAACAACATTTACGTTTATGGCTATCAATAGAAACAAAAGTAGAAATGACGGTTAATCCGTGGGAATTCCGAACGAATATTGAAGCAAGAAAAAAATTGCTTGTACTGAACCATCGCTCGCTATTGTAGTGGGTCACAATATAATGGAAAAACGTTTTCTCAATATTCCACATCAAGAAATAGCTCCACGAATCGTGTCTCGCGACATCTCAGTTGGTAAATCAAGTTCAAATTATATATGTTGAATGGTTTATATTTGTCAAGTTCAAAACTGGGGGAAGGTTAAAAATAAAAAAAATCTTGAAGAAGAGAATAGAGGAATAGATAGAGAAAAGAAAGAAAAAGAAAAGGCGGTGCCAAAGGAATAAGCTAGGACACTAAAACTGCAAAGATAAGTGGTCGAATTTAGACATATGACAATCCACAGCCAAATATAGTTTCATATGCCGAAAAAGGTGCCCTACTAAATATATAGCCTAAGATAAATATCTCCAGGCCCACGAGCTAGTCCGTGTCCTGAGTGAGATTTCCAAAAAGATAGTTGCCTTATGGAAATCTCACTTCGCGCTGTGTCCGGCCGAAACCTTGGAGACTCCGGCACTACCGGGAAGTCGGTGTGGTCTCTAATTTAGAATTTCTATAAAAAATTATCCGACCTCTCAGAAACTGAGATGAGTTACGACTAAAGTATGGAAAACTAAAGTCAATAAAATAGACAACATTCTAACTAGGATTTACCAAAATTAACAAAAAATAAAATAAAATAAATTTTGTACTAGCAAATTATCTGCCAAATTTTACTAGTAGCTCCCATATCCGCAAGGGCGCCAACCTTGAGGTGTCGTTTAATTTCAATTGCTACCTAGTTTAAAACTAAGGAAAATGAAAATAGGGGAGAATCGACACCTTGGTACGGTAACGAGATTCCACTGTAATAAATTTTCTATTTTATTCGATCCTATCCACTTCGTCACCTCTGCGAATAGTAGTGAACTTAGCTTAATCAGGTGACGTGGAAAAAATTAAAGTTGCACAGTAGTATCACAAATATAAACTGAACGCGTATAGTTAAACTGTAAGAATTCTGCAGACGGTTATACTCTTTTGTGGTTAACTGGAAAATGTCTGGAATCGTTTGATATATGACCATTATTCGTATTTTCAGGCGGGTCGATTAGTTGGCCTGTATGTTTACTGTCAAACGTCAAGCCACAAAGTGAAAATACCACCCATCATTTTTACATAAAACACTATCCTCACACAAATAGCCTGGCGTAATGATTAATGTACTAAATATTTATCATTAGGTAAACACAATCCATATCTCGTAGTAAAATTCATAACCTGGCAAATACATACACGGGTGTCCTACTATTTATTCATACTCCCTACCATATACATACATATATATATATATATATATATATATATATATATATATATATATATATATCATTAATATATTATTACTCAATTACATATATATTTATTCATTTCTTAATTTCTTAGATTTATTTTCAGACACCCTATACTCTATAATTATGCCCAAAGTAGTCTTATTACATACCTTAAAATCAATACATTACTCTAGTACGCGCATCAACACGCATGAGCTTGTATGAACCGATATCAGATTCTTTCAAAACAAATCATAGTATATTTCACTTTACGGTTTCGAATTATTTTGTACGCGGCGAAAACTCAATATCCTCAACTATGCAGTTATATTTGAGAAAATGTCAACAATGCGGTCATTCACAGAAAAAAGCGGAAAGAGATAATTTGACAGTAAAAATAATGCCATATAGACAAACTTCAAGTTAAGGGGAAAGGCAAAATTGACTATTACTAATAATTCGATTACTTGACTGTATAAATGACTGTGCTTTTCAGGAAAGTTAATTTACAATGTAGATTATCTAAATACTTAGTCATATGAACCAGAACTGACTTTATTCATCATTAATCGCATAAGAAGGGCCATTTTCGTGTTGACCAGTTTACTAAGTATCAGAGAAACAAAAACCTAGCGGCGTATAATTCACAACTCGGCATGAGATGGCATGAATAGTACGCAAACTAACTTTGCAAGAGTAAATAAAATTTGTACTTTGTCATCGATAACTATAAGTAATCTACTAAGCAATTACGGTAGAGTGTTACTATGAATCTGCGTTGTGAATTGAATTGTCCGTCTGAACTGACCACAAGATGTGACTAACTAAACAATACAATGTCCATAAATCGATTAAGTTTACATGCACACACATACATGCTACATTCCACATAAACTAAGAAACCAAATATTAATACATATCACTACATACCAAATATTAATACATACCATGTTGAATCATCCTATCACACTGCTCAACTATATATAAATCAAACAAGTTACTAAATTTCACCCTCTTAAACCGGCTGTATGAACTATGAAAAGAAGAAGAAATAATCAGAGACCAATGGTTCCGAATTACTTTCCACTGCAATTACTTTCAATCGATTGATTAATTGCAATTGATTTTCATGTATTAATGATTAACTGCAATTAACAATTGTCCATTAGTTACTTCAATTGTTAATTGCAATTAACAATTAAAGTTACAGATTAATTATTAATTGCTATTTCAATTGAAATTGCCCAACACGAGTGTGAAGACATACTAATTCTTTCATTTCTTGTCTCTTCGCGAATGGTCAGGCTAGTAACGAAATCTATTGGAGCGCCACAGAGATAGTCTACCATCTTGGGCGGACGGAAGATTTTTTCTCGTTTATCCATATCGATATCCCAGAACTCTTTCTTAACTTGTAGATACAACACCCAAAACGACATTCTGCAGTCAACTCTTCTTTCAGGGCAGCAACTGTAACTGCTGATATAGGCAAATGCAGATCTTGTCCAAGAGTGGAAGCAGGCTGAGAGGAACTTTTGAGGAGGAAAAGAAACAAGAACATTATCTTTCGTCTGTGTAGTTTTTTATTACACCTTCTTGATTTTGTGTGTTCTGTAGCTCTTCTGTATTCGTACAAGCAATATATTTAAGACAGAACACATTCTAACATGACAACTATACTGTCTCTATTTCTGAAATATAAGACATAGTACCCCATTAAGCTGTAGCCCACCTTCACTGTATTGACTTACAATAATTCCAATACAGTAGTTAATAGTATTCTTTACGGTAATATCAGCACATTTAAGCAATCCGTGTTTCGTCACATTACGCCACATTCCTTAGTGAATTTTTCAAAATTTATAGGATGTGGTTTCATGATACAGTGAAAACTCTCTCGAACAAGTCCCTAGTGGTTGAAATGGAAATAAATTACTACCGTTTAACTTGTATACATAGACCTATCTAGGTACACTTCAACATAGTAGAGCTAATTTGCGTTTCCTTTCAGGTGGTATTAGTTTTTGGCATCCTAGTTTACCACCAGTATGTCATACTGACCCAATTTGATCATTGTAGATTCTTGCTTCGATAACGACTGCTATAATGAGAAATCTTAATGTGCATTACTCGTTAATCTGTAGGTTCTATTTTATATGGTTAGTTGATTTGGAGTTTACTGTCCTGCTCTGCGCCGAAGATATATGAGAAGTGGACCTATAGATTATTGAGGGATCCGAGCGACATAGGCTTCTACCGAGAATCGAATCTCGGTCTATCTCGCCGAAGATGCATACTCTAGCCAGTCTATTTCACATGCTAACATGGGCAATATTTCAAACTAATCTCAGCTTAAAAATATCTGGTATAATTTTTTTTATTTATTTAGCTATCTTTATTTAAGGACTACAAAGTATTTTTTATCCAGCGAGATGTCGTAGCAGTTAACGTTTCAGTCAAAAGCTAAGGATGACCACACAGTGGATGATTTATTTACTTTAACATATTTCTGGGCATTTACGGCATCTATGGTCTTAAGCCCGTCATGTATGAGGCTCGGCGTCTCTCGGCGAGCATACAATCTAGGGAGGGGGAAAGAAAGAAAGCGCTCTGGAAGCTGTATGTTTGGTTTCACCTCCTCATTTGCCCGGTGTGAATGAGAGAAATCCAGGAAAAACTCACTCAGAATGGTTGGCCTGAAAAACTGTTTCACTTTTTCGACCGAGTGTCCCCATCGAATGGACAGTGGATGAAACATTTTGTTTCGCAACATTGTAAATCAACAGTATTGTTGTAGCGTATTATGTAAGATCTGATTTTTGATTATTTAATGAAAGACGAAGACGTCTGGGACATTTTTCCAAGGATGTTATAAATAGAGGATCTGCCCATATGTATCTTCATCCTGTTAAACCGATGAAACCAAAAAACAACTGAACATCGGCACGTCTGATTGGCTACTCTCGTTTCTGCCATCGTCTGATTGGCTACTTTCGTTTCCGCCATGATTGTTGGCTCAAAACACTGCGATCCTATTGGGCGGAGTGGGCAGAGTAAGGGTGGCGAAACTGTGACGTATGGCTTCAGAATTTTGTTCTAATAGCAGATCCTCTATTTTATAAGATCCTTGCATTTTTAATCTGAAATGTTGCGAAATAAAATGTTTTGTTTAGTGTGTGAACAGCGCAATATTCAACTACGATATCTTTCTTAGTCCAGTTAACCTTCTAATCTCACTTATAAATAATTTATTTCCATATCTCCCCCTTAACAAGTAGAAATAATAATGAAATCTATTAACTGTTGTTAACAGTGTTAGTGAAAAATTTCACGAGGGCAATTAGGCAATAGATGACTAGGATATTTACCCTGTACACAATGTCGATAATGGAGATGCTACAATTACGATGTTTTAATTAAAATGGATGGCAAATGAACGATACGCTATAATGTTGATAAACTCACACATATGCCATTTACAGTTGTGTGTGTTATTGTGTGCCAGAAATTCGTGTTATCGACAAAACGAGAGAAGACGAACTCTTTCTATAGAAACAGGTAAATATTTTTCGAAACAAAATTGAATTTTTACGATTCATTTAGTGAGCAACGCTAGTAAAAGTCAAGAAGCTTATATTACATTATATTACGTACATGCCTCCGGTGTGGGACCTCACTTCGATTTCTGGTGTGAGACTGTGTATTTCAGATGTAGATCCACGTCTTAAATATCCTCAGTATTGAATAGGACATTATACTCCAAATCAACCAATTGGAGTCGGAATCGGCAGCGCCTAAATAATAGAGGACTCACTTCTGATTACAAGGTCATAGGTTCGAATTCAGGCTACGCCACTTAAGTTTGTGTTGAACAGCATCTTGTTCGTTGGTTGAGAGTTCTTTAGTTCCTTCCACTTCATTCCTTAGTTTCTTTTACGATTCACTTTCTTCTCTCATCATCCGTTTCCTTTTGCCTTCAGGATATAATCATGGGATATTAAAAATCCCATTTCATTTCATAGTATTAGACCATTATGCAGTCTGTTGTATTTCCAAAATCGCTTTTCACCGTTCACACTTCAATTTCCTTGTGAGTAGATCATGAGTATTTCAACATCTAAATTAGTTACAATAAGTAAACTAATAAAGGCAGTTGTAAAGTACTATGCATAAATTATTTTCTTTGGTTTCTGAAAAACGAATTCAAGTCTGCTTACAACTCTTACGTGAAAGCAGCAGGTATCTCGAAGTTAAATCACGTGAACATAGTTTGGAACATTTTCCCCCTTCTGCTGTAATTTGCACGTGTAAGTTATTTATTTTGTGGCTGTACGAAGTACCAGACATTATGCAGAGAGTGGTCTGGTTAGCTAAAGCCAAGTCTAACATTAGTTGGTAGGATTGAATTTTAGTGTCCCTCTTAGCATCAAGGCTACATGAAACATGGGCGTACGGTTTAGCATGGAATTCCAACCACATGAACTTCCACCAGAAATCGACCCCACATCTACCACACATCTGCCACGTACGCTAACCAGATAACCACGAGGAAGTTCTAACATTGCAACTCATTCGTATATTTTTAGGTAATGCACAATAAAGACTTTAATGCAGGGATGCAAATAAGCAACAAAATTTTACTCACCCAAGCAAAAAAGCTACTATTCCACATCCCACAATAGAAATCATTTACTTACCTTCGGTATGGTATTAAATACTCGCCGGCACCGATGAACCATTCTCCCCGGGCGAGTGGGCTAGTGGTTATTTCCATCCCTGCTTTACTGTTTTTTTTATCTATTAGAAAGCATGAGCATTTTTGACAAAAATATACAATATATCAGTGTATGCAATATACGACAAAATTTATTAGTTTCTTAATAATTTGGAGGGGGCGCGTTGACTCAGTGGTAGAGCGCTCACCTCCGGTGCATGGGATCCTGGTTCGATCCCAGCTCGCACTGTGTGGACGTTGTGGTGGACAAAGACCATGCTTGTTTTTTTTCTCGCGGTTCTCCCGTTTCCTCCCACTTTCTTCATTTCACCATTTCATTTATTTCTCATCATCACCGTCTCCTTTAGCCTAACCGGCATAACCGTGGGATGTGAAACTTAAAGATTTCATTTCATTTTTTTTTAATAATTTGGAAAGGTGGTAAATTAGTTACTTTGAAATACCCTGTAGGAGACAGAATTTCAAATAAGAGTCCATCATATAGATTAACACTTAAAACATCAACAATAAATATTTAGCACTTATAATACAATGAGTGCTTACATGTTAACTAAATATCTTAGAAACGCTGAACACATACAAGTCAAACTTCCATAAGAAAACCTTCACTATGTTAGTAAACTATTTAGCCTGCTAGCAACCCTGACAACATTGTGAACTCTTGAGAAATATGGAAGAATTCTTGAGGGGGTCATGTTCCGAGTGATTTTCTCACCACGATGCACCGTATTCCAGGTTGCACATAGATGTGAAACGAAGGGTTAAAAACGGGAAGTATAAAGTGGGAGTTGTGTGAAGAGTTCTTTGGTGATGTGAAAAGACAAAAGGAGCGCTTTTACGTCAAGAGCTTGAATCAGGAGGCCGGAAGGAATGAAACCTAGAAACGGGGAGGCAAGGGGGGAGACAGGGAGTCAAAGAACAAAGCTTTCCTAGGAATTTATGAATAAAAACTTGTGTTGAGAGAAAGAGACAGAGAGAAGAAAAGGATGGACTCTGAGAGACACGTTGAGAAAATTTGCCTCTTTGTTTGACATCCGGCAAGGTGATTCGTCTCGGATGTTTTATTTTGTAACGAATTGACGTAGTTTATTCTTCTGAATTTCATTTCTCTCCTTCCTTTCAACTTGCATGAATAATGTTGCCTTTGCAATTATTTCAAGAACAAAATAATAAATAATATAAAGAAAATACGAGGAAATTCTAAAAGATAAAGAAGGCAAACTGAGATGAACCGAACTGTAAAGCTCCCGGCGTGCAAAGCTGAGGAACACAGTCTCTGTTGTCGAGGTGAGCCTATCCCTAACCAAGCCTGTCCACCAAATATAAGAGCTTTTAGTTCCTAGGTGACAAGCTACTTCACTACCGAATTTTGTTCAGATCCAACCAGTAGTTACCGAGAAATAAAGTACGACACACAAGAAGATACGAGCCAAGCCTACCCCCACATGATTCTGGCCACCAAATATAGCAATTTTCATATCCTAGATAGTGGGCTATTTGCCTATCAAACTTAATTCAGATCCGGCAAGTAGTTACCGAGAAATAAAGCACCACACACACCGGGAGCTAATACATTTTGAGAAGATAAATTAGGATCCTTGGTTCACCTATATGTGATTTTTCGAAAAATAGAATGAACTTCTAGGAATTGAAGTTCACAGACCGATATAATACAGGAGATTGCTCCCATGTAGCACGATCATTAGTGTGTTTGACTTTGGTGCCTATGGTTTCATGTTCGGTGTCGTGGAGGCCACGGAGTTTTTGATACAATTGAGAAGGTACTGCTTGAATCAAGTGAAAGTTAACTCTAGTCTAAGGAACTAAATTAAAAGCAAATAAGAATCAATGTACTGGCAACATATCACCTTACTAAAATAGTCTGACTACCCATAAGGATTTCTTACGATAGGTCAATAGTACAGTGCCGTCTGAATGATTTGTACTTCAGACGAATATGCTTGTATTTTAGGATATATTTACAATTGCATTCTTCTGGAATACTGCACGATTTCTCAGATAATAATCATAATTATCAACTTCTGGTATGATACCCACTTCTATTTGCTTATGCTGTTCTTGTCATTAAGTAACATTTTTCTTTCAGAAGCATTTTTTGGTGTATTATCTATCTGTTCCCGCCGAAAACATGTTCGCAAACTGCAGACAATGCTGTTGTAGAAATATGATATATGACGCAAAAACTTTGCAATAGGTGATTATATTTTCTAGATAGAAATACTTCAGTGTTTTGTGAGCAATGCATCTAATGTCATGGCAGCTAGTGCTATCTAGATATTTTCGAGTGAGGTTCTTTTGTAACTTTCTGTAGATATTATTAGGCAATATTCTTTTTGTCAACATCTAGATATCCCATCAACTTTTTTTTAGATTGTTAGTCCTGCATCCTAACTAACCATAAAGAAAAAACAGATACCCCACTAGTTCTGAGATTGGACTAATATTTCATCTTATGAGGAAGGGCGCGTTTTTTTCATGACTGAGTGATTGACAAGAGTTTAATGGATACTTCAATTCTCAAGGCTATCTGTCTTCATCACGATAAGGTCAATGGCCAATACACGATGCTCATTAAAATCAAAAGTACAAGACTTTTGAAACATGAAGTTTGGCAAAATAATACAAAAAAGAAAAAGAAAATAAAAACTATAAAGACTTAAAACAGGGATTATAAAATATCTAAAAGAATAAATAACATAAAAACAAAGAAATTATTTAAATAAAAAGAAATAGTAGTAACACATACGGGAAAAACTGAAGAAACAAAAAACCTCAAAGAACTTTAACTATTCAAATAGTTAAACTCAAAGAACGTTAACTAAACGAAGGCGAGAATACTGTCATTATGAACAAGCAAAGTGAAATAAGCCATAAACATTGTCTGAGGTCTGAATGTTCTGAACATTCTACAAGAATATACCGCATACTTAGAGTAATAATACGGTTTGTTTTATAATGATTTCCTTAATGTACAGGACAGAGCAGAGGAAACGCATGGTTTTTAAACCGTACTCATTGACTAGTAATGGTATTGATTTTGAGCAACCGTTAGCAGAAAGCTCAAACAAAGCAGTTTCAGTGGCTATGGAGTGTAGGAGCGTAGAGCAGTAATGTATATTAACATAACCATTCAGATGAAAATGGATTTCATCACTCGTGAGTACTGGGACATCTGCATCTTCCGTAAGAATAGCGTACATTATATCACAAAATTCTCAGCAATGATTAAAATACGTTTCACTTAGCTGCTGGACAATCATTATTTTGTACTAGGGAAATTTGAGATAATCATGTTGAAGCGAACGACATGCCATCCCAGCGATACAGTCTGTGGCCTAGCGGATCGTTTCGGACTAAGAAAAGGTGCCTTTTTCACTTTATCTACGTTTTCTCGAGTTTGAACTGAACAGGAAAGAACAGGTGGTTTCATTTTCATCACGGATCCAGTACTTCTGAACGCTAACTCGGAATCATTGTTACTGAAGAACTGCTCGACCGTGAACACATGATGCTCTACGCTCCAACGCTTCAAATAGCAACTGAAACTCCATTGTTTGAGCTGTCTGTCGCTCAAAATCAATAACCATACTCATCGCCGAGTACTAGTCGTTTAAAAGACATGCGTTTCCTCTGCTCCACCCTGTAGATACTATATTGCTTTCCTTAACAGAAAATCGATTTAATTGATGAGATTTCTGAAAATGTATTAGAATAATAACTTACATATTAGATCAGATCTTTTCGAAATTGATGTGCACAAATCGAAATTGAACTCGATACTTATCTATCATTGGTAAAGTAATCCAAACTCTATCTTTATCTTGAGTGAAAAATTTAATATTTCGTTTCCTTTGTCACACAAGTAACAATGTATATTATCTATTAAAGTTTGAGTGTTTACTTCATATGGTATTTTATTCTACTTCGAAACATGTCTAAAACGTACAGTAGATGAGTTTTAAAGATCTTACAAACGTTTTTGTTGTTAGAATTCTTGAAGTTACCATTTTACGATACGAATAGCTGAAGGTCGGAACATTAAAGTTGTAGAGCGTGTCTATCACTCGTGCGGGAGCAGACGGAGTACAGGTGACTAAAGAAGCAGGTAGAAGTACTTGTATTTATTATTTCATGCGAGTGGTAAAGAGGGAGAGGAGAATATGCGAAAGTGTACATTCAGGAAAACTGTGTTTTCCCGTCACTCTTAGGTAAATAAGAATCTTGCATAAGGAGCGTTCTTCTTTATCTTTTATGAACATCTCTTCTCTTCTTCCCCACTACCTTTGACAGCTCAGACGAAGCCCACGTTTCAGTCAACACCGCTTTTGTTAGCTTTTGAGCCGACGATGGGCTTTGGCGTTCGATAAACACTTTTTGCATTCAATAGCATTCATTGGTCGAAGGAAGGAACATAAAGTGGGAGCGAAGACGGGGTTGAAATGGTGGGGGGTTGCTACAACTTTCTTCAAGAGGAAATTCCAAGATTATTTTACGTGATGAGAAGGTGATTTTTCCTGGCGATTGAGGAAGGACATCGAAGAATTTTAATGAAATTTCACATGCACATATTTCTATATGTGAGTGATGTATAAAGATACGATCTACATCTTTTCAATTCAAAGAAATGTTGCTTTAACCTCTAAACAGTAGACCATAACTTGAGAAAATTGTAGTGAACAAAGTTATTGGACAACTAAAAAGGCCTGATACGATAATATTAAAATATAATACCCTAATTCAAGTTCACAGTAAGTTGAATGGTGATTAATTTAATAAATAGATTTAACAAACTCGAGTAGTGCAGTCTTACAATATAAGTACTGAAGGCACTGACTTGCGATGTCATTACATTTTTATACCACTCTTTGTATGACGAAGGTTCCTCAGTTTTCATTGAGCTGAACATATTCTATAAGTATCCCCCTTATCACGAATCTCCTCTTTCTCTGCAAAATCTATAGTCTCAGTTTACAGACCCTATAGAAGATAGAGTTAAATATATCTTTGGTTCATTAAAATATATTGAACATAACTATTTAAATAGCGAACGAGAAATAGATGTGAACAGGATACAAGAAAAACAACGAAATGGCGTGCAAGTACAGCATCAAACAACTAACATTGTAACGCCACCATTCTATTTTTGATTAACTTCTAGTCCGAAGTCATCTATTGCATTACTCTATTCCCATTTAATTTTGTGCTGGATAATGATAAAGCAAAAATGGTTATACCGTTGGATTTATGGCAAATTTGCTATTAATAAGGCGTCACTGTTATGCGTTTTGTTTAAAACTTTTGTCTGATTCAAAATGGCGGATTTGAACATGGCCGCCATCAAGGCAACTCTTACCATAGACCTAATATTTATACACCTGCTTTTTATTTAATTATTATCATTAACACAAAATTTACAAGGTGGGGTAAAGGACTAATACATATGCTGCAACAATATTTAATTTCCCTGTAACTTTTTACCAATTGCGCGTAAATCAAAATTAACGTCACCATTGTACTTCTGATTAAATTCGAGTCTTAAATCATGTATCACATGACCCTATTCCTATTTTAAAAACTTAACCTTAATTCAAAATGGCGGATTTCAAGATGGCTGCCGTCAGGTATATCCTTACTATATAACTTCTCCCTAGTCCTAATATGTACCCATATATTTGTTATTCATCTTTTGTCGTTACAAGAGGTCTTATAGAGCCTTTACCTCCAACTGTATGAAGACTATTCTGTACTTCCATGTAATATCTTCTAAACCCCTGGAGCTTAGCACCTATAACTTCACTGAAATACTGACCACATTTAGTACTACTTTCTCATATGTGTCTCCGTCAGCAACTCGATTCACCCATCTTTCTATGCCGAAGCTTTGCATGCTTTAGTTAAACGTTGGGATAAATGTGTAACTGTAGCATGGAGTTATATGTAAAAATAAATGCAATTTCCATTCCTAGAAATTTGCTCTTTTTTTCTTACAAAAAATCTTGAATTAGCTTCAACGTCTCTCAAAAATTCGTATATTTTTCATTTATTGTGAGTCATAATGCTAATACAATCTCAAAATCAGTCCCAGAGCGAAAGAAAAAGAAAATACTTCTCCATCTCTACTTACGGTAGATTAATGGTATCAACAGTGATGAAGTTCACTCGCTGCTATTTTCGCTCCTTCGGGTTAGATTCTCTGTTGGAGTAAATGTGGTTCGGAATTAAGCCATCTAGGCTAAAGGAGACGATGATGATGAGAAATGAATTAAATGAAAGAATGAAGAAAGTGGGAGTAAATGGAAGAAATCCGAGAAAACCTGTGCACACGGTGTTTGTCCACCACAAAGTCCACGTGGCGCAAGCTGGGAACGAATCAGGGACCCCATGCACCAGAAATGAACGCTCTACCACTGAGCCACAGCAGCTCCCTCGACATTAAGGACTAGGTTCATATCTCATTTAACCTTGGTGCTGAAAGAGATGTTAATTTATTTTGTGTCTTTTTTTTTTAAAAAAAAGTTGAAACAAATTTTCATCATTATTTACAATAAATTATACTATTGATATTTTAGAGGATAGATTCTATAATATTAGGTATTAACTAGTGACGTGAAAACCAGGTAAGCCTATTTTGCATTTTGTATACAATGCACAATCAAAGGATATTATGCTTGCATAGACTCTCTTCATTCGTTTCATCATAGAACCAATTATCTAGAAAAGAAGTACTGACTCCTCTGTGTGCTATTTTTGTACATACACTCTACATTTATTTTGCCAAGGACATACATGGAACAAAGTAGCGCATGATTATTAATTTCCATTCTCTTTTTGGATATTGACTTCCATGAGTAAAGAGCCATCACATGCAGTATTCATAGATTTGTATACATTTTCATCATTGATAAGAACGGAGCTTGAGAGGCATGGCTTATCTTTATCCTTCATCGGGGTCTGACAGTCAGCGAACGCTTTTCTTCCTCCTACGTCAACAGTATTGTTAGCTTTTCAGCCCTCCGACAGTCAATAAACACTTTCCTTTTGCATTCAATCATAGAAGAGAAATAGGTGTTCCTCTACCAACAATACCCAGTGCACTCTCGCTAAGTTTACCGACAAAAGAAAGAGAGATTAGAACAACAATGAATAGGGGGAAAGTTAGGGCTAGTAGGTTTCGTTTTTTTTTTCTAGAACAAGTTATAAAATTTATTTTTTAGTCATATGGAAGATATTAAAATATAATATTGTATTGTTATGATAATTAAAATTACTTAAGGCACCTTTCACCATATAGTTTCGTGATTACAGTTGGCAGAAGTTTTAACAGAGAAATTCATGTTTTAATTTTTCTAATATTATAAAGTAATTATTTATAGAATTTTGTGAGATAAAGGCAGAATGAAATAAGGCGAATGTAAATTTAATTATTGTGTTAATATAGCTAAAAATTTATTACATAATAGTTGTAAACGTTGTATTTGATTAGGGAGATAGAATTTGAAACAATTAGAAAAAGTAATACAGGCATGTAAAGACACTTGTCCCATGGATGATTAGAAGTGGTGTTGGGTTGAAATTTGTGATACTTGGTTTTGAAGTATAGATTGATCAAATGTGTGAAAGAATGATGTCATTTTTAATTTTTAGTGGTTTTATATGAAATGTTGGAATCTGTTTTATTTATTTATTTCTGTTTGAAAATTTTATGTGATTGCCTGATAGAAATAAAATATAACTTTTCGGCCTTTTCTCACTAATTTGAATTAGATTTTGGATACAACCTTGACTTAATTATTTAATTTAGACTCCAATTATTCATATTAATGAATTCTCAACGTAATTTGGATAAACAAAAACCCAAAGAATTTGAAAAATCATTTAGAAAAACATATGTTGTGAGACTGAAGTTTTCTAAAATGTTATTTTTTTTTTTGTTTAGTAAATTGGTAAGTCTAATTTATGTCGAAAATATGATCTTCTTAATATAAACATTTAAAAGACAAAGATGCTTCTAAATGAGAAATAAATTTTAACGTAAGTTAAAATTAGAATTTTAACGACATTATATTTTTACAAATGATTACGTACATTTTGCATTTTCAAGAAAGTTTTCTTTAAGTATGTTTCTTTTTTACTTTCTAATATCTATTAGGATATTAGGCGATTTTGATGACTGGATGATTGAAAGTATATTATACGTGGTGCTTTTTTAAAACTAAACCAAATCTAAATATTTCCATAAAAACATTTAAAATATTTATGAGACATAAAATTTGAGTATTTAAAAATTACAGCAATTTAGGAGGTATAATTTTGATATATGCTATATAATCAAAGAATCCTATAAGGTATCACTAAACTTCTAGATTAAACCTAAAGAGAAATGTATGTGTTTTAAATTAAAGCACTACATATAATGTATCTAGCTATTTAACGCCTTGTATTAAAAACTGTAAGATTCGCGGTAATAGGTACGCAAATCCTCGTATACTCTAAACTATTTTAATGTAAAGTACCAAGTGAATTTCAGTATTTAACTTCTGTGTATATGTGTTCTACATATATAATACCAACATCAATGGTGTCTTCTTAGACATATGTCAGAAATGGTACTAATGCTTTTTCTTTTATCGTCAAAATAACTCTCACATTATTAAGTATAATAGGTTATTATTTGAGTGAAGAATTGTAGATCTATAATAGGTGTTTGCGTTTCAGTTTGGAAACTAGCACAAACTTCTCTTATTCTCCTGTTATCACATTTACAGTTGGTTAAATTTTCATTTTGGTCTTCTTAGGATCGAAGAAATAGAATGTGCTTTACAAAATGGTGTTGACTGTTGTTTATTATCACACGATCAATATTTGAATAGCTCTTAGACAATTGATTTTCAACGTTATCATTTCAGTTAGGGACGACCATAGTTGATATCTACTTTGTCGTCGTAGAAATTAAAGCCAACCAATTAAGTCATTTTTTATCCTCTACTAGCAGCGTTCACCCCGCTTCGCTGCGGTCACCCCGGAACGCAATAAACTTTGTTACTTAGATAATTTTTACTTTTTCGCTTTCAAGTGATATGATAAAAACCATAGAAGATTGCAGTAAATGTTAACATTATATCGCCTGTCATTTATGTTAACCCGCCCCGCTTCGCTGCGGTCACCCCCGAACGCAATAAACTTTGTTACTTAGATAATTTTTACTTTTTCGCTTTCAAGTGATATGATAAAAACCATTATAACGCCTGTCATTTATGTTAACCCGCCGAGTGACACGGTCATGCGGGTTGCATATAAATACGTTTATTTTTATACCTATGATGAACTAACAAAGGATTTGTACGTAATGGACACCTGAATGGTCAATTAACTCAAGACACTGGTAATTGAAAATTAAAGTGATATGATAAAAACCATCTAGGGTCCAAATCCTAATAACCCCCCAAAAATAAAAGAAATTGGTTCAGCCGTATTAGCGTGATGAGCGGACAAAGGATTTGTACGTTCTCTTTTATATATATAGATAAATTCATTCTAATGAGAATGGTTACTACCAGTTTCTCTGATATCCAACTTTATATCATCTCCCATCTTCTTTTCGGCTTATCCAAATACTTCTTTCCTAAATGCTCTTCTATCAATATTTTATGTTTGTTTCTTGAGTTTTCATGTTAGTAAATTGTCTTGTCTAGTTTAGTTGTCTTCCTTTTAGTATCCATACTACAATTTGAACATATAAACCGAATTTGTCAAAAGAAAAGAAATATTTCCCTTGAAAGGAATCTATCTTCATCAAAATAGTATCCAGAAGAGGCAATACATTTTATCCATGATTATGAAGATCTTCAAAGCACTGTTAATAGTCATTGACAGTAAGTTTTCGCAAAATATACGCTACATAGCATTTGATTTATTCTCTGTGATTTTTGTAAACCTCTGGCCTTTCATCGCCATCTTGAGCTTAAAGAAAAGGAGAGAAAACAAATAAATGTTCGACAAGTCTGTGAAGTGGGTGACAGTTGCCGCGTGGTTATATGTCTATCAGCTCTGACCAATTCACGAAATGTCTCCACATTTTGTTCATTCCTCGGCTTGAAGGACATCTTGACCTTGGATCAATCTCAACATATTCACGTCCACATTTGCATCATTGGCACACCTGCGTTATTGACAAAGCTGCATCACCATTTACCATCATCTGCAATGTTTTGGGAAGATATTTATCAAATTGGAAACGAAATTTAATATTAGATGTTGTTAAAATTCATGCACGTGTTTCGTACGACACCTTCACATTGGTTTTATCTGCCCGATGCTTATCCAGATACCAACTACATGAAACCGGTTTCAACACGGGCGCCAACAGCAAGCTTAAATATAGCTCTTTTGAGTCGTGTCAAACTACAACATTTATTAGATTTTTTGGAAGATTGGTTATTTTTTTAACGTTTAGTTTTATTATGTATGGTCTTGTATTTCTAGTCTAGAATGCTTATTGGGAGCTCTGCAAAATTCTTATTGGGAGCACTGATGCTATTTAATTATTTTCTTAAAACTTTTAGCCTATGTTCGTCACTTGAGTTAGCAGACAACTTTTACCTGTACAATTTTCATCATACATCATTACTATCATCAGTGGCAGATTACTTGCTTGCTACATAAAGCTTTCACACAATCCTCAACAAGAGTTTTATTCTTGATGTAATTTTCCGTTTTTATACCGCCCATCAATTTCTTATTTCTCTTTTATCTTCCGCAATACTTACGCTTCAGTCCCTGAATGATATGATTTTTGCTTAAATATTAACCTAACCAGTACTTTTTTTTCTTCCAATTACTTTCAACATAGTTCATTTATTTTATATAGGAGGAAGAAGTTATACAAACTCAATAGCAGAGGGTTGAGGAATGCCGTATAGTGTTGTGGCTTGCAATATCGCTCCTTTTGGTATTGTAGTGTCTTCCCATTTTGTTTTGTATTTTTGTGTTTTGTGTTCTTATGTAACACCAAAGTTATGAGAAAATGGAACATATTATTAATATGTGCTCCGAACCACGACAAGGCTTGAGTTTAATGCGTTGACGAGTGGACGTACCATTGAGAGCCCAATCACAAGACCATGTCATCGACCAGCTTTTCTACATTTTTATTTCACTAATTCTTACAGAATATGTAATAAATCAAGTTATAAGTCGTTCATTTTTAATTGTTTCTTTTAGCCCTATGACATGTTTATTTGAACATTTAATTTAATTTCGCTTCTCTCCTCCGTCCACTATTCATAACACTTTGTTATTCCTTTTCATTTTAGCTCTTAGCTAATCGTTTCAGTTCTCTTTACTTATGTTTCGAAAGCCTGTAACTTGATTTTCATCTCTTTCATATAATATCATCGATTCTGCTCCGCAGAATACAATATTCCACACAAAGTATTCAATGAGTCGTTTTCATTACTCATGAATACTCTGTTGAATAAGGCCATTTCACTTCCTCATGTTCATTTGTTGTTCGTATTTCCATGTTTCTATTATGCTTGTGTAGTTTTCCAATGTCAGTTTCTTTTTCACATTACTTGTCACCACAAAACTCATATATATTCACATTCACTTACCTCCTCTATTATTAATTATGCTTAAGTTAGAGCTTACGCAATAACAATGTTTGGTGAATTGTCTTTAAGCCTAAGAAAGGTAAAAGATAATGAGAATCACTGTATTGACATGGATTCAACTTTTAAAACACAGATTCTTTTAATCTTTATCTTCCTACTCTGATCGGAAGTGGTTCAAATATCCAGATTCCGGTTTCAGTGTTAACCACAATCATTCAAAAGTGAAAAGAAAACATATAAATGTTCTTTTTGATATGAGTTCAGTAGCTCAAAAAAAGACTCTTTCTCTGTCCTTATCCAGAACCAGAAATGGTTGAAATACAGATTCTTTCAACCAAATTTTTAAGCAACTGAAATCTATTACAACTTTCGGTTTTAATATTGATATCTGTACAGCAAATGTTTAAAAGCTTGTGTCGAACTTTTTAAATATGAATTTACCGTTCCAAGATTAGATTCAATTCAGCTGTAATATTCCTATTGAAACCAGAAAAAAGTAAAATTCGAGTACAATTTTCACTATCAATATTGATCATCATTGACTAAACAAATGAGTGTCGTTTGACTACGGTAGATTTTAAAACTATGCGAGTTCGATACTCAAACTGGAAGTAGTATATCTTTAACTTCTAGTGCTAATAGAGGAAAAAGATGAAAATAGTATCTTTCCTTCGGCCATTAAATCGTTTCAGAAAAGCCGTTTCTCGATATATCTTTCTGTTTCTACTCTATCGAAATCAATATCTAACCTGGAATTAGTAGTAACGTTCTATTATTTTCAGTTTTAGGAGGGAGATGAGAGCGAATTTAGTATTAGTTCAGTGCAATTAGAACAAAAAAGGGCAAAATCCGGATTCAAAAAATAAGCTGAAACCTTTTCCAAAATGATCATGATACTCTATTCAGTAACTCAGTGAAAGTCCAAAAAAATCCCGCGTCGACTTTAGTCACTATGGCCGCCATATTGGTTAGCCTATTTTCAACGCCATAAGCTTTTGTACAAACCATAGCATTCACTTTAACTGACTATAATACAGGTTGTAAACACAACAGAGATACAAATTATATCTCGTAGGGAAGATATTTAATTAGTTGTTCTTGTTGTGTGTAAATTGAAGAAATTTACTGTTTGCTTAGAGGAAAAAAAATCCATAAACTTTTTCAGAACAAAAGTGAATATTTTTGATTTTGGATCCTTATTACAATATTGTAGGGAGAAGAAACATAATATATGAGCAAATTGTTGACTAAACACTTTTCAATAAAGCAATTAAAATACACAATATTAAAAATTTCTAAACCTGGGATTTTTAGATTCACATAATGCTTTAAATTTCTTATTGGCAAAATATTGTAAAATTTTCAACTCTGCATTCACAAGTTTTGAGTGAAGTTATCAGTTATCAGAGGGTAGATATTTGCAGAAGCTTCAATATCCTCCACAAACCTGGACATTGGCTTCTTTCAAGAAAGGAAGAACGGGAAATGTGCAATAATTTAAGGGAAATTATGTATGTATGTATCTATATATACATTTAAATTTCCCTTAAATTATAGGACATTTATATAGTGTTATATATATAGGGTGTTCATTTATTTAATTTATTATGTAGCTAAAATCCACTGGTGAAATCCCCGCACCTAAACAATAAAAAAGTTTATATGAACATAAGACGAAAAATGCGTTGTTTCAAAGTTACGAGATGCCGAAATCGAGAAAATTGTAACTTTGGGGCTCCTAGTTCGAAAACTATGAGAGATATCAAAGGCAGTTAAAGAAATATTAGAGGTACTAGTACACTGTCTATATGAATAACCATGTTTTAGACTTGGGACTATCGGCGCAACGAGTTTTATAGAGAGAGCTGCGGTATAGTTACGCTCTTCCATCTCTCTGTCTAATCTCATGTGAGCCGGAACGACCCAACTCTGAAACATAGCTATTGAGATAGAGAGTGTACTAGTTTCTTTAATATTTTTTTAACCGAAATAAATGTCCAGGTTTGTGGAGGATATTGAAGCCTCTGCAAATACCTACCCTCTGATAACTGATAACTTCATTCAAAACTTGTGAATACAGAGGTGAAAATTTTACAATATTTGGCCAAGAAGGAATATAAAGCATACGTGAATCTAATTTAAAAATCCCAGATTTAGAAGGTGTTAATATTGTGCATTTTAATTGCTTTATTGAAGTGTTTAGTCAACAATTTGCTCATATATTATGTTTCTTCTCCCTACAATTTTGTAATAATTATCCAAAAACAAAATTATTCACTTCTGTTCTGAAAATGTTTGTGGAATTTCTCTTTTTCTTCCCTGGGGGGCGGGGTAACTCAGTGGTAGAGCGTTCACCTCTGGTGCTTAGGGTCCCGGGTTCATCCCAGCCCCCGCCAAGTGAACTTTGTGGTGAACAAACACCGTGTGCGTGGGTTTTCTCGGGGTTCTCCCGTTTCCTCCCACTTTCTTCATTCCACCATTTCATTCATCACTCATCATCACCGTCCCCTTTAGCCTAACTGACATAACCGTGGGACGTAAAACTCAAAGATTTCATTTCATTTCATTTTCTTTATTCCCCTCTAGGAAAACTGTAAATCTCTTCAATTTTCACAAATAAGAACAACTAATTTAACAATAAGAACAACTCATCTTTTCAACGAGGTATAATTTATATCTCTGCTGTGTTTACAGCCTGTATTATACGGTAGTCAGTTGAAGTAAATGCTATGATTTCCACGAAAACGTTTGGCGCTGAAAATAGGCCACCCATTATGGCGACCATAGTGACCAAACCCGACGAAGGAATTTTTGGGGACTTTCTCTGAGTTACTGAATAGAGTTTCATGATCATTTTTGAAAAGGCTTCAGCTTGTTTTCTTGAATTCCGGGTTTAAACTGCACTGTACTATATTCGTTTCTTCAGGCGCTGAATTGATCCTTAAAAACTGTACGTCACTACCTATTACCGCGTTTGTTCTATGGTGATCAACGTTGAAACCGGAAATGGGTAATTTCAACTTTTGATTTCATTTGTTTCATTTTTTTTTTTTTTTTAGTTTAGCGTCCCTTTCAGCAGCAAGACTATATGTGACGTGGAATCCAAATCACACGAGCTCCCGCTGAGAATTGTACCCGGATCTCCCACACCGATTACCGATTTGAACGGAAAGTTAATGTATGAAGTGGAATTACTCTTGGAACGCTGAATCATTTTTTTAAAGCTTTCCGATTCCTCTTGCAAAATTTTATGAAATCTCTTGACAGACAGACGGACATAACCTTTGTCTGAGACTTCCTATATTTACGCATAGCATAGTTTCTAAGTCTGAAAATGTAATATATAGCAAATCTAAAAGATCTCTTTGATATGCATGTTGTAATCTCAAAACAAGTTGAACCTCACCTTTAATCCCTCTATTAAAACAGAAAATTGTAGAAAATCTGCCTGTCCTGATGTTAATTTTGAATCATTTTTAGAGTAAACCGTAACCGATAAATATATAACTTCTAGTTAGAATATTGGACTCTAATAGGTGGAAAGTTTACCGTAGTTTCATGACAAAAATTATTATTATTATTATTATTATTATTATTATTATTATTACTATTATTATTATTATTATAATTATTATTATTATTATTATTATTATTATTATTATTATTATTATTATTATTATACATTTAATAATTTCCGTTAATTACTAAAGTATAAAGCATCAGGATTTTTTCCCGAATATCATTCATATACATGACAAACAGTTTTAAAACCACTTAGCATAAATTCCCTACTTTCTTTTTTAAAAAATCTAATCGTGCAAAAGGTTCTGAAAAATCATTCAAAAAGGTGCAATAAAAAGTGCAAATAGGATATCTTTATTAAGTGCTATAGTATACACTTACATGAACATTCTTTATTCATTACACCAGCGAATATTGTTGAAATCTGGGCTTTAAACATTTGACATACTGTACATTGCAAAATTGTTTTGTTTAATCTCAAACTTGTGCAACATTCAACATTCTTGTAATAAAATTGTGGTTAAAACCAACTCGGTACTTAAAAAAAGAAAACATTAATTTAACAATATTGTGGCTTAAGAAATCGTTACATACTACTGGGTTTTCAGGAACTGATTATATTTGAT
This sequence comes from Thermobia domestica, assembly GCF_964235325.1. Classification (NCBI taxonomy): domain Eukaryota; kingdom Metazoa; phylum Arthropoda; class Insecta; order Zygentoma; family Lepismatidae; genus Thermobia; species Thermobia domestica. Next base: position 176,817,267 of record NC_137455.1, on the reverse strand, counting down.
TATGCACAATATTTCTATATTTTCGAATGCTAGTTTCTGTCGCTTGGAGCTCAGGAGATTCTTGTCTGTGGAGATCCTTGTCTGTCGACATCAACGGAAACCAATGATACATACCTTGTAAGCACATAGAAAGGAAGTTGACGGTGCAAAGGTTTCTATGTCGGAATTGTTTCGCAAATTCAGTTCAAATTTGTCCCTATCAAATCTGTCAAGATTGCTTCTAAATTCATGGAATGTTATGAGTAAACCAGATTGAAAATAAAACAGATTCTTCTGTTCAAACGTTTTTTTTTTAAAAAAAAAGGGAAGAAAAAGGGACAATAAAGGTGCTTGTAACGCCCCCATCCGTAGCCTAGCAGACAAGGTGGGAAAAAACCAATCCAGCCTGGCCTCAGAAGGGGCTTTACACGAGCAAGCATCCGGATAGCTCAGGCTGTTGTTTCAATTCGGAAATCCAGAGGAGTAATAGTTCACAAATTAACAGTAAATATGTATATATATATATATATAAACAAATAACAACACAACCAATTCAGGAAATAAATGTTTATTACAAATAAATTACAATAATTAATCTGTCTTCTTGCTGCCAAGTCAAAATCTGGATTCAATAAATATTTTATTTCTCAATTTGAGAAAAGAAAAAAAATATTTAATATAATTCAAAGAATTGTTCGCTGAATCGTAAATCTTTAAAATTGAATAATAAAGCAAAATCTCCAGTCAAATCAGGAACCTCTGAAGTTTGACGCAAATATTCGAGGCCAGTCAAGGACCTCTCACACTTAACTGTAATGTGAACACTCAAGGCCAGTCTAGGACCTCTCTCTCTCTAGTCTAGTACTAATATATTCCTTTCTTTAAAAATAAGAAATAAATTTGTACCTTTAATCGAGTGAAGATTTCCCTTTCTCTCAAACCGAAGAAAAAGTTTCTTAAATTCTTATCATAAAAAGAAATTATTCTTATTAATTTGTCGCAATTTAGTTTGAAAATAGAAAATTCCCGACGAAAAACAACCGCAAACAACTTTGCTATACTCAATTGAATGCGTTCCAACATCGAAACATCTGAAACACAAACCGGTCAAACATACTCCAAACAGTACGAACAAGTCAAACGAAGTTTTCTTTTTTAAAGAAAAAAGAATCAAAATTTTACTATCAATTCTTCAGAATTCAAAAACAGCATTAATAAGCCTTTCGGATTTTACTCTTTGAATCAAAAACATGAATTTCAGACCTGTAATAAACATAGGATGAATAGCACATTTCATAGGTTTCGGGTACAAATCCCTCCACCTTTGTTCCCCTGGATTTGCCGAGCTTATTCACGATAATTATTCCACTGAAAACCTAACCAAATGGAGCCAACAAGACAACCCACAGAATACACATAAAGACGTAGACAGACAATCTAATAGAAAAATTGAAAATTAACTCACCTCTGAAAATCCACGTTTTTTACCTCAACTTTCTGTAGTTTCTCTGCCCTCAATCGTCTCGGACTCTCTTATCAAAACAAGAATATTCCACTGCAACGTGAGGTTATGCTCAGGACTCAATTTAAATGATCTCAATTCAATTAGAAACTAAATTGAGAAAATGGGACGTAGATCCACAATTTCCCACATTCACGAAATCGAGAAAAAATATATACACAATTATAATTACGTGATTCTGAGTATTACTCATGCACCTTTCTGCAATTTGCTTGCTAATAGAAGCAGAGAGAACTAAACCAAGCCTCCCTTCCAACACCTTTAGCGAATTTCCAAGCAACACTATTTTCACTAATTTTTCAAAAATATGCAAATACACTAAATATTGCAGAAAATGAAATATCACTATAATCATAATCCTCACTTGTAATGGATATTCTTATTTCCTTCTATAACACACTCTTCTACAAACGAAGACTTCAATACAAGAAACGTGAACCAACACGAAACGTCCATTTAGATTCATAATCCATTCGAACAGCTTAATCCCTCCAGATGTTACCCGTTCATACAACACAGCCCAAGTCAGCTAGCCGAGGCCAGCTACTTACGGCCGCAAAGCCGTGACCATGCGCAGTCAACGACCAGCGCATAAGCCAAGACCTTGATATTTCTCGGTTACGAAAGGCAAAGGAAATCTTCTCACAAACGTTATTTTTACATTTAATTCTTTCTCTCTTAATTTTAAAAAAAATTCGCAGATGATTCTTTTGTATAAGCTTATGTCTCTTGCTGTAACACATAATATTAAATACATTAATACTAATTTTACCATTTATCTTATCGAAGATTTTACATTTTTATTTTTATAATTTCTTTTTTTTTCCTGTGACTTGTAACGGGCACGTTACAAACTCGCCGCCCTGGAAAAGAAAAATTCTCAAACCAAGAATTTTTCGACATCATCTTCTTGGCAAGCTACGGAATACAAAAAGATTATAAGACACAAATTTTAAAGAAACATATATAAACAACAATCAACTGACTAACAATATTATATATATAACGTTAAAATACTAAACTATTTTCAATTTTCAAGAAAACTTTTACTTTAATATATACAAGTTATTACTGTTATTTACAAATTCAAAATTTTACTTAAACATATATATAAAAATTAATTACTGTATTTACATTTTTTTTTGTTTCACTATGGCCATAGTAAAATCTATATTTACAAGTAATAAATAATTATTTACAATTTTAAGAAAAATAGCAATAATACTGATGAATTTATAAATATACTAACAAAATTAATTCAATTGCAATTGCATTAAACAATAAACTAGACTAAACTTTTGAGGATAAAGCAAGGTTTTTCAAGGAAATTTTTAATTTTCGTCCCCCACTCTATCAAGGTTTCTTCTATCTCTATATACTTTTACCTCTGAAACATGGGATCGGCGATAAGAATTTGGGGAATCATTTTCGTCAGATACAAGAATCGTATTTGGAGTCAAGAAACTCCTCACTACAAACGGACCATAATACTTATCTGCTAAGGACTTAGCTATTTTATCCTTCAACGAAGACTTAACGTGAGTCTTCAATAACACCTTATCGCCAATACTGAAATTTACAGGGTTTCTTCTTCTCATCATCAGCTTCCGCCGTTTACTCCAGCTCTTTTCCATGTTTTTAATAGCGTTATTCCACAATTCAGCCGATGACTTGCCACCATAGTCTGAACTGACGATGTTCCATCGATTTTCCAATGGTGTAGAATATGGACGTCCGTAGAATAACTCGATAGGACACATCTTCAGCCCCTCATGCTCGCTGATATTCAGTGTAAACTGCAATTGCGGTATCAGACTGCTCCATAGATGTTGCCTTTTTGATATATAGGCCCGTAACGCCGCCTTTAAGGTTTTTATAAATCTCTCCGCTGCGTTTCCTCCCGGGTGATAGGGACTGAGTCGGATATGACGAATCCCTAGTCCAAATAAGAAGGTTCTAAATTTCTCAGACACAAAGATGGAAGCATTGTCAGTCGATATGGCCTCCGGAAAACCTATTCTACTGAAAATCTCCATCATTTTATTTGACACCACAGTTGAATTTATGGTCCTCAATTTTTCCAACACAACGAAGCGACTGGCGTTATCAACTCCAATCAAAATAAACTTATATCCCTGAGAATTAGGGAGAACACCTACAATGTCAAACATCCAATGAGCATTTATTCTTTTACTGAATTCGGAAGCTAGATGCCCCATCTTCTTCTGATTAACCTCTTTGGATTTCTGACAAATATCACATGTAGAAACATAGTCTCTAACATCCTCTTTCATTTTTTCCCAAGTAAATTTCCGCATCAGCTTTTTTAATGTCTTATAAGTACCAGAATGTCCTCCGACTATCCTATCGTCATGATGATATTCTATCATAACCTTCCGTAGTTTTTTAGGAATTACCACCTTATATGGATTCATGACAGATTTAGTCTTCTTCATGAGTATTTTATTATTAAGAAGGAATCCTGAAATACTTTCCCCACGCTCTATCTTCTCTATTATTTCCTTCAGCTCGATGTCTTCTCGCTGTAATTTATCAATCGAATCTTCTACTAAAGGAAGTTTCCACTTATTGGCTATTTCCATGTTCTTCTTGAAAGCAGCTAATCCAACAGGTCCTTCCATAATGTCGAACTCAAAAGGATCGTACATCCTGGTCAGAAAGTCCGCAACGGTATTGTCTGCTGACCTGACATGTTTTATCTTAAAGTTAAACTGACAAAGTATTTCTACCAATGGACCATATTTCAGGAGTCTCTTGCTGTTATTCAAAATCCATGTTAACGCTTTGTTGTCGGTGAGTACGTCAAATTCGTTTATCAGATAATGCTTATAACGTGAAATAGTTTTAACCAGGCTGATAAACTCTATTTCATATATGCTTCGGTGCTTATCAGCCTCCGAAAGCCGTTTGCTGAAGTAGGCAACTGGTTGAAGATTGCCATTTTCATTCTCCTGAGAGACGCACCCAGCCACACTCTTCCCAGAGCCGTCCACGTTAACAATGAACCTCTTATTCAAATCAGGCGTTTTCAAAACGACATTTTCAATTAAAATGTTCTTTAGTCTATCCAGCAACATTTGGTGCTCCTTCGTCCATTCAAATTTTACCTTGGGTGACTTTAAGGCACTCAATGGTCCCATCAGTTCTTGAAATTCAGAAGCAAATTTGGAGTAGTAATTAAATAAACCTAGTATTTTCATAAGGCCACGTCGATTTCTAGGAGGAGGAATATTTTTAATGGCTGACACCCTACTAGGATCGATTTCCATTTGATCCCCTTCTATCACATATCCTAAATAGTTAATACGTCTATAAAAGAACATACATTTGTCTGGGGATACAGTAATACCATAATCTTTAAATCGTTCGAACACCCTTTCAACAGTTTTCATATGTTCTTCGATGGAATTGGAAGCTATCAAGACATCATCGAAAAATAATTTAACACCCTCGTCTCTCATGTCTCCTAATACCTTTTCCATGGCTCGAGATAAAATATTACTTCCCGTCTTAATTCCTACTGGAAGACGCGTATACTGATAGCACCCTTTTGGAGTTACAATAGTTGTAATGTCTCGGGATCCTTTATCCAACTGGATTTGGAAATACGCACGGCGTAAATCTATTTTCGTGTACACGCGCTTATCAGCTAAACCTGTAAGGCATTCTTCTAAATTAGGAGACGGATACCCGTCATTCACAATAAGTGAATTAGCCTTAATGTAGTTCCCAACAATACGATGAGTGTTATTTTTATTCCGAACTAGAAAACAGCTACTGGCAAAATTAGAGTGATCAACTTCCTCTAGAATACCTTGATCCAATAACTCTCGAATTTGATCATAAAAAATCTTTTCTTTATTTTTTGGAATAGGAAATGGTGTGTCCTTAAATGGTTTATATTCCTTAAGATATAATCTACCAATAAAGTTTTTTATACACCCTACTTTATCTGATATCACGTCTTTATATTTAGCCTTTATAGAATCAATGAAAGAGATCACCTCTGGTTCATTGAATCTCCAAGAATCCCGATTATCATTTTGGTTTTTCAACTGTGTGCATTCCGGATTTTTCACCTGCATGGTAGTCTGATCATGTAAACTATCGGATGTACGAGGCTCGTCCGAAATAAACTTTTTATTTCTCTGAATCAACTTGTGAAAGTTTTCAGCTTGATCTATATCAATATCTGAAACTTCAGAGCCACTGCTACCATCTAAAGAATTCAGTTTATCCACTTTATTCACTGGACCACTGCTATGACTAACCTCCACTTTCTTTTCAGCTAAGTTAGTATCCGGAGTTCCCACTAAAGTTTTATTCTTTAATCCTTTCTTCCTACGATTTCTACGCTTGCTTTTCTTTCCACTAGCCTTCGCATCGGGTTTCACAACACTATCTTGCTCCTTATCTGGCAACCTAGCATTGCTCGCCGAATGTTCACTATGACCAAGTTCAACATTAAGAACTGCAGATGTTAAATCGACAACTAAAGGTTGACCCGAATTTTCTATTGGACTACTATTTCCTAATTTGTCCATTAACCGAGAATTCGCAATGCACTGTCCCGAATTCTCCAAGTTAATTTCGGATATTTCATTTGCACCACTCTGATTTCCATGAAAACGATCAATTACTGAGACACAACTGCCCTCTGAAGATGAATTATTATACTGAGTCCCAACTGGATTTGTAACTTCGGACCTTTCAATCGCACCACCTAGTGTTTTCCCAAAATTCATACGACTTTCATCCTTCCACATGGATTCAATGGAATCTTCGATTTTTCGAACGTCTCCAACTTCTGAATCAATCATAGATCTCAGATGATTCAGCTGGATAGCACTAGGCGCTGGAATTTCTAATAATTTGGATTCAAAATCTAAATAATCCAAATCACACTGAATACTCGCATCTTTCTTCCGAAAATTAAATCCATCTTCACAAATAAAAATCGATACCATAAAGTTCGAAACAGAAGAAACATCCTGTTTAGTAGAGTGATGATCAGTTATCATTTCATCCCTTTGGCCAGACTCATCACCAGATTTAAATCCGCTAAGATGTTTGTTATGTTGAATCACCTTCTTATAATTTAACCTAACCCGTTTCTTTCCACCGCGTAGAATCAAACAGTTTCTAGCATAATCTATAACTGAGTTTGTCAATCGTAAGAAAGGCGTTCCCAGAAGACACATGCAAGGTAACTGTTCCACTATCTTAAATGATATTCTCTCAAAATGACCTGAGAGATTCAAAGTCAATACTATTTCCCGGTTTGTTGAAAAATTTAACCCGGACGGAGCATTCACCACCTTTTCAGGAGTCAATCTAATAAATTTCTCCAATCCACAAAACCGCACTAAGTCCAGTCGAACGATGTTAAAGCTTGAACCTCCATCCACACAAATGTCTGTTAAATAATTATGTATTTTACCAACCACAAATGAAGCGACGGTATTGTCCAATTCACTAGGAATTGTGTTAACTGAAGCATTAGGTGCTTTGAATTGATCAGACCGTTCATTCGGAATCTTGTTTTTTCTATGAACCTGAGATTCTACTTTCCAACGATCCTTTACATTAGTAGGGTAAGAATTATTTAATCCTTTATTCAAAGAAAAATTTTTATCACCCACTGAAAATTCTCTATTTTTAAAACCTTGATCAGGATTTAACATTACTAAATTAGTCTTTTTCCGAGAAAAACCCATTTCCTTATTAAATTCCAATTGATTTCGAAAGTTTAATTCATGCTTATCAGCAATATCCATTAACTCGGATCGGGTAGCTGGGATGTAATAATTCAGCATTTTATATCTATTGTTTGGATTCATGCCACATACAATGATATTTACCATGTCTGACTCATTATCCATAAAATTTAATACATTCATTGCAATTACTATAGATCTTACATACTGAGTAACTGATTCAGACAGGCGTTGACGTCTATAAATTCTATTAGAAATAAGTGAATGCAATGCAACAGGCGTAATAAAATTCTTAACAAGCCTAGATTTTAACTCATTCCAAGCTATTTGATGATTTAATGCTAACAAAATTTCTTTTAATAATGAACCTTCACATTTCCCGACAAGAACAGAAAGAATCATACTCAAAGAGTAGCTTGTATCCATTAGAGTTTCCTCAATTTTGGCTAATATTTCAAAAACTAGCAAACTATTACTGCCATCCGTTATTTTAAATTCCTTAAATTTTGACTCTAGAAAATCACTAGTTCTTTTAAATGTATACTTCATCAGGAGATTATGCTCAACATTTGAAGATTCATTAGTACCATGCAAAGTTGGCAACCCTGTTAATACATTTTCACCCATCTGATTTCTCCTAGGTGGAGCACCATACCGCGGATGTAACGAAGTCTTGGGAGTGGAATTCCTAATTTGAGAAACCCTTCGGTAATAATCTCTAAGATTCAAGTACCTAGAAGGAACCTCATTCTTATCAGGACCTGAATTTCCAAAATTTATCGAATTCCCATCATTATTTGAACCAGAACTCATTAAAGGCTCATTAAAAGTAACTTGCCTCTGATCTCGAAACGATTCGTCCAAACTCCCAATATTAACAATTCTACTGAAATTGTATTCATCCGCAGGTGACTGCGAACTACCTCCACATTCTAAATTATTAGCTCCCATAGATGGTTGTCTAATATGAAAACTCCCTTGAGTTGACGGAGTCAGTGACATATTCAACTGTCCAAAATCAGATCTAGTATCAGTTTCAAGATTGCCGGTTCTATCTACCGTTATCAATTCGGAATATTGCTCCGGAATATCAATACTGACATACTCCATCGGATTACACATATGTATTATTATAGAACAATACAAATATAAATAGAACATAAATAATATAATTATATTACATACAAAATACAATACTAACTACGAACACTACTGCGACCCAGACTTTTTTTTTTGACCAAATGGAAATAATCCTAATAATACCTTGCTTCACCTTAATTTAATTTATCAAAGACACTAGTAATTTATAAATGAACAATAATTTATAATTATCAATCACGAATTTAATTCTGAAATTCAAAAGTAAATGCGAAATTCCAAAAATAATTATGAGTTTAATAAGTATATCAAAAGTAATAACCAACGGACTTGAAATACTTACAACAACAAAATTAATAGCGGACATGAAATACTTACAATGCAAACCAAAAAAAAATTTATGAAAAGGACTTACAATACAAACCCAAAAATTTTAGAAAAGGACTTGCAATACAAACCCAAAAATTTTAGAAAGTGACTTGCAATACAAACCCAAAAATTTTAGAAAGTGACTTGGGCTGTGTTCAAATTTGTAACGCCCCCATCCGTAGCCTAGCAGACAAGGTGGGAAAAAACCAATCCAGCCTGGCCTCAGAAGGGGCTTTACACGAGCAAGCATCCGGATAGCTCAGGCTGTTGTTTCAATTCGGAAATCCAGAGGAGTAATAGTTCACAAATTAACAGTAAATATGTATATATATATATATATATAAACAAATAACAACACAACCAATTCAGGAAATAAATGTTTATTACAAATAAATTACAATAATTAATCTGTCTTCTTGCTGCCAAGTCAAAATCTGGATTCAATAAATATTTTATTTCTCAATTTGAGAAAAGAAAAAAAATATTTAATATAATTCAAAGAATTGTTCGCTGAATCGTAAATCTTTAAAATTGAATAATAAAGCAAAATCTCCAGTCAAATCAGGAACCTCTGAAGTTTGACGCAAATATTCGAGGCCAGTCAAGGACCTCTCACACTTAACTGTAATGTGAACACTCAAGGCCAGTCTAGGACCTCTCTCTCTCTAGTCTAGTACTAATATATTCCTTTCTTTAAAAATAAGAAATAAATTTGTACCTTTAATCGAGTGAAGATTTCCCTTTCTCTCAAACCGAAGAAAAAGTTTCTTAAATTCTTATCATAAAAAGAAATTATTCTTATTAATTTGTCGCAATTTAGTTTGAAAATAGAAAATTCCCGACGAAAAACAACCGCAAACAACTTTGCTATACTCAATTGAATGCGTTCCAACATCGAAACATCTGAAACACAAACCGGTCAAACATACTCCAAACAGTACGAACAAGTCAAACGAAGTTTTCTTTTTTAAAGAAAAAAGAATCAAAATTTTACTATCAATTCTTCAGAATTCAAAAACAGCATTAATAAGCCTTTCGGATTTTACTCTTTGAATCAAAAACATGAATTTCAGACCTGTAATAAACATAGGATGAATAGCACATTTCATAGGTTTCGGGTACAAATCCCTCCACCTTTGTTCCCCTGGATTTGCCGAGCTTATTCACGATAATTATTCCACTGAAAACCTAACCAAATGGAGCCAACAAGACAACCCACAGAATACACATAAAGACGTAGACAGACAATCTAATAGAAAAATTGAAAATTAACTCACCTCTGAAAATCCACGTTTTTTACCTCAACTTTCTGTAGTTTCTCTGCCCTCAATCGTCTCGGACTCTCTTATCAAAACAAGAATATTCCACTGCAACGTGAGGTTATGCTCAGGACTCAATTTAAATGATCTCAATTCAATTAGAAACTAAATTGAGAAAATGGGACGTAGATCCACAATTTCCCACATTCACGAAATCGAGAAAAAATATATACACAATTATAATTACGTGATTCTGAGTATTACTCATGCACCTTTCTGCAATTTGCTTGCTAATAGAAGCAGAGAGAACTAAACCAAGCCTCCCTTCCAACACTTTTAGCGAATTTCCAAGCAACACTATTTTCACTAATTTTTCAAAAATATGCAAATACACTAAATATTGCAGAAAATGAAATATCACTATAATCATAATCCTCACTTGTAATGGATATTCTTATTTCCTTCTATAACACACTCTTCTACAAACGAAGACTTCAATACAAGAAACGTGAACCAACACGAAACGTCCATTTAGATTCATAATCCATTCGAACAGCTTAATCCCTCCAGATGTTACCCGTTCATACAACACAGCCCAAGTCAGCTAGCCGAGGCCAGCTACTTACGGCCGCAAAGCCGTGACCATGCGCAGTCAACGACCAGCGCATAAGCCAAGACCTTGATATTTCTCGGTTACGAAAGGCAAAGGAAATCTTCTCACAAACGTTATTTTTACATTTAATTCTTTCTCTCTTAATTTTAAAAAAAATTCGCAGATGATTCTTTTGTATAAGCTTATGTCTCTTGCTGTAACACATAATATTAAATACATTAATACTAATTTTACCATTTATCTTATCGAAGATTTTACATTTTTATTTTTATAATTTCTTTTTTTTTTCCTGTGACTTGTAACGGGCACGTTACATGCTGAAGGCTAAAAGAAGTTAAAAAGGGGGAGATTTTATTAATTTAGCAAAAAAGGTGCAATAGTCACGAAAAAGGTACAACCAAGTCCGTTTATTCAGTTAATTTTTGGACCGGAAATATATTTTTTGAACTTTGGCTGTTATAACTACATTTCAAGAAAAGGTGCTGCACCTTAAAATCCGCTCTCCAGTAATCATGAACAAAACGTCTTCTTGTCCAGCCTTTGTGATCCTCCATATTGTTAGGCATATTAAGAATCGTTAGTTGTTATGCAACCCACTAACTTCTGTGTATTGCAGCATAGTTTGCCCAATAATTTAGCATAGCGCTGCGCTGTTCTGTTATGATTTCTTTATTTGCTTTTTAAAATACACGTATCAAGGATGACGTACTTCTGACATTATTTGCTTCCCATAGGTTCCAGTGAAATGTGCTGCATATGGAACTCTCAATATTTATGTTTTGTGTTGATCAATTATAAACATTACAGTGTCGTGCAGTGCTGTAGCTGATTGGAGAATAGGTCATGAATAGTAATATACTCCTCGACATTGTCAAGCAGATAATATTAACGTGTGTTTAACATGAAAAGCATTATGTTGATAGGTTTCCTCGATGCTTTTCCGTTTCCTCTTACGTTATCATTCTACAATTTTGTTTTCATAATCACCCGTCTCTTTAGCCTAAATGACCTAACTGTAGAACATTCAAGACTTCATTACAATTTTACACATGCTCCACCAATTCTGCAGCTGATCGATTTCCAGTAACATCTGTGAGTCATAAAAATCATTTTTCCCACCTGTGACAGTGTTCAAAGTTGCTGCAGCTGTTATTTTGTGAAATAATATTGCAACAAAGGGAGAACTGAGAATTTCATGCCTTATTTTGTTAAGCATTTCCTCTACTACATAATTCCTTAGGCCATTTTGAATTCTATTCGAAGTTCTAGCAAACGTAGTTGCAATCAACAAATGGCTTGCAAGTTTTCAAACCATATCTTATAATCAAATTCTGCAGTGCAATGTAATTCCTATTGCTCATTAACTTGTTACCCTCCCTTTGTCTTCTATTTTCCATTCCTTCCTTTAGTAAAGAAACCCTCTGACACTAATCAAACATTCTCTTTCTCTGTTTATTTTTACACTTTCATTAATTTTTAAATATCTCATAGCAATGTTGATAAGTTGCTTGACTGTCAATCCTTGTATAACAGAGTGCCTTTACGCAGTACTTGGATGTAGATGGTTTTGGAACTATTCACGACACTCATTATTTACAAATAATAATAATAATAATAATAATAATAATAATAATAATAATAATAATAATAATAATAATAATAATAATAATAATAATTACTGGACTCTGAGACATTCCAAACGCCTTGACAGTAACAAAAGAAACATGACTAATATGGAAATTTATTATTTGATAAATAATCAGTTAATCGTTTCGTAGAGTTATGGCGACTACTTAGAAAATGCTTGGTGTAATTGTTTATATACATTTTAAATTCTGCAAGGTGAAGGGTAAGTCTTTCATTTAAAACAACTGTATATTTTAATAAAATTTAGTGAATCAAAAGACTCAATTTTACTCGATCTATCATACACTGCCTGGTTCATTTCTACATAGAACGAAATTTTTGAATTCATGAACCTAGAACAAATACCCTTCAGGTATTGTCGTTGTATTTGCACAAGTGTAACTAAATAGAAACCTAAGCCATCATATAAAAAAGTGATACAATATCACATATAACGTTATAAAAAAGCATAAACAAATTACTTTATTCCGTAGCACGCGCCGTGGAGTCACACTCCGCGTATAGAGAAATATTAGTTTTCTTCAAACTGTTAAAAGAATTTGTGCTGCAAAATATAATTGGGCAATTATAAAAAAAAAATTGCAAAGAACAATTTAATATCGCTTCAAAACAAAATATACATTAAAATAAGATAAATAAATATTGCGGAGTGAGACTTCGCGCGCGTGCTATGGAGGGTAACAGTTACATAAACACGATGCGCTAAATTCCACTATGCCCAATACACTGATATGGACAGGTCACGTATTTATCTACCTGACCTGTTACGTATCCATCTAAACTACTGGGCTAACGAAAAATTAAAATTAAATAATCTAAAAAGAAAAACAACTAACTCCAACAAAAGCGCTAAAAATACATATTAATATTAATATTAATAAAGAGCTTAAAACAGAAAAAAACTATTATCTATTATAAAATTGAAGTCTTTCCCAAGCCAAAAAATTAACACAATGTATAATATCAAATGAAATAAAATGAAATGAAATCTTTAAGTTTTACGTCTCACGGTTATGCTGGTTAGGCTAGAGATATAGTTTTTTGACTTGGGACAGAATTCAAAACTTTTTATAAATAATAATGAATCATTTTCTATTTTTAAATGCTTTATTATTGTTGTTATTTTATTTTTGACTTTTTAGCGCTTTTGTTAAAGTGTGTTAATATTGTTGTTTTTATATAAATATATTTTATAGAAACGTGTCTAATTCAATTTTGCTGCAGGGGCCGCGGTGGCTCAGTGGTAGAGCGTTCACCTCTGGTGCATGGGATCCCGGGTTCAAACCCTCCTCCCGCCAAGTGGTGGACAAACACCGTGTGCGTGGGTTTTCTCGGGGCTCTCCCTTTTCCTCCCATTTTCTTCATTCCAGCATTTCATTCATTTCTCATAATCACCGCCCCCTTTAGCCTAACCGGCATAAACGTAGGACGTAAAACTCAGATATTTCATTTCATTTCAATTTTGCTGCATACAAAAGACAAATTTAACTGTAAAGAATTCTTTACTACTTTGAAAACACGATAATTATTTTAGATGCATAAAAAGTTTCAAAACTTTTGAGCAGTGATTAGTACAAATATTTATTTCAAATATACGTTGTTCTTTGTGCCCCTCCTAAACTAAATAAACACTTATAGTGGATTTCGTACATATTTATATGTGTATTAAGGTAAAACAATAGATTCAACAATGTATATTGTGAAAAGAAAGTACAAGCTTCATAGATTGCAATAATGTAGCAATGGATTATTATAAAAGAATGGCTGATGGTATGGTATAGGAACAATGCGGGATGTCCATAAACTTTGTGGTTTTTCTTGGAAGCAATGCATAAATACTGCTACACAACACAGTAATTAAACAATCCTGCGTTTTGTCTATATATTTTTCCCCTTGCCTGTATTGTGTGAGCAGATACTTTGTTGTGGCACGGAGAGAAAGCAATTAACAGATTCCGGTCGAATGAACACGAGAGAGGCTCAGAGGAGGGTTTGGGGGACAGACAGAAGAGAAAGACTAATGGTGGCATTCATTCATGTAAAGAATTCTGACATTGTGGCAACTGAAAGCGGAAGTTGTATTGGAATTGTACCTCCCACATGATTAGTTTTTTTTTTTTTTTTTTTTTTTTTTTTTTTTTTTTTTTTTTTACAAAAAATGTTGTTTAAAGCGTATCAGGAGGTATCCACTACTTATAAAATGGATTTAACAGATTTTTGCAGTATCTCACAGATTTTTACGGTAGTATCAAACCAAATCTTTGCCTTTACACTAATGTTAAGTAATATAGGCCTATAACTTTTTTTCTTAAAATGAGGTTAAACATATACCTGTAATATTTTATAAACTTAGATTCTATATCTTTAATAAACAGTTATCTAAACACATACTCAGGACACATCAATGAAATACTGTACATCTGGATGTTTCTTTAAAAACTTAGGTTAGTAATATATCGTTTCCTCTAAAATTTATACATAAACTTAAACGTGATATAACATACCAATATCACCTCCGGTGCTTAGAATCGTTGGTTCGATCCCAGCTCGCGCCGTGTGAACTTTGTGGTTAACCAACACCGTGCTCGTGGGTTTTCTCGGGGTTCTCCCGTTTCCTCCCACTTCCTTCATTCCATCATTTTCGTTCATTTCCCATCATCACCGTTTCCTTTAGCCTAACCGGCATAATAACCGGCATGGGACGTAAAACTGAAAGATTTCATTTCATTTTCAATATACCAATATAACAAATTATAAGTCACTAAATACAGGTGGACGTAACATCATATTTACTCGAATGTAGGCGCTCGTTTTTCAAAACGCTTGGTTTAAAATTCTTGAATATGCTTATAATTGCGTAGTAGTTGTTTAATTGTTTTTTTCAAAGTTACTTTTATTTTAAAATAAAAGTTACTTTGTTCAGTGATTTTTTTCTAGTTCAAGTAATTGAAGATAGCATAGCTAATATGAACCAGTTAGTTCTCAAAGTTGCCTTATTGCTGCTGGTTGTAGCTTTAGCCAGAAAAAGAGTGTTCTGGGAGAAGGCAGCAGGTCTCCAATAGCCAAGTTGCGCAGAAATCATAGCGATTGGTACGACATATTGAACATTAGTTCCAAATGACTCAGAGTGACTTAACGGCTAGGATACTGTGGGGTGAAAGGCAACAGGAAAACACCACTGTTTTCCCTAAATTTTTTGCTGGTAGCAGAAAGAGATCATAATACAATGGTACAATGGTCTTTCGCAGGTCAAAATATAGTTCCGAAGGTAAAATATCCCGCCATTCGGATCTCCGGCAGGGGAATGGCGTGGGAAGGACTATTGGACTAGAAAGTAACAATATGGGGAATATAGATACGGAAAGAAAGACATGCAACAGCAAAAGATTTAGGATATTGATACTGAATGTACGTACCATGTTACAGCGAGGGAAATTAGGAAATCTTAAAGAGAAAATAAAACAAAATATCTAGATTTCGTAGGCGTTTGTGAAGTTAGATGGGAAGATAATGAAGTGTTGAACAGCGAAGTATATAGAATATTTTACTCAGGTTTGGAAATGGCGATCATAATGGTGTATGGATAACTCTTGGTAAGCGCTTAAAAGAGAAGGAAGTGAAAGTAGAACATGTTGATGATAGAGTTATGATGATAAGACTTAAAGGAAAGAAGAAGGATATAATAGTGATACATACATATACACAGACGACTTCGCGTACAATTGAAGAAGTAGAGGAAAATTATTAGAAATTAGAAGAAATTATAGCCAGAGAGAAGAGTGGTGCATGTCTAATTGTAATGTTAGATTTCAATGCGGTTGAGGTAGAAAAACTGGAAGGTAGTGGCGTAGAAAATATAGTTTAGGCGAAAGAAATGAACGGAAAGAGGGACTGGTCAATTTCTGTAGACAGAACCCACTAGTAATTGAGAGCTCATGGTTCAATCAGCACAAGGGAAGAAGATATACATGGAAATCCCCACAGGCAGCAGAAGATATCAGATAGACTATGTTATGATTCAAGACAGGTATCGGAATAGTTTGAAGAACGCGAAGACCCTTCCCTATGCCGATATTTTCTCTGATCATAATCTTGTGCTGGCCGAAATGGATATTCAACTTTAAAACTTGGCATTAGGATGTTGAATACTATAAAGTAGAAAAACGAGGAAGGACGAAAGCTTTCCGTTCAGAAAAATACTGAAACGAGGAAAAGATAGATGCGAGCAGTAACAGATAGTGACAGCATATTAATTTTTGCATACAGCGGGCTGCAGAACAATAGGCTATCGCAAACAAGATAGGTGTGCTAAATTTCGCCACGTTAAGCGACTGTTGAACGACTGTTGCAAATTTGTGATAGGTATGGCAAGCACGTCCGCACTGGAAATGGATAGTATACAGCTTAAATTATCTGTGGGACAAAAATATCATCCGTAAGCTAACATATATTACTTCCAAAATACAAAAGAAAATGTGCAACTGGCGAAATTGCATACACCCTGTCCACAATTTTGCTACCCTTCTGTAAAATAAAGATGACAAGTCAAACTGCTCGACAAAACAAATACTGGTGTACATATTTTCACTCCATGAATATTATGATAATGAAAATACATGATCATTAGTAAATATTTATTTATTTAACTTCTGAGCCCTGATTTTATTTAAATGCTGAACTTTTCTTTTCGCCGCTTCAGGGTGCCATAACAAAAATCCACGAAATCATGTTCGACTTACTGCACCTTGTATATTGGTGAAAAAATGTGGCACTTTGTTTTGTGCACAAAACTTGTAGATACAGTTTTGCAATAGTCGAGATGTGAGAGGAAATCCTACGTCCGCTAGCCGCACAATCCTAGGGCTAAGACCTTCCTCTGCTGAATGTAACACAGTTTTTGCTTTTTTTTTATCAGGGAGTATACGTTATGTCTTTAGTGCTCGTACATAGGCGCCTAATGTTCGACGTGGTATGTTGAATTGTTTATTGCAGCGTTGATAAATAGCTGATGCTGGCTAACGCTGATCACAGCGTTCTTTAAATCCATGGATGACCAATTGCAGTACTTCCTTTTATTCCGTCTGTCTGCCACTATCTGCAACTAAGTTGAATGAAAGGAGATATCACTGTCGTTGCTCCATTACGTTATGCACATAGCGCAGGTTTCAATTTCGCCAATCTTTGTTCTGCATGGCGAAATTGCAATCACTTCCAAAGACTTCACAAACGGGGTGGCAATATGACTCCCAACGTGCAACACACACCGTTACACATATCATTGTACACATAAAGTATTAGTCTCCAAAATGCAACACTTACCACAAAGCTTCGAACCTTCCTTCTGGAAGAATGGACCGCATTCTTTGGTTTCGGCCTTATAACAGCATTATGTCTATTACATACACTGACTGCCTGTCTTTCGCGCCTAGCTCCTACCCATCGAAATGGGACAAACACGTACACCATGGGCTATCTACCTATATACTAGTCCCATCTACCGACTTTTTCCAACGTGTTCGGAAATACAGGTACCTGACAGAATTGCAAACATTGTGAAATAGGAAAAGAGAAAGAGGTATATGTTGTATTTAAGGATCTCGAAAAAGCTTTTGACCGCGTGTTTTGGGATTTGTTGTTGGAAGTTCTAAAGAAGGTTTAGTTGGAATGGAAACATCGGATACTCATAACAAACTTATATATGAACCAACAAGTAAGTGTTAGAATAGGGAAAGAAATCACAGAGGAGAGTGCAATTGGAAGGGAAGTTCGACAAGGATTCTGTCTCTTGCCAACAATATTCAACATCTATCTAGAAGAGAGAGTGGAAAAGATCCTACATAATGAAGACGGCATTTCAATAAGAGGTAGAGTGATTAAGTGTATACGATTTGCAGGTGATATGGCGCTTGTTACGGAATCTGAAGAGATAATTAGTAAGAAGTTAGAAAGCTTGAGGGGACTGTAAATAATATGGGATAAAATAAATGTGAGAAAATAAAAACCACCGTGATTGGAAGAAGGGGTTGGTGTAAAATATAGAAATAGGAAGGGAGAGAATAGAAGAGGTGAGTAGTTCTCGACACCTGGGTAGAATTACTAGTGATGATACGAAGTGCGAACGAGAAATATAAAGAAGGATAGGAATGCTGGAAGAAGCCTTTAGAAGGGACAAAGGTATATTTTGTGGGGCCTTAAATAAAGAGTTGAAAAAAAGACTTATAAAATGCTTCGTGTGGAGTATTGTATTCTATGAATCAGAAACATGAACATTACGCAAAAATTTTGAAAACGACTGGAAGCTTTCGAAATGTGAGTGTGGAGTATGGAAAGAAATAGCTAGGTTGAGCTGGAAAAGAATGAGAGGGTATTAGAAATGGTGGGGTAGAAAAGAAAATTTTTAGGCATTATTAAGAAGAGGAAGAGAAACTTGTTGGACATTGGCTAAGAAGGAACTGTATCATGAGCGACGTGCTACAGGATATGGTGGCAGGAAAGAGAGGAAGGGACGAAGGACATTACCATTAATGGACGATATCAAAATAGAAAAATCGTATGTAAAGACAAAGAGATTAGCATAAGAGTGTTGAGTATGGAAGCTTCTCAGTTACTGCAAGTGACCTGCTAATAATGACAGCATACCTATGATCATGATGATTTAAGATAAATGTACACATCTTATAACAACTTTACAATTGTTAATCACTGCTGTTGTTTGAGTTTTCCCCTTTTCAAAATAATAAAGGCGAACGAAAACCATAAAGATGATTTGAGAAAGTTGACAACGTGTAGTGAGACTTAAGGCACACTATTGTCAATTACAAAATATTACCATTGTTTAATTTTTATGTTTCAAAATATCATTAGAATAGAGAACAAAAAGGAGTTGAAAATGTTGACATCATAAAGTTCTAATATTTCTGGTCATAACATTTTATGTCTAGGTACAAGCTTGTACTTTTCAGACTAGATACAGATGCTATGTAGTTCTCTCTGAGGTCGTACAAGGCTGCTTGCATCCACATATTAAATGGATTCTCAAAATAGATATTGAATTTTTACAGAAGCTTTTATATTCGAGTAAGTACAGTATTTATGTCAGAGACGTAACAACGAATGGTGAGCAAAAGCCGAACTTTCCCAATAATCTCGTGCGGAAAAATAGGTTTCACAAGTTTTGTATAATAGTCAGTATATTTTACAGAGTTTTTGTTAATTATCCTCTGATATAGTCTACAATTATGTATAAAAATCTCTCTCATTAATAAATTAATCAGTAAAAGTAAATGGTTAACATTGAATTAATTATCAGATACTGGTGATTCAATCATTATCTTAATTTATAATTTGTTCAGGCAGTAAAGTAATGAATAAACTATTGTATTTTATAGTGTATGGTCAATCAGGTAAGCTGGTATCATGTAATACAGTGGAAAATCCATTAAAGTAGTACATGACGTCGTTAATTTGCAGTTACTTCATACATCTTGAAATTACAATATATATGCATGTCAAATGTTACGTTGTTATAATTATATATTTTTATCATATATTTATAGTTGATATCAGAGTAAATACTACTGTATATTGTTTTATTTATAATATTTATGAAATAATACTGTATAAATAGTATACACATACCTGCATTGCATATTTATTTTATTTTTTTTTTATGAAGTTTCACTTAATCAATTTAGAAACTCGTGTTACGTATAATTCAAGTTATCTCTTGTTGAATAAATCGACCCACTTCTATTAAAAAGTTGTTTTCTTCAATAAGACTCTACAAGTTGAATTTACTTTAAAAAGATAAAAAAAAATCTTTGTATGCTACAATGGATACATTTTGAAGTCCACAGATTGCTTTCAAATATGAACAATATCTACCTACCCACCTCGTAAAGCACAGCCATTTCAATTCCACACAACCGAGACAAATCTGTTTGTGTGTGTGACAATATATAAGGATTTCTTTTCTTTCTTCACTTCTATAAAGGACAAGGGGAGGAGAGAGAGAATGATGTCTTTAAGTTAGAAGAGACATCGGTTGCAGCTGACAAACTGGTTATTGATTCAATAAGGATAACAATTCAACAGGAACACAGTTATTTGTCCAAGCCACACGGAAAGGACAAACACATCAATGGTTTCCAGTCACCCTGGGCTGTATATGGCTGTTTTGAAGGTGGAAACAGCTGAAAATGGGGGGATTATAATGGTGCATTTCAAAACCAATGTAACGGACATTGAATAAATGACAATGCGATTCTGTGACATATCACACACAATATTGGAGTTTCAGTAATGTTTCACAAGATAAAATCTTGCTAAGAGTGAGTTTCTATACGGCATGTACGGTATTAAGAAATTTTTTATATCAAATATGTGACAAATTATGACGAAAGCATATACTATCTAACAAATAATAGCGTTACAGTTTCGGCGAAGTATCTTTGCCTTCATCAGACACGCAAAGATATTAAATAAGTTTTCTTCCTTTAGGTGTAACGATAAAAGTGCAAATTTACAGTAGTTCGTAATAAAAATGGTAAATTCACCTTTAAATTGAGTGAGTAGATATGAAACATGACCATATTAGATATTATCTTCCACCGACAGAGTATTTCTACACACTATAATATAGTTGTATTTTATGTGTGAGGTTACTAGTGAAAACCCATTACAGGTGCTATAGAAATTCGTATCACTGGGAATTATATTGAGATGCAATATACAAACACTAACCTAGCCTATCCTACTCTAATAACGTAACTTGTCCTACCCTTCCCTAACAGACTTCGACTCTAATTTAGTGATTCAATGTTCCTCCTACTCTACTTTACTTTATCTAGATACTTTACTCAAGGACAATTGGTGCATTTTTTGCATGAAAAATTGTTTTTATTTCATATAACTTTGCACGACGCAATTATTTGAGCATCCGCCAGGAAAATAACAATCCAGTATGCCCTAGAGAATCATTTAAAGCATGGTAAGTGAAGCAGTATACAAAAGATTGCAAAGCTAGAATGAGTGGTAATAACAAATATTATGTCGAACCAGATTTAGAAAGATGACTATATATATATATATATATATATATATATATATATATATATATATTTTGAGAAACACGTTGAAATGATTTAATTTTTTTTCTCGGTTAGAGGAACATATAATACGGAATGATGCAATTTAGTAGATAGTAAAATGTGTGTCTATTCACCTGCACTTAACTGTATATTGTGTAACTTTCTTTCATTGTAAACGATAAGACACAATACTCTCACAGGTACAATTGAATCGTTGAGTTCGAAAACCAGTCATCTCCATCAAAACTAATATGAAGGAAGAGACAAACAAAATTAAATTAGACAATATGCATCTGACATATAGGGTTGTTTTCATTTTTAGACCGTAGAATGTAGCAGTTTCTGCAGTCCAAAGATAGAAATAGCCCTATATGTCATATGAATATTGACTAACTTAGTTTTGTTTGTCTCTACTCTCATATTAGTTTCAACGGAGATGACTGGTTTTTGAACTCAACGATTCAATTGCACATTCGTATTCTCTCACATAGTGTTATATCTTTCACATGAAGGAAATAAACAAAATATTCCGTATATGCATGTGAAGGTTATTTCCTGAATGCAGATATTCACAATATAATTATTAAATTTACCGTGTTCTTTCTGCATAAAAAGGAAAAGCTGATTCTTTTTTGCTTCTTTACGCAGCACCGAAGTTATGAAACACAAGATCTATCAGTACTATTAACATGGGCTCCGGACTAGGGCAGAGTTTGAATCACGTGTACAATTCATTATGCTAGATCAACATTAAGATAAACTATTCTCTACTACACTATCTTGCATTCAAGGGAACTGAATTACGGACCACGCCAACTTTCTCAGCAAGAAAGTAAAAGGTTCATGTTAGTCATAGGTTCATTTTTCTATGCTAATGAATTCAATATTTATCCTTTAAATAGTAAGATCAAGGTGAGATGAGATCTAAATGAACTTGTTCGTTTTTCGTGCATTCTCCTCTTTCTCTTAACGTCATATGCCTTGCTCTTACTTGTCATAAGTGAACAAATAAAAATAGATCTTTAACATGTGTTTTTTGAAATGGTATTCCTACATATATTGGATCCGATCTTCTTCCTGCATGTGATTTCATAGTGCACCTTGTCATTGGAGGTTAAATTTACTGACTCGGATACTGCCCTTAAATACCACTACATGATTTATATTGCAAAAACAATCATGCGATAACTTTTATCCTTTAATCACAAAGCACCAGCATTTGATTAAATTAGTTCTAACTGAGGTTGAAAGGGAGTTCCACATACAGTGATATGTACAAATATTCATATTTTGATGTGTATACAATCTCCAAAAAGAGTGTATATTTCCTCAACATAATCTCCTATATATGTGTAAAACTTTGAAATGGAAAAGGTAACTTAGGTAGATATTTCTTTAAGAGAAAATCTAATCATATATGTATAAATGTACGTATATATGTATGCATGCATTTTTAAGCATAACTCTGGAATGTCTGGAGCAATTTTAACCAAACTTATACCAAATACACATTAAATTTAACGCGTGCAATCTGAGAAAGAATACTGCGGAGGCAAGACTCTCTTGTGCATCTTGATGGGGTAGGAGGGGGAACACATATAAAAAATATCGAAAATTGTCGATATTAGTCTTGAATGCATAATTTTCGGGGTCCCAAGATAACTGGTGACAGTTCTTGTACCCTTGAAGCCAAAATTCAACTCTCAGTAGGAGTAAAACCGTTACACACCTTGGAAAAGTGAAAGAAAGTAACTTATAAAACTTAGAGAAGAATATCGATATTAATGTCGAATTCATAATTCACGCAGTCGTTGAAGTGAATCAAAACACTCTTGAAGCTGTTTAAGTTCACGATCAGCCTCCATTAGCAGCTCTCGGGAAGGGGGATGATATGTAAAATAATAAGAAAAAACTATGAAAATTAGTGTCGAATCAATAATTTTCGGGCTCCTAAGTTAATTGGTGGCAGTCCGGATGATGTTTAAGTCCTCGTTCAGTTTCCAGTGCGGATAAGATCTCCATAGCGCAACTATGAGCTTTGGGAAAGGGGTACGTGTAAAAAATAATAAAAAATAATCTATAGTCGTGTCTAATCCATAGTTTTCGGAATCGCTAAGATAAATACTGCCGTTCAGCCCCCATCAGCAAAGTTAATGAGAAGGGATGAAAAATAAAATATCTAAAATGAAGGAAAATAGTGTCGAATTCATTTTGGGGTCCGACAAATGACTCTCCTGTTTGAAATAACATTTGAAACAGAGTAGGTATTGACCTCAAGGTGGGATTTTTATTATATCTTCGATTAAAGTTCGTATTCTATGGGGGTAGGATAGTTAAAAATCTATGCCAAAATAGAATATTTTATGGATTATTATCATTACAGTTTCACTAAAATGCGTATACTAAGGGGGAAGAGAATGTAATATTTCCTATACACCTATCTCCCTTGCGGAAAACGTGTGTTTCAGCTAGAATCTTACTAAAATCACCTTACTCATTCCGATGCTAGCGAAAGAAGATCTTTTAGGGAAAATGTATGGAATTATACAAGTGATTATTAAAGAAACTTATATTATCCTATTCTCTGTACTGAAAACTACCTAAAAAAAGGTAACAAATCTAGCCGAATAAAGACCGAACACACCCTTTTTCCTTATTGCTACATTCATGAAAAACATACACTGGGTAGGTTCTCGAAAGAAATGTTGCTTTTCGTCTTTATATCTATCTCAATAGCTATGATGTATCAGTATATCTAACAATATATTCCACACACAAATTTTAACTGTGAAAGGGTGAGTGCAGCTTAAGTCCACGACCCTACACACGTCATCTTTAGGTTTCCTTACAGGACCAGCTTTAAGCCGATTGGACCGATTGTTCCCAATCGGGTCCCGCGCCTAAGGGGGCCCCATACTAGTGCCGTCTACTCTATTCTACAGTCTAATCTACTCTCCACTGCCGTTTTAACAGCATATTTAGCCCCAGAGCAAACAACTGTTGTGTGGCCTCTATGACTAAATTTTGCTCCTAATACATGTAATTAATACATGCCATTCTGCTCGCGGAGTTCCCGGCCAAATGGTTATTGTAACGTTAAGATGGCTCTGCGTGGGGCCCCCCGACCAACTGGCTATGGTAACTTTAAGATGGCTCTGCTATTTTCAGTTGTCAAGTACACACAACAACATACAGGATGGCCCAAAAGTAGGTACACATCCCTGCATTGATTAAGTATAACATTCTAGTTTATGGGTTTATTTGCTTCGGCTCTTCCGAGCTCAAGATGTAAGTAAAAACACATTAAGAACAAATAATAAAGAAAATAAGTCTACCTGATGGATAACAATAAGAAATAATATAAAATGCAATGAGCTGATCAGTATGATACTGTATACCTACTTTTGGGCCACCGGGTATTACATTACAGGTACGCTCATGTCCAAAATTATTGTCGCATGTCTATAAATATGTTATTGTAAGAATATAATTTGATAACGAATTTTCCGGGTATTTCTTATAATGTTAGTATATATATAATCGGTAAAGGCATGTATGTCGCAAATTTCATGTCAAAAGAGCAGTAAATAAGAACAATAAAACGAAAATAAAACTTTCTTGTCCATTTAGCAACATTTTGTTTTACCCATTCTAATTTTCGCATTTATAATTCTTTTCCTATGAAATTTAACACAAAT
This sequence comes from Thermobia domestica, assembly GCF_964235325.1. NCBI lineage: Eukaryota > Metazoa > Arthropoda > Insecta > Zygentoma > Lepismatidae > Thermobia > Thermobia domestica. The sequence continues at coordinate 176,792,255 of NC_137455.1, read as the reverse complement.
ATACATTTCTCGATTATACACATAGTATCAGTATTAAAAGTACCCTGCAAAATCATTATCAAATTATATTCTTACAAGAAGACAGTTATGAATATGCGACAATAATTTTGGACATGAGTGTACATCCATGAACTTCACAAAGGAGGGTATGGCCTCGCACCAATAAGTAAATGAATAATTTGTATTAAGTTTCCGGGCATAAACATATTTTCTGAATTTAATGATGCAGTACTTTTTTTCATTATTTTTTAACGTTTACAACTTCTGTTGTAAAAATACATATGATATCTAAGGAGTATTTTGCACATCCCCAACACACCTAACACTCCTCCAAATTTCCTTACACTCACTTCTGGACGTAAAATATTGTTTCCTTTGTGTTTGTGTAAAAATGTATATCATTATTTTGGGTGCTCACCTTCTTTTATTTTGAACACCCCACTACGTAAAAGATCCTGGCGTTCTTACCGATTGTCATGTGATACTACCGTGAATACCGAGATGGTATTAAGTAAATCAGGCTCAGTGCGACTTCTTTGCATATTCTTTCTCTTATTAAGCTATTATAAAAATACAAAACCAGAGGAGAATCATTGCCCTCTCCTTCAAAAAATCTCGTGGGTATATATATATATATATATATATATATATATATATATATATATATATATATATATATATATTAAAACAAATCAGGAAAACCGAACGTATACTAGTGCGTACTGAATAAGTAGCTGCTTATGAAGATTTGTCTTCTAACTCGAATAATAGAATGAAAAATGTGTCATCCTTCCATTAGTTCCTAACGGTTTGTGATCGTCTAATCACCATTTCATTTTGTCTGCAGTCGATAACGATTTCAAGTTGATCATACTTTCCATAAGTAGTTACCTACGATGTCCTCACGTACATTAGGGTTTCCTGACTTGAATTATTTTCAAAAATATAGAGCTGTTAAGAAATCTTTGAACCAACGAATTCAGAAATCTTTGAACCAATATCATTCTGAATTTCATTATGTCTTACAAATATAAACTTATGGAAACATAGACTGCACCACTGTATTTCTCATAAAAGTCTACCCCAATTTGATATATTACACAACTCCGTTCCTATTTTTAAAAAAAGTCGAGCGAGATACAAGACAGTCAACTTCAAGACAGCAACCATGATAAACATAAACTAAAATAGATGTCTACTTCCTCCTGGTGTCGATTAATGTGTTTCTATTTTTCATCCCTTTACCCGTCTTACAAATAAAATTAAATTTTCAAACTTGAAACACATTGTTATGGCTTATTCTGATCAATCAGGATTTTGGCCACTGTGGCCGTCTTTATGGACAGAAGCACTTTCAATTTTGCTTACGCTTGTTTCTTGATATTCCACACTTCTCTACCAAATGTGGTAAAGAAACTAAATTTCCACATCGATAGATTTACTTGTAAGAGAAGAAGGCTATGAAATACTGGTACAAAACCTTCTTGAAGAATTGCGAGGAACAAGGGTGAAATATGTATTTTAAAATCCATTCACTATCTGCATTTCTATTTTAGTTATTTCTCTGAAAAATTCACAGCAGTGAACAAGGTAAGCGTTTTCACCAGAACATTTTGCAGATGGGAAACGTTATAAAGGGAAATGGGACCCGTCTACTCTACCAAAGGACGGGTACTGTTGTTCCTCCCCAAAGAGGACTCCACAACATAGAAACGGGAAAATTTTTCGAAACTGTCTTTGCCGTTAATCATTTTTCTTTATCAAGCTTATAAGTAAACATGCAGGTTGTTCCGGGGATAAACTGACAAATTTATCATATGCGTTCAGGACCTCAATTCAAGAAGAATGTTTTACTGCGACTTTGCACGGAAACTCTTAATTACGGAGAGAGAGCTAATTAAAATTATTACTGGAATTGGTCATTCCTCTTACCCTTTTATTATCCCCATCTCCGTAATTATGTGTTTTTGATTAAAATAACAGATTTTTCTTGTATTGAGGTTCTGAACACATATGCGAAATTTTTTGGCTTTTCCCAGAACAGCCTGTGTATGAATATCTAATAACGATATATACATAAGTTTGTAAATGATGTGTTTGCAATGTTTAGTTTGACGTACATGTATTTCTTTCATTAAAACATAGAATTTATCTTCATAAATACCTTTTATTTTATATCTCAAATTACATTTACAACTGTCAGCAGTTAATCATCATTATCATAGCAGAAAATCTGAGAATGATACAAAACACTGATTGCATTTTCGTTTTCAGTATGTGATTTAGTAAAGATTGTTTTATTTCTGCAAATTTTTGAAAGTTTAAATTTGTAGATATGTGTTATCAGTGCTATAAAGTTTATTACTGAAACTATATGTAAATATACGATTCTACAGAACAAGCTGCACATACCATCAACCTATGGCGAAAAGTGCATAGTTTCAGAGCTAGGGCTGTCCAAAATCGCGAAAAAGCCAAATTTCAAGAGGCCCTATTTCGAATTCGAGAGATTGTGGATGGTGGTTCTTATCAGCGTAAAGGAAGTGACGCATACGCAATTCAAAAATGCATATTTCATTAAAGTCCAACGCGTATACAGAGTATTCCATACAGGGTGAATTTCCCAGACATGCCATCAACCGAATTTTGAAATGTACTCTAATTTTATGATTGGTCTAAATTAGGGAAACTATAAGCCTTAATAGCAGTGAACACAAAATCGTTTAGCGCGATGTTGGAAGTGTTAAGGATCGTCAGCTATACGGTCTCTCGTACTCGGGAAAATGCATGGTGCGATGTTTTGTTTCACGCTTATAAGTGAAGAAAACTTGAAATATACAGTGACGAAATACATATCATCACATGTTATTGCGAACACAAAGAAACATGGAGCTGCCGGTTTCTAACACTCCTGACGTCCCTCCGAAGCATTGGGCGTCCATTATTGTCAAGGTTTACCTCCTGCCTACTTTGGACCCTTCTTGAAATCAGGGTATATCTGAAAACTCTATTGAAAACATATCTGAGAATTACACCCTGTAAGGAATACCCCTTACATCTACTGATAATTGATGAAATATGCATTTTGGACTGTGTATACCTGGCTTCCTTTACGCTGATAAGGACCACCATCCACAGCCTCTTCAAATTTGGGCTTTTCGCGATTTTGGGCAGCCCTAGCTCTGAAAATATGCAATTTTTGCCATAGGTCCATATCAACTTTTTCTTTTATTTTTGATGTGAGGAATCACCTCTTAAAGTTTGTCGGTATAGTTCATTAACACCCTGTATATATATAGCCGTGGATCCAGGATATGATCAAAGAGGGGCTAAACCATAGTTTGCAGCTTTATCAATGGGCAGGATTGAAGCCCATTTTATCCAGTGTATACCTGAGCATCAAGGGGGGCTATAGCCCCTAGAGCCCTCCCTTGGTACCGCGCCTGTATATCTATATCTATCTATATAAGGCCAGCCCTGTTTCTTTATAATGCATACCATTAAAGTAATTATTTCTCGCTTGAACCCTCGGTCTTCACACTTAACACTTTTTCATATCACGCTAAGATCTTTTGGAGACCAATTGCTTAATTGGAAGTTAATAACATCGGAATATTTAAAGCGAAACGTTTTTTTCTCGCATTCATGAAGGAGTGTAAAGTCTTAAAACCAACAATAAAAAGAAATTTTCTCAATTTTATTGAGTACAAACGAGAACAAATTGATGGTTTCTCGGGAAGAAAAGAAATGCGTATTGAAAAACTTCGTCATACATCAAACATTTATTCGCATGTTACATACGAAAAAAACAACACATTTAAGATGAGAATTGCAGGATCAATGCAGCCAATATTTCTTAAGGTTTGTAAAGTTTAAAGTGAACAAAAAATTTCTACAGAAAGAAAAAAGTAACTTAAATGTGATAAACAGGGCCCGGATCTTGTTGACCTAAAATTTTCTAAAAAGTGACCTATAAAATGACACTAAAGTTCCTGTAAAATGACCCTCAAATTCACAAAAATTGACCTTAAAACTTGCGTTTTTTTAAAACGTTTATTTCGTTAAACATTGACATCTTTTAAAAATATCTTTTGAATTTTAATTAACATTTCTCACTCATATTCAAAAAGTTTTTCTTTCAGTTAGTTGCAGTCCATTGATCATTATGTCCATTGATCAGTCTCATTGTACGGCATTGCACGTACTGAAAGCGTCAATTTACTCCCGAGTTGAAACTAGGAAGCACTCATAAACTACAAAAGTTCGCAAATGCAGATTACATGAGAATAACATATAAAGCCCTGTTTAAACTCTTTGTATGCCTTCTTATCCATTTTTAGTTATTCACGTGATCACATCCTTTGTGGTCAACAACCCAAAACTATCTGTTTGGCCACCTACCACCTCCCACCTTTCGTCAACCAGCTACAGCTTAGTTTTCATTAGCCTGTTAAGAATGCAGTTTTTCCACCCCAATAGTTAGGAAGCATAAAAAGAGATTATTTAACTTCGTCTTTTTCACATCCGTAAACAGTGTTCATTTTAAGATTTCCTTACCATAAGTGATCTAAAAGTTACCTTAAAACGTTAAAAAATGACCTGAAACTTCAAAACGGCAAAAAGTGACCAAATGTTGACCCTAAAAAAATATTTTTAGAACCTAGAGTTGATGGATAGCGATTTTATTTAAACATGCCTTATTCTATGCGTAACAGAAAAAAAGTTGACTTGTGAACAAGATCCGGGCACTGGTGATAAACAATAATCACGCAAGAAAAAAAATGAATGATTTACCAACACTAATAAAAACGAATTTAATTTTGATTTTGATCGTACTATAGCGAAATGTTTGAACCGATTGGCAGAAATCCTTAAACATAGGAACTACCGCAAACAGAACATTTATCATGTCAGTTTTACGTTATCATTGCATTATTTCTCTTATTATATTGTACAATCACGGAAGAAAGTATTCTTCAGTTGACAAAATGTCTTTCCCTAATAACTCAAGTATAAATTAACCTATTAGAGTACCGACCTTGGCAAGTTATCAATTTATAACTATTCTAAGAATAACAACAAAAAGATCCAAATTAATTCGTTTGTTCCCGAGTTGTTGGGAAAAGAAAATTTGTCAACTGTCAAATACCTTCTTTTCCGTGTGTACTATTCATCATTTTCCTACAAGTAATTTACTTATCATCAGTATTTTAGCTATTTACCTGGGAGAAAAGAATGTTGTGGATGAGCATTAGAATTACAAGTCTCACATACTAAAAATAATACAAAATTTACCATTTTTCTTTCGCTTGTTTCTCACAAGTGAAAGGAGATAATGAAATGTAACTTACCACAGTCACAGATAATGATATTCTACCAAAAAAAAAAAAAAAATAAAAAAATAAAACCTGAAGAATCTTCAGTGTTGCCATCCATAGTTATTACAGTGTTGTCAGAATAACATTTCTCCTAAAATCTAATTTAAGGCAGCGACTAGAAGAACGAACTCAACTGCATTTGATTACGTATAATGTTGTCTTGGAAACCTGTGAACCACTTTTTAAATAATAGTTGTATTTAGTTTGTAATAAACAAAATAGTTTTAACATACAGGTATTAAAATTAAATAATAATGCTATTTAAAAAGTAGTTCACAGGATTCCAAAACAACATGATGCGTAATAAAATACAGTTGAGTTCGTTCCTCTAGTCGTTGTCTTAACTTAGATTTTGGAAGAAATGTTATTCTGGCAAGGGAGCCGATTTCTCTGTGAATTTGGGGGTGGGGCAATCAGATGCAGAAGATATATATATGAGGATTTTAAGACAAATTACATTCAAATTATGCCAAATATTGTATATTCATAAATCAATAGAGGGCCCACATGAGCTTTGGGGGGGGGGGTCCGGGCCCCCTGGCCCCCCTGGATCGGCGGCCTTGTATTCTGGCAACACTGTGATTTTCTATGGACGGCAAAACTAAACATTCTTCAGGTTCATATTTTCTGTTGTAGAATAACATTGTCTATGAATTTTGTAAGTTGCATTTCATTATCTTCCTTCACTTAAGTCAAATAAGCAAAAGAAAAATGGTAAATTTTGTATTATTTTTAGCATGTCAGGCTCTTAAGTATACATACACAATTATTATCTATAACTACCTCATAGAATTTCGTTTTACGCAGAGTGGCCTCTCTTATATTTTGTTCAAGTTTCCACAATGTCAATGAAGTAGAGATAATCCTGGTCTTTTCAATCTACGCAGATTCACTTAAGAGATTTATTGATGCCTTTTTTCTTCTCTTGTTCTCAACCAATAATATTCGAATACACTTTAAACGCAGACAGGAACAGTATTAACCTCTTTGTTTGCTGAAGTTTAACACCTCTTTTCACTAGCAAGGCTACATGAAATATGGTCATTTAGTTTAAAGTGGACTTCGAATTACCATCATGCGTTAAAATTTCAAAGCTCTCCTACCGGGAATCGAACCTGGGACTTGTGATCTAATGGTTCGCGCGCTAACTACTGGATCAGCGAGAAGGGATCTTTTATACCTTTCTGAGTACTAAAATGAGACTCTTTACTGTATATGCATAAATTTTTAATCGGTTATTTTACTAAGAAATCTACATTCGAATTTCAATAACAAATAAACAAAAAATATAACGGAAGAATAACGAAGACATTTTCCCCTTTAGTAAAAGGCCCTATGCAAAGCTCAGCGCGTATCATCTTAAATTTGACCCAGGTCATACATGATAGAGACAGTTTTGGATAGTTTTGGTTGAATAACGTATCTTGAAGAGACTCCAAGTAGAATTCAAAACATAGAACATTAACTCTTGCTTCTTCAATAATATGCAGTAACTTGGCCCATATCTTTAATTTTGACAATTTTTTCTCCGTTTTCAACCTAGAGCTTTTACTCAGAACTTTTGATAACATTATGCTCTAAATACGAGTCTAGTTTGACACCTATAATACAAGAACACTACATTTGATTTCACGGTACTCCACACAGATGATTGCCTCTGTTAATGAAAAGCAAACACATTTAGAACTTCATCATTGAATTTTGAAAGCTAAATTCTCTGTCATCATTTCTTTTCTTTCTCATTCTAAATAATCTAACTTCTTAACAGAATATTCGAAGAGGAAGAAGAAGTGATTGTGCTTGCAGAGGAATCTCATTTCCTAAGGTAAACGTGCCTGGATCTTAATTAAAACGAATTAAGTTTCTTTCCTTCCTTTTCCCCAATTTGCATTAATCAATCTCTCTATAATATTTTATGCATTGATTACTCAATACATTTATACATTTATCTTCTACTTTCTTCAAGGATGAAGAATAGTATACTGGATTACTATGAATGAACTGACCTTTCTAAACCTTTCTCTAGTTACGCAAACTTAAAGTAATAGAAAAACGTCTAACAGAAAAATGCTCGTTTAATGAACTCTTCAACTTTTTTTTTACCTAATTTTGAAAGCTATGATCAATAACAAATCTAACTGGAAGATCCCTTGGGAGTAAAAAGACTCAGAAGTAGAACACCCTTCCTTTGCGATAGGTTTCTGGTTCGAATCCAAGGCCATATGAGTTTTTGATTGACAGCATCGGGGTTTTCTCAGGATTTTTGTGTTTCCTCACACACTCTGATTCCACTAATTATTTCATATTCATTCACTTTCATTAATTACCTGTCTCTTTAATCCTGAAGATCGTAACCGTAGGACGTTACACTGAAAAAAATCATTCATTGGAAGATCCTTCTTAACAGCACTCTAGACATTGGAAATAGCACTATTTTGGGATCCTCACGTTTTGAACTCTAACTAATAGCTCCATTATATAAGACATCTGAAAATTCATTACCGAAGAGACGGAAGCTCAGTAAGAGATCCTTCCCTACGCCAAGCAAAGGTACTATAGATGTGTATTAAAACATTTTTTTAGCATTAACCAAGCCTCCCCTGGTTATAGGTACTACGATATCATACTAAACCTCATCGCACAAATGTACAGTACCCTTGTCACACAGAACATTAATATTAAATTGCATATGTCAGAGATAGTTGGCAATCTTACTACTTAGTAATCTGTTACGTTTTCTCTGAACATTAATTTTCATTTTACCAGCAGAGAAACACTATTATCTGCTTATTTGTTATTTAGAGGTTAAAGTTCCTAACTGATAGAATATACTTTCTTCTGTAAGATTCCTTTCTGTCATACTGAAAGGTCTATTTTCCAGTGGTTTCTCAAAGATCTATAATCCTATGAATCTAAATCTCAAGTATTTCCTCATATAGGTAACACATTGTACTCACCTCACCTAATCAATGAACGCAGCAACGCGTACTTATCATGAAATTTCGTATTACATAATGCTCTTGATCATTTGTCATCTCTTGATTTGGAATTGAACTCAAATCTTAGTTTTCGAAAAAGTAAATAAAGTCAGTAAAGTTTCAAAAGGAAAAAACAAATGTAGTTTCAACAAAATCAAGTATTAAATATATTCCAAGTACGAAAAGGTTGAGCAACATACATATTGAACATCAAAACCATTTTAAAGTAAAATTAATAAATTAGTACAGCATACAGATAGAGATGATACAACTTACATAATTTATCATTCTACTGATTCCTCTATAACCATTAACTCCGTCATTTCATCTGTCTCCTTTAGTCTTTTTCAGTGTGTTTTTTGTAAATCTCTTAAAATAATGTGAAATGAATCTAAAGATTTCATTTATTCTAATGGTAACTGAAATCTGATAGGTCTGTAATTGAGGAACAATGTACTCTAAAACCGAGTGTGCTATGAATCCAATTTAGCTTATATCAGTGGCTGCGGGGAACATAATAATAAAGGCCTAGTGAAATTGAATACAAGTATTACTTGAAATGTGTTGGATCAAACCACATAACAGTATGTAGGTAGTTTAATTTCGGAAATATATCTGCAGCTTTGTTTGGTATGTGACATTGCATTGAATTATATGGGAATGTTGAACCTCTTTTTCCACTTCCTCAAAAGTTAGAAAATGTAACATACCATTGTGTTCTCCTGAAATTCTCATGTCTACTTTATATAGTAGTGTGTTGTGTACGTGAGAAGTATGTGATTTTGAATTGGAAGGAACACCAGGAGAAACCTAAACCTAGTTTAGTGTTATCTAATCATCCTATGCTGATCCCGATCCTCTCTAATATAATAGCAAGTTTTGAAAATATTAGAAAAAGTTGTACCGAGATTGCAATCAAATGTTGTATTTATTCATTAATAGATTTCACGTTGTAATATAAGGTTCATCAACATCTGTAAAATTAAGGAAACTAATTGAATTAAAACATCATTTGTTTTTAAGACATTAATACATTGTTTATTTCTTTATTTTTTTTTCAGATGATTCTCGAGATAAACAGCCAGGTGGCTTTGTTTCGGGACCTGCTCATCCATATCGGACAACCAAAAGACTGTCCAGAATTGCGAGAAAAAATACGGAAACTTCGAAGACAGTGTGTGGAAGCATGTAAGAACACCAATCAAATTCTTCTGCCACAAATACGAAGGTTAGTAAGAGGATATTATCTAAACTGAGTCCATAGAAATAGATGCTTAGTTCACTCAGCATTAGCAAACATTTAAGGGCATACTTCTAGCTATGTGATTTCGCAACTAAACAGGCGCTTAGTGTATCCACTAAACGCCTGGTGACCAAAGAATAACCCTAGCATATTTCTGATTCTGTCAGAAAACTGTCTGTTAATGGAACACACTACACTGTAGGTTACCTTAGTTAAAGTTGCATTTGTTTAGATGCAAAAATTGTTTATGCATCTCTTAAAATACGATATCCTTCGTTTGACGAACTTAGTTGCTTTCTCGGCTGTTTTTCCCCCTTGTTAGATTCCTCCCTTTCTTGAAACCTTGATCATCATTTCAAAGTACTGTACCTGAAGACCTGGTTTGTTTGATACTTGCAAAATGTAATAGTCAGTACGACGATTTATTATTTCATTATGCTCTGAAAGTACACACATTGTGAACGAAAATACCAAATATTGTGGAAAGCGATATAATGCTTTAAATTTTGGTAAATATGTTTGTAAAAAAAAATTAGCCTTCAGAATAACTCATTGAGTTTGAAATTTTATCTATTATGTTTTAGGGTATGAACGACGGGTATTAGTATGGACTCCAAACTACGACAAAGGTTAAATTTAGTGCATTAAAGGATTTGCAGACCATTAGGTAAAATTAATCCCCACAGTATATGACATTTCTCCACAATAGTATCTTGTTCCCAAGGGATCTAAATTACATGATCATGCCACCGTTTCCGGTTAAGAATTCATTAATATTATCACTAGTATTCACCTCTCGCACTTGCTGGCAATACAATTTCCTCTGAAATGTTGTATAACATTCTCTGCTTGCTTCGAGTAATATATTAATCCAAAATTGTCAACGTGCTCTCCCTACAAGGCTACTTATTCAGTGAGATCTTACAGTAAAATTACAACGAAATATTTACAAATACATTGTCAGTAATTCAGTATGTTACTGCACGCTGGTCTTACATATCTATTAAGGAGGATACATTTTTATGTATATACATTAAGTTTTATTTAGCTATCAACTGTAGTCCTCAAATTCCGACAGCGGTGTTGACACTAATTGATGGTAATTTTACTAAATATTCTTACAATAATCATCATTTTATCTTGTGTAATTGTTTTGCGGAAGGCAAGTTTTAGTTATTTGTCTAGAGTAGGCAGTCAATAAATGAAAAGAACAGAGGTGCTTGATATTTTCCACTGATTTCAAGAGACACATAAAAACTTGAAATTAGAGTCTGAAGTAAGATAGATTTACAATTAAGGTTAAGAATATTACAATACAATAACTAAATAAGTATGGACTTATTGTTAGGATATTTATTTCCACTCACCAATTAATATTCCTCCGATGTATTGCATTCTAATTGTTTCGTGTAAACCTTTCACAAATATTTATATTCTTGCTAAAGTCATTGCCTCACCAAAAGAAAAAAGCTCAGTCTTTTCAGAGAAATGTACGTGCATATTTTATGACAATTAGATTTGCGACATTTATATTGATTATTGACAATTAGGCCCGGTATTGGATCAAAGGACTCTCGACTAGCTTCAGTACTATAATACCGGTACAATTAACGTATATAACATGATACATTCTAACCAAAATTGTTAAACATGTTTTAACACTGAATGACATAAAATTATGAAATAATTATTTTTAACGTAATAATAAATAAATATATTTCACTATTTTAATACTATTTCATTTGTAATATTTTCATATATAATATAATAAAATAAAAATTTAATGAAGTTCAGACCTATTTAATTTTCAAACAATGTATATAGCAATTATTATTATTATTAAGTATAGTACCTTTTGGCAAGTATCGGGACTAACCATTTTTTAAAGTATAAAAGCACCAATTACTGAGTTGATCTTGTAAATTATTCTTAGGATTATTATTATTATATAATGATTTAAAATTTTGAATTTAAAATTCTAGTTTTTTGAATCTTAGATTTGAAATCGCATTTTAAAATATTACACCGTGATGAATTATTTCTACCTCAATAAATATTTCCGATATGTCGTTAATTTGTAGAAATTTCATTGCTCATAACTTAACTCTGAATTTTTTTTCTTTACGTCCCAGATTAATACTGAAATAAACTGACATTCGGATCATAATATGGGTTTGGGTTTTGAGAGGAATCGTACTTCAAACAGAAGTTAAGCCTTTTGATTACACGGACCGAACATGAATGTGCTACACACCAGAGAGCTCCTCCGTGGCTATATGTTTAACGTACGGATCTTCGGCACGAGAGACCAGGATTAGAATCACACGTTAAACTTTAGTTCCATGTCTCATATAGTCTCACTGCTGAGAGGGGCGTTAAACTCTAATTCAACAACAACAAGCTACGCTTGAATTTTAGGAGCAGGAATTTGGTGATGCTTATTAATGATAATAATCTGATATCCAATTTCAGATTTCTAGTAAATCATTAATTGCCAAATGAACAGTTCTATTTAGATAAAACCTAAAGATATAATTAGTTTAATTTATTTGCTACAAATTCACATATTACTACCTCTGATATCGATTAACTGGTAACTGTTTTTAAAAATCTTTTCATTTATCAGCAATACTTCAATAGGAACATTTTATTTATTTAATTTATCAGCAACTACTTTAATAGTAGTCAATTTATTTTCTTTTGTGTTCGTGTGCTAGCTTAAAAGAGAAAATGAAATAACTAAAATAATAGGACTAATGAAATGCAATCGGAAGCAATTACATCGACGTTTTAGAACATAAAAGCACTTTTTCCCAGCTTAAAATTGTTAGTTAAAAATGAAAAGATGTGAAAGAAATGAGAAATAGTTATCGCACCTACATATATTTATTTGCTAGCTGCATATATATATATATATATATATATATATATATATATATATATATATATATATATATATATTTCAAACACACTAAATATTTTAAAGTCATATTGTTAATTTAAAGAATAATCATTTTGTTTCACTCTTACTTTAATGTTTCTTTCCCATCTTTGAGACATCAACCTAGAGTTTAACGTTTCTTTAACCATCTTTAAAGAGTTTAAAATTTATTTAGCCATCTTTGAGACATGAACCTACAGTTTAATGTTTCTTTCACCATCTTTGAGACGTGAATCTAGAGTTTAAGTGGAATCCGAAGCTCATGGACATCCTCCGGGAATCAAACCTGGGTTTTCTCACTCTAAACGCGCGTCCGCTAATCGTTTAGCCACTCTTGATCATTTAAAGTTTTTTTTTGTTTTCCGGCACCTGGGTTATATTAGACAGAACAAACTGCTTAAAATAGAATCCAATTTATTACTTGGATTTTTATCTTAGGCAAACATCTCAATCGAAGGTCGACTCAGGGGAAGACCAAGCATACAAACGCATGCTAGCGACGAAGAGGAGTATTTTAACAACAAAGTAATCATCCTTCATTAGAATCTCGCAACTTCATCATTGACATTGGCAACAGTGCTTGTAAATGCGAAAGAGTGTACCTCAACTCAGTCATTACAGCGAGAATATATAAATAAATTCTGCTGAAGACAGCAAAGAAAATCAGACAAAATGGCCTTGCATTTATATGGCCTTGCATTTACAATAAGTATTAAGAGTATCTAAATATTTTAGCCTAGGTAATTATGCAACCTGTAACTCTTAATATTTTGAGGTTTACTTATTAGCATTAGGCGAAACGTACATTTACGAAAGAATGTTACATAGATAGCCACTATTGAACTCACCGTTAGCCGTGAAGACATTAATAAATTGATTCCATTAACAAACTCGATCGAGAAACCGCTCTAGTAAGAAAACAACTTAAATTAATTCTCTTTCTTTTAAGTTATTGTGTGGAGTAACGGACAAACATAGGACTAGATTTCACAATCTTATAGGGTCTACCAGTGTCATCGTAATAAGGAAACCGCCATTAATATTGACAATGCATATTCAAGTGTCTCGAAATTCTATATATAAGTTTGATAACAAAGGTTCTAAACAATTGCTTGGCCAATGTTCATCATTGAATTGGTAAGTCTTTCTTACATCCGACTAAGATTGGCAATTCAGATGGTCTGAAGCTTTTGCCGAAACTTCAGTTACTATTTAATGATACAGACTGTTGGTGACTTGTCTGTGTTAGGAAATAATTTTCTAGATTCAGTTAATAAACTCTGTGTCAGAACCACTCTTAATTCTATTTTACTTCTCATTACATACCCACAATTTAATACTCATAATTTATGTTCTTTCGGGATCGAAGTTATTTTCCATTATCATTTATAGTATTGGATCTGCAAAATATTCTGATGGTAATCTCTGGTTTTCCATTCAATTCTTTTCTTACCTGCTCTCAGTATAAAATAGTGTCTTGTATACATGCATTTGCAAACGTTTTTAAGACTAAGTTGTTTCTCTATTTTACGGATTTATTTATTTATTTATTGACATGTAGTCCTTCAAAAGCTTGACTAATTGAAATTTTCTCACGCTTCTGTGAAAACGGTTTTCGCATCTAAACAATAGCTTACTTATCTTGTATAGAATAAAATTTAATTAAGTGAAGCATTCCAGCGAATAACGCTGCATGGCACATTTCAGTGAATTCGAGAGAAACGGAGAAAACCTGTAGTATGTTCCTGGACTACAAGAAAAAAAGCAAATAAAACATTATGCAAATATATTATAAATGGCTGAAAAAATATCTTACCTTATGAATGGCCAGTTCTTATATGTCAGTCATGTTTCATATAACATAATTTCACAGGCAACTCATCGGATTCTAAAATATGCTATATAGTGATATTCGGCGGAGTCCTTCGCTTTTTGAGTAACTGTTTTTTTTCTTTAATGGTCGCTAGTTATGTTATAGTGTCGATAGTACCGTGTAGTGTCTCTTTGTTTTGAACGGATCTAATACCAAGCGGAAATATTAAGTAATTGCTAGGCAACTGACTCTCCATATTGTAGGAAATAATTGGAATATAAATATCTATATATAAACATTGAGCGTTGTAACAAAGTAATACCAAGTACATGTTTTAACTTGCATGTCAAGAGAATTGTTACTATAACTAACATCGAAACATGTATGCTACTATGAGATAACGTATTGTATTTTTAATATATTACATTGTAATAATAGTAGGCAAAAGAAGCGATAAAAATATAAAGTGCCTTGTTGAAAACTTCCCCCCCAAAAATTTGTTCCCAACTGCCTCATTATATACAAACTATCTTTTCATTACTTTTTGCCTCTTCGGAAGAGGTGGAGTTAGTGCACTTATTGCAGATAGTGGTAACAACCTCCTAGCGTTGCACTAAGTTATAAAATAAACCATAAAATAAATTGTACTTGTTGCGCCAGCTTTTATTGAAGCGATGTGAAATTGAGATAGGGGAAAAAGGAACTCAATATGGCAATTTCTCACATATGTTCAGGAGCTGATGCATGCAGACAGTTCCATAGTAAATATCACGAGAAACTAAAATATTTCTCCTTCCCTCCGCCATGCTACACTAAACACAAGCAAGGAAAGCAATAACGTGCAAAGAATTCCCACTTGCGTAATCTGCTTCGTTCAATTCACATCACGAAAGGCTGATAGATAATATCTCCCCTACTGAAACATAAATAGAGTATATATATATATATATATATATATATATATATATATATATATATATAGCTACAGAAATCAAACATAATTTACTTATTTTCTGCTTCTGTCGTAGCATGTCTCAACGGTGTCATTATTGTAAACACTTACTTAATTGCGCACACTACGTCATCAGTAGGATGGTGATATCGACATAAGACAAATACGAGGTACTGTTTCCGAGTGTTTTATATACATTTTTTTCATATTGTACGGTCAATATATGAGGGGTCATAATGAAGAAAGGAAAATTTTGATGTGAAACACATATAAATGATTATCTGCAAAAGATTTATGGTATTGAGAATAATATATTATTCTACCTTTCAACAAATTCACCACATACATTCAAGCCCTTATCATACTTTACTGAGGTACCACTTTTTCTGTATCATCAGTGTATTCTGTTGACGCCAATGTATTTAAGCCATCTTTGAGTTCAACAGCTGGGAAAAAGTGCTTTCTATTTACAGAGTCGTTCAAACCTCCGTAACAAATGAAAATCAAATTCTACTAGCGACCTCCACACCTTATGGTTAGCAGAATACTCAATTTTGCAAAATTTGTGCAAGGATCACAACTTGATAGTGTTCATGCTTATGTCTTTATCATTTCGTTGCTTGATTTCAGCTTAGTATTAGCTCCATCCAAACATCATTTTCTCCACGCTGGTGAATTAAGAAAAACCTTTCAATGCATTTACAACAAACAGAATACAATTATTTCTGGCGACACTGTAAAGCAGGTTTACAGAAAATTTACGTTTATGAATGAATCTATGTTGGTATTTGAAGCTTTCAGTAATAATCGTGAAAAATTCAATGAATTGATTTATATTTATCAAGGCCTCTCTCAGAGGCTTTATATGCCCTCTCATACTGCAAATAGGTGAGGTATATACCCTCTCATACCCCCGTACTTGAAGTTTTAAGGTCGACAATATTTGTTAAGTTTTAACCAATAAATATTTTAACCTCTGGGAAGCACATGTGCTTAGAAGCAGTTCAAACAACAACAATATTCTAACTTTATATATTCTCTCATAATCCTAATACATAGGTTAGATAAAAAGTAGTGGCAACGCTGTTCTCAATTCAAAGGGGTGTGTCCTAGCAGTACAAGAGCTGATAAGGGAATGTGAGAGGAGAAAGTGTGGGGAGTGAACTTTGTGTTGTTCAGTCAAAAGCAGCGGTACCGTGAAGTAGAGAAGGAAAGTGGAGGCGCCATAACTGCATGTTTCGGAAAGATAAACAACATGCTGGATCAAGATTGCAGGGTGATAAACGTCGAAACCAGAAATGAATAATTTGAATCACTCTCGGTTTGAATAGAGAGTTAGCAGAAGAGATGGGACCTATTCTTGGAACGCTGAAGCAATTGAAAAAAAATCGGATATCTCTTTAAAGGTATCAAACCAAAACCGATATTTCTTACCGTTTTTGGCGTGATAGCTGTCAATAGACGGACAGACGAACAAAGCCGTTGTATAAAACTTCCGACGCTTGTGCATAGCATAATTTGAAAGTCTAATAATTAGACACGCGTTTCACCGTTTCTTGATAATTTACTCTAGAAAGGAAGAAAAAGGTAGGGATATAATTATTATAATTGGATGGGCATATTTCGGAATTTGTTAAGGCTAGAGACATGAAATTTGGTAATTAGATTTTTCATTTAAAATAATTAATGACGTGTTTCCAAGCTTTTTATGTTTTCCTTAGAAGAGAAAAAAAGGAGAGAAGAAAAAAAATGAGGTTTGTAATAGTCATAATAAGATAGCCATGTCTCGAAATCCTTTAGTATTAGATATATTAAGGATATGAGAAGTGCGAGGCCATAGCCTGAACAAATGTGGTGAGTCTGAGGGCCAAATCTCCAGCTTGCCGAAGGGTAATTGATATCTAAAGACATAATTAAAAAATATTTCGATAGAAAATATTTAGGAAATAGTCCTAAATTAGCAAATGGTCATTCTAAATATTAGATCAAACGTTTTCAGTTTAAGTAACATTCCAGATATAAAGATCCACTACGATAACATAAGAATTACCACTTTCTTATAATATCTTGAAAATGAAACACGACATTTGGGCAAAGTTTATTCCAAAAAAGTAAGTGATTACATTTTCCGAAAGTTAAAAACTTAATTTGCAAGAAAATCAGATAACTCCTGTGACGAAACCCTTGTGTTTCAAATTCATTATTCCCAAGTAGATGAATGCATTAGATTAGATGAAGATATTTGAATGTAGTCATCCACAACATATAGTTTTACCTTGCTACTTATATAACCTAATACACATGCATTACACACATCACCAATCTTCCGTCCCTTTCTTGTTAAAACTTCGTCGTCTTCTTAATGCCTGAACAAACCTCGCGTTGTACTTTCCAACCAACATGCAAGAACACTATTACAACCAAATGCTATCTGATCATAGCTGGAGTGGACTCAACGAAAACAATCTGTCAAAAATTATCGGTCAAAAGGGGTTGAAAGCGTTTTGATAAGGAAAGTAGCATGCGTTGTTGTTGTTCTTTTCTTACATAAACTGAAATGAGAAATAATCCGCTCCTACCACGTTGCAATTTGCATTCATAATGAAAGAGATAGTCAGGCACTTTAAAGGAATATATGACTTCTTTGGAACGGATTTAGTATACAGCATGCATGCATAAACGAGTCTAATTAACGAACATGGCTTAAACAATACTGTGTTACTTTTGAGGGAGAGATTTTAATGGAAATTTAGCTACTTAGTAATACATATAGTTTATTCGTCATGATTAAAGCTGAAACAATAATAATTTTCTTGTAGCCTTCATAATGCTTTAAAGCTGAATCTAATATGCGTGAACTAAGTCTTTCTGCTCTTCTAGTGAGGAGCAACTGCTTCATTGGTGCACGTGATTCCGGATTCGATTCTTGGTGAAAGTACACTGAAATTTGAATTCATTACAGTAATTCAGTTTTCATCATAAATTATAAATTTACGTCTAACATAGTTTTGGTGCTGAAAAAGGATTCTAAAGTTCAACAAATAAACAAATCAGAAAAGTATAACAATAGATAATATTTAATGGCTAAATTAACATAGCCATGGAATAACATTAATAGGAGATACATTTCTGAGCATTACTCTAAAAAAAATCTCTTAAGCAAAGTTGCATAAATTAAGTTAAATGTATATATTATAGGCAAAATATGTTTAAGACGACGGTTGATTTCAAGTACGAGTTCATTGGGTAGCTGGATTGGAGTTCAGTTGTTGTTTGTTGTTTTCTGGAACTACAATTTGTGGTGGAATCCAGAAAACCATGATGCGTTCAAATTTTAATACTCTTCCTCTGGGAATCGAACCTGGAACCTTGCACATTTTTGGTAGCAACTGAAGTACCATAGAGGGTTTTATAATCGTTGAGTTTATGCTTGTGTTGAACGAAGTGTCTAGTATGACACCAACAAGTAAACCTTACGTTTGGGTGAATCGAGTTGCTGACTGAAATACATATGAGAAAGTAGTACTAAATGTGATCAGTATTTCAGTGAAGTTGTAGGTGCCAAGCTCCAGGGGTTTAGGAGATACAGCTACCAGAACATCACATGGAAGTACGGAATAGTCTTCATACAGTTGGAGGTAAAAGCCCTGTAAGACCTCTTGTAACGATAAAAGATGAATAACAAATATATGGGTACATATTAGGACTAGGGGGAAGTCATATAGTAAGGGTATACCTGACGGCGGCTATCTTGAAATCCGCCATTTTGAATTAAGGTTAAGTTTTTAAAATAGGAATAGGGTCATGTGATACATGATTTAAGGCGCAAATTTAATCAGAAGAACAATGGTGACGTTAATTTTGATTTACGCGCAATTGGTAAAAAGTTACAGGGAAATTAAATATTGTTGCAGAATATGTATTAGTCCTTTACCCCACCTTGTAAATTTTGTGTTAATGATAATAATTAAATAAAAAGCAGGTGGGTAAATATTAGGTCTATGGTAAGAGTTGCCTTGATGGCGGCCATGTTCAAATCCGCCATTTTGGATCAGACAAAAGTTTTAAACAAAACGCATAACAGTGACACCTTATTAATAGCAAATTTTACCATAAATCCAACGGTATAACACCACCATTGTATTTCTGATTAACTTCTAGCCCGAAGTCATCTATTGCATTATTCTATTCCCATTTACTTTTGTGCTGGTTAATGATAAAGCAAAAATAGCTATACAGGGCTTTTACCTCCAACTGTATGAAGACTATTCTGTACTTCCATGTGATGTTCTGGTAGCTGTATCTCCTAAATCCCTGGAGCTTCGCACCTACAACTTCACTGAAATACTGACCACATTTAGTACTACTTTCTCATATGTGTCTCAGTCAGCAACTTGATTCACCCAAACGTAAGGTTTACTTGTAAGTATGTTCGCGTAAGAGCACTGTTCTCCCATGTCAGGTTTCATTAATCCGCTTTTTCTTCCTGTAAACTTGGAAAGGATTTCAAAAGTAATAGAAAGCATTTTGAGTACGTCTATCTTGTAACTAATTCATAGTGCCATTCAAAAAGATAAGCAAGGAAAAAATATGTTTAGTTTTGTCTTGATTTTGTTCCTGCAACTATATTCGTAGTGGATCTTTCTGTTTGGAATTATCATGTTGTCGCTGTCCGCGGGCTTATATTATGCGTATCACAGAGAGAAAATTTGTCAAAACCAATGGCGAATGATGCGTCCATTCGCCATTCCTTTCACAAATGTTCTGTTAATGTTTCTGCGGCTTGCTATGCAGAACACATCAGTTTACATTCGTTCAGAAATACCATTCGCAAGTATGTGTTCTCTAATTGTGTGCACGCGCATACGACCCAGTTCAAAAATGGATTGCCTCATAACTGTCTAGGTACCCTAGTCTGTTTGTTGGATATGTACTGAGTTTATGACGTTAGAAACGTGACTTTAGTCCAGCCCTATATTGTATTATGAGGTGAGTTTCCTCCAAACGTCAAGGGGAATATTTCATTCGCACCAATCTAATAGAACGTTTTAGAAAAATATCTGAAGTTTAGGAAGTTTGATATCTGACAGAATTACATCGAAGAATGGTAGAACATGCAAGGATCTGAGCAATTCGCTTATACAGGAGAGCAATTGTATGACGTTTCAGGTCATGTCCATCGTAGTTCAAAATTGTTATTCACATGCAATAACATCTTTGTCCATAGAGGACTGGACAGGAGGTATCCCTTTAGCAACATCTGACCACTTTAAACCGGCTCGTAAATGTTGCCCGCAAAGTAATATGGTTAGAAATCGCACAACTCGTTCAAAGTAATTCTTTCGAGGAATGGCAATGGAATACGGCCTTTAACGCGATGGGCTGAAGTCCATATACCAGTTATACCAACTGGTGAAGGAAAATTTCCTATCGAGTAGATTTTTACCAATATCTCTAGTGTCGGCATCGCAATGTTAAGACAAATTCACATCTCCTTTCTGGTACCAGCAGATGCCCAAATACATCAAGAAAACGAATCCCGTGGTATGAGGATAACACGATCGAGTTAACTCATTGTCAGGGAATTTCCTGGAAATCAAATACAGTACTACAGTGCTACAGTATTAGTGCTGTTTAGCTCAGATTACGGCTGAGAACCACACGCTCTACTGGAACAAATAGCTCTTACAATTCGCTCATTCGGGAATGACATGGACCTCTCTTTTCCCGGAAGAATGTATCTTTACATTTGGTTCACTTTAGTCTATAGGAAAGATGTTGTCAATGTAAGTTTTAAATGTGCCCAAGTGTTGTATCAAAGGAATTACTTACAATATAAGAAACTTAATCTTTCGTGAGGAAGATATATTTAATATATTTAAGGTATTGAAAATTAAGCAAATCATTTGATATTTAAGACAAAGTTATGGCAAAGAATTAGAAGGACATTCTAACAATTTATTCGTTGTCTTTTATCGAAGACCAATTATAATTTGACTATTATATGTATCCCATGAAAAAAAATACGTTCATACTGTGCATTATGGAGGAGTCGTTTGATTACTAGAACATATTGCTAATTGACTACCCACTTCAATGTCCACATTTGAATCCGTTTGAGCATTTATAGGTTATTTTGTAATGCTAACTTCGCAATAAACTACAGAGATTTTCATTGATACCTGCTCTCATTGGTGCTCTTCGTAAAGTGTGGTTATTATTTCCCAGAAAATCTTACGCTATCTCAAAAGTATGGTTGGAAGAGTGAAAAATGTCAAAAGGATATAGTGTAGGAAAACCCCGTGTTAGACGTCACTACATGAGATGAAACCATAAGCAATCTAAGAATGCAATTTAACTGGTCGGGAGTGTGACTGACCGGTTACTTTCGATAACATAATATATAATGCATTAAAGTTATGCTTCTTCAGAAATATGTTCTGAATATATGGAAATTTCCAGAAAAAAATTTAGAATATATGCTGAATCGTGTCTAAATTTAAAAATCTATTTCCCTGTTCTCATAAATATGATCATATGACACTCTGGCTCAACTCTTCAAACAATACTAGGAGTCTGAGAGAACTCCGTCAAGACAGATGATTATATTAATGCACTTAGCCCTAGATATCGAACTGACGTGTAACAACGGTAACAAATTTGTCACGCACGTTGTTGCAACGCAAGCAGTTTAATATAAATCAGTCAACAGAGAGGACATTAGGAATGGAGGAGAAAAGGAAGTGGAAGAACAATATTGACACTAAACAACACTGTGAATACTATGAATCACTAGAGGGCTAATTTTTGTTCTTAATTGAATACTAAGCTAATGAGTAGGTGATAAGTCAGCATTCTCGATTAACAATCAAGAGGTCGTGACTTTGATTTTCTGAGCTAGCCATTTAACTGTTTTCAGATTATTTCTTTATTTCTCTCAAGGAAAATGTTGAAATAATGTTTTCCAATATAGCGAAGGACTATCTCTAAAATTCTCTTCAAAAGTGTCGTAATTCATTCTCTACACTGTACAACTTATGAAACAATGATCAATAAATAAAGAAAAGTTTAGTATCCATGATCCTTCTATTCTTGATTTGTTTCCTGCAATTCTTTTTATTTCGCCAATTATCTTTTCCTTCAATTTTTCATCCATCTTCATTGCCGTACAAATTTCGCTATGTAAATTATTAAATAAAAAGTTATACTTTATTAAATATTAGTTGAAATGCCTACCCTTCACACGAGAAGAATACCAGTAAGTATATTGAATGAACGTATTTGAACGCTTTGACTGCTTAGAATACACAAGGGGGTGAGTTTTGAGGCATCTGGAGTGTCACTGTTCATTTCAGGTTTCACAAAACAATGGATTGGATACCAATATCAATCGTTTATCATTGTTTCTTTACATCTCACGCCTTTCCTTCCCAGGACCCTTTACTGCCATGCAAAATGGGATGATTGTGGACTTATAGCGCACCGGAGTGTCAATATTCATCTCCGCGACCCCGAAAACTATAGACTGTACACTAACTAGATTATTCTTAATTATTTTTACATGTCACCCTCTTACTCCCTTCTCTAACCCTTGTGGAAAATGGGTTAAAACTTAAGGGCAGGATCCACGCATATAGTACAACTCAACAAAATAGATATAACAGTCTATAAGGAGTCATTAGTCAAACGTAGTTACAAAATTTGCATTTAGATAAATAAACTCATTTATTTGAGTCGAATGTCCATAGTATTCTATATTAGCCTATACTATACTATGCGGCAACCAAATTGACCTCTGGCGTGAGCTAACAAGCACGTGACACGCTCTTGTCAAAGCTTTCGATAAGAAATTTACTTTCATCGGATAAATATTACGATATGCGTCATTCAGGACACAAGGAAATCAAGTTTAATTATCAATGTTGCGAGAAAAAGAGATGTATAGTTTGGACGGTACGCTTATGTGAAAAACTTAGATTTAGCATTGTTTGTCACACTATAAGAGTAATTTAAAGTATGTGGACATGAATATTTTAAATTCTGAAAGTGATTTCAGATAGAGTTCTTCAAGATGAAACACGTCAGAAATGAGCAAAAGTGGACTTGTTTCTCCTGTGGACTAAACGGGCGACATGTTGCAAAGTTCTTGTTAGACTAAGAGTACAGCACATAGCCGACATCGCGTCGCTGCAAGCGAGTCTGTCAACATAAGGAGAACTCTCAAACGCCAATTTTCAGCTACTGTACCTAATTGCTTAGAATTCATTTGTGTATCTGAAGGTATAATATCTACTCTACACTATAGTAATTGTGCTTTATGGTCTTAGTTTCCTCTAGCAATTCATAAATTTTAAGAACGTTAAAGAATAAACTATCCAATATCTAGAAACAACTCTGCTTTCGTAATAGGCCTATGTTTGTCATGATGATGAAGTGTCTTAACAAAACAAATTGTTATATGGTGCTAATAGAAAGAGCAATTATCTCAGTATTCGAGAATTTACAACGGTCTGACGCAAGTTATAACTTATCTCTGTTATCTTCTATCTTCAATTTCAGATACGCATGTAGGAAAATCAAAATAGGAAGAAGAAATCTAACACAGAATTGACTTATCCAACTACTGGTATATACATTTAATAAGAAATACTATAGGGGCGAGTACATCATTCTGACGGTATCTACAGAAATCTGGTTAGAAGTAATTGTAATCAAGGCAAATTGTAATCCAGAAAGCAGCTCAAAAAGTGTATACTCATAACCATAAGCAGAGGTAGATATGTTTTAAAAATTGGGTATAGTTGTAACGTGAAACAACAAAATCGAAGACTAAATAAGTATCAGAATTAGTGACTGCAATCTTATATTATTACTTCGTGCTAACTTCTCATCGGAGCTAATAATATCCCATAGCTCAGAGACATCCCTTTGAACGTCCAACGGGTGTCGGTCTCGAAGGATTGGGATATCCACTTTGCCAATGGACATCCAGTAGATCTGGAAATTTAAATGTTTTCTCAGATACGGAATTTCCTTCGGAAGTACTGTGGAATATTCGACTTTTTGCAAAATAACCATAGAACCACATTTGGAAATTAAAATATTGTCTTCTGACAGGCACATTCTATTGATATTCAATTGATTTTTAGTGGACATTCAAATTATTCTTCATGTTTGGACATAAATTTGAAAGCCCCACTTTCTGTAAATTGAACATAACGCCATCTGTTCTCCTTGTCGATCATCTGTTGTAACGTAGCTCAATTAACATCTTATTAAAACCACATCTTTCTAAGAAAACAACATTTTTGTCCTCTCAGCTGTAAACCTATGGGTTCAGTACCAGGAACGAAAATGGAGTTACGTTCCTCTGATTCTCATGCGGCGATATAATAATATGTGTTTTGTACTATGTGGATGAGACAGTTGATCTTTAATATCAAGAAGGTATATATATATATATATATATATATATATATATATATATGATGAAGACTGGAAAACAAGGTTTTGGGGAAAATGTTTCTTCCATCCATTTATTGGCGAACAAACAGACGAATGGAGAAAGTTATGCTTAGATGTATATACTGATCTACTAACATGTAAAAATATCGAAGTCTAAAATGGTTGGCTGCATCATTTACATGAAAATTATAATCGAGGTGTATAAGGTATTAGCTAACGTCTTTCGTTAGAGAAAGATAAGATGACAATATGAAACAGAACTTTAAGAAGGTGGAAAATGACAACTCTGCTTGCTTGACTGCATTGGTTTGGCAGGGGATGGAATCGAGAGTGGAATTTTTGTTTCTGGAACTACGAATGTTTAGGTTTGTTGAGCAATAAAATTGATGAATTAAGAAGACACACTTAAATAAAATTAATTTCTGTTTATTAATTTTCTTTATCAAGTTTTAGTTCTATAATAATACGCCTACATATGTAACGTGACATGATTTGCAAATGTTTCACTTCAGCACGCGAAACGAATAAATAACATCTATTATTCTGAAACAACTAAACTAAATTATTACTCAGAACGACTGCAATCAGCTTCTTCGTCATGCTATTATTACATCTAGAAGGTATGAGTAACGGATGACAAATTTACTTCAATTTATATCCGTTACAAATATCATGATTTTGATAAGTGTTCTGCACTCAGTCGTTCTGATGTTCTTAAAACTTTTGAAACTAATTATTGTTTATTATCTCTGATATTAACATAATGCCAACGTCCCGAGTGATAGATGAGAAGATATTTACATCCAAGATCAAAGTTAGAAAACATGTAATTCACCAATTTAGAAATCAATCACTACCAAGAAAAACTTTAGTTTATTCCATCGTGAATTCCAACTATATATATACGCAGTAACAACAATAAATCCTAATAATAACATATACACGATACACGCAGCAATAATAATAATTTCTAATCAACCACATTGTTGACCGTAACATTTAGCGTAATAGAGACTATATTTAGAAGCGATTCCAGAAAATGAAGCTTCTGAAATTATTCTGTGAGAAAGGTTGAGTTGATTTTGAGTTTAAAGTCGAGTTGATTTTGAGCAGCGAGACTATATGAGACGTGGACCTACTGATTAACGTGGAATCCGAACCACATGAATCGAACCCGGGCCTTCCACGCCAAAGGCATGTATGCTAACCGCTTAGCCACGGAGGAGCTCACTGTGAGAAAGGTGTCAGTCGTACAATCAATATCAGCTGCTTGCCCCAATATGTCTTAGTTGCAGTCAAGATTATCCAGTCAAGGACTATCCTAACGATACCCCACGTAAATACCACACTTGTTCAAAGAACATTTATTCTATCCCAGAACTTACGAATGTTGATACCCACTAAGTTAAATCTACAAATTCATTTGACAAACAAATGACTGTAATACCATACAACACACTTGTTTATTATAAAACACAGTTTCACTCATATCAGTTCTACAACCCAAAGAATGTGTCATCTAACTAGCTGATTGACATACTGAACAAATAATTATTTAAAAATAATTGTTGATGAAATTGTCGTACAGTATGGTGTCTATAATATCTACAAGAGATTAGTATTTTAAATTTTAAGTCATTGTTCACATGTGCTAGCAGTTACATACCCAAACAGCTAGTTGTGTGGCCATTCGGGTTGGTTCACATGCGGTATTAAGTGAAAACTGTATTGTTTTTGAAACCCCTGTGTACAAGTAAATTGTTTGGGATATTCCAGGCGGCATGTTCGACTCATTGTTATCTACTATCACTCCGTATCACAATATGTTGGTATTATGTATTAACAAGTTAGAACCGCATTTCCTGCTTAGAACTTAGCTCACATAAAGTTCTGAATTATTGGGAAGATGGAAATTGGGTAGCCCACAGTAGGAGTTAATTATAACCTTAATGGACTACGAAAGCTAGGAATGCCAAATCTGGATTTTTTTTTAACTATGAATAATTGGATTCTGCTTATGAATATAGAGAATATTAGCTTTATTAGCTGTGCATGAACTATATAAACGCATGATGTAAATATATAAGATGCAATCACGTAATTTTTATTTACTTTTATTTTATGTTAAAGACATCAATATAAGTATTACAAATATTCGTAAGTATTACAAATATTGAAAACGTAAAATTTGGGCTCTTCGAAACACAAGAGAATCAAGTCACACTACAAATGTTGTGAGAAAAATAGACGTAAAGTTTGTGCGGAACTTCATTACATGGAAAAATTTACAATGTTTTACTGTATAAAAGTTATTTACAATATCTGGGCCCGAATCTTTTAAGCTTTAAAAAGAGCTTAAGATAGAGATCTTAACGATGAAAATATATAGAGATCTTTATTCCCTTGTACCCTGAACGTGCAAATTCGTCGTCATATTCAGCGTGAATCCTGCAATAGAAGAACCTGGAAAGGAAAAACATTGATCTACTACTGAACTCTATTCTTATGTGATCCACATAGGAACGGCCAAAATATGTTATCCCATTTTATACCATGATATTTTATGCTGCAACTAGTTTCTTCCCTTTCGAACGATTTTAGGGCCGATTCTATGCCGTAACTGAGGGTACGTTAAAGACTAAGTAGTGATCAGGAGAGATATTTAGGGATCGTACTGGTTGGTGACCTATCTGTATTTGCTCAGAAAGTTAAGATGATCTAATGTTTTACTTGCTTACCTACAAACATTGTCCCTATCCAGAAAGTTTCTTCTAAATGAACGATTGTCAGAAGGGTAAATCTAATACAACTTAACCTAACCCTAACCTAATTAACCTAGGTCAACCCAAAGTAACCCAGCCAGTTAGAATGAGGAAATGGTTTAAGGTGTTTGACTGGCAATCTCAAGAACTGTTTATTGTATATTCGAATCAAGCTTGGATAGCATATTTAAGTTCAAATGGTATATTTTTATTAAAACTTACGCTGTAACAAACTGTAAAAATCTAAAATACAAAACTTGCAATAGCAATGTGAACCAAACTTTAAAAATAGTGGTACTTTGCCAATTATTTAAATAAATTTATACTCATATGCAATCATCAACTCTTATTAGACAAAGGACTAACCGATTTGTAGAAAGAACATTACATGATGCATTACTGAAAGGAGATTTCGCTACTAGAAAGAGATTTCAAACTACAGAATGGTTAAGACCGTGCATGATACGTGGTTTATACGGAAAGGTTAAGGCTCTGTGAGCAGGTTTTATGCACTCAAGCTGATTGATATGTTTACCAGTATGTATATGCACATAATGTGCATTTGTATGTGTTTGTGCGTGTGTACACAATAATCTATCTTCAAGTTTTGTTTGTAATTCTGTGTCTCATTTTGGCATTTAATTCCATTAGCAAACCTCTAAATAAAGCTCTAACTCTGAATTAATGTAAAGCTAAGGCTGTTTGTGTGTGTGTGTGCTCTTTCTTCTATTTACCCTTTTGCACAGTAGAAGACGAGGAAGCTGCTTAAAATCTCTTCCCAGCAAGGAGTAGTTTTTAAAGTGTATGTATGTATGCCCACCGAAACATAAAGTGGTTCTAAAGATAAGCGCCGAGACAGCGCGAACCTCTTTTGTTTAATAGAGTTGGTTGGAAGGGAAGTCTTTCTCATACAAATACACCTAATACACTCCACACGCATCGCATCAGCTCGTTGCGCACCACAGAAACAAAAGGCTCGGATAAAACATCTGTTGCGAAAATCCTGTTCCGGATTTAATGACATCATAAAAGTGGGTCAGTTCTCCATTTTCAAGCTCGAAACAAAATTCATGAACACGAGCTGTAAAAATCACAAAATACTCTTCTTCCCATTTCCTTCTCTTTTTGTTCTCTTGCCCACGCGGCCATTATATCACATTCATGTACCGAGATAAATTATATGTACGACGTCACACCTTATAGTGTTTCGCCGTTTTTTTCTGTTTTGTTTGTTTCCACAATAACGAGTATCATTTGTATTATAACTTCATGTCATATTGTTTGAAATCCCAACAAATCCACATTGTAGGTAGTGTTGACACTTCATTGTCTATTGCTTCTTGAGCGTAAGTATTTGGATTAGACCCTAACTATTTCGATGAAGATGGGAGTAGAATAAAATTTTATTGTTTTCCAGTTTGTCTCAAGTGGGGAAAATTTGTTTCAATTTGATTTACAAATGGATACGTATTTTTTAGTCTCATGTCTCTGTAAATTTGAATCAGTTTGATTTATAGGTGAATTATAGTGTTCTTTCAGTCAGTCTTATCACTTTTCAGTCAAAGTTTGTTTCTGCATCATTCACGTAGTGAAAAACTTTTCCATTAATCGCCGCACTAAACTTAGCTTGTTGATTGATGCATTTACGGTTCTTTTTCATCACCAGAGCTTGTAAAATAGACCCTACTGCTTAAAGTGGGATTCTAATTATTACTTGGATTTATCTTCGGGGCAAGAATACGGGAATCGAACCAGAGCCTCTCTATATTAAAAGCTAGTGACTTTAGAAAAATGAATAAAATGTCAGCTTTTTAAGAACAGGAGATGAAATATGTATTTTTCCATTGAGAAACAAAATTTTTCTCCAAATGACTACTTCTATAGAAGTATTTCTAATTTATATTTTTTCTAATTTTTACAAATAGGAAATATTTACCTCCCTTGTATTTCGTATGCGAACAACAGGTAACTCCCTATCCTTACTTCCGTAGCTTTTGATGATTAGTAGATAATAATAGTAAAACTTTGCGCCACACCGATCCTTTCATTACTTTTGCAACGTGGCATATTAAGAGTAACATGACATTATTCGAGAGCAATATATATTCTATAAATGATTATGTAATACATCTTCACTGTAACACACATTAAATATTGTGGTGGCGGTTCGACTAAAATTACTTTAGTAGTTACCAAATCTTATCACGATAATTGTTTCCATAAATTAAACTATGTTTGTTATTTTTAAACTTTGTATTTCGGTAATGTCTTTTTTTAATATTTTTTAAATATTCTTTTATTCGAGATTTCTTCATAGTTTGTTATTAAAATATTTACTAACATATCCTCATTTTATTGTCCTACCAAACCAATTGTGTTGCCAGTAAAACACATTAGATTGATCGAGCCCCTGGTGTGATAACCACAGTATTTCATGTCACGGACCCCCCCCCCTTACGAAATCCTTTCTAAACCTACCAATATAGGTTTCCAGTAAAATAGTTTAGAATGATCGATGCTATCATTGAAAGAAGACAAGAAGAACAGAGTTCGAATGGTATCGGAAGGCTATGTCTCTTTTAATATTTTTTAAATATTCTTTTATTCGAGATTTCTTCATAGTTTGTTATTAAAATATTTACTAACATATCCTCATTTTCTTGTCCTTTCGAACCAATATATGTTGCCAGTAAAACACATTAGATTGATCGAGCCCCTAGTGTGATAACCACAGTATTTCGTCACGGACCCTCCCTATTACGAAATTCTGGCTACGTGCCTACCTCACTTATCATATCTTTAACAGCAGGGTAAAAGCGGATCTGAAAAGGTAGGAGGACGTATCACGTCACGCCGTCCTCCGTGCCTATCTTTGTCCATTGTAATTTTTTTAGAAAGCGGGAGGCGCCATAGATATTTTTTGGAAGTGGGGGTATGACATTCCCCCGCATTCCTCCTCATTTCACCCCTGTTTAACAGCATAAATAAAACAAATTTAAACAATTCTGGCCACAAGATTTGTTATCATGAAGTACCGGACTATTATACTTGTTACTCTATAATTAACTATACATAAAAGTTATCGTTGCATTACACTACTACCAAAGAAGTTATATATCTGATATTTAACTGAGTGATTGCCTCAGAAGGTTTTACATTGTCACCTAGGTTCAGTTTCCTATGTTTATGAAAAACATTATTGCAATTTCATTGATATAATTTCGTTTTTAACTGTATATGTATGTAAATTATTAAACTGCATGTGTATGAAGTTGCAAACAATTATATTTCATGTAAAAATGGAGTGAAACATCAAGAACAAATGAACTTTAACCTTTCCATTGTTATACTAATTGAATCTCCACTGTCAGTCTGATATTATAATTAACAACAACACTGTGAACGAGTCTATAAAATGCAATAGTTTATTATTAACTTTTACCAGAAAGATAATTTTATTCCATTTATTAACTACATGTTTCTAATAAAATAACATACCACTACAATACAGTAAAATATGGTTTAAAACTGATGTTACTCTATCTTATGCATTAGTCGCTAACAGAAAATTCTCTTATGTTTTTCAATATTGGATATTTTCTTATGATTCAAATTATATTAAAACATAATCTAAAATTTAATTAAAATCAAGGCAAAAATATTACTGTCCAACGGCATATTTTACTTTGTTAAGATTTGTTTTTCGAATTTTGATATTAAAAAAACATTTTGAGTGCATTTTAACAGAACATTTTAAAAATAAGCCGCTTATGCAAATGAGCAGTAAAAAAGGAAGGAAATGACGATATCGTATTGGTTGGTGACCTATCACATTTTTCCATAGTATATATCCATTGATATTGTCATAATAATAATTCTATGCTGAGATTGAGGAAAAAATCTTAAAGACTTCAGAATACTAGATCATCATATATCAATTCTGGACTTCCTGGTTGTGAAGATAGAATATTAGCTACAATCCTACGCTAAGCATCGTTGTTTTGGAATATAAAATCAGACATCAGAAGGATTTTCAGAAGTTTAAATTACACTGTTCAGCATTTTGAAAACATTTTCGGTTGTTTACAAACTAATAGGTGATACTAAATGATTTTGGGCACTAATTACAGAAATGACATCCATTTATGCCTATCACGTCAGGTTTTCTTACAATTTGCAATCTTTATTTCGAACACTGCCATCATTTCAATATACGTATATAGTATAATATAATGTCGAAAGGCACGAATAATACTGCAGAACAATTCAATAAAACAATTTAAACAAATAAACTAGAGTGCTTTGGTTACACTAAACAATGCTATACACACATAATACTATCATAAACCTTATTTCCTACAGTATTATGTTGAATACACATACTTGCGCTGGTTCCCAAGTTCATTGAGAAGCCACTTATTCCTTTTTAAATGCACGCCTCTTTGTTTCCCTACAACTTCTGTCGTAACTGTCACGATCCCTCTTCATCGTCCAACAATAGTCTGCCAACATTGTGATATTCCATCTGCTTTCATATCTGCTCTATGTCTGCTCTACGTTTTTTGAAAATTTACCTATGAAATTTTTTACAATGTATGGGATCTATCGTAGTCGGATTCTGCAGTACTTCTGTAACAGTTTTTATAGAGGTAGTGGATAAGTATTTCAAATTATATGCCTGTAGCCAAACTCACTCTATAAAAATTTTTGTGTGAGTACCTTAGAATTTGAAGCATTTGCTTTTGGATAGGGCATATATTAGTTCGTAAGTGAAGTCTTGACCCGACTACGGTAGGTCCCATAGTTTTGGAGCAATAGACTTTTAAAGTTCATTTTTTCATGTTTTCAACAGCCTATAACTCCGAGAGGAAGCGTTTGTGCACCCAGGTTGGTTTATAACTTTCGTCTTATTTTGGTGTCAGGAATAATCTCCCAAACATTGTTTTGAAACACTCTGTATATATCCATATCATATGAACAAGGCACTAACTGACCTCAGATAAGAGCAAAATGTACACCAGTTATGATATTTTCATCAAAAGACATTAGTTCAAACATTGTATACGTAGAAAGCAGACACGAGATATTCCTTACGGGTTTACGACTATTTTTGGATTCTCTAAATATCAAAAATTGAATTTTATTTGTTCACATATAGGTCTAAATGATATGGATAATCAGTAAGCCATATCCTTTTACATGCCATTATGTTCGACATCAAGTACCGTACTGCATGCTTGTTATAAACGGAATTGTCTCTCTTTAATATTTGAGGTAAGTGTCTGGTTGATCTGCATTTTAAATGGATCAATAAAAAAATGGTCAATTAGGTTTATCTTTACATTACTGTAAAACATATGCTGGCAATTTACGTAAAATTTTCTTCGGAATTCTTTTAACTAGCCAACGAAATCCTTTCTGTTCTCACTGGTCTGTTAGTCCTCGCGAAGATATCTGTAGAATTAATGAAGATGAGATTATGAACAGAAATACAATACACATTGCATACTATATTTGTATATTAATAATTATGCTATGATTATACTCTAACTTAAATGAAGAGAAGGAAATGTTTTGTTAATATTTCTGTTATAAATCTTGAGTTGAGATATAAACAGCATACCGTGGAATATTATTAACATGTTTTAGCGTTAGGACTATTATTTCTGGGGAACACGTGATTAAGAATTCATATATTCATTGCAATACCAGCAATAGGTTTAGTGAAGAACAACATGACTCGTAACAGGTTTCAAGGTGCGATAAATAGGAAACAATTGTTGGTGATGGTTGTGTCAGCTGATTACTTGGTAAATGATTAATAATTGTCTGTAGTAGCATACTTATTATTTATGTAAATACGTAGGATATGGTCAAATCTAATTAAGAAAGTTCTTTAGTAGATTGAACAATGTGTGGTTGCTCTTGCAAGTCATTACAGTAATTAGCTCAATCATACATATGTTTATGTTAAATTTCCTTCCTGTTGTAACGGCAAAATTGTCAATGCAATAATCGTGTTCTATAACGAATAATCTGTGTTCAAATACTATATGTTTCTCATTTTCTGGCATTACTGGAAATTCTTACAAAGAGTTACAAACATTACCAAAGCGACTGGCTACCAAATAATTTTTCACGCTTTACTCTACTTGAGAAATAGTTTCAATCTTCCAAACAATAACATACACGTTCTCTGCAAAGAGAATAAATAATATCATGAATAAACCAGTGAACCAAAGAGCGACAAATGTTATTTTTAGAAAATTAATTCACGAACTAACAATGGTCCAATATATTACAAGAAAGGATGGTTAATGGACGAAAGGAATTCTTGACTGAAAACTAAAGGAAATGAAATGACTTAGGAAAATCTCATGTAAAAGTAGTAATTTAAAAGAACGAAAAAGGAAGAAAGAAAATAATTAGTTACAGGAGAAAATGAAAGATAATTGTAAGCCCTTGTTCAAGAGTCAGAATTGCAAAACCAAATGATAATATTAGGAATGCTCAGAGAGAAAATATCTTGGTGACATCAAAGCAATTGGTTTATCATTAGTGAGAGCTTCCTCCAAGAAGATGCGTTCTGTAATGAGATTCCTCTCGTGATAAGCCGAGCGTCGTGGTGGTGGAGAGAGATATTTTCAAAATACCACGAGAAACCAAATTCGATCCGAAGATGCTTTCGACTGATAACAGAGGGTAGAAATATAGAGCTTAAAGGATTACTAAGTAATAAGAGAGAAATTGTTTATGGCTTCTTTTGAAGGAATTTCAAAAAAAAGAAAATGTGATCTTTCTTTCAACTCAGTAAAATTAAATTCCTAAAATTAGAAATTACAGAATAGATAACTTTTATATGCTACGAAGATATATTGAGAGTTAAAATTAAAAAAAAGGATGAAAACTTTATCTCTATGTAGGGAGCTACCACTTCAAAAATGTGTAAGTAGGTGTACTTTACCGAAGAGGTGTTATTGCTTATTTACTTAGTACAGCTAGACGGAATAATTAGATTAATAAAACAATGTGTTTTAAGAGCATTTTAAGAAATGGATACAAAGAAATTGATTTGAAGGGATCGTATATATTGAAAACTAGAATGTGAACAAAAATAATCCATGCATTATTCACATTAGTGAGCCAGCCAAGTTCTCCGACTGAAGCACGCAGTGTTTAAAAGAAGCGAAGCAACTCAGACATTTTTCGAACATTTATAACTTCACTTTCCATAAAGATAGTGCAACGAAAATTGACTGCGTTACCAACCTCTCTCCCATTATGTCCTTCATAAAATTTCAGTGTTTTATCTTCAACTATTTACAAAGTATAGGATGATGAAATGCTAAAAAAAAAAAAAGACATACTCAGCAACATCTATGTGTTACTTCCTGTAGATATGGGCACTTGAAATTTGACACAAGTGTAGAATTTGTGATACAAATAAAAGAGAAATGCGGAAAACTTGATACTTCACTCTCCAAGAGGGGAAATTATGGAGCGACGCCCGAATTACGCCGTTTGATTCAAAATTTAGATGGTATTTCCGGTAGACATAGAAAATTGAAGTTTGACAAAAATGCAGCATTTGTGCTAAAAGTAAAGAGAGAATACCGAAAACTGAAAATTTTCTAGTTAACTATTGTAAAACAAGGAATAAATAAGCTGAATGAACGAAGAATCCCTCCTCGTTCTCTGAAGTGCTAGGCTGAATTGGAACGAAGTAAATTTCAGCGGACAAAGTTTCATTTCATTCCTTCCAGAAAAGTGTTTCTTAAACAGTGTGGGCAAGAAGGGCTAGACAGATAGCATGCAAAAGTAATCAAAAATGATAGATATTAATGTCCAACCCATAGTTTTCGATAATGTTGATTTAAATAGTAACACGTATATGTGTATAAATAATAGAAAACAATCGATATTAGTGTTCAGTTCATACTTTTGGGAGCCGCTAAGATGAATAGTGACACTCTCTATGTCTTTAATTTTAAATTAATCCCTCATCGGTATAGAGAGTAAAGGGTGGGGGTATAAGAGATGGGATGTAAAAATAAACGGGCACTACTGAAAGCATCGTCCGGAGTGAGGGTATAAAGGGGGTGATATATCATTACATTTTCATTGAAACGCGTTTTCAATCCAATGTTTTCGGGATCGCTTCCATTAATAGTGGTACTTTCTATTCTATTTAAGTTCAAATCATCGTCCATCGGCATAGGCAGTGAGAAGGGGTGAAGGTGGCGTGGAAATGAGGGTAGCATGTGAAAAATTGAAAACGATCGATTCTCAATTCATATTTTTTGAAGCCGCTGAAATAAATAATGACACTCTGGATATTATTAAATTTTACATTCATCCTTCATTGACATGGCGTGACGGATTTGGCTGAGAAGGGGTGCGATATATAAATAATAGAAAACGACGTTCGATTGATCGATAAAAGTTAAATTTGCATTTTTACAATGTAAGGAGGTCCAGACTTAGGTTTCTTTGCCCTGAGGTCGATACATATTTTTTTGGCTGTATTTGTTGTGTAGCGAAACTGGTTGTGCTTCACTTCTGTTTTGAGTTGTGGCGGTTTGGTTCCCCACATGTTTTTTGTCTTGTTGAGTATCACTTCTGCTGTTTGTGATAATTCGTCGTGAGGCTACGTTATTTATTGTGATGTGATGTGTATTTTCTTTGCTTTTCTTGAATTTATTTTTGGGGCAAGTTTTTTGTATTGTTTGGAGATGCGTAGCTTGGATTTGTGTGTTCTAAGTGTTTTTTTTTTTTGTTAGGAAGTACTGATAGTGAAGAGTGTTCTTGGGGCGTTATCACTGATTGGTGTGTATGTTTCTGACAGTATCGTTTATAAAATGTTGTTGTGTTGTTTTGGATTTTGTGTGTTGAGATTGTTCAGGTGTTGTATTGGTCTGTAATTTTATTTTGTTTTGTGAGTTGTATGTAAATGTCGTGAGATGTAAATATCCCCTTTAGTTGAATTGACTTTAATGATATTCTTGCACAGAAGATGTCTGAAGGCTTTCTGAATTGCTTTGTGAAGAATGGTGAGTTTCGGTGTTTCAACAGACAGGGTGAGCACATATGTCGCCCACTCATGATTGTCCAGTAACTTACTTAAATGCTTCCTGGATCATGGTTGCGATGCCATTTGGCATTCTTGTTGTAGAGCCATCTGCTTGAATGAGTCTGTCAGGGTCTTGGTTCTGAAAAGACCCGGATGTTCCTGTTTTCTTCGAGATGTTGAGAATTTTAAGCAGGTTTTGTGATTATTTCATGTTGTGAAGAAGCTTGTTGAGACATATGCTACTACCAGTGCTATGGTCATTCGAGAAATAGGTAGAATTTCTTGTTAAGTAGTGAATCGCAAACTCCATCATGATTGGTACCACAACTGACGCATTTGCGTTTCTCTTGCATTGCTGGAATAAATGTTCGTTTTTGAAGCAGTTTCGGCAGGGTTTTGGTCTAGTTTTGTGCTTGGAGGCTTCCACATGACATTTCTTTTTGTGATTGTTATTTCTGTTTGTGTATGTGAATTAACTTCTTCCAGCTTGTGCAAAAAGAGTCTGCCGAGAGGCACTAGCCCTTTGTCATTGATGATCCTTATGACGTTAGTGAAGTCTATTCTCTTAGTTCTGAGTTCTCGTGTGTGGTCGATGGAGATGTCCAGAGGGACTCCTTTAAGCAAACGTGTGTACGTTGGGGGTTTCTGTGTGCGAAGGTTCTTCTTCCGAGTTGGTGATGCATTAGGGAACTGCGTCGATTTGTGAGTCTGCACGAGTTTGTTGATTTGTGGCATTTTCTTCTTGGAAAGTTGTGTGTGCAGGGGAAGCTGCTGTTTTTGAATGGTTTTGTTGGCTGGTTACTTCTGTCAACCATTTTCTTTTGGGAGACGGTTTAGGAGAGAGAGGTGTGTTCTGTATCTGGCTTGTCACACTCTTCTGTTGCTAAATTGTCACTGCATGCTTCCCAATGTTCTTCTGCCTCTTCTTTTGATGCGAATATGATAAAGTTAGCGTTTTTTCGAAAATCACCTAGCTTCTAATAATGTAGGAAGGCATTCTTTATTGCTTCCTCAGAGAATGGTAGAAAAATGTTTTTTTTTTTTTTTTTTTTTTTTTTTTTTGCAAGAGATGTGCCCAATAATACAAGCGGTACATTCTGGATCCAACACCATTCTTAATTTGTCACGAATGACCAATAGATCAGCTATATACTCC
This sequence comes from Thermobia domestica, assembly GCF_964235325.1. NCBI lineage: Eukaryota > Metazoa > Arthropoda > Insecta > Zygentoma > Lepismatidae > Thermobia > Thermobia domestica. The sequence goes on along the minus strand of NC_137455.1, from coordinate 176,754,497 downwards.
GAGGCAGCATTTATGATCGCTATTTTGAGACCTGTCGCATAGAGACCGAGATGTCTAGCTTCATATTTCTCTTTTGTTTCATCCCGTACTAAGTAGTTCTTTCATGATTTCGCTATGGTATCTGTTGTGGGAAGGGTGGTAGAAGGGGTTTTGTGTGCTGAGTTGTGAACTGTGGGACTAATAAGGGCCGTTTGTGTTTGTAATACTGGTCAAAGGAAAGGTGTTTGAAATCCTAGAAAGCGACTAAAGTGAAGCCTGTACATGTCAAGTAGCCAGACACTACGAATTTACATCTAACTGGGATCTGCCGGCATGGAATCAGGCACAATTCCTTATGATATGCATGCGTATAAATTTATTTGCTTTTGAATTTGCATTGAGAGAGTGACACAATTATCTTAAAAGACTATTCTGGGCTTTTGTTATCTCTTAGTTCTTGTGCAGGACTACCGAAGACTGTTAAAATGAGGAAAACCCTAGAAATATGTTAGTCTGAATGACTGCTGCATAATTTGATTCCGGGACCTCTCCATCGCTACTTGAAGACACTAATCCGTTCATCTACAACATGTTCTACTTTTACTAGAACCTGCAATGAAATACCTTCATCTAATTGTATTAAGCTAATTTGGGAACTATAATGTTTGCTCAATGTTTTGGCATATAATCCATTTTGATACTATTTTTAAAAGAAGAAAGTAATTGTTTCAATATATAATGTATATTGGTTAATCTGAAAAATTAGTATCCTGAATTATGAAAAACACTGTATATCTGTAGACCAAATATTCGATTAAAATGTCCTTGGTACATGTAGACCAGACATGTAGACGAGAATATTGCGTTAATTACTAGAGTGACACTCGTTTCACGAGGATATCGTAGCATTCCTAAAAATACAAAACCAGCCACCTAGTTTACTGATGGTCGATTGGGATCAACTTGCCAACTGTGTTTGCGCTTGGAGTTAGTCGTGATTAAGTTCATTTCTGACAGTGGGTGCAACTAAACCGATTATGGCTTCGATTAATACCATTGTGACTCACAGACGGATTCTATCCAACATGAATCTCTCCTCCCATCCGCTCTATAAGCGTTTAGAATAATGATGGATTCCCTAAGCGCGCACTCATCCATTAAGAGGTGCTGCTCTTTACGTACCATCCATAAAAACAGAAATATTACAGTTCATGAATATCTAAGTTTTTATTATTTTTTCCCTCGATATGATCAGTTCGTAGGTGCAATAGAAAAACCCTTGAGGGATTTTTATTTGTAGGCAGGAGAGGAAACTTTCTAAAGTAGATACATGGAATAGCGAACCAAGCATGTAAAGCTGAGTTTCCGCCATTAGCCATTGACTTCGATTAACACAGAACGGAAAGCTATTTTACGTGATTAGAGCGTGTGCAATGGTTTGGAAAAGGATTGCTAGAAATCTGATGCGTATGGACTAGAAGGTAAAAGAGAATTGCATATTAAGCCATTAACCATTCAGGATATCGATTCTTGAGGCTCACATATTTTTGATAACTAAACCAGCATCTAAATATGGTGCATATCATTTAGACTTCTGTAAAAACACAAATCTATGCATCATAGTCCTTTTTGGAAAGGTTGACAATTTAAAAGTTTTTTTCGAGAATTATAACTAGACTAGTGATATTGTGCATTATAGAAGGGACAGTATTTTTAAAAAAGATTTTCTCACTTTCTTATCCTTTATCAATGTTACTACATTTCATAAAAAATTAGATATGTTTGTCATAAAATATGTGTGTAACTTATTTCTTAAATAGGAGAGGGTTAGTTAATTCTCTCCTTCATTACGTAGTGATTTTAACTCAGCAGTAGGAATTTGGGAAAGCCTCATAAAATTTACATCATATTCTATCAAAGTGCAACGATTGCAACCAAAACTATTTTAGAAAAAATATTTAAAAACAAATCCAGAGATCTCAATGATTTACTAACTCTCACTCAAATCATTCTAACACCAAATATTAGAAATTATTGGTGAGCGTCAGAAGCATTTATGATACTCCATCAAGATTTTATCATATTTTTTATCACGAAAGTTACCGTGTGACCATTTTTCAACTAATAAGTGTAAATCCACCATCTTACTCTCCACCATCCATACAACTGGAATCATTAGAAGGCCTCAAAGGAAATATGCACCATATTACATTAAAAAAAAATAAATCATTCTTTTGCGAAAATTATCGCGGTGCAAATGTTTAAAATTAGGGAGATTAATCCTTAGGTTCTTGAAAGGCTTTAACTTTAAGCAATGGAGTAATAGAGTAGTCAAAAAGAAAATATTCACCACAATGGACACGATCTGAACAATCTATTGTAAAACATAATGAGGCGCCTAGAATCAAACCCGCGCCAAATCCTCTTACACACTTTTGTGGAAAAGTCACAAAAACTGCCACAAACAAACCAATGGAAATACAAACATATATTTTATTTTACCAAATGAGTTGTTAATTGTATTGTGTCATAATGACAAAATATGAATACAATCCAATAATAACAATTTAAAATACAAGGAAAAATAATTGTAAGAAATTTGGATGTAGCGGGTTTTAATACTGAATGAAGGATTTGGTAGCCTTTGATACTCACAGGACTTGGCTATTATTGAAAATCAGAACTAAATTTATGCTTTTGCTTCAAAGGGGTTTTAAAACTAAGTATGATTTAACAATAAAAAGAGGGAAAACTAATAATTTATACATTATAGGATATCAATAACAAAATATAAAGTTGAGAAAATTACTGTGTTGTCAAAATTAGATTACACGGACATTTGAAATATTAAAACTATTTCAGGTTTGAGAACATAATATTGTTATACCTTATAAAGAGTGGCTTTTTATATTATTTTCCTAAACAATATCAACATCAACGATATCAACACGATATCCTCTTCTTCCTCGACTACGTAGGAACACACGATTTCTTTTGATTTTGCTTCAAAATGATTCTTTGGATGGGTTGAATTTGAAATGCCAGTTGCCTGGCTTCTTTTATATTTTTGTCTGATTCTATTTTCCAATCTTTAACTAGTACTGTTATTTTATGAATTGTACCATGCTTACCAAGGATATTCTCATATTGCTCTGGTCTCAGAATCGCGTCTTTCTGTTTCAAGCTTTTTTTTTCAATTAAACCAAACTCGTTGAGCATTCTATAAAGTCACATGATTGAGCCGGGCACTCTCATTTGCTACCTTGGATGTGGCGGAGTTTGAAACCAAACATGGCCTAGCTCTGTTAGGATCTGGCGGATCTTGAAAAAGAAAGACACTATTTCAACAGTATTTTACAGTAGGGTGTGGCGGGTTTAGCTACGAAATAATGTTTTCTTTGAATTCAGCATGTTTAAAATTATATAATAGGATAGGATGTATAGCTCAATTTTATGAAAAATGGATTTGGCGAGGTTTGATTCTAGGCATTTAAAATAATGTTTTATCAAATTCGGATAACCTTTACTTAATTTGTAACGGAAAAAATATTTCATATGGACAGTCTTCTTTAGAAAAACCTCACCTCTACGGGAAACGCCGCGTACATTGACTTACAGTCAGAATTAAATCAAACAAATGTAGATTATTTTTGGCCAATTGATATCTTTAAGTAGAGCCAAGAGTATCAGAATTTCCTACGTACAGTTGACAGAAGTAGCAAAGAAGCTTTGAAGAAGACTGTCACCACATGGGGAAGGTTTTACCCTATTTTATCCACTTACTTTCGATGAATTTCAATATCAAACAAAAACTTATTTCCGAAGGTCGGAAGAAGTTATATACTAAGACTTACGAAAGTTATTGTGGAACGGACAAGCGGATGGAGTGACAGACACATAAAAGCCGATCGTACAGCAAGGCTATATGAAACGTGAATCTGCAACTTAACGTGATATCTTAAGCACATGACCTCCCACCAGGAGTGAAACCAGCGCCTCCCACCCAAAGGCGCGTTCAATAACCGCTTCACCACGAGGAAATTTGTATAAGTTCGGATTAAGTCGAATGGTAGAAGCTTGCTACGCTGCTTCGATGAATGCTGTGACGTACTTGAACATGAACTACCTGACCAGTAAAGCCTTTTATTGTCCGAAAATTTAAAAGCTGGTACTATTGAGTTTATAATAAATCAAAATAAAGTGGAAGATGTAATGTACAAACTACGTAAACGCCAAGAAAAATATTATGTCGATAAAGAAAGTCTTTTATTCTCAGAAATTTTCTATAAATTTTGCGAAAATTATCGTGAAAAGGAGAAGCGGACAGAAAAATAGGCATATATGCCGATCGAGTGGAACCAAACTAGTGGCAGAAGCTCGCAACGTTTCCTTCAATGAATGTTGTGGTGTACTCGAATGTGAGCTATATGACCAGCAAACCCTTTCATTGTCCGAAAATTCAAAAACTAATAGTATTAATTTACAAACCTTCTAGTGTAGACTTTTGTGCTACGAAATTTTATCTGAAATTAAATCATAGATCCTTCACATTTAATTAAGCAGATTGGTAGAACAAATCTATTCAGCGTTGAACAATTGAGATGTGCTGTAACCAATAGTATCTAATAGACATTAATGATCACAATCCTTCAAACTCAGGCCTTACATAGGCAGATAAAACATAAAACTCCCTTACCTTTCTTACTTGTGTTGAAAAATCATGTAAAGTGAAATTTTCTTATACGAAGGTCCTCATTGCAAGCATGAAACCCGGATTTTCAGTTCAAAACCACTAACACTTGAAAGAACTTATTAGAAAAGCTCTCACAAGATATTACTTTATGAACTAAAGATGCTTCTCTTAAATAAGTTTGCGCTCAACGTAAATACTTTATTTTGGGTCAATTTATTAAATGCACCTAGGCGGCAATATTTTCGTGTGAATAAAGGAACTCCAAACATTAATCTACATTTAAGAAAAATGTACCTACGCTATGTCCCTACATATGATCTGCACAGTATGATTGAATAAAACAAATGAAATGTAAAAGGAAAGATATTCAAAACGTTCGAACAAATTATTCTTTTTCTTGGCCGCCGCTATTTCATTTTCGTGCTCTCTACTAATTTTGATAAGAATTCACACAAATCTGCCAATGAGATGGGGAGTTCTGTTACTTTGTTGTTTGTGACCAATTTGTTTTTCTTCTCCACATCTTGTCAACACTTTATGTATATTGTTTTTCAATTAATGGTGTGAAACAGAGTGTCTGAAACAGAGAAAAAAGGTTTTTGTTTTCGTTTCGGTTTTTGTCTCCAACTTACTATACTAACATTCAAAATTATTTCCAAAGACCGATAAATACTGCAGAAAACAACTAATGTCCTACTAAGCCTTCTTGTCTCCATGTAGAGGTCTCCACGGGCTCGGGTCGAGCTAGAGGGCTTAAGCCCGACCGGGCCCGTGGGCCGGACTCGGTCCTACAAAGCATATATCACCTCGGGCCCGGGCCGGGCAACGGGCCGTAAACTTTTAAATATACAACCACTTTTCTGGGCCTTTTAGGGCCAAACTTTGTAAATATACTGTACAATGATATTTATTGCACCATTTTCTTCTGGAAAACTTTTAAAGCACAACTGCAAAATTAAACTCTAATTGCTGTAAATAAAATTACAATTTTGCGTTAATTATTAACTTTCTGTAAGTTGGGCTTATTTCGGGCTCATTTGATTATCACCCTAGCTAGGGCTGGGCTCTGACCTAAATGCAAAAAGATATTTTCGACTCGGGCCGGGCCTCACATTATAAATTCATGGGCCGGACCTGGCCCGGGATAAAAATACCAGCCCATGCAGACCTCTATCTCCATGTAACCGCAAACAAATGCATTCATTGTCAAATTGGGTTGTATATACAGGGCGTCCAGAATGGAATTGATGCTTTTTAAAAGTGTATAGTTTTAATACGGTCAGAGATATAGAAAAAAAACATGGATTTTAAGGGAGAACTCAAAAAGTTTATTTGGTCTTACTTACAAATCATTCTAACTCAGTGTAACTCCACGTGAGCTTCATTTGTAACTTACAATATCTAGCCTGACTTTAATCTCTTTCCACATATTCTGTAACATGTGAGGTGCTATTGAAGCAATCGCATTCCTAATACGGTTTATCAGTTCACCAAGGTTACGCACCTTTTCACCAGAATACACAAGGTCTTTCACATACTCCACATACCCCGTGAAGAAGTCCATGGGGTAACATCAAGAGAGCGTGGAGGCCACCTAATCGGTCCTTCACGGCCTATCCAACGGCCAGGAAATTCAGTATCAAGATACTCACTTACTTGTAGACTCCAATGTGGTGGGGTACCATCCTATTGCAATATCACTTAAGGTTGCAAATGTTGTAACTGGGGAACAGCAAAGAGTTGAAGCATGTCTACATATTTCACATGAAGCATAACACATTTCTCGTTATGGTTTGCTCTATTAAAAAGAAGGGGCATATAACTGCATTATATGTTAAAGCACACCAAACATTCAATTTGGGACTGTTTCTAGAATGTTCTATGTATGTATGCGGATTCTCAGATCCCCATATCGTAACATTGTGTATGTTAACACAGCCAGACAAGTGAAAAGTTGCCTCATCAGAAAAAATGACGTTCAATAGGAAATTATGGTCATAATCAATCCTGTCCAAAATTTCAGCAGTAAATGCTGCTCTGTGTGGCTTATCGTTGGGATTAATTTCTTGCAACAATTTCACCTTATACGCCCGCAAACGTAATTGTTTGTGTACCACATCTTGACTTTGGAATTGTCAATTGCCTGCTCGCTGCGCGAATTGACTTCCTCGGGCCACGCGAGAAACACTCTCTTATTGTTTCAACATTTTCTTCTGACTCACGCGATGTACCGCCGCTGTGTTGTTTCACTACACTCCCCGTTGATAACAAATGATCCTTCTACGCTTGGATACTGTTGTGTGATGGAGGATTCTTGTGGTAAACACATCGAAAGTTTCGTTGAACTTGAACAACATTTTTTGTCCCTGCAAACCACCACACGCATTGCGCCTTTTCGACTGCCGACGCCATTTCTCTTTATCGGCGATACTAGCGCTGTCACGATAGCTGTTCAAGGATGAACATTTGCTGAACAAAACTTCTTGAGTTTTCCTTCAATATGAATGTTTTTTTCTTCCGTATCTCTGATCATATTAAAACTATACACGTTTCAAAAAAAGTCAGTCCCATTGCGGACACCCTGTACTTACTAGAGGATTTTGCAAACAAGTGTTAATATTATTATTCTTTAATTTATGTAGTATAAAGTGAAAAAAATGTAAGCGAACTTATAAACAACCGTAATTCGTTCGCTGCCACTTGACGCCATATATCGTCATTCATACGTATTGCTGTTGCATTGACGCTATTTGATGTCAATAGGTAGTTCTCATTGCAGATATTCTCTGTAAAGTGGCACCCAGGTATAAAGATTTTATACTTTGGTGTCACGCAGTGTTGGTTGGCCTGTTCATTTTCTGTAGTGTGCTTGGTTTTCGCTAGATGTAGCTAGTTTGTTGCAAAAGGATAAATGTTTCAAAAGTGTAGATGGCACATTGGGTTGGGGTACTGAAATCAAGGTGGCACCGAAAGAGTTTACCTTTATAGAATCTTTGCAATGTCATATCTGGAAAGAAATCTGTTGTAATTTCATTGATATTTACATGTACTTAAATATAATGTCAGGTTCGGGTTATGCAACCATTCTTACATATAAGATTATGGGCTAATACATACACATGAAAAAAAAAATACCTCTTCTCCCTCTCATCCTCTTCTCTACCCTCCTCTTTAACACTTTCTACTAACTTTGACATTTTTAGTTCGAAAATCTATAAGTTCATACTTACTAACCGTACATAAATGAAACATTTTAGGGACAATCTCTCGTATTCCTTCCAAATTTCATTTCCTTGAAAATTCCTTGAAAATGTCCAAATTTCTTCCACTTTTTTTTTTAATTTGAAAGACACACATTTGTAGTACTCAAAAATTTTGTTTATTCCGAAGTTAACTATATACAAACCAATAATGTGAGATAATTAGGATAGAAGGAACAGCTTTCTAGGTGAGAGTCTGGAATTTCCTTTTAAAATCTGTGATTTTAAAATAAATTCAAAAGATATTCGTTGTTTAGAGTAAGTGAACAACACAATTCCTAGAGCAACACTCCTCAAAATACAAGAGTCTACCAGTCGGCCTGTGGAATTCATGACTTTCTGGCTAATGTGTGATCAGAACATCAGTTCCTTTCGTCGTTAATACTGATTTTAAAGACCGGAGTTCGATTCTTATTTCTTTCAATAATTCACAATTAATCCTCACGCACTGAATGGACGCCATAATGCCAACACTATCTTGTGTGTACGAACCGTCACTTATATGTAAAAGTACCTAATAGGTAGCGTTGAGTTTTATTAAAATCTATGGACAGTTTATGATGTAATTTTGTATTGCAAGAAATCTTGAAACATTTTCTGTCAATACTCCAGGAATTTAATTAATATACTCTTCTTCACTTCTGATTCTGAATGTATTATATATAAGAAGATATTTATCTCTCGAATTCCTTAACGTTTAGAGACATGAAATTCGGTATTTAGACTTTGCATTTAAAATAACCAAGCACGTAGTTGAGCGGTGTTGGATATTTGAGCTACAATGGAAGAAAAAAGATGGGAGGGGAAAGGAGTGGAAATTGTAATCATTATATTAAGATAGCTATTAATTTCGGAATCCTGTAAGTTTAGAGAAATGTAACATTCATTAAATCTTACTCTTAACGTGTAAAGAACAGAAAGAACAGGTATATATATATATAATATATTGTTGTTGTTTAGAAAAAATAACACTAAAGTTGTTTGATGTTGTTTTGACATACAAACTCGTATAGTTGCTACCAAATAAAGATTCCTATCTTACGTTGTGTATTCCTCTTTCGCAGAATGAGAGGTTTTATTCTATTTTTTTACATAAGTTTGTGGAAAGCCTTTATTGCACAAGAAGTACGCCGACATTCATATTATATGTTGAGAAATTGGTTCAATCGTAATACGTATTGTAATCACATATACAAACTGTAACTAACAAACAAATTATTTCATAAATTACTGAGAAAGTCAAGATGGCACACCGTAAAGTGAAAGTTAATTTTTATAAAGCGAAAGGAACGAAAAGGTAGTGGTGGATGAAATATTTAAATTTTCTATTTTCATAGTTATATACACTACACGAAAAGTATTTTGGATATTTTTTCCACTCCTTTTCTGCTTATTGCAAAGCAAACGTCAGTCACTGTACACACCCATGCTTCAGTAAATCAAAGAAAAAGTTAAAAAGTGTTGCATCCAATTTTGTGTACAAGAATTTATGACTGAATGTTAACAAACGGCAATAAATGCTACAAGAGAAACATTCGAGCAGGCGACATTACGCATTTGGTTGTTTCATTTTACCAAATCTATATGGAGAAACGTACAAGATAATGGGTCGGCTCCACTTTACAAGGCTGATAGTAATATGAAGAATTAGCTTAGGAGAGCAGATGCACTTAGACTTGTTCCTCTTGAAGACATTCCTGATGCATTTCCACATATTCAAGACGGTGCACCCAACATCTCAGAGATACAGGTTATCCTAGACTACTTGGCGGACACCTATATTGACGAATTGAATGCATCCTTCCACCCGTAAATACTGCAATAGTTTACTTTTTCACTGGATTGTTATTTGACTCCTTACATTGCACTAATTATAACTTTATTAATGTTTCACAGCAATAAAACAAATTTGATAACAGCAAAAAAGCACGAACAATGCTGAGGTTTTGCAATTCAAGTTTAATAGAAGGAAGTCATAAGCTATCCCTATATATACACAGAGTTTCTTTACAATCTTTGGTGACGATTTCAAACTGCACTTACCTTAAGACAAACCATGTCGCCATCATTGAGAGTACTCTATTTGGTGGCCTTGCATCTGGGCAATTGCATGACAGCGAAATTTCTACTTTAGGATACTGGCACTCAGTGTAGTAATGTCAAGCCGCGACCACTCCTCGTGACAGGCTTTTCATAGCCCTTTAACGGTGCGAGGATTCTGTGAAACAAGGCTCGTTTCAAGAGGCCGAGGACGCAAAAGTTCATCGATGACGAATCAGTGGACTTTACTGGAATGTCTGTGAATGAAATGGCACTAATTCCAGTTTTTTCTGCCATTTGTTGGAGGAAGAGGCGGGTTGAGCGAGATGTGTGACTTGACGCCTTGTGTTGATGCATCCACACACGGTTATTGTCCCTCCAGTAGAGATGGGGAATGTCATGTCGATAAACGGGTGTCAGGACGTTAGCCTGATAATATTGCAAATTCACCTTCGTACTTTTGACTACACGATGTATGGTCAGCTTGTCCCACCTTGAGTATCCAAAAGTGATCATAAAGCTTGTGTCAAAACTTTCCTTGCATTCAGTGAACCATCTTTGAATGTCCCTTTCACCTGTCGATTGAACATGGCTTGTGACAGTTATCCAGATAAACATATACCTCGTCCAGCGTTACAATAACATCGACCTGGTGACGCTTATAAAGCTTTCAACAATTGATGCGACTTTTCTGGATTTGTTTTCACAAGAGCTTATGAACAAGCCCCTTCCGTCTCTTCACTAACCTCAAATCGTGGTGAATGGCGGTGTGCACTGTCTTCAGTGATACAGCCGGTTCGCGATACTCCCCTGTGCGGATTTCTTCTCCCTGATGACCAGAGCCCCGACTTCCCGAATTGTAGTTCTTGTGCGGTTAGTGGCAGGTTGGGGGTTGACCTGTTTCTGCCATACAGGAATCATCCCATGCCTCGCCTTACCTGCCGCTTTCAACGCCTGTGATATGTCATTTTTGGACACAGTGAATCCACGCTCCTTGCACAATTTGATAATGGCACTGTAACAGCCTTTCCAATAAGCACTTATTTTGGGCGGCATTTGTCCCGATAGTCACTTACCATATCTGTCATGCAGGTCAATGGTCCAAGGTATCTACACGACTGGCAGCTTCCTTCTCTTTCCGCTTGGTAGTGCTACACAAGGTGTGTAATTTCGTCACCGTAGATCAGAAACAACCTCTGTACAGATTCATTCTATTTTTGAAGCAAGAACAGTCCGAAAATGTGGCTGCTGGAAGCAGGCAGTTGAACTTTGCGGAGGAGATGTTTAGACAGTCGAATTTGAGTTCTTAAGAGTAGGTTTAGGTGTGGCAAGGATGGCTTTATTCCGTACTGTAATGCATTATCTCATTGCATTCATTTGGATAGTTGAAATTATAATCCAATGGAGATAAGGTAATATTAAGAGTCGCATTTGTATACTAAATTTACTAACGTTCATCCCATTATTGTTCAATGCAAATGATTTTTTTAAATATGTCTCTGTATGTTTGTAATTTGTTCTTGTTGCAGTAAATGACGATTGCACTTATGAGACAAGGCTGTATGGCGAGCCGCGCCTCTTTAGATTTATGTTGGTGTTTTGTTCCTTTCGCCAAATATTTCTAATATTGAGGCACTACCAAAACTTTTCATGCTATTCTGGAAACTTGAATGGATACACTTGTCAACGTTACACACTGATAAGCCATTTTGCAAAACAGGGGGGAACCATCCTACGAACAGGATAAATACAAAAGTTTGAAAACAATTATGAGTGTATCTTTTTTTCTTGCACAATGATATACATCACAAACAGTTTATTTTCAATTTGAAATAATATGGTAAAACAGAAAGCAAAAACAGCACACTAAACGTTGAGGTTAATGTCTTTCACCTGAATATTTAAATGGAGTTTAAATGAGGGAAGAACTTGCTCCTACATCCGTCTATGTAGAATTTTATATTACCTTGGAAAGAAGGAAAAATATTTAGTAGCTTCGCATGCATGCAAGGCGCGTCTTTTATTCCACGTTTCTTGCTCCCCGATACGACTTCCTCTTTTCCTCTTACTAATCCGCCTCCATTTACTATTCAGAAACTCTCGTAGTCGGTATCAGGTGAAAGAGAACGATGCTTTACTGCATCTTCCTTTCATCTACATTCATTTGAGCTATATATTCATCACAAGTGGCCTTCTTGATTTGCCCTTTCCCGTCTACACCAATATTCGTATATTTTCATTCAGAAAGAGGCTTTTCCCAGCTCCTACACAACGAACAGATATACTTGCTTACTTACGCTAACATTCGTTTCTGTATGCGTGTAGACACACACACACACACACATACATTCACAAACATACCCTGCATTTAGAGTCTGAGCGTGCAGAATACATAGAGTTAATAATGCACGGCCGACCGCTGACCTAATGCTCTCAGGTTCATTTGCAAAAAGCGTAGAGACCAGATGCAATAACACCACATGGAATAAATATCGAAGTTGATTTCATGGAAGTACAAAATCTTTGTTTTGCATTAATATTTTTCATTTTGAATTCTCCTTCGTTGTCGAAATTGATTCTTAGAAATAGAAGTTTTTTCTGCAATATGAAATAATCTTATTTTCAGTCCCATACAATATTTGAAACTACTGAACGTAAAAGTACACTTGAACAAATTGAATTGAGGGAAATCACTTAAAGTGTACTGCTTTGAGAATTTATTGGCTACTTGAACTTCTCCTGTACTTAGTTTACTAGTTCAGATCATTATTTAGAACTTCAATCTTTACGATTTTACAATGAAAACAAATTTCGTAGAATAAATTAGTATGTGTTTGCCATGTATTGATAGTACTATATTGTTGTTCTATTTTGTATAATATACTCTTATGCTAGTTTTCAAATCGGTATAAATACATTGGACTGTTCATTTTGTAAATTAAAAAAAAGACACTACAGAAAATTCAATTTTAAAAACTGAAAAAAACTGTCGGTACTACATAACGTTGCGTATCATCAGAAACAAACATCGAGTACTAGTAATAATAATAATAATAATAATAATAATAATAATAATAATAATAATAATAATAATAATAATAATAATAGTAATAATAATAATAAATCAACATCTTGCACATTAAATAATGATGAGATTTCAATTTTATTAAATTAATAAATTTTGAAGTCTTATATAAGTCAGAATGTTTAAGTTAATGTGTTATCAGTACATTGTGATCAATTACTCTTACATCTGTATTTCTAGATTATAGTTTGCCACATAGTTGATTCAAACATAATTAGCAATAGTCTCACAAAAATTTTGCTTCTCCGCAGTATTGAAATCAGGGAAAGTTTGCACAAAAGGCTATGTGCTAACCATACGGATATGTTGAGAGCATATTTATAAAGTAAATATTATGAAAAAAATTTAATTATTTTCCTTACCTTCGAAAGGAATAAAAAATTCAAGTTTGAAAATGGTTGCTTTTCAAGTGTACTTGAAGTGAAGATCACAGTAAAACTCATTTGACAAGTAAGAACAGCCTCTATTTATGTTTACAACGGTTTAAACTTGAAATTTTCATTAGATGTACTAAAACTTGACTTACACAGTTTTATGTTAGATCACAAGTCATGAAAGCGAAAAGTAGATTGTAATAGGAAACGTGTTACTATGAATACACTGGTATACTATTCAGGTAATAATGTCAGTAAAATCAATAATTAACAATGTTTACTTCAAATTTGAAGTATATTATTGTGAAGAATAGTATTTTCTAGTATTAGTTTGTAATCGACAATTTTTTCATGTTTGAATGATTACAAGAGTACAATATAATTAATATTGAGAAATAATCTTTATATTTGTTGATATTTTTAATTATAGTTGAAGATAGGAAAGAAGTTATACAATTTTTAAAAAGTGATATGAATTCTAATTCGTATTATTGCATAATTCAGTTGGACTCTGTAAAATGTAATCACTACAGTCTATTTAGTTAAAAAATCAATTTTCCAACATTTTAGTTTGTAATTGCATTCCAACATTTTAGTTTATTCGTGATAACTAATGGCATGTCTATTACATCCTAGTACGTGTTAATCTGGAAGGATATAATCAGAAATTATTATCTATTATTACCTAAAGATAAGAAAAATAGTCATTTATAATCTAAAATTGAGATTTTTGAAAAGCTGTGAGCTCTTACATTCCTGTTCTAAGTAGGACCTCATGCCACTTCATGTGTTAAGACCTGCCAATATAATGAGTTAAAGAAATAAATTGACGAATGCTGTCAAAGAAACTAAATAACCGTTGAGAGTAGTCCCAAAATGTTTCAACATTAACATTTGTCTTCCTTGGTGGATCAAAACTTGATGCAAAATTCTTCTCATATCCCAACTGTTTAGACATTTGTAATATTTTTGTAACCAATTACAGATTCACAACTGATGCTAGATGAGAACAATAACATTTGAAAGCGTGGACATAATTCATCAAATATTCTGATATAGAAATGTCTTCCTCCCTTAGTACCGGAAAGCAGTTGGTATGCTCACATTGAGAAGAAACATTAGTCAATGGATTTTCTGTGAAAAGTTCATTCGTACTAACGCGAAACATTGTTACAAAAGAATATTAGAATTTTGTTATTTTCAATTAAACATAACAACTTTGAACTTGTGCTTTCTTCATTGCAACAAGTTGGGAATAAGTTCAAGGTGATGCGTTTGCGAGTTCAATAAACTGACTATGAATATGCTTATAATGGACCAGAATTAATGATTCTGTAGCTCTTACTCTAATCCAACTTGCCTGCTATGCAAAAGAATAGAAATGCATATCTGCTGGATCTAATATTTCAATATGTAAATAAGAGTTCGAGATTATATTAGTGTGTAGCTTTTAGGATTTTTCGAGTTTAACGTTCCACGATTATGGTCCGAGACAGTAATTATCATTATGACTGAAATTATGGAATGAATAACGTCGAAGAAACTCTGAGTAAACCCATGCACGCAATATTTATCCATCACAAAGCTCACTGGGCGTGAACTGAGATCAAACCAGGTACTCTACCCACCAGAGGTGAGCATTAGACCATTAATCCGGTGCGACCCCTGTCTTGATTAACACGTAGACTGCCATGTGTATGGAATTTCATGTAAACGGGCTCTCTCGTGCAGCACCGCGGGTATAATTTTTCCATTCACTAACAATATATTGCATTCTGATGCGCTCATTCTACAAGTGTGTATGCAATTACATTCATATCGCGTAGAAGTCAAAATTTAAGTCCATGCCCCGTATATGCAAAACCATACACAAAGAAATTTATAAAATTATAAATTATTTCGCTAAAACAAAGGCGAAACCAAAGTATTACTGATGGACTGTTGCCCATAACGCATAGTGATAACCAGGGCTCGGATCTTGTTGACAAGTCAACTTTCTTCTGTTACGCATAGGAGAAGGCAAGTTCAAGTAAAAACGTTATCCATCAACTCTAGATTCTAAAAATATAGTTTTTTTAGGATCAACTTTTGGTCTCTTTTTGCTGTTTTGAAATTTAAGGTCATTTTTTAATATTTTAAGGTAACTTTTAGGTCACTTATGGTCTTTTTATTCTTTTTTCTACATAAGGAAATCTTTAAATGAACACGGTTTACGGATGTGGAAAAGACGAAGTTGAATAATCTCTTTTCTTACTTCCTGACTATTGGAGTGGAAAAACTGCATTCTTAACAAGCTAATGAAAACTAAACTGTAGCCGGTTAACGAAAGGTGGGGGTTGGTAGGTTGGTGGTGGGGGTAGTTTTGGGTTATTGACCACAAAGAATGTGATCACGTGAATAACTAAAAATGCATTAGAAGGCGTACAAAGGCTTTAAACGTTTTTTTATCTATTATTTTCATGTAGTCTAAACTTGCTAAGTTTTATTGTTTAAGAGTGCTTCCTAGTTTCAACTCGGGAGTGAACTGACGCTTTCAATACTTACAATGCCGTACAATGGACTGATCAATGGACATAAGTGATCAATGGACTGCAACTAACTGAAGCAAAACTTTTTCAATATGAGTGAGAAAGGTTAATTAAAAATCCAATGGATATTAAAAATGTCAATGTTTAATGAAATACAAGTTTGAGAAAACGTAAGTTTTAAGGTCAATTTTTGTGATTTTTAGGGTCATTTTACTGGAATTTTAGTGTCATTTTATAGGTCACTTTTTAAAACTTCTTAGGTCAACAAGATCCGGGCCCTGGTGATAACAATTAAACATACATTGGCAGCCAAGACTGTAGATCTACGTATTCGGAAACTAAAAACCTGTATGGTATGCTACCCAGGCACACTCCGAAGTAAGTTTGGTTGCATACATGCTAGGTGCTTAGATGCGTTTGACGGAAGTTATTTCAGACGGATTCCGTTGTATACTACGACATTCAAACTTGCTGCAGTTTGATTATGATTGCCGGTACTTCACATTTCGTAGTGTACTTAATACATATCGGATACTTTGACAACGCCATTGGTTCCATACTTTTCTTCATTGCGTAATTGATAAAAGAAAAATCTCCATTAGGTATTGAACACAATATAATTTTGTTCGCAGAAAAACACCTTCATTAAATTCTGCAATATCAATATCGTTAGAAATAACAATGAAAAATAAAATAATGAAAAAATATACAAATGAGGCGTACACCAATCAATAGATTTCACTGTGTTGAATAAAATAATATGAGTCAGTGTAAATTCATGCGCGATTTTCGAGAAAATCGTGGAAATGATTCTCTTCGTAAACCTAAAAATATTTAGATCCCACGCACTATTCTTTGCTAAATTTATAATGTATTTAATGAGCTCGTTGTGTATTGACTTTTCCTTGCATAAGATAGTTTCAGTAAGCATTTTTCCAACTTATCAAAGCAATTTGATAAAATTATTTTTCCTAAATTTTTCTCTATTATTATTATTATTATTATTATTATTATTATTATTATTATTATTATTATTATTATTATTATTATTATTATTATTATTATTATTATTATTATTATTATTAAAAACTGTTTTAACTTTATGAGAAGGAATCTAACTGCCAATCTTTATTTTATGGTTATTATGTATCTTCAGAATATCTTTAGTTATAATCTTTTATTCAAAGAACCAATCTTTTCTGTTGGAATATGACAATAATTGACCAGGATCATTTGCATTAAGGGTGTGTAATTTTAAGCAAGGACGATTCATTCTTTTAAATGATAGTTAAATGAAGATTCAATTTTCTTAGTTCTGTAAATGGTATTTTATGGAACTAAATGTTTTTTTATTTTAATCTTGTTTTACATATCTGTTGGAGCCTTGTAATTAAATATATTCTTTTGACAAGAGTATTCACCTGCTATAATATTCATTCTATACTACAAATTTTCTGGTCTGTTAAAAATGATTATATAACGGTTTTAACATAGTGTTATAATTTTGAGTATGAGCTATTCACAGTATTAAAAATAAAACTATTATTATTATTATTATTATTATTATTATTATTATTATTATTATTATTATTATTATTATTATTATTATTATTATTATTATTATTGATGTGGAATATCTGAAAGTACTTAGTAGAATAATGTTATTACTGTCATGACGTGAAAGGAAGTTATAAAATCTCTAACTACAAAGTTCGGCAAGCATCCGAGCACACGTTTTCATATTTCGCATATGCAATAGAAGACACACGCTTCATATTGATCTGACGAAGCATATCTTTCCTCCATGTAAGTCGAATATTCACTGTAATCCCTGAGAAATGAATCACCAACAGCATTGTAGAAGCAATATGTTTCATTTTGATAGTACATAACTGATGAGGACACTGTTTTCGCTAAGGAAGTAGATGTAATTCAATGAGAAGAAGAATAACCGATATTACCTCGAAAACAGCCTTGGCATTGAACCATCAAATATTAAATGACTTTTGTATAACATGAAGGGTAAAGTTGATGATTAGAGCTTACGTAAATAGCTACGTTCTTCTGTGCACTAACTCTTATAACTATACTTTAAAAAAATGTCCGCAATTTCTTTCCTGGTTGTTTAGTGGCTAATGTGTGTGACTTTGGATCACTCACTCTGATTGAATCACAACTCCGAAAGCTCCGAAAACCACAACTCCTTGATTACATATTGCTTCCTCAATAGTTCTTTGCATTATTGTGTGATACCAGGTCACGTCAATTAGTCATAGGGGCAACTGTGTGTCCGAACGAGCTGGTACCTATGCCGTTTCAATTAGGCGCGACTGTGCGATATCTAGCATAACAATATCAACTTGACATAAGGTTTACTTTTTGGAATGACTATGACATAAATGTATTTCCGCAATAATATACTTGCTGCTGCTGACAAAAGAAGAAAAACTTAAATCCCCCTCCCTGGAAATGCGTAAACTATGATGAAACGTAAATATGCTATTGCATTACTGTTTACTTAAGAATTTTGTTCACTGTCGAAATAGGATGGAATGAAATTTCTATTTTTACTTCCTACGCTTTTATCCTATAATAGGTTAAAGGAGATAGATAATTAATGAAAGTGAAAGGTTATAAAACAATCTGTAGATTGAGAATTGGGGAGGAAATGAGATCTGGAGAAAACCCCACGAACACAGTATATTCCACTACTAACTCACGTGGCCTAGGATCACACCAGCAACGTCTTATATTCTCCACCAGCAACGTGCTGAGTGCTCTACTGCTGAACTACCTTTTCTCACTATCAATTTCGACAAAATACTTGAATATTTTGTGATTCTCAGTATTCTTGGTATTTGTTTATTACTCTGTAATTATTCACTATGCAAGACGATGATTACTACGAGAGCTACAGCTTAGAATTAAAAAAAAATTAACTTTAGTTTGATAAGGGTAAAGTTATTGTAAAAACTAGAAACTTTGTGAAAATGAGAAGAAGGTAGAAGATGAAAGCTTAATACATCGTAAAGTACAGTGCTGTAACAGGCAGGTTTAAAATTCTCGAAAGGAATAGCTGTTTCAATAACAAATCCCCCGTTGAGAAGAGTTGTGCTGTTACTTGCGTAACTACATTTATGTATGAAAATCTAATCCTGAATTTTAAGTTTGAGAATAAAAAGTTTTTTTTTTAACTAAGAAAGTTAGTGATGATCATTATACAAGCTGCATAGAAGTTTCTTCTAAGGAGAAAGTCTTGTATGATTTTTTCCCTTAATTTTACTCGGATTTTAACACAGAAAAGATGTCCTCTCTATATACTGTATTAAAAGTTTTGTCGAACAAAGCGAAGAGTTTTTATTTCACACACAGTGTTATCTATAAAATGGAAGGGGGCGCTTGTTAAAGTCCAGGAGTAAACATATCAACTTATAAAGAGCAAAGATCAACGTTTCCTCATATTAAATTTACGCATGATACAAGCAACATAAATAACGTGGAATGAGACGATTCTAGATGTAAACGCAATGATTTCATTAAAAGATGACAAACAGAATAGTGTTGTTATTATGGGAAGTTCAAGGAAACAGATTAAATTATGTAGCAAGGTAATGACTGATTTGAATATGCAGATGTATCTTAGGACAACTCGATAGTATTTATTTAAAGGTGGAAGGATGTGTTGAAAGGGTGTGTCAAGGAAAATTGCTTTACTTGAAGTGTTTATTCTTCATTTGAATGCTACGATTTAACCTTGAGAGTATAGGGAACATCACAACAGCGTCAATTCAACCGAGGGACATAAGGCAAAGATCAACTGACATAACGTAATAAACGCCCATTTCAGAAATCAGTTTTCCAGAGGGTTTGAAAGATACACACACACACACACACACACACACACACACATATATATATATATATATATATATATATATATATATATATATATATATATATATATCAGTAATCCACGAAATATGAGCAACAGATAAGCAGATATATGCAAAGGGTTTTCACTTTTCAACTCTGATGTATCGTGTTTTAATCAAACAAGCGGTTATCCAGGCTGTAGTTTCAATATTATTACTCTATTCCATTGGCTAGATACTAAGATGATGCTTTTACGTATAGAAAGAACGAAAATGATATGATGCAGAATTACGACGAATAATATTTTTAAAAAGATCAAAGTTTCTTCTATATTAACATATCCTAAATACATTATATTTAAATGCATATATTGTTAAGAACAGCTGACAATGTTAGGTGCATTGAGAAAAATCCGTTCTCCGGACAGCGGTATATTGTACAAATATACGGAATCCTCTTGCTTACTACAGAAATCAGTGTGGAGCATATTATCCATATGCCACATACGCACTGTTCTTAGATGTTACATCATACCATTGCAGGATGTCTGACATCTAACAGTTTTCCGTATATAACATGCATATACTTATGTTACATTCCTTAGCTATATGTTATATAAGTCCATTTGTATGTTAGATCCTGACTGCCTATATTGTTTCATACGGAAAGTACGTATAGATGGAACACTTATATGGAAAGTATTATAAAACACGCGTTTTCAGTTATACGTCTGTACGTAAAGCCCAAAAACCACAGGAATTACGCATGTAACCTACCTCTAAGTACACCACCTACAATTTTTTCTCAGTATGAGACATTTTGGACTTCTATGATTTGGTATTAAATTCTATTGGATGCTCTAAAGATTTCGGTACAAATGTTGTTGTTAATTGAAATCTCATGTTAATTAGTAAGTGTCACTAAAACTATTGCGTGACAAAGTTCAAATCATTATATAAGAAGTAAAGATAAATAAAATTGTAACATTTAAAATGCTATATTAATCACACTTCTGTAGTTGAATATTTTTAGACTTTTATTCTAAAATGATAAAATCTTTCGTGTATCATAAAAGAATCAAGATATAAAATGTACCATTAGTTATTATGAAAAACACTTTATTTAATATACTTTTAAGTGGCTGTAGGAATAATAACACGTTTTATAGTCGTGTGAAATCGCACCGTTCGAACTGTCGACAATAATTATATATATATATATATATATATATATAGTTCTTTCAACATGAGTGGCACTGCCCCCTATAACTGGTACCAAGTAGCAGTTTGAAATGTTTGTTGATGTATGAATTAAGATAGACAACAGTACTATCAAACCCCACTAAATGGTTTTATTTATTTCTGTAGGTAGCACATTCTAGCAGCAGGTGTTCCAACTTGCCAGGACGCTGCTGGACAGCGAAAAGACAGCATGGAAGCAGACACACAGAGGGCAGCGGTGGACAGTGTGGTTTCTCTGGAGGAAAGGAGTGAATACTTCAGACGCCCAGAACAGATTATTAGCCGTATGTGAGGACACAGCACCAAGTCGCAGATCCATGTTTCGTTGGGTATCCGAATTCAAAGAAGGCAAAGACAGTACTGCAAAAAAACAAAAGCACTGGGCGTCCTGCAATTGCACGCAGACCAAGCAATGTCGCGCGAGTGAATGATTTCATAATGGAGCACAGGAGAATCACGTTTGATGAACTAGAGAAAGAAACAGGTCTATCACGGGGTTCCCTCTACACTATCGTTCATCAGAATTTGAAGCTGCACAAGGTGTGTGCACAATGGGTGCCTCATGACCTCACCGTTGCACAGAAACAAAAGCGTGTGGAGATTTGCCAGCAATTTATGCCACAGTACAATGAAAATCCGACCGAGTTCTTTGAGCGTCTGATCACCGTCGACGAAACTTGGATCCTCTACGAGACTACAGAAAAGAAACTCCAGTCCATGGAATGGAGACATACTGGAAGCCCTCGTCCCTAGAAGGCACGGATGGGACTATTCGTGCCGAAAAAAATGGCGACCGTTTTCTGGGATCAGGAAGGGATACTGCTGGTGGAATGGCTCCCTCCCAATACGTCCATCGACAGTGAGAGCTACTGCAGTTCACTGCATAGATTCCGCCGACGCATCCAACAGCACCGACAAAGAAAATGGGGCCGTGGCGTTCTTCTCCAACACGACAACACGGCCACATGCCAGTCGCCAGACAATTGCCACAGTGCATGAACTAGGGTTTAGTGTACTGCCGCATCCTCCATATTCGCCGGATCTGGATTCTAGTGACTATGCTTTATTCTACACAATGAAATAGGACATGAGAGGTAAAAAGTTCAACACAAATAATGAACTCCACGCATTTGTCCGCAAGTGGCAGAGAGAAATACAAAGAATGGTTTGCTACACAAATAAGGAAGCTTTCAGAACGGTGGCAAAGGTGCATAGGCATTGCCGGGGAGTACCTCTAAAATAAACTGTAATCGTTTGTTTAATAAATGGTTCTTGTGAAAAATTAATTGTAGTGCCAATCATTTCTATTGCCTATATATATATATATATATATATATATATATATATATATATATATATATATATATATATATATATATATATATATATGATCATTCTTCTTCTCAGGAGGGAAATAGGTTTTATTTTGTGAACCCCCTTCTTTGCTCTGGGAATCGTATTTCGATCAAACAGAATGGTGAAAGCCCTAGCTCTATCTAAGTGCCAAGTAGGTTCACTAGTCTCCCTTCCGTCTTATCACTTCTTCATTTCCTTCTTCTATGAAGTTCTAAGTCTGTGGCTGGACATAGTATGCCTGATTTACCTTCCTATGTTTGTACGTTCCCTCACTGGAATCGTGTAGTTTATGTCCAGAGTTTACGTTAGAAATAAAGGAAAACATTTTATTTATTTATTTATTTATTTATTTGAAAGCATACACATACTTTCTTATCTTACATAATATAAACATTACAATACTGTGAAGAAAGAAAGAGAAGTGAAACAAGAAAATTATGAAAAAGAATGTACAATACAGCAACACGAAATAAAGGATAATGTTAATAAGTTGTAAACAAGAAATATTATAGTATAGTCATTATGAATTATGATACAAACATTTAGAAAATTTAACTCTTGTATTTGAGAAAAGTCAATCCTATCATTAAGTTTCTTATATAGTCTGAGTATTTTTATGATTAGTAAATTTACATAAGTCACGTTTTTTGATTAGGAATGAAAGAAAAATAGTTTCTAAAATATCTTGCTAGATAAAAAGGAATGTATTGTTATAATTTTGAACTATCAATTTGTTAGTCAGTATCTTTCTTAAAACAAATATCGAGTGCGTAACTCTTCTTTCCCATAAACTACTCATGTTGAGTAAAAGACGTTAGAACGAGATCGACAGATTAGTCGTTTCAGTGTATCTAAACGTTTTGTAATATATATACCCCCAAAGTATGTTTTGAACTATTTCAATGAATTGTATACCTAACAAAACTCAGTAACTAACACCCAATACTATTAATACTTCTGCTAATTTACTTTACCTTTCTATTCATACTTACCCGAAGTATATGCTCACTTGGATCACCACCTTACCTGCCTTAAAACTTACCTTTTGTGGATCACCGTCTTGATCTGCTGCAATACTTATCTGGGAAGCTTCTTGTTGAGGATATCATCTAATTTGGTATTCGACTTCATCTAATTTGGTATTTTATAACTAATATAAAAAGAAAAGAATAATTAATCATTGCATATAAACAGCTTACATGCTTATTATTGTATAGGATAACTTTAATACAGCACAGTATATGTTATGTCTTAATTAACTGTTTACCTGTTGTTTAAAATTATCTTCTATTTTATTTTTAGTATTCAAAGCATTTCTTATATTTTAGTTTTCTTCCCAAGTTCCTTTCTTTGAGTAGATTTCCGTAGACTACAAGAATGTGAGTTTCTGATCTTTCAGACCACTCATTTTGTTCAGATACGTTTGAATTTGTTTTCCAGGTGTCCGGTTCCAGGTGGTAATTCAATATGTTTTTAAGAGATATCTCTAGTCCTCCATTCCTTGATAATGGAGTTCATATTTTGTTAACCTTAGTGTGTTAACTGGTACAAGTTTGCGTTAGCTATGACTCCGCTACCGTACTCTTGTGTTCAGTTTCTGTTATTTTCCTGAACACCCTGTACCTATTATCAGATAATTTAGAAGTCCTAATATCACTATTCAAGAACGTTTGAGTTAAGTCTATAAACATCATAGTTATTACATAATACGTGTTTCAGGACCAGGCTGAGCTTGGTTCTGAGACCTCAAACATTTTGATAGTACAATGGCAATCTATTTCCACACCCGTCTCACATAAAAATACTTAAGAATATTAACAAAGCATTGTTATACATAATACATACTGTAGAGCATTTAAGAAAAAATACAAAGATGATTTAGTGACATATGAGCTCATAACCAAAGTACAATATACTAAACTTGAAGTTTAAGTAAATTTTCATAAAAAATACACGAATTTGACTTGTATTATGTTTCCTGATTTTAACTTTTCCACTTCAATCAACTTATAGATTTTTATATTGTTTTTCACTCTAAAGCTGTTTAGCTTTAGCGAATATCACTTTCCTCGCTGGAGCTAGGAATTGACTAATGCAGATTGAATTATTGCTATTCATACCCTTGTTAACAGTAGATAAACTTTCTCCTTGCAACAAATAGCACGTTATAATGCTTTAGGACAAACTTGACTGTAATACCCGTAGTAGGTAAGTTGTTATATTTCTTGTGTCTAAAACAAGCATCGATCATGATTTCATTAATTTCAACATTTAAAGCCTTACCAATGTTCATGACTGTTTGAGAGATATTTTCTTTGAGCGATTCAGGCAATTCGTGTATTTTCAATGTACTAGATCAAGAATAGTGCCCCATGTCAATACATTTAACTTTTAACTCATAATTTTCTTTTTTAATAATTTATTTTCTTTCAGCAAGCTATCCATTAATGTTTGTTGTTTCTCAATTAGTTGTTATTGGTTGCTGAGCAACGTCTGATTATTGTCTAACTTTTCATGATAAGAATCTTAGGATTCACCCAAATTATTTTCCAGTTAAAGAGTGGACTTTCTTAAATTACCAATTTCTTTTTTCATGTCAAGCAACATTTTATAAATGTCTATAATTCAAGGAACATTTGTAACTCCGCATACTACTTCAACTTTATCTTTAAGCATTTTCCAGAACGCCATGTTCATTTTGTGACTTAATATACTCAACATCCATTTTATTAATTGCACACACCGAAAATGCATGTAATTTATTTGTTACATCTTATCCTGACATTGGCTTTGCCGAATTGAAACTCATGGTATCAATCGAAATCTCAAATGACTGTACGAGTTCATGAATTAAAACTTACTGATATGGCTACAGTGTTCCGTAACGTAAACAAATAATCGAAGAGACTTATAATTATGTTTTATACTACTTTAGTAAATACTCACTGATGTAATATGTTAAATAATATTACTACTGTAAATTCATGGTCACTTTGAACATTGAAACGTTACTATCATGGCAATGTACGTTTAATTCAAGCCGAAACTCCTGAGCATGAAACATGTCAAGTCATCCAACCACGATGCAACTACAGCAAACTCTATTACACCATTGCATTTTTATTTAAGACATGAAAAACGTATAATGTATAAATATATTTATTAATAAATTCTTTGTTGCGACTTGACATATTGTTTTTGGCTTTTATTTTTAACTCTCGTTACCTCTTACTGTGCTTATTATTAATGAAAGTGATATGAGTAAAGTGAGATCCCAGATGGAAGTAGTTACTATTTTACTACTTTAAAATTCATGTCAATGAGTTTAACTATTTGTCCATGTCGCAATCACACACAAGATTATTAATTTAGCTTGTAATTGCTATTATTAATAGCTTGTAATAGATTGTAATATCATTTTTATTAATATAGATTCCTCAAAGGGAACCGTATTTCTTCACTTCATCCAAGTCATTGTAGTTCCGCAAGGTACTTCTGCAACAATTTTCGAGAAAACTGATAGTTTTGTTAATTTTAATAGATACAAATGAATGTATACAATTTGTATGTATGTATGTTTCAGTATAGCTCTGGAACTTGCTACGTATAACCAACTTATTACATATAAAAAAACTGTGGGGTAAATGTAGCCCAAAGGGAAGTGGGAAGGGTAGGCATGTAAAATAATAAAAAATGCCCGATATTTACCTTGGATTCATTGTTTTCGAAGTCGCTAAGATGAATTGTAACACCCTGAATGTTGGTTAAGTCTAAGTTCATTCCTCATTGACATTGAGAGTAAGAGTGGGAAAATTATCGAAACTGAGCAATATTAGTGTACAATTCATAATTCGTGAGGTCACTGAGAAGACTAATAACACCCTCGATGCCATTTTAAGCTCTAGTTCACTTTCATTAGTACGAAGATAGGAATTGGTGAAAACTAAAATATGCAAATCGGTACTATATGTTTGTGAGCATCACCCATTTGAAGTGCATTTTGGAATATAGTTAGTATCTACCTTAAGCTAGAGTTTATGTTACTTTGATTAAAGAGTGTGCCACAAGTGGGTAGTGATTTCAAACATTTAATTCAAAAATAAATTACCTTACGGATTTACCCATCGCAGTTTTACTGAAATGAGGATCCTAAAGAAGAGAAGGGGTTCAAATATATTCCAAATCTTTTTTACCCTTCCGAAAAACTGCACTTTTGTTAATATTTAATAAATAAATGACTACTTCATTAGCAACCTCACATTTTCGCATAATTAATTATTTTTTCGTAAAAGTTGGAAATAGTTGTCGACCAGCGGAAGCAAAGTTTGTTCAAATGTTCGAAAATTTCATTTATAATTCGATTAAAATGCACTTTCGATCTATTCCTGTATGATTACAAGAACTGCATCTATACATCGTACATTTCTTGAACAAAACTTTGCTCTGCTAAAGAAAATTACGAAATTCTGAGTTGGAAAGTATGGTTAACTAATTCGTGCTAATACTTTCTGTGATAAATATATATTACTAATTGAATTATCATTTGTATAACATTACATCAATCTTCAATTGAAATTTTTCAATCTAATTACTTTTTCAATAATCAAAAACTCGCTCGGGATGCTTTGTTCACGAAACAAAATAACAACTAAAAGGGATATTTATTTCTCTCCCTTTCCTCCTACAAAAAAGAAAAAAGATAAAATGAATAAATAGAAGGGTCAGGCCAGGAAATCGAAACCGTCTGTCCACGAGGTATTAAAAGCTTCCCTTTGGGCGCCAGAATCATTTTCCGTTTTAATTATTCTTCATTTACCAATTGATCAGCTTACATACATTTGAATATCAATTTCCGAAGGTAATGACACGCTACACTTTAAAACAATAGCATCCTCGTGGAATTCAATAATGCAAATACTAAATGTATTAATTCGAGTTTTTTGGAAAACAGACTATGCTGCAAATGAACGATACAATGTTATAGCCAAAGGAATAACTTCAGATGCAAATCTACATTTTTGTTTGCAAAAATGTCAGTATTTATTGTTATTATTCTTTTTAGTGGAAGCTTCAAATACATTGTTCTTCCCGAAGCTTTGATAAAAGTTCCCATCGAAATAGTTTTCTATCGACCTATACAACAGACAATGTATTAAGAACAATGTTTTTAAGAATTCTGGTTAATTGATTTCATCTCCTGGCATCAATTTTCTCTAGCATATAGAGGCAAGATTTTTAGTATAATTTTAACATTAGAATAATCTACTCAAATATTGCAAATAATAATTTATAAGGTAGAAATGAGAGAAAGATAAGCTAGTGGGTATAAGCTAAATAGAATATGAAAAAGCGCGAATTATATAATTTCCAACTTCCTTGGCTGAGAATTGATTTATAATTTTCGAATAAATACAGGTTGTCCCGTTTTAATCTTTCTGATTTCAGTTAATTGTAGAGAAGAAAATGTGAATGATAGGCTAATGAAAGAAAAATCTTACAGAAGTTCAGAAATTTTATTTTTCATACACTAATACATCTCCACATCTGCCCAGCCAACAATATCTAGCCTATATTCAACTTCTTATCAACATGTACCCTGATCTGTTGGAAGATACTACCCCGCGTCTAAAAGACCCCTCAAAAAAATCAAATTAGATAATAAACAAGTCCAGAAAAGTTCTAATCGCTCTTAGTAATCTTAAGTTCATACTACCTTTTAGATCGTTAAGATTTATCTGGATTTTAATGTTCCTTTGCAGCAATAATGTTATGCTAAACGTAGAATTATTGTTTAAGTCCACTTTATACCATCACAAGTAAATAGACTAGATAACTAAGAAAAATATAGAAGCTACATAATTATAGAAATTATTCCTATATTTTTAATTTTTCCTATATTCCTATATTTCACGATATTTTTTATTTTTTTTAAAAAAAAAGTAGCAGTGTCAATTGTACAGTACGTGAAAGAGTTTGGTTTATATGGGGAGATTTTTCTCAACTAGTATTGAAACTGGAAGGGTTAGTAGGTTCCTAATATTTCCCATTTTACTTAATAGATTACGATGGAGGTGGAATACATTCTTGGGATGCGTAGTTGATCAGAGTATACAGTTTCCATCTCTCTATTACCGTTTTTACTGTATAGCGATCACACTTAAAAATGGAAATTGACGATTTTCTCTTACTTCCAGTGTTAATGGAAAGGATAGACTAGATAGACTATATTCTCAGGGCACTTAATTGGGTTCTGGAAACCAATTATCTTTATCTGTTACTCCTTTTGCTCTGTAACGATAAACTTCAAAACAGGTAGTAGTTGATTTCTGTCATTTTGTTTTTAGTAGAGACGAAAATAAAAGATGGAAATTTTAGACACGTTTAATTTAGTACAGAAAACCTGTTATCGTTATCTGTCACAATACTTATTCTATACCAATCAACGTGAAAACCATAAGTAGTCGATTGCTATCACTTCTGCTTTGAATAGAGGTTAAGAAGGAGGATAGTACCTATTCTTTGAAGGCTAAATCAATAGCGAAACAACAGTTTCTCAGTAATTCTTATTACTTTTGCTCTACATAAGTCCGGCATTTCTAGTGAATTTCTATCACTTCCGCTTTAATAAATTTGCAATTTGTTCTAGTGTCCCTTGAAACGGCAAGGTTATATGAGACGTGGATGTACAGTTTAACGTGAGATCCGAGCCATATGGGTACCCACTGAGAATCAAACCCAGAGGGTCGTACGCTAAACGCTTAACAATGAGGGAGCTCCCGCTTTTAGATCAGAGTTAAGGGTGCAAATGAAATGAATTGTTGGGACATTTAATCGATTACGGAAAAAAGTTTGTCACTATCTTTTACTGATTTCGCTCTACAATGATCAACGTAGAAACCAAAAGTGCTTGATTTGTATCAGTTTCAGTTTGAATATCAGGTCTATCAGCGAACTAGATTCCTAGCTTTTGATCCCCTATATACTGATCAAATTCGATTCTGATTCATCAAAGATTTTGAGATGTTTCGTCTCCCAGATGGACTTACACACAGATAAACCAAACTACTTAGATAGAGTAAATGAAGTAATTAAGTATGGGATACTTAGTAGAACACAGAACTTGAACTTAGTAACCGATCTGTGAAAAACCTTCTCATGAACATTTGTAAAAGCATCTTTTAAAGATTTATTTAAGGGTCACACAACAGTTATTTAAACAAGAACATTTATGAGATTTACATAAACTATGCAAATACCATGGCTGTGAGCATTGAAATTCTTATACAAGGACAGATAACTATGTAAACGACCAAAACGATGTATAATAGACTTCTCACTACTAGCTACTGCCTAAAGGTTACATTGAATATACGAAGAAGGATACCACTTACTTGGAATTAACAAAAAAGTATTTCTTATCTTGCAACTTGTAGAAGTTTGACTAAGTCACGTCTGTTAGATCTCACAAGAAGCTTCCTCCGTTGCTCCCTTATATATATCTTAAGTTAATACTGGTGACCTTTAGAAATAGAGAAGTTTCTACATAATTGTTCCTTTGTCGCGTTAGTGGTACGTAAGAGAAGTTTCAGTAGATTGGCCCATGGCCCATTTACTTCACTGACTTGTGTGCCCTGCCTTACAAGAACAATTTCTTGGTAACAATTCTTACACGAACAGTTAAGCTATATAATGGTAACAATTATGTATTGTACATACGTAATTTACAGATAAGTGTTTCTTAAATCAAATAATTAAGGTACATTTTCTGCTTGATTTCACTTCCAGGCAATAATAACAAATGTATTACAATAAAAGTCACGTTGTCTTACTGCTAAGACGTTCGCTATGGTGTGTTAAGTCACGCGGTCGATTGTATGTCATTCAACTATAGTATAAAAGTTACCTGAAAATTTTAAAGAAATAAGTTTTACGGTTGTATTTTAGCTCACATCGCTTGGAAATTGTACAAATGTGTCTTCTGTAAGTTTTATACTTATTGATTTAATTTGGAAAGGTGTTTTCTATAGTTAAAAGCTCAAGGAAATGAATATTTCATTATTGCAAATCCCAATCGCCTGACAGAACTATCTAGTATTCATATCACGTGTAGTCATCCATTTTGTGTTTATGAATGTTGGACGCATGAAATAGATGTTTAATGGGTATAAATTTCGCATAATAGTATTTATTCAATATTACATAGATTTAACAATACGGTTACGATCACATATACAAATCTTATTCCAATTTTATTCTCTAAGATTCTATTTCATATGTCTCCACGCTTTTATTTTTATATATATTGTAAACTTTCTGGTAGATTAATAAAATCAGAGTCCGGAATTGAATCCTACTACCGGTTTAATTATAAACTCTTCCAAAGAACAACAGTCTTTATAGAAATATTATAGTACACTTTTCTCTATTTGCAATGTAGAAATTAGGTAGCTCAAGACCGTCCTGCCGTGGACAGGATCCCTACGGAGCCCCGAAGCAGGCTAACCAGAGTATCGTAGGAAACCCCAATGATCCGAAGCAAGTAAGAGGAGGATAAAAGTCACAGAGCCCAGAAGCAGGCTAAGCAACTGAGGTTGGTATCCCGACAGAGCCCGAAATAGGTTAAGCCAGGAGGTAAGGAATGGACAAGAATCCCGAAGCAAACTAGAGGCTTTGAGGTAGGGTTCTCCTAATGCTCCATGTAAGCAAGAGGAAAGAGACCAGAAAACTCGTGTCTGTCCGCTGTTTGTTGTCCAATATGTAGGTGCCCCAGAGCGGTGGTGGCACTGCTGTTGCCCTGGCGTCATATGACTTGTAGGAGGTGCTGGTGGTCCTTCATCTGCTTTTTGTAGTAATCCCACGTGGTGCGTAGTTCTCCGACGTAAATACATGTGGTGATGTTTATAAACAGGAGCATATGACATTGTTTGTACACAGAGCACGTGGTACATTAAATATGTATAAGTATAGAAATGAAACAAGTTGCTGCAGATTTGGAATGGTCTCAATTTCCACTGTGTAGATGAAGTCTGCTGTGTGGTGGAAGATCATATTACTAAGGAAGCCTATTTCCTACTTGAGAGATTCGCATGAGACAAGAATTGAGGCGTTTCGTCTTCGAAATTGTTTCGTGAAAGTTTCTAGTCTTCTATAGGTCTAGGAGGCTCGGGTGGGCAGGTTATGCAGACATAATAGAAGATAGTATGAACGCTTTCAAAGTTTTGACTGGAAATCCAATCCCAAAACGTCCACTAGGAAGCCCTAGGTGCAGGTGGGAGAAAATATTAAGATGGCTATCGAGGAAGTAGGAATACAAAGTATAAACTAGAGCCAGATGGCTAAGGACAGAAGTCAATAGAGAGCTTTAGTGAACGCTGCATTCAACGAACGGGTTCCAGAGCCCATAGAGTTAGTTAGTTATTAGAAGATTCACTTTCTAATACCTCAAATCTGGAGATGGAACCTCTCAGGTCAGCAATACTTCTTGTGAATGTATTGTAGAACCTCTAGCGATGTTTAAAAATTTTTGAGTGATGGAGTAGTAATGGGGTTACTTTGCCTCACTTTTTTGGCCCCTGGGTCCCTGCCTCAGGACCCATGGTCCCTGGCCCAGGGTCAATGACCTAGGGGTACCTAGGACCACCCCTCTAAATTTTGGCAGGGGTACCATGGCCCACCCCCTAAATTTTGGCAGGGGTACATAGGACCACCCCCCTTAAATTTCGGAAATTGCCAAATCTAAAAATTTGGTATGGTAGCCTAGGACCATAGTATGTACCTCTATCCGTATTGGGTGTCTATGTCGTTCCCTTTCATGGGTAAAAAATTGCCAAAAATTCAAATTTCGGGGGTTTTTGACCTAATTTATCCCCTTGGATGAGGTGTTATTACCCTATATGGTTATATGGACGTATACAGGGGTCCATTCCTTTCATAAGACATGGGTACATTAATGCACCCCTTGAAAAATTTGGGAGGGGTACCTTGGCCCACCCCTTAAATTTTGGAAATTGTCCAATTTAAACATTGGGTATTATAGTATAGGACCCTAATATGTACTATGATAAATTTGGGTGGTCCACCTCATTCCCTTTTAGGGGTACATAGGACCACCCCCCTTAAATTTTGGAAATTGCCAAATCTAAAAATTTGGTGTGGTAGCCTAGGACCATAGTATGTACCTCTATCAGTATTGGGTGTCTATGTCGTTCCCTTTCATGGGTAAAAAATTGCCAAAAATTTAAATTTCGGGGTTTTTTGACCTAATTTATCCCCTTTGATGAGGTATTATTACCCTATATAGTTATATGGACGTATACAGGGGTCCATTACTTTTCATAACATATGGGTATATTAATGCACCCCTTGAAAAATTTGGGAGGGGTACCTTGGCCCACCCCTTAAATTTTGGAAATTGACCAATTTAAACATTTGGTATTATAGTACAGGACCCTAATATGTATCATGATAAATTTGGGCGGTCCACCTCGTTTCCTTCCAGGGGCACAAAATTGCCAAAATATAAACGTAAGCAATACGTTATACCACGTGTTTGATTTTTGGTCGATTTTATCCCCTTTGATGAGATGTTATTACCTTATATGGTTATATGGTCATGTATAGGGGTCCATTCCCTTTCATAAGATATCGGTATATTTGTACACTCCTTTAAAAATTTAGGAGGGGTACTTTGGCCCACCCCTTAAATTTTGGAAATTGCCCAATTTAAACATTTGGTATTATAGTACCGGACCTTAACATGTATTATGATAAATTTGGGTGTTCCACCTCGTTCCCTTTTAGGGGTACAAAATTGCCAAAATATAAACGTAAGCAATACGTTATACCACGTGTTTGATTTTTGGTCGATTTTATCCTCTTGGATGAGGTTCTATTACCTTATATGGTTATATGGTTATGTATAGGGGTCCATTCCCTATCATAAGACATAGGTACATTTGTACACTCCTTTAAAAATTTGGGAGGGGTACTTTGGCCCACCCCTTAAATTTTAGAAATTGCTCATTTTATATATTTGGTATTATAGTACTGGACCCTAACATGTATTATGATAAATTTGGGTGGTCCACCTCGTTCCCTTTTAGGGGTACAAAATTGCCAAAATATAAACGTAAGCAATACGTTGTACCACGTGTTTGGTTTTGACCTAAATTATCCCCTTGGATGAGGTCCTATTACCTTATATGGTTATATGGTTATGTATAGGGGTCCATTCCCTATCATAAGACATAGGTACATTTGTGCACTCCTTTAAAATTTTTGGGAGGGGTACTTTGGCCCACCCCTTAAATTTTGGAAATTGCTCATTTTATATATTTGGTATTATAGTACCGGACCTTAACATGTATTATTATGATAAATTTGGGTGTTCCACCTCGTTCCCTTTTAGGGGTACGAAATTGCCAAATTTTAGTACAACCACGTGTTTGGTCTTTTGGCCCAATTTGTCCTCTTGGATGAGGTCCTATTACCTTATATGGTTATATGGTCATGTATAGGGGTCCATTACCTATCATAAGACATAGGTACATTTGTGCACTCTTTAAATTTTTTTGGGAGGGGTACTTTGGCCCACCCCTTAAATTTTGGAAATTGCTCATTTTATATATTTGGTATTATAGTACCGGACCCTAACATGTATTATGATAAATTTGGGTAGTTCACCTTGTTCCCTTTCATGCGTAAAAAAAATTGCCAAATTTTACTACAACCACGTGTTTGGTATTTTGGTTCACCCCTTGGATGAGGTCCTATTACCTTATATGATTATATGGTTATGTATATTGGTCCATTCCCTATTATAAGACATGGGTATATTGATGCACCCTTTAAAAAATTTGGGAGGGGTATCTTGACTCATCCACTCAGTTTTAGAAATTGATTAATATAAGCATTTGGTATCTTCGTACAGGTCTTCAATATGTACCACTATAAATTTGGATGGTCCACATCGTTCCCTTTCATGGGTAAAGAACTACCAAAAATCAAATTTCGGATGTTATTGACCCCTATTTAATACGTTATATGGTTTATTACCTCTATATGTTTATGTTCTCTTTTAAATTTGGGAATTATCAAATAACAAAATTCGGTAAACGTTTTCTAGGACCCATTGGTATTCCTCTTATGGCCAAATATTCAAAATTTAAAGGTTATTGACCGGCTTTATAATTGAATAAGTACAGGATTTATTACTTTTTCATAAGACACAGGTGTATTTGTGTACCAATCTTAAATTTTGGGAGGGGTACATTTCTTATTGTCATATCAATAATTGGTAATTGTTCTTTGGGTAAATCATTGTGATCACGTGATCAGTTATTGACCTATGATGGGATTAGGAGTCCAGGACATTGGTACATTGAAACTTTGTAGGATAATTTGAGAATGCGTCATTGGTATTGATTATTCCCCGCCAAATATAAACGTAAGCAATACGATGTACCACGTGATTGACCTTGATGAGGTAGTGTACAGGGATACATAGCTATCCTTATTGAATCTTATGACTCATAGTCTTAAGGGAATACATGCTACAACACTGGCAAAGTTATTGTTAATGCAATTTCATTGGTTGATCACTATCTTTCCTGCAATCTGATTGGTTGATCACTATCTTTCGTGCAATCTGATTGGTTGATGAGTTTTAAATCTTTGCTGTATTCAGTTTTAAGTTTTGTTGTTTGAAATTTTTTGTTTCAAAATTTTGTTTGAAAATTTTTTTTGACAACTTTTGTTTCAAAATTTTTTGTTTAAATTTTTTTTGTTTGAAATTTTTTTCGTTTCAAAATTTTGTTTGAGATTTTTTCGTTTGAAATTTTTGTTTGAAATTTTTTTCGTTTGAAATTTTTTGTTTGCAAATTTTTGTTCGAAAATTTTGTTTAAAATTTTTTTTGAAATTTTTCGTTTCCAAATTTTTTGTTTGAAATTTTTTGTTTCAAAATTTTGTTTGAATTTTTTTTCGCTTCAAAATTTTGTTTGAATTTTTTTTGGTTTGAAATTTTTTGTTTGAATTTTTTTTTTCGTTTCAAAATTTTGTTTCAAAGATTTTTGTTTGAAATTTTTGTTTCAAAGTTTGAGTTGACATTTTTAAAAGTTTGTGCACTTATTAGTAAAGAACTGGAACTGTTTAGAACAAAAACCTTTGACAACATTGTGGTGCAATAGTACACGTCAGAACCTGGGGTTGTACTTGAAATGAAAAAACACAATTCATTGAAATGGATCATTTTATTACACTCCACATACATCCATACCAGATAGTGGTTCTGGATATTGTCGATACAATGTATTTTGAACTTCTTGCACTAGTTTGTCTTTAGCATATAATTTTAATTCCAGTTGAAGTCTTTTAAGGTCTATTGCAATATCAATTGGTGGAAACTCAATGTCCATTTGATCACAAATAAACTGTTTATCAATACAGGTATGCACTAGCCGGAACTGTTTAGAACAAAAACATCTGGCAACGTTGTGGTGCAATAGTACACGTTAGAACATGATCATGTAACGTCATCAGTTTTGCATCATATATAAGTATCGTTCGAGTTAGTATTCATGATAACATCATCATGGCTACTTGTCTGCAGTTTCTAAACACACGTGATTTGATGAAATCATTTACCAAGATTACTGATTTACAACAAAATGTACCTTATAGAATCTTAGCTAGCCAAATGATCCCTACAAAGTTTGGAGTAAGAATCGTAGTGAAGCTTGAAAATGATAAGAATAT
The DNA here is from genome assembly GCF_964235325.1 of Thermobia domestica. Lineage (NCBI taxonomy): Eukaryota > Metazoa > Arthropoda > Insecta > Zygentoma > Lepismatidae > Thermobia > Thermobia domestica. The sequence continues at coordinate 176,718,315 of NC_137455.1, read as the reverse complement.
AATTTTACCAGCAAGATATTTACCCATGGAACCATCAAAACAAGAAGAACTGCTGCGTTTCTTAAATACTGGATCTGTATCTTTATGTTACAAAGGATTCTTGGGTCGAAGTCATCAACTTGAATTTAGTACACAGCCAGATTCGTCAGCAATTGTGATGAAATCATGAATCAGCACATTTCTTTCCAATGACGTCAGCTGTAGTTGTATGAATTTGGTTGGTCGGCATGACGTCAACAACTGTGATGAAATCATGAATTCAAACGTCAGCACATTCCTTACCAATGACGTCAGCAATAACTATAAACCAGCAAATACAGTGTCATCCCACGAAATCATTTGAGCAAGTGCTTTTCAGGAGGAAAGATGTGTACTTCTAACGATAAAGAGTTCATCTTCGCAAGCTATTATCCAATAAATATATTTCAAACAAAACATGTGATGATTGGTATCAGTGCTAGAACATTTGACCCAGTGATTCGATTGGGCAAAGCAGAACAATATGGTGTACAACTGACCTGTGAAGAATGGCAAATATTATGTTCACGAATCGACCAAATGAACGATTATTTTCATGATGAGCTAAATGTGACCATAGTCAAATCATTAGGCTCAAATCATGAAGTGGTGCTGCGTACAGTCCTCGAAGAGAAGATGGTGCTGTTACGTAAAAATAGTACATTTCATGTCCCTCGCAACATGGTGTATCTAACGGAAAGAGAATGGAACAATTTCATTAGCGTATTTCAGTGTGTGAAACATGCAGTGGAAGTGGTGCAACAAAACCAGTATATTCCTGAAAAAGTACTATTTTGAAAAATGTGTCATGCATATTGTACAACATGTATCTAGATATTGTGATGGTTGTCAACATCGTTCGTGGGTGCATACCTGTATTGATAAACAGTTTATTTGTGATCAAATGGACATTGAGTTTCCACCAATTGATATTGCATTAGACCTTAAAAGACTTCAACTGGAATTAAAATTATATGCTAAAGACAAACTAGTGCAAGAAGTTCAAAATACATTGTATCGACAATATCCAGAACCACTATCTGGTATGGATGTATGTGGAGTGTAATAAAATGATCCATTTCAATGAATTGTGTTTTTTTATTTCAAGTACAACCCCAGGTTCTGACGTGTACTATTGCACCACAATGTTGTCAAAGGTTTTTGTTCTAAACAGTTCCAGTTCTTTACTAATAAGTGCACAAACTTTTAAAAATGTCAACTCAAACTTTGAAACAAAAATTTCAAACAAAAATCTTTGAAACAAAATTTTGAAACGAAAAAAAAATTCAAACAAAAAATTTCAAACCAAAAAAAATTCAAACAAAATTTTGAAGCGAAAAAAAATTCAAACAAAATTTTGAAACAAAAAGTTTCAAACAAAAAATTTGGAAACGAAAAATTTCAAAAAAAATTTTAAACAAAATTTTCGAACAAAAATTTGCAAACAAAAAATTTCAAACGAAAAAAATTTCAAACAAAAATTTCAAACGAAAAAATCTCAAACAAAATTTTGAAACGAAAAAAATTTCAAACAAAAAAAATTTAAACAAAAAATTTTGAAACAAAAGTTGTCAAAAAAAATTTTCAAACAAAATTTTGAAACAAAAAATTTCAAACAACAAAACTTAAAACTGAATACAGCAAAGATTTAAAACTCATCAACCAATCAGATTGCACGAAAGATAGTGATCAACCAATCAGATTGCAGGAAAGATAGTGATCAACCAATGAAATTGCATTAACAATAATTTTGCCAGTGTTGTAGCATGTATTCCCTTAAGACTATGAGTCATAAGATTCAATAAGGATAGCTATGTATCCCTGTACACTACCTCATCAAGGTCAATCACGTGGTACATCGTATTGCTTACGTTTATATTTGGCGGGGAATAATCAATACCAATGACGCATTCTCAAATTATCCTACAAAGTTTCAATGTACCAATGTCCTGGACTCCTAATCCCATCATAGGTCAATAACTGATCACGTGATCACAATGATTTACCCAAAGAACCATTACCAATTATTGATATGACAATAAGAAATGTACCCCTCCCAAAATTTAAGATTGGTACACAAATACACCTGTGTCTTATGAAAAAGTAATAAATCCTGTACTTATTCAATTATAAAGCCGGTCAATAACCTTTAAATTTTGAATATTTGGCCATAAGAGGAATACCAATGGGTCCTAGAAAACGTTTACCGAATTTTGTTATTTGATAATTCCCAAATTTAAAAGAGAACATAAACATATAGAGGTAATAAACCATATAACGTATTAAATAGGGGTCAATAACATCCGAAATTTGATTTTTGGTAGTTCTTTACCCATGAAAGGGAACGATGTGGACCATCCAAATTTATAGTGGTACATATTGAAGACCTGTACGAAGATACCAAATGCTTATATTAATCAATTTCTAAAACTGAGTGGATGAGTCAAGATACCCCTCCCAAATTTTTTAAAGGGTGCATCAATATACCCATGTCTTATAATAGGAATGGACCAATATACATAACCATATAATCATATAAGGTAATAGGACCTCATCCAAGGGGTGAACCAAAATACCAAACACGTGGTTGTAGTAAAATTTGGCAATTTTTTTTACGCATGAAAGGGAACAAGGTGAACTACCCAAATTTATCATAATACATGTTAGGGTCCGGTACTATAATACCAAATATATAAAATGAGCAATTTCCAAAATTTAAGGGGTGGGCCAAAGTACCCCTCCCAAAAAATTTAAAGAGTGCACAAATGTACCTATGTCTTATGATAGGTAATGGACCCCTATACATGACCATATAACCATATAAGGTAATAGGACCTCATCCAAGAGGACAAATTGGGCCAAAAGACCAAACACGTGGTTGTACTAAAATTTGGCAATTTCGTACCCCTAAAAGGGAACGAGGTGGAACACTCAAATTTATCATAATAATACATGTTAAGGTCCGGTACTATAATACCAAATATATAAAATGAGCAATTTCCAAAATTTAAGGGGTGGGCCAAAGTACCCCTCCCAAAAATTTTAAAGGAGTGCACAAATGTACCTATGTCTTATGATAGGGAATGGACCCCTATACATAACCATATAACCATATAAGGTAATAGGACCTCATCCAAGGGGATAACTTAGGTCAAAACCAAACACGTGGTACAACGTATTGCTTACGTTTATATTTTGGCAATTTTGTACCCCTAAAAGGGAACGAAGTGGACCACCCAAATTTATCATAATACATGTTAGGGTCCAGTACTATAATACCAAATATATAAAATGAGCAATTTCTAAAATTTAAGGGGTGGGCCAAAGTACCCCTCCCAAATTTTTAAAGGAGTGTACAAATGTACCTATGTCTTATGATAGGGAATAGACCCCTATACATAACCATATAACCATATAAGGTAATAGAACCTCATCCAAGAGGATAAATTGGGCCAAAAGACCAAACACGTGGTACAACGTATTGCTTACGTTTATATTTTGACAATTTTGTACCCCTAAAAGGGAACGAGGTGGAACACCCAAATTTATCATAATACATGTTAAGGTCCAGTACTATAATACCAAATGTTTAAATTGGTCAATTTCCAAAATTTAAGGGGTGGGCCAAAGTACCCCTCCCAAATTTTTAAAGGAGTGCACAAATGTACCTATGTCTTATGATAGGGAATAGACCCCTATACATAACCATATAACCATATAAGGTAATAGAACCTCATCCAAGAGGATAAATTGGGCCAAAAGACCAAACACGTGGTATAACGTATTGCTTACGTTTATATTTTGACAATTTTGTACCCCTAAAAGGGAACGAGGTGGACCGCCCAAATTTATCATGATACATATTAGGGTCCTGTACTATAATACCCAATGTTTAAATTGGTCAATTTCCAAAATTTAAGGGGTGGGCCAAGGTACCCCTCCCAAATTTTTCAAGGGGTGCATTAATATACCCATATGTTATGAAAAGTAATGGACCCCTGTATACGTCCATATAACTATATAGGGTAATAATACCTCATCAAAGGGGATAAATTAGGTCAAAAAACCCCGAAATTTAAATTTTTGGCAATTTTTTACCCATGAAAGGGAACGACATAGACACCCAATACTGATAGAGGTACATACTATGGTCCTAGGCTACCACACCAAATTTTTAGATTTGGCAATTTCCAAAATTTAAGGGGGGTGGTCCTATGTACCCCTAAAAGGGAATGAGGTGGACCACCCAAATTTATCATAGTACATATTAGGGTCCTATACTATAATACCCAATGTTTAAATTGGACAATTTCCAAAATTTAAGGGGTGGGCCAAGGTACCACTCCCAAATTTTTCAAGGGGTGCATTAATGTACCCATGTCTTATGAAAGGGAATGGACCCCTGTGTACGTCCATATAACCATATAGGGTAATAACACCTCATCCAAGGGGATAAATTAGGTCAAAAAACCCCGAAATTTGAATTTTTGGCAATTTTTTACCCATGAAAGGGAACGACATAGACACCCAATACGGATAGAGGTACATACTATGGTCCTAGGCTACCATACCAAATTTTTAGATTTGGCAATTTCCGAAATTTAAGGGGGGTGGTCCTATGTACCCCTGCCAAAATTTAGGGGGTGGGCCATGGTACCCCTGCCAAAATTTAGAGGGGTGGTCCTAGGTACCCCTAGGTCATTGACCCTGGGCCAGGGACCATGGGTCCTGAGGCAGGGACCCAGGGACCAAAAAAGTGAGGCAAAGTAACCCCATTACTACTGATGGAATTAGATCCTTTCATAAAAGAAGATTAGTTGAAATAAAATGTCTTCAAGCCTTCGGACTCGAGACTGAGAAACACACAATATTCCGAGGAGCATTCCTTTGTCACCACTGATGGCACAGGAAGGATTATGATGGTACAGCTGTACCTCCAGTTGTTTCATGGACGCTGAGGTAACAAGAAAGCGCAACATGGCCTGTTTCTGTATTTGTACTTTATTTATTATGGTTAAATAAAATATCACTTTTTATTTGATTAAAACTTAGTTTAATACATTATCTACTAAAAACAGCCGCCCTGAAGCAAATTTTGTTGTTAGAAAAATAAATTTGAATTTTTATTTTGTTTGTTTAGTGTGTATTCGTGTCTACTGTTGTTCTCAGATGTTCGCTTTCTCGGGACCAAGGTGCGTTTGAGTATATCACCAGTTTAACCAGCTACAAGTCTATGTGGCCATCACAGAAGAATAGCTCGCAACCGGGGATGCACTCACTCGCTCCATAGTCATGGGAGAAAGAATCGAACTCAGAAGACCTGCCCTACAAGTGTATTATCTAATGAAGTTTGCGCAACGGAAAAAAAATATAAATAAACTCGAAAATTTGGAAAGTAAATAAAAAAAATAAATCTCAGGATTCGTGACATTCACTGATGGGTTCCCCGTAACGTTTCACTCATATCATTTTCCCTTCGATGATTCATTTATCGGATTGATAGGAAGACGCACTATTGATCTCGACTAAATCATGTTTTACTATAAAATTTCTACTCTACTGTATCTCTGTTATGTGGAATAAAACATAATTGTCAACCTGAAGCTTTACTTGTTTCACCGAAGCTTTATACAAACTGTTTACATTTAGTTTAGGGGCACAACAATACATCGCATTACACTTTAAAGAATCATTTTACCGTGCGTGTCACAATTCGTGACCAACCATTTTAAAATATTACATGCACACATACTCTCATAACTTTCAATTTTATTTCACATATCCCTAATATTTATTACTTTATTAATAGTCACTCATTCTCGACTATATTAAGGAAAGTGCCTCTCATTGGCATTCATATCTTTCATTTTAAAAAAAATCTTATGTTTTAGCTGTTCATAGCAGCTACAATTACTAGGCACCCTTTTCCTATATTTATTCATTTCTTGCCTACACATTTTATTACAAAAATACACATGAAATCACTAAATCCTTAACCTACACTAACCTAAGACACATTCACACTACACTCTCACACCAACAAATTTGTTTTATAAAGTAAAAACGCTTTGGTTGGCAGTCCCGGCCACATTTCTTTTAATGGGATTTTGTTACTAAAAAAAAAAATATATATATATATGAATGTTCGCACGGTGTAGAAAACCAATTGCCCCTATCGAAAACTGGTGACAAAACGACCCATCGTGATTTTTTTTTATCAAAGTACAGCTTCGGTTTCTTTTCTCATACTTTACGGATACGTTAAGGTTAAAAAAACTTTTAAAAGAAAATAAAATATATTGAATATATGTTCTATACCGGAAAACGTCATTCCTATCCTATTTGTCTAGCTTGGTTCTAATGGACAGCCAAATGATGCATAGCCAAATAAAAAAAATCACAACAAGAATAAAGAATACTGCATATAGCCTTTCACAAGATTTTTGCTTTCTTTGAATAACAGGAATTTTGATGGTCACTCTAAATGAAAATTTTACACTCGCATGTATATTCCGTCAGTATTTGCTCTACCTTTATTTCCCCCCCTTTATAGATAAGCCTAAGCCGTCACATATTGTCTCAGTAATTGTATAGATCCTACGGGAAAGGAATTTACGAAGACATAGTTATATTATTATGCTTCACTGAACACCATATTCCAACTGTATAACTTGGTGAATTTCGAGGTTAAAAAGAAAATATTCATAAATCCAGGCTACCAAGTTACTTCGATTGAAACCACTTTAGAAACAAAGTAAACATTACTTACATTTCGGATGAGTTTATATTCAAGAAGAATCCCATGGTTGTCCTTACGGGTACCAGTTCCTGTTAACCATTCTTATTAATTTTTTGTGATGAAATTCATGGTTCCAGAAGAAAACAACTATCACTCACATCCTTTATAATATACAGTCCAACCTGAACCAGTTAATATATATATTAACTATCACGGTTCTTCCAAAAAATCAGGATCCAATTATGTAGAAATCAGATTCCGTCCATAGTTCATACAGACAACTTACAACATTGGGCTGCTTTGCTTCACTAATTCCCCTCGCTACTCGCTCCGTTCCGTTCAATAAATAACACAAAATTTATCGCAAATTTAGCAATCGAATCTTTTTAGATCTTTTAGTAGTAAAAATCCGTTCTGGAGGGCTTCCTTTATCACTTTATGCCGATAATATCGGACGGGCAGTAACTGAGGATTGCTTTCTTAGGCTGACGCCATTACAGTACAACAACAATGTGACGTAACAGTCTGAAGATTGAAGATGAGCTAATTATCATAGAGTTCAAAGGAAAGCGACCAATTATAAATAATTCTGTAAATCTGTGCTACTGACGTCACACAAGACAAGATTGAAGATGCTGCACCAAAACCGAGTGAATCTTGACGATTTTCTATCAAAATGGCTGAAAATCTAAAGAATTTTATGAAGAATAATTTTAAAATAAAATTTTTAAAGAAAATTTTGGGAGAGTTTTCAGAATGATTGGAGATAGGAAAAGCGTTCTACAGATAAAAATAAAAGAAATAAGCAGAATATTATTAAAGAAATATAGGAAATTAAGATAGAAATGAACAAAACATAGACGTTAAATACGAAATAAAATCCTAACCTATTTTAATGCACGTTCTAACTTAATCCTACCTTCTAATATTACAAGAAAATTTAAATGACAACATTACATCCTTACATATCCTATATTATATTTTATTCTACACTATTATACAGGGCGTTCGAAAATTTTCAACATGATAACTCCATGTTGGGAGGTATCATTGTTACACAAACTTACCAATGGATCCTTGAAATTTAAAAATTATTGAAATTCAATGTGAAAAAAATAGGCTATGACTTACCTAAAAATGACTTTTCTTTTGGACTTGCTTTGCTTTTGCAGTAAATTGTACGTTAGTGACGTCATTTGGAAAAGGTATTGTATTGTGAAACTGTGTGAAATCGATTTTGATTCTATGTAAAGATACGGAGACGTTGTTTCACTTACTATGTATACCTCTTCTTTAAATACTGAAACTGCCAGTGTTTGTCTCAGAGATGAATAACAACTTTCGGCAACGTCTTGCCTTGCTGGGTGAGTGAATAGTAATACCGTAACAAACAGTGATCAGTTTCTGTCGTCAAGAGGAAATTTTAATATCTTTGCTTCACGTGCTAATTTTGGGGAGACTGGTGTGAAGTTATTAGGAAGACGAGGCCTAATAAATGGTGAAATACTAACAAGTAGAAGATAAAGATAAAAACTGTCAATTGAAATAATGTAGTTACCTCACATTTGATCACTTCCACGTTCCATATTCACACTTCTCAATTAACAATACTAATTACGGTCTCCATTGACAGACATCAGTTATTATTCTTTTCAATTTACATATTTTCTTCCTTATACATCTGTAGAATAGAGAACCATACCAACCTATACATCATTGAACTCAATAAAAAAATGGAACATTTTGATATATCACACATATAGGTGGCGCCACCTACGTATGAGTTATAGTTTTTTTTATGATTTATTAACCACCCCATTAACTTATATTCAGAAACGACTTTTCAGACCTGACACTTCATGGTCTCCATCTACACTAAATTTCAGCTTCGTAAGTACTTTTTGCTGCAGCGAAGTGGAATTGTTACTTTTGTCATTCCCTAGAAAGGTTTCTCTTGCAGTCGAATAAATTACTAGTAATGGTTTCAATTCATATACTATGACAGCTGACCGTAACAAGACAGTTAGAGGTCTGTTACTAGTGCTGCTATAATTATAACTACCACTGCCATCACTACAAAATACTTTTTAACATATGTAATTATTTTCTAGTCTCCTATTCAATAATAATAATAATAATAATAATAATAATAATAATAATAATAATAATAATATGTATTATAATAAATAATTATTATAATATATTATAATAAATATGTATTTTAAGACTGTAAATGTTGAAAAAGAGTAGTAACTGCACAGAACAGAATAACATCATTAGCTATAAGAAACGACAAATATTTTTCTCACTTGTTGAGAAGATCCCTTTGCGTAAAGTACTAAGCAAGAGACCAAAATTTATTACGAAACTCTGGACTAGAATAACACATTTTAAATTATGTTCCAGAAAAAGTGAAGTGGCATGATATTGTTATTTAAGATGGAATTATTAGTGAAAAGGGCTTGTTTACATAATTTTCCTGAATGTATTTCAACTCACGTTTCTTTCAATAGTTAATATTAATATAGCATTTACATATTGCATTAACAATAATTGGAAATATTAGCGCAGTATTGTAGTAAAGCGTCTTACAAATGCAACTCTTGATCTATTGTAGCCCACTGTTAAATATAGACATCAGGAAGTAAGGTATACGTAATTTGCGAACAAAAGTATGGAAATTCATTATAGTTTGTTCATTTAAATTCAATAAAGTAAGGCAAGTTGTACGTGATGAGTTGGGCGCGTATAGTAGGTATGCAAAAGAGTAATCTTAGTTGAATACTTTGGAGCTTATGATACATTATTATGGGAATATGTAAATATTCAATACTTACACTTCCAATCTTCAGCTTAGCTTTTGTCTCGATTTTGATTTGTGTAATGAACAACGTTGTATGCGTGCAGCGATAACATTTAATTATGTGTATTTAGTTTGGGGGCAATCAGGATAATAGTCTGATACCTTATGATAACAAACGTTGTGGTCAGACTTGTTTAAACTTGTTTTCTTTGTAATGCGCCACTAAAATACACCTGCACCTAGCGCATTACTAGACGTTCGTGAACTACAATTTGCATTTTAGTCCGTATTTCAGGATTTTAAAAAAATGAATTACAATTGGATTTTGATCTGCATCATTTATCATTTATTTATTTACTTATTTTTCTGTTAAGAGTTCAATTTTTTTTTCATGTTTTATCACTAAATAATTTATTAAGAGAGTCTATATTATTATAGATGTTAGTGTCTATTATTTTTTACATACTAATAAAATCATTAATTATTTAAAAATTTAAAATTACAGAAACAAATAGAAATTTGAATATAACGTATTTACAACAATTAATTTTCCGACATTCTTAGATGAAAACCTCGGCTGAATATATGATTGTTTACAAATATTTAAAATAATAATATTGATTCAAACGGAGGTCGATGCATTTGACCTACTGTGCTCTCTGCTGAGAAAGGGAAAACCAGAATTAGTTTTCTTCTGGTTAACATAGCTCTGTATAATGCATTGACCGGCGCTTTAACTCCCAGAAGACTCGGAGCTCAAATGCATTCTAGATCCTCCAACTTTATTTCCAAATTTCAATGCTCCTAGTGTACTAAGCGCCGTCAGAAATTACAAAAGAAAAATCTCTTCTAATTCTTTACCAGTGGGTAACGTGCCCATAATAGCGGCCACGTTCCCTCGCTGAACGGCAATGCTTATGCGCTGAACCAGAAAAGACCTAGCTCGAGTGTCTCCCGATTTAATGGATATACGCTTGCCAATTTCGTTAATAAATTTTGCGCCCTCTTGATCCCAGGATCCACTAGATTCAATTGCTATTGCAATAAACCAATACTTATCTAGGAGATTAACGTATTTATTTCTTTTTTCTTTTGCTCTTTGTGCAGCGATAAGTCCTGCTTTGGTCGATGAAAATTGCAGATTGGAGGGCGCATAAGTGTCTGAGCAAGTGAAATCCCAAATCAACGACTTTCCTTGCTTCCAGGGCACTAAAGTCATACCATCCGGCCTTTTTCCGTCTGAACGGCTGCACCCAATTGGTTCTCTCACTGCTGGCACCCCTGCGGATGTTAAGGCTCTCAAAATGATGTCATTCACATTCGAATGGCGTGAATGTCTGCCGGCACTGCTTTTGCATGACAGACCGTGTAAACCTCTTTTATCTACGAGAACGTTGCATCTTGGGCAGTGGTGTTGTTCGCATATATTTGCTCCTAGTCGAAGGGCGACGGACACACGGAAGCTTTCGTTGTCTAGGTGAAGGCCGAGAGAAGGTGAAGGTAGCGCTTGAAGCCATGCTCCGTTTTCAGGGGACATGACAGCAAGTAATCTGGCCTTATCTTCGATGTTATTAGAAGTCTGCAATAATGAATCCAAACGGTAATTCACGATAGGCTCGTCCCAGACCGACTGATTATTTCGACTTTCGGGAGCCGGGGGGTCTGACCCAACTAAATTTGACCATCTGGCTATGCAGTCCAGCACATCCGGGTTAGTGACTTCATCTTCTCTCTGAAGGAGGGTTCCAATAAGTTGTCTTGAACTATAGAAAGAGGCCAGAAAAGACGGGATAGCCAAATCCGTGGCACGACGTATTAAAAGACCTCCATTTCTGACTGGTAGTGATGCTTGTAGCCATGCTTCATCACTGAGGGTACAATTAAGAATATTCTCCAATCCTGTTTTAAGAGCATAGTCGAATTTCTCAAGTAGATTATCGTCCCTCCAGGAGGGGGAACAACGTAGAAAATACAACAATCTTGGGATCGAGAAAGATGCTCTGAGGAGATAAAATGCTGAATGTGCAGAAAGTTTGGAAAGGCGTGAAAGTAGATAATCTAAAGATGAAATCTTTTCCAGTAATATCTTGCTCGTTGTGTCTGGTGTAAGAGCCGCTCCTAGCAGTTCGGCGTTAGAAGATGTTAATAATTTAATTCCAGGCGCCGCCTCGTTGAATCTGTCATATAGATTTTGAGTTTCAGCATTTGTTACTCCTAGAAAGCCAATTTCGCATTTTGAGTAATTGAGAGACAATCCGATCGATGTTGCTTGTGTGCGTATATGTTCTAAAGTATGTAATACTGACTCAGTGTTTCCGGCTATAGTGCCATCATCTAAATACCACATGTTGAGCTCAGTATTAATATCTCTAATTATAGGATGAAGAGTTAATGCGAATAGAGCAGGACCTAGTGGATCTCCCTGTTGAACTCCACGTTGTGAAAGGATAATATTATCTCCTATAAAAAGGTAGCTAGGTTGTGAGTAGCTCTGGTATATATATGGAAAGAAAGAAGGGAAGTGGCTTTTAACTGAAGACAGCATTGAATCTCGGTTAATTTCATTGAAAGCGTTTTTGAAATCTATTTTAAGTAGAGCTTTAGATTGAGGATGTTGAGAGGAATAATACATTCGTGCAGCATGGACTGCAGTTTCAGCTCCGTAGGGCACGCAGACTCCTAGCTGGTGTGGGGATAATATATCAATTAATGATTCTCGCATTCTGGAGCATATAATTTTAGCTGTGAGTCGCCTCCACACATTTCCCACTGCTACTGGTCGAATGCCACCACTTTTCTTCTTTAGCGCGATGAGTGAAGCGCCGAAAAAAATCGGATTTATTACGGCTGGTAATTTTCCTGAAATTACCAGATTTAATAATTCGCAGATTGAGTTGATTAAGCGCTCTTTCGTCTCGGAATCTTGAATCATAATAAGATCTTTTAGAATCGCTGGACGGAGATTATCCATTCCACCTGCTGAACCCGCCGGGAACGATTTAAGAGCTTTGGTGAATTCTAATGCTGATACTTTAGTAAGAGTAAAGGATGTCTCGGGAGGTTCAGGAAAGTTCAATGTATGAGAGTGAGCAGGATGTTTTTCTCTAAGGGACTCCAGCACTGATTTATCCGGAGTAGTTAAAATGTCTTCGGAAGATAATAATCTCACTGCTCCTCGTACGTCTCCCTCTGCCAATTTCTGTTCGATGGTCTTGATATTAAATGAGTTGGATGTTGGCGATTGACGAGGTTTGTACGTATGCATAAAGGGTGCTGATAGAGCATCCCTATGCAATTCTGACCAAGTCCTGACTCTGTGCTTTACCCACGATGTGAGATTGGTGACTTTTTCGGAATGTGGTGGAATACAGAGTACTGCATATGGGTATAGGAAAAGCTCTGTCCAAGACTCAAGATTGTTAGTTTTCATTACCTTTTGTATTATGTCTTGAAGAGATTCTGCTACGGCCAATCTAGCTCCTCGAGGAACTCGGCGAAGAACTGGAATGTTGGCTTTGAGATGAGCGAGTATACCACCAAAGTGAGATATAGAGTCTTCAGAATTGAAATCTATGCCATCAAGAACTATTTTACTGGATGATAATGTGTTATTAGAAACTTTATGATGGCATCTGCCTTTGTGAATCGCTAAACCTCTCTGGCTGAAAAAATGTCTGTTGCAGTGAGAGCATGATATACTATTTGGAACCTCTGAACTATCGCCTGTATTTGTACTTTGGATTAGCGTGAAAGCTTTGTGCTGTGTAGCGTTGGTAGAGTCAAAATTCGTAATATTGGTCGTATTTTCATTATATAATGCTGCATCGCATAGCCTCATTAGTGGGTTGTCACTTTTGTCAAACTTGTCCATATTATTTTGGCTAGTAATATTCGTTTACTTAAATGGAATTCATTGTTGAAATCTTTGCTGAATGCATATATTTCGAAACTGAGTTAAAGGATAAAGAACTCGTAGTCTGTTTATGCAATTTGGCAGATTTCAAGGTTCCATTTTAAATTTCTTCAATGAATTGGTGACCATTCAACTTGTATCTATTCGGATTTGAAAAATAACTGGAAAGTTTCCGTTAAACTAGCACTCATTGTTGGAAGATCTCAAAATTATAAACAACACCAACCGTTATTTCTGTTTTTAATTGTAGTACTGTTACCACTGCACTGATTTCAAAACGGTTTTCACTAAAACTGTCTTCAAAACACAATTAACACCCTTGCATCAAATCCGCTCTCCAAGATGAACCACTCTACCAGAAAAGACCTCTCTCACAGGAGAAAACATTTTCATGCATCTATATTAGACATCTATATTTATTTACTAGTATATAACTGTCTATCGGAGCATGCAGAAACAGAATTGGAATATCTTTAAACTTAATGATTACTGTGCAATTTACGGACCAATTGACTCAAAGTAGATAATGTTTGCTTAAAGTGGTAGATATGGAAGCTTCGTAGTATATGTACGTCGGTATATGTTATTTAAAAGTAATAAAATATTATTTGGTATTTATTAACGTATAAAGGAAAACGAATTATTTGCTGAATGAGTTATTATGAATGTATTAATAAAATGGTAATTGTGTTATTAAGTAAAGAAGAGTAAGAAGTTACTAATAAAAAAAATAAAGAAAATATATAGAAGGATCGGTCGAATGAAGAATAGTGAATAATAGTAATAACTATAATTCTTAATTCTTAATTCCAATTAAATTCTTAAATTTTGTTGATAGAATTTGTATCTGTATCATTGATGGTAAACAGATTTAAACGAAATTACGTTACTTGAGTTTTAATTATAACTATTATGATTACAGATTGTATATTAATTTAACTCATTAATACATTTTATATACTTTGATACTACACTATTCATACTTTCACAACGTTAACTCTCATGTCCCTAGAATCCGTTCATCTTCTAAGTTTCAATTTCCCTGAGCCATTTTGAGTGAGGGTGGCGACTCCGTTGCATCGGGTCAAAGCTTAGTTCAGTTCTCACGAAGGAATCTCGAAAGTTTCTTCGTAGGACTGCGCTAATTAAAAAGGAAGCTGTTTCAATCGAAAAGAACCTAGGAACTGTTTCGAAGTCATTAAATTGCAAGGAGGTTGGGACCCAAACTAACATCTTATAGACGTCTATTTGCAGAACACGACAGCGTTTAACAGTTAATACAGAGGTTCGTATCCAGCTAAAATCAATATTTAACATTTTGTAAAACAGTACATTATAGTATTACCGTGTAACTTGGCAACTTCCAACCAGAGATTGGAAGTTGATGTGGTGCATAACATCTTTATTCTGTTAAAATATAACAAGTGAAATGAAATGAAATCTTTGAGTTTTAAGTCTAACGGTTATGCCGGTTAGACTAAAGGAGACGGTGATGATGGGAAATGAATAAAATGTGGAGTGAATAAAGTGAAAAAACATGAGAACTCCGAGGAAGCACAAGCACATGGTGTTTGTCCACCACAAAGTTCACTTGGCGCGTGCTGGGATCAAACCAGGAAGTATAATATATGAGGAAGCCATAGTTAATGAAAGTATCTTTTTAATTTCTGTGAAATGAATAGTAAGTATTAAGGAAACAAAGCTTAGAAGGAACAAAAATAGTTTAATTTATGGAATCAATTATCGTAGTAAGTTCTAGTGGTTATTACAGCAATTGTAAATGAACAGAGACCGCAATATTTAATTGTGTATGTGTGTGGTGTGTGTTACAAACGTGTTGTTCGTTTGTTGAAGGTTAGAGTCTCTTTTGCAGCACAGACTATATCAGACGTCGATCTAGAGTTTATGGTGGAAACCAAACTATTGTAATACTTCAATGATGTCGCATCGGGAATCGAACCCAGGACCACTTGCATCAAAGATGTGCACGCTAGGCACTAGGCTAGCTCAAGGGTTCTTTGTGTGAGTGTATATTGAACATTAGGTTAGGGAAACTATCTCAGATCGTAATCTGAAGGTTTTGGGCTCAAATTTCGCAACAGAATATCTCTGTGAGGTAATAGTGTAGCAACTTTAATTACGATCCAGCTACTTTTGATGTAGGAAGCCAGAAATAATAACGTGGGAAATCCATGTGTTGATCGCCTATAATCCAGCTAAACATGCATTTCTGACCAATCATACACTTTATTGGAGTGTCGCATTTAAGAAGTTTATTTTAACTAAAGAAACAAATTAGCAATGGAGGTTTATGTAACTTTGACGGAAAAAATTTGGACGTCGTCTGTATTTAAATGAAAAATACGATGCACCTGCATTTCCTTGTAGCATGTTAGTGGAAGTGAACATAAATATTAATTTAGACTTCAAGCTATTATTTAAAGTACAAAACATTTGAAACATGTAACATTTTCGCATGTTTTTGTTTCCAATAGTAAACATACTATGCGAGACGACTGTGGCTGTTAAATTGATCACTCTATATTGTGAGTTGTTTAAAGTTGCGAAATGGAATAATTGAAATTTACATATGACTTTTATTCCTAACACATAATAATTTATTTAAGTATCAGGCAAATTAAATCTGAACTATGACATAATACACGTTTTCTAAAGTTTCCACTATGAACTCAATTACATAGTATTCAATATTAAAAAAATAACTGTTTTTGTAAACACTTACGTTACCTTGTCCCTCAGGAAATCTAAAGCATACAATAAAAATAATTACAGTAACAACGGAGATATATATATAGATACTCATAGAGTTAATATTTTTAGTTATTTCTTGACTACTAATGTGCACGCTCATTGTCGACAACTGATCACTGATGAAAGCAATGAAAGAGGTGATTTTGGATCAAGGATTCACTGACGTACGAAACAGTCTCCCTTCAAAGTCGCTGTGATTCCACTTATTACAAATGTTCTTACTCCTTGGTAAATCCATCTCTCTCTCCGAATCCCTTCAGGTTATGGCATCTTGAATACACAAAACTGAATAAGATTTTCATTTTTATTAACAAATAGAAACTATTAATACTAAGTAGCGTGACTTTATATCGAGAGATTCAGAAGATAGGCTACATTTTAAAAATTGTATTTTACTTCTACTTCCACCGTTTCTAGGCACTACTTCCAAGTTTCTGGGAAATGAATACAAAATTAATTTTCTAATCAACAATACACTATATTTCTTGATTTTATATCCAACAAGAAAAGTTGGAGTAATAATTAACTTTTTTTCCCATCGAAAGTAGTTAAATTTCCATAGAATCATAAAGATACTATTGTAATATGACTAAAGCATTTCGGTGAAGGGCGATCAATATTTTATTGGTTTTGGTTCAATATTTTATAAGCCTTGTTATATTAAATGCAAATAAAATATTGATCGCCCTTCACCAAAATGCTTTAGTCATATTACACTATGATTTAACAATTAAATACTAATATTTGAATTGGAAAGATATCAATAACATCTTTCTAAAAACATCTCGTGAATGATGCGAAGACTTAAGATAGTTTTGTTCCTTAATTTTGCAAAGTGATAGTTTTCTTTCTTTTCTTTTTCTTATTTTCTTTTCTTTTTCTTATTTCCTTTTCTTTCCTTTCTTTTCTTTTTTATTCTTTCTTTTTTTCTTTTCTTGATCTTGAAGCAGTCGAAATCTTAAATTTCATGGGAATACAATTTCATCCGCCTTGTTGAATCTGAAATCAAACACACTAGTTTGTCCCTATGTATTTTTTTCTCTCTTGGAATTCGTCTTCCTTGCAGGATATGTTGCCGTCTTTCTACACACCACATTGCTGCGCGTCTTTGGCGCAGGAGACCTGGTTTCGATTCCCGGTTGTTATTTATGTGTTAAGCTGTAAGTCCACGTCTCAACTAGACTCGCTGCTAAAAGAGACTCTAAACTCAGATCAACCAACAAACAACGAAATTGTTACAATAAAATCAAGAAATCTTGCGAAATAGTGCATGTTCTGTCTCCGAGAAGTGCCCTATAATATTATGTGGCATGAAAAATGCTATAGAATTTGCTGTTTTGCACGACGGAATAACGATGATAAAAATTTTACTAAGAGAAATCGTAGAAATCGTAGTATAGTAATTGTTTTCTTATTAAATGGGCCGAAATATACGGTTAGTCTTTATAAATATAGAATCAAATATAAGAAATTACATTTGAAAGCCTCATAATATAATCTAAAATATCAGACATAATATAATCTAAAATTGATGACATCGTCATCGTCATCTCCTTATTCTAAAATAAACTGCTAGTTTTGTTATATATAATAAACTATTTCTTTAATGTGAAATATCAATTTCAATATCATAAATTGTTAAATTCATCAATTAATTGAAGATAGAGGTTTCACTGAACTTATGTTATTTATTGTATGTTATAACGTTCTTGGAATCATTAATCAGAGCTAAAATTATTTGTTTGTCAGCGATATTGCAAGGATCTTTTGAAGTTTGCAGTTGTAGGAAAGATTTGTGTTCGAGGCATTTTCTGAAAGTTAACTTAGAATTAAGTTAAAATTCGAATCCAATATCGAATTAAACAAAAGTTTTCAAGTCATTTATTAGGTCTTTTTGGATATACAAATGAAAAGAGTAATATTAAGAGAAGAGACTATTTGGTTTTACATTTTTAGAAGTAGCAAGCAATAAAATATAATTGTTTAATATGTAACATGTTTACTGCTTACAAAATTCGATGCAAAGGCATTCTAATCACAAACTGGGCAATGATTACTGTTATCTCGAAGATATTGATGTAAACACAGTGATTTAGTATCAAAAATTATATTATATTTAGCACGAGCTGTTAAGAATTTCTGATTCGACGTTACGCCACACAAGTTTGTGGACATCATCTTGTTCATGGAATTTCTCGTGTTTCCTCTTATAATCTCCTTAGTGGGCATACTGATGTTGAACCATAGATCCAACATAAAATAATTACAGTTGTAACTTGAAAACATGTGTTAGAAGCGTAGAAGCAATAGTGAAGTGTCATATTATATTTAACAAAGTTAGTGCCAGCTGAATTCCTGGTCTTTTCAAGCCTAAACACAGACATAATATTAGAGTAAACATAGAACTTCGGCAACGAAATATTCCAAATTGCTTAAAATTAAAACACATCTACAGATGGTGATCAGAAAAATGGAAACACCTGTAGTTGGCAACACGTCAGATGTATGGGTTGGCAGTGGTGTCGTGGCGCCCGCAGCGCCGGACCGCTGGTGGTGGTGTGTTAGGTCGGTCTCCATACTACGTCAGGAGCAGTGGAACAGCAGTGTCCAGTGGCTGCAGCAGACGGAGGTAGTGTAAAATGTGAGACCTCTCAGATTTTCATAGAGGGCAAATTGTTGGTGCGCGGTTATGTGGAGTGAGTGTGACGGCAGTGGCTACTGTGTTAGGTGTGTCGCGTGGGACAGTGTCGAAGGTGATGACGGCCTACACAACACACGGGAAAACCACATCGGGGAATCGGAACAGTGGGCGGAAGAAAATCATGAGTGACAGGTCACGCCGGGTGTTAAAGCTCATTGTCACGCAGAACCGTCGTGCCACTGGAGCAAGTGACGGAGGAACTCAATCAGCACCTCCTCCACCCTGTTTCGACAATCACAGTCCGCCGCTAATTACATGACATGAACATAGGGGCTCGTGTTGCATGGGCCAAACCGCTCATCAGGGACCATAACGCTTTCGCACGCCGCAAATGGTGCCGCGACCATGCAACTTGGACCGTTGAGGACTGGAAACGTGTGATATGGTCGGATGAGTCATCCTTCATCCTATTCCCAACCACGGGTCGTGTTTATGTGTGGAGAACGCCCAAAGAAGCTTATGATCTGCAGTATCTCCGCCCAACTGTGAAACATGGCGGAGGCTCGGTGATGCTGTGGGCCGCCATATCATGGTTTTCATTGGGTCCTGTGGCCACACTTAGCGGACGAACCACTGCCAACGATTATGTCGCAATTTTAGGAGACCACTTCCATCCTATGGTCCGGATGTTGTTCCCTGACAATGACACCATCTTCCAGGATGATAATGCACCCATTCACACAGCTGGCGTTGTTGCAGCGTGGTTTGAGGAACATCGGAATGAAGTTCAACACCTTTCCTGGCCCGCCCAATCCCAAGATCTCAACATAATTGAACATCTGTGGTCCGTCTTGCAAACTCGACTCCGGCGACGATTTCCACCTCCATTCTCTCTCACAGAACTGGCCGATGCCCTGCACGAGGAATGGTGTAAAATTCCACTTGCTACCATTCACGACCTCTATGCCTCCATCCCACGTCGCATCAAGGCTGTTCTGAAGGCGAAAGGTGGCCCGACACCATATTAATCTGGTAAGTTGCAATTTCTTTCAGATGTTTCCTGCAATTTCTTCCAGGTGTTTCCATTTTTCTGATCAACATCTGTATGTTCACTGTAAGAATTTTAGAACATAAGAAATTTAATTTCTTTGAGGACGTTATAGATGTAGAGTGGAAAATGAGAGAATATTAATAAAATACTTATACTATTCTCGAATGGATAAGCATTGTCAGCACAAGTGTAGTATCGTGATACGGTACTAAATAGCAAAATAATAAGTATGTAAGTTATTTCATAATTTCAAATAAGCAATATGTAGCGCACACATTCCTGTAAATATTTAAACGATCAACTATATCATTCAATACACAGTTAATTACACTCAGCGCATATAAAATTATGATCACTCGCTATTTATTGAACGTAGTAGTTGATCTGATATAAGAATCACGAGACATATAAGAAATGCTCGCAAGATGGTGACAGGGATCTCATTCGATCAATCAGTGTATTCCTTCCGTGTAGAATGGAAAAGGCCGACGATATATATGAGATCAAATGAGGGTAGCTTGTGATCGCCAGATGGATGGGAACGAACTTCTCATAAACAACGCAACGTCTTGGACGTTTATGAACTGTCATGTTAGTGTCCTCCAAAGGTGGGAAAAGGAGGCAAATCACCGAATTACAAGAAGTGAGGTGGCCACATCTTATTATAATTGTCGGACATCGTAGTGTCGAGGTTGATACAATATGCTAGGGCGAAAACTGTAGCAAAATTAGTACCAGATTTTAACAGTGGACTAAGCACGAGTGCGTCTGAACAGTGAACACAAGTTTCCCATACACTATTAGGTATGGATCCCTGCAACCAAAGTCCTGCATGTGTGCCAATGTTAACCGCATGGCATCGTGCGTACCCATCGTTGTTGTACCGCAAGAACAATACCACAGTGTTGTATATTTCAAAGAATCACGATACTGCTTTAGTCAGATCGATGGCTGGGTTGGAATTCGCCGTCTTTTATGAGTACAGGTGCTCAAGATTTGCACAGTAGGACGACAACAGACCGATGGTGATTCCATTGTTATTTGGAAAGCCTCCCCATCGTCGTCCGTGGACCCAGTAATGGGGAGAAGGGCAAAATGGAGGCTCCTAGCTATCGACAAGACATTTCTGACCCTGTACAGTTCTACGCCACTTCATGTGGACAACATTTCTATCTAGTAGTGGCATCTTTAAGCAGGACAATGCTTATTGTCGCACCGCCAACGTTGTGCTGCTGTGGTTCGAGAAGTACAGCGGTGACGTTTATGTACTACAGTAGCCACCAAACGTACTGAATCTTAATACAATTAAACACCTTTCGGATAACATTAAACATCAGACCTGAGCTCATCGTCCCCTCCGTGTAATTTGCATGAATTAAGTTACTTGTGTGTTCAGAAGTAGTGCGTTTTGCCCCCAGCTATCTGCCAAAGTCTCATTGCTTCCATGCCAGATCTCATTGCAGTTGTCTTGCGAGCCATAGGTACGGGTCAAAATGTTTTGGTTGGTAAGTGCACACAAGATTATGCTGTCTACTTTACAAACTCCAACATTAGTAAACATTTTTTCTATTATCGCACAACTAAAGAAAAATTAAATTAATGTTTTGTTTCGTTTGATCAGCAGTGGGGTTGAATAGCCCAAATATACAATACGAATGCAAGTACGCATTCTTCTAGTCAATACTACAAATATCTTACAAATAGCACAAGTGTAAAGGAATATATGTCACCAGTAGGAAACAACAAAGGACAATAGATACAATCTACTGTTAATAGTGTATTTTGCTACATATTCATTGCATAAATAAATAACAATTTCTTCCAACAAAATAAAAGTGTAAATTATTATTAGTAACCAACGAAATACTTTTCAGAGCAATGAAGTTCATTTGTTAATCTACGCATGAGGATTTCTCCTTAAGAATGCTAGTTTGTTCAGATTTATCTGATCTACCAACTGTTTTACTGAACAGTAGTTTAGTTTCAGAAAATTAAAAATTTAAGTGTTAGTGATAATTTTATACTGTTTCTCTTAACCATATTATACATTACCGAATTCCTTGTGCTGTAGTAGAAGGTTAATGAGTGGTATACTACAGTATCAGACATATCAATAAGTAACATGATTCACGTAGAGCATCAATTCTTAAGTTTACAAAATAATTCGTTTCACTTTATTTTCTTGAATACTACCCATGAAAACTCACAATCACGAACATAATTTAGTTTAGTTCAATAAGACTTATTGGTTGGCATGTGTTCTATATCTGAGGTTCAAGAACACCTTCAAAATACTTTTCGTGAGGGGTAAATATTTGTGAGTAACGGAAAGAAGAAAGGACTCAAAGTTATGTTATATGCAGCAACATATGTTATAATGTGGGATGGAATGGGAAAGGGCGAACTATATTCTTTCGGTTAAAATTTGAGTATTAAATATTTTTATGTAACAATGCAATCTTAAAATTTTACCGTATAAGGGATTTGGTTTACTTGTTGAGAATAACGTTTCTGCAAGATATCTACTCTAATTTAGATACACGAAGTATAAAAATATAAGTTTTCTTGTGATATAAAGTGAATAACTTTTTTGTCCGACATCTGCAGATGCAATGCTGAATTTCCAAAATATTTTACCAGGTGTCTTTCAGCTTACACATGAGTTCGCTTCTATGTCTGTCCGTTTTGCTCAACTTTGTTCTATTAACACCTTGATTCTATGCGACCTTCACGAGTTTAAATATGTTCTTAAAATACATAAGTGAGCATATAAAAAATATCAATATTGTCCTTGTTCCACACCTCTACATGAAATCAAGCGTTTTGTCATTATACTGGTGACTATACAATGTTGTAATTCATAAGTAAGAATTTACTGTAAGTTGAAGCAGCTATGTAAAATGAAAAAGGAATGCTTTTGAATTGATGTTATGTTTACAAATTAACTATACACATAGAACAATAGTCATACACTTTCATGATTATTGTAATAATGTATTATACTATAATAAACGTATCCATAATGGAATTCTATTAAGTGTGCCAGTTTATAACCTCAAATACATCGTGTTATTTATTTAGAAAAACTTAAGCTTCTTTAATAAAATTCCGGAACACAAGAAGAAGAAACGATTATTTGTGGATTCAGTAGCGTTCACTTATATTTATAATAAGACTGAAAAATTGATATTAGGTATCTTTCTTTATCTTTTAGAATGCTTATTTCAATACGACACATATGGACACGGGATAACTATTACATCTAAACTTCAGGATCGTAACAAAGAAATGCACGATGCCCGAAAAATTCTGTTACAGCTTGGACAGAACTTTCAATTTATTTTTAAAGTGAATTCATAGTAAATGGTTTCACATGTTAAAGAATCAAATTCAACAATGCTATTAGGGTTTAACGATTCTTTTAGAAAGATAAAACATTTACTAGTCAATCAGTCTTAAGGAGCTGAACAAAATGGTATAAGAAAAACCTCATGTTCAAGTTTCGAGAAAATCTAGTAAAACTATCTATTATAACCCTAAAAATTTGTGGTATACTACAACCACGATACACATTTGAAATTAATACGGAAGTATACTATCATCAAGCTCTTTCATATGATATTACAGAAGGTCGATCCGCGTATATGTGTCCAATTTTGAAATAGCACAAACCTTATGAAAATCAATGGGACCACCATCGGTTGGCCTCAATGTGATGGCCATGTGTTCTGGCAATAGCCCTGCACCGTAACTTCCACTGTAGAAGACTACGACGAAGTACAGGAAGTGGAATCTTCTCCCATTCCTCCCGGCAGGCTTTCCACAGGCCCCCGAGAGTATTGACACTACAAGAAGAAAGTGCTCTTTTCAGTAGACCAAACCCGCAGGAAATCCATGGAACTGGCATCTGGTGATTTCACTGGTATATCATGAAATGGAATAGCACGAATACCAGTGTCTGTCTCCATCTGCTTCAGAAAGTTCTGGGTAGAACGAGATGTATGTGAGGAGGCCTTATCCATATGCACAGACACTTGCTTTATGACATGCCCATACAAACGAAGCAGATCTTCTGTATAAATTAGGGTCAGTATATGTTGCTGAAAGAATGCAGAGTTGATTTTACAGTTTTTAGGGACCTGACGAATTGTTAACTTGCCCTGATAAGAAAAACCGGCGACAACCATAAATCCTTTCGAGAAAGTTGCTTTGCAATGACGAATGAACGCAGGACGGCTTTTTGCATCCCGCGAAGTGTAAGTTATCGAGCGAATTTTGCGACAATTTGATAGATACACCCATGCTTCATCTAGTGTGGCAACAAACTTTCACTTTTCCCCAAATAGATGGCGTTCATAGAGGCGCTTGCTGTTGGTGTTTCTCTCACGGCGATGGGCCGCACTTAGGTAATGTCCATGACTTTTAAAGACCCTCCGGAGGTTTAATTTCCCACTCAGGGCGCGGTTAACAGTTGACTGTGGTATGTGGAGTCGAGCTGCCACCACATGTTGCGGAGTGGGATTTTCTTGTAAGGCCATTTGCCAACAACTTCTGAGCTACTTGTGGAGTCACTGTGGTACACGCTCGCTTCCTCGACTCCTTAGTGGGTGAATGCTTACATGGTATGTCTTCTTTTTTATACTGCTTGATTATGTTCTTGATAGTCGTCGAACCCAATGCACAACCATTTTCTTTGCACTGCTTTTGAATTTTAGAAACCGAATATTTGGCGTGGAAAAGTCCAGTTACATAGCCCTTCCCAAAACGGTTCACCTTTAGAGCCATGATGCACACGATACACAGTTTCGCTTGGCAGACGATAGAATGGACCTCCAGGTATAGCACACGCGTTTAACCACTTGGTTCGGTCGCTTCTGTGGTCAGGGGTACGGGTGTAAAATTGGACACATATACGCGGATCGACCTTCTGTAGCAGAAGACAGAACACTGTATGATTCATGATACATAACCTGAAATTCCAATTATTCTAAAACTTGAATTTTTGTTTAACTACATTATATTTTTAGTTCAAAGATAACGCATACATCAATTGAGGGGTTGTATCACGCTGAATGAAATGACATACTTCAAAGTAGATTGTAATGCTTAGTTTTCGAAACAAACCGAGGGAGTTGATGCTAAAATACATGTCGTTAGTAGCTAATAATGATTGACAGTTTTTATTCTGATAGAGCAATTTTTTCTATTGTTGTTTGCTTTTATCCGAGCGTTCACACAAATATTTCTGGTAGTGTTGATGGTTCAGACAAGAAGTGTTACTTAAATTTAGTGGAACTATAACGAAAAGTGTTGCTTATAGTTACAACATATAATTAAGACTCTGAATGTGGTTCCGGTTTCTATTTCCAATGGGAGCATTCGGTCGAAAAAGTGTAAAAAGCTTTTTACACCACCCATCCTGAGTGAGGATTTTCTGGGTTTTTCTAATTCACATTAGGCAAATACCGGAATAGTATCTAACTTATAGGTCGCAGGCGGCTTCCTTACTTCCTCAATTCTTTCTCTTTCCTTGGATAGTGTGTTTGCCGAGGGACGTCATCCCTCATTCGTACGTGACGGCCTAAAATGGCCATTGGTGCCAAAATCCCGGAAGTCTAATTCCTAATCCTAATCCCTTATGATTCTGGAAACATGTTCAATATAATAATAACATTTCCTGTCTTAATGCATTAAATCAGTTGGTTTTATCGAAATTACAATTCTGAGGAGTGATTTATTTAACAATTATCATTTTGGTTATTGTAGTAAGTTTCTTAATTAACAAATATCCATTGAAATATTCCTAACCGTTATGCACATACTACTTGGAATATTGAAGAGGGAATATTTATTATGTGCTTACGTCAAGTCATATTTAAGTAACTAAACAGCTGGAGAAATCTTTATTTCTTCTAAATTACCTTTACTAAATTATCTTTAATGGAAAGTTGAACCCTTAGTAAACACTGCTATAAATATTACTACTAAATTAAACAAACCATAGTCTTCAATATTATTCTGGCACATAAGCAAATAAAGAGAGAGAGAGAAATAAATAAAAATGAAATCAGGACTAAGTCAAATATAAATTAACGCGAAAAGGATTTCTGTACAGTAAGTTAATTTACTTCTCCAGTAATTACCTCATTCATCTATGATGTTGAACTTATTCATTAGGAAGGTTTACATTTAATTACTTATGGGAAATAAACTAACACAAATTCTACGGTGCCTCAATTCCACGAAGTAAATTTGAAGAACGTGGACGAGGATGTACCACGTGAAATTGAACTATTATATGTTTTATCAGAGATAAAAGTGGATCTGAAAAGGTAGAAGGACGGTAGGTAGTCGCATGACATCATGCAATTCCCCTGCCTATCTTTGCCCATTGTAATTTTTCAGGGAACTGGGGGGACGCCGTATATATTTTTTCGCGTTAGGGGGCGTCGTCCCCCGCGTTCCCCCTCACTTTTACTCCTATGTTTTATGAGAAATATATAATAAATTTGGGTATTTGACTATAACTATAGTAGCCAAATGAATCTGAAGAGTTAGACGGTACTTTTAAACCCATTGTTCCCAAATGGGAACACTTTATTTTTAACAATTTTGTCTGGATTATTTATTATGGATTTATTTCGTCTTTTACAATAAGGACCTGCTGCCAGTCCATTTGCTACTACTAAAATCCTCAAAATATATTAAATGAAGTCAGAATCAATAAGTTTAGAAGAAATTACGAAATTCTGAAACAAAGGTAATTTGGGATTAAATGGGTTAGCAACTATATCTATACTAATTGTTAAAAATGTTGCATATTAATGTAGTCTACAAATGTTCCATATTAAAAATGTTTCATATTAATCTGGTCTAGAAATGTCCCATATTACTTGGAAACACTATTTCATATACATGATTTTAATCTATGACTAATTTAAACTTGCTGTACTCTGATAATATGCTTTTTATAGGATTTTTTTGTTTAAAAAATGTATCACTATATAATGGATGTGGTTAACAAATCACGTTTAGAGGAAAAGTCCAGAACTATAGAAAAAAATATGTGGGAGTGAGTATTTTAAAATGTAATACATGCACCGAATGTGGCTTTGTTATAATCCAATTCTGCTGATTTTTGCATTCGCCAATTTACTAACGAAGGTAACATGACATTTGGAGGTCAACCGCTGGGTTTGACATGACAACCATCGACTCTACTAGGAAGCTCCATAAATTGATAGAAGAACCTTTTTAACGTTTACATGTCTAAATGTCGACTCCAGATGTTAACTTGTGCATGCATGAAATACTAAATT
The DNA here is from genome assembly GCF_964235325.1 of Thermobia domestica. Classification (NCBI taxonomy): domain Eukaryota; kingdom Metazoa; phylum Arthropoda; class Insecta; order Zygentoma; family Lepismatidae; genus Thermobia; species Thermobia domestica. The sequence continues at coordinate 176,691,059 of NC_137455.1, read as the reverse complement.
ATAGTTGGAATCCTATTATCTCAAGGAAGAAGCACTTGAATTTTTTCTACAGTTGCAATATCTAATGCCACATTTGCAAAGTTAACTTTAAGTTGCTTCATTTGTAGAAAGGTAATGAATAATAAAATAAGCTGTTTGGTTTATTAAACCTACTATTTTCAACGGACTTTAAAAAAGTTCGTTATTGAATTCTGACTGTGTGTCTGTCTGTCCGTCTGTCTGTTATTTGTGATTGTTTTCAATTTTGAGCCCTCCATTTGATAGAGCATCAAAAACTATCTGAGAAAGTGATGGAATTTTTCGCCTCTCTCTCTTACCGTTTCCGAAATATTGGCCAAAAATAGTTCCGATATCGAGAAGTTAAAGGAGCATAATTCGGGAACCGTAAGTCATAGAGAGATCATATTGTCGTTCATCAATATTTAAGAGGATAGTGAACATTTTGGTACCAAATAATAATCGGTGGCTACTGGTGAACTGGCCACTTGCTAATTGGGTACCGTTCTCCAGATATTGGCCAAAGAGATCGAATTTCGGGAGATTTAAAAAGCCATATTTCGGAAATCGTAAGTCATAGAGAGATTATATTTTGCGAATTTTTCGAGAAAGAGAAGAAAGTGAGCATAAAAGGATTTACTTTTACATGTAGGAACGATCAAAGTTATCCTTCCCGATCAATCTCTTCATTCTTTCTAAGTTCGTTCTGGTAATGCTCTTGGAGCACTCTCAACTGGTTTAAATGTGGATAATGTAATAATTTTATACAGTTACATGATTAAATTTTAGACATATGCAGCTTACTTCCTGTAATGATGTAGATGACATAATATCCATTTACCGGATCATTGTAAGTATTATAGGATAATAATAATGACTTGGGCATAAATGTATTCGAGTAACAGTGACGACCATAGTTGACAACTACTGAATGATCCTTGGTGTTTCTGGATATTTTGCAAAATGTCTCCTCATTGTATCCTAGACGTTATCAATTGGATTCAAGTCGAGAGAACAGGCAAGCCGGTGTATTTGTCGGATATCCTTTGAATTCAAGCACTTTATTTGCAGTGCTTGTTGAGGGTCATGCATTATCATCAATCGTCCATATACAGTGCACCTATGAAAAGACGCATATGGAAAAGGACTCACGCTGTTCGGTAATGTACCGTGTTAAAAAACTGGAAGTTGATATACCTGTGCAAAGTTATGCCTCCCCACACAGTAACACCGAACCACAAAAATGATTATGTTCGGTAATGTCCTGGATTTCCACCCTTAACAGCTCTCAGGGTGACACTCATTGTGTCGTTGTTTTTAAACAACTGCTTCGGGTTGGGAGCAGACTCATTCGGCGCTATGGTCACGCTGACGTCGTGCTATGCAATGTCTTTGCCACATATTGAGAGCATCTGGCAAGAGCGTCCATCAGAGGGGGCAAGGTGGGGCGCTCGCCCCCTAGAGGAAATTGTACTTCAGAATATCGAAAATCCAATAGAATTTTTACATTAGTTACAGCAAAATTTGAAACTATTTTAGAAACGTCTCTTATACTTGACCCCCCATGGAAACCACAACATAAGCGCCCTTGGCATCTGGCAACATGCTTCCGAGATTTCATTCACTCCGTTAACTATGAAAATATTGTTTGATGTTACTTTATCTGATTTCGCTCTTAAGTTTTGCACTAGGATATAATACACACACGATTTTATACGACTCGGACCTCAGAATTATAGTGAAAACTTTTCCAGCAACAAGAGAGTAGACAAAAAAATCTTGGATGCAATAAGTTCGGAAATCTAAAGAAAACGCGCTAAATAGCCATCTCATTGAGAATGTTACTATTGAACTTTAATTATATCAATCATAATGTTTTAAAAGAACGCTAACTGTGAAGAACTTAGCATCAATACATTTTAAAATAATTGTAATGAGAAAACTGTGGTGGGAGGCGAAAACAGATACAGACTAATTCTGTTTAAATAGAAGAGGAAACAGGATAACACTCTTTTTTGTGGGGGAGTAGGTAAATTTTGGGCGATTGAGTTCAAGCACATGTAGGGTGGGATATGGGCATCACTGCCGCCCACATTTTTTTTTTTTTTTGCGTTAGAACCAATTACAGAAAATACTTAGTAGATACGAAAATCTTTATATCTATACATGCTACGTGCGTTGAAGAAACATTATTGTACTAACACAAAACCATTTTACATGTATATTTGTAAAAGGAGTGGTGTATTCAAACTTAACTTGCACCATGTCATAAATTATTACATTTAATACTGCTATTGCAAACCAAGTAATTTATTATGTTCAAACATGTATCAGTGACGGTAGTTCACTATTCTTATTGAACGCATTGTTATACCTAAGCCCACGATTAAACTTACGGTCTAATTTAATGCAAACATTGCAACATACATTTATAACACTTCAATTCCCTTCCATTTCGGCATCCGTAAATGCCGTGTTCATAGGCCCAAACTTAGGATTAAGTAGTCTGTTCTCTATTACTGTCCAAAAGTAAAGTTGATTTATTAATAATTAAAAGATATAACATTGAGATGAAAGTGGAGTCACTGGGAGGTGTGAATGTTAGATCTATTATCTTGGTTTTGAACGTAATTGTTATTCGTATTCTTATAAATGTGTTGATACGAGGATATTATAGTGGCAACAGTCAATTCCAAGTCATTCCAGAAATTTGTTATACTTCTGTACCTGTATTAGTTAAACGTATCTCTATGCATCAAGTTATTCATCATACTTTTTTTTAAAAGATCTACGTTATTATCCTGTATGTACTGTAAAAGCCTCTTGAAATGGGTCCAATTTCTCTAAGTTATTATCATGTCCACTGGAATTGGAAACGTATGAAAAAGATTTAAAAGATGTTTATAAACTCTTTTCTTTTATGTTGTAATAATTCACAATAAAATATTAGATGGTTCAGATTTCCCATTTCTTTTCCCCACCAGTAGAGATTTGTATCATTTTTCCACATGCAGAACAGTTTTTTTGTGTTAATGCTGTGTTTGATATTATACGGTAAAATAATAAAATTTTCGATCTAGACCATATTCTCAGTACACCCCAAGTGTTATCTTCCAGGTCATCCGATATAATCCAGTAGTACTTTCCAGAACCCTCTCTGTTTTTCTTTTCCCAATTTGGCTGGTCAATTTTTCCATTGTATTTTTATATTAAGTTTAAAATTATAGTAAGGAATTTGTATATTAGTACAGATACCTGTAGTAGATGCAGCTTTACTTAATCGGTCCACAGATTCATTAGATTCTATGTTCGCATTTTTTCCATTCCTATGTTTAAATTCTCGACAATTTCGTCAGTGACAAGATCGTCATCATACAAAAAGGTATGTGCTCTTTTGTTCAACAAATGTATGAGGTCCAAAATAGAAAGATTAAGAGAGTAGGACTTAATTTACTATCTTGAAGTAGACCAATAGAAATGCGTCTTGATTTTGAATAAGAGTTATTCTTTTAATACGTACTTGTCTATCGTATAATAAATTATAAATGAGTAGAATGAACTGATGAGGAATTCGTAAGTTAAATAATTTGGAAATTAATATATCTAAATTTATAGAGTCATAGGCTTTTTGAAAATCCACACTAACCAAACTGATTGAAGGGTACGGGGAAAAAACAAGGAATGTCCATGTATGTGCTTTTTCGGGTGCTTTGTTCTATCTGTTGGTGACTCTTGGCACTATTTGACTATCTATGCCATGCATGCGTATATGTAGAAATGTTCATGTAAAAAGAGGCAAAAGATTTTATAACCCTATTCTTTGTACGCGGTTTTCATTATTAAAACGCCGTTTTCTCGAAAATGTAGTTTTGTGACATTCCTTGTTTTTCCCCCTTACCCTTTATATATTTCTTTTGTTGAAAACCTTGCCATATATAAATTACTAGAGGACCAATAGAATCGAGTCGTGCTAGTTTTACGAAAACCTGTAATATTATCATGTAACACATTATTGTACTCAATGTACAATTGTAGGTGATTTAACATTAACTGTTCGAAAATTTTTAAGCTACAAGAGAGAAGAGCTATTGGTCTGTAGTTTATGGCAACATGACTTGGTTTATTAGGTTTGAGAATCGGTACGATGAGAGATGTTTTCCTTATTTTAGGAACGTTTCCTGTTTTCCAAATTGAATTTAAATAGGCTAGAAATACTTTTTTTCCCTTCAGAAGATAAGTTCAAGTAGTGTGCATATTGAATTCCATTAACACCAGGTGAAGTGTTCTTCTTGATAGTTTTAAACATCACTTCCAGTTCTTCTAATTTAAAAGGATCACCCTTAGTAAGTACTTGATAATTTTGTAAATTAGTTATTATGAGGTGGTTTGAGTTTCCAAAGTCTGATGTTAAAATAGAGTAAAATTGGTATATCCAGTCACATTTAATTGAAGTCCAAGTAGTTGACGTAGAATTTACAGAGTTTTGGTAAGCTGACGATGTAAAAATTTCCAAATTAAAGTTTTAGGTGTTTGAAAGGTTAGATTATCATAAAATGCTTTCCAGTTAGTTCGTTTAATTTTGTTTAGGGTGATTTTTGTTAATGCCTTACAGTTAATATACTGCTTGAAATCTTGAGAAGTCTTGGTTTGAATAAATTGAAGAAAAGCTGCTTTCCTTTTATTGGCTGCTTGTTCTGCTTCCTGGTTCTACCAAACAGGTTTGGTATGTGGGGTAAGATAAGATGAAAATTAAGGTCTATGCCTCTGTCCCACTTCTTTTGGTTTTGATCTTGCGGCAGCTTGCATAATTACTTGATTAAATTTAGGTAAAGAGCAAGTGGGTGTATTAGTTATATTCGATGTTTCTGAAATAAAATGTTGGTAATTATACCAGTTAATTTCCTTCTGAATTTTATTAATTTTGGATGTGTAGGCATTGACAGTTGAATATTGTTGAAGAAATGATTTTTTAAAGGATGTGTGAGCGTCAAAATTGGGCGATGATTACTTCCTAATGAATCGAAGTAACGATTTAAAATGTAATATTGAATTTTACAGATACTTATGTCTGGAACACTGTTACCTTCTAAAGTAATTCGTGTCGCAGTACCATCATTTAGAAATAAGTACGGATATTCAGTTAATGCTTGATTAAAGATCTTGCCAGCAGTATTCCCTTTGGATGCACCCCAGGCTCCAAATTGTGAATTACAATCACCCCAATGTCTATTAACAGCTCTTTCCAGAATTGGAGTTGCGGAATAATATCAGGCGGTATATAATGTCAACAAATTTAATATTATTAATTTTGAAGCCAGTTAGTTGTATTTCGGTACGTATATTATGAATTGCTAAATTTAGAGTACGAAAAGAAATATTCTTCTTAATGCATGTAGCTAAACTACCATACCCGTCATCTCTTAAATGTTCAATGATGTTGTAATTTTGCAATTTTAAAGAAAACTTAGGTTTCGCCCAAGTTTCCTGTAAAAGTAAAATGTCCGGAGAATTTTTTGTATAAATACTCTGGAAATTCCACTGCACAATTTTAAGGCTTGTTTGTGATCCATAATCAAGTGGAAAACAAAGAAAACTTTTTTCCCGGACAATGTATTAACTTGCATGTATCGAGTTGAATAGCAGATAAAACTGTTTCAATAAGTGTTCAATATGTTCTGATGTTACATTACAATTTAAAGATATTAGAATACTATCAAGTAATTGTTTAATAGCAAACATTGTTTTTGTATTTACCAAATCCCTGTCAGTTCTCTTATCAGATGTTTCCGTAAAGTTATGAAAAGCAGGATTACTTGTATTAGGGACTGGCGTATCCGTCAGATTCATAGATTGCTCTGAGACTGAAGCAATTTCCTCATCATGTGCTACTTGCAATGGAGATTTTTCTTGTAAACGAATGATATTGAAATTAGTAATACTTTTCGAGTCATTCATTTTTTGAGTATTTTGGTTCGCCGTTAAGTTTCTATTCCTGTTTGAAATTACCAACGACAGAAATTGACCGGTCGCACTGGGAGAAATAAAATCATAAGACTTACGTGTGGGATTTTTCCCACTATAGACATTAGAATTACAATTGGTTTCTTCAGCGCTTTTCCTTCTTTTCCAGGGGGGTTCTTGTTAGTTTAGGTTTTTTCCTGTAATTTGTTATGGTTACAGCAGATATGTTTTTATTTGGTGACGGTTGAAGAATACATCTGATCTGAGAATTATGGATCTCATTCTATCTATGAATCCCATTTACGTGAGTCTGTATGTAATTTTCCAACTTGCATATTTGCTTCGTTGAATGACAGATAGTCTCTAGCCATTATTGACATGATTTGTTTTTGTCATGCTCTTTCCTGACATTCCACAGTATTCGCTTCATGCGGCAGACAGCAATTAAAACATTTTGTTATTTTAGAACATTGCGTAGGTGGAGGTGATAGAGCACATGTTTTACATATTGCTGTTTTTGCTTTTCATATACGGTAAGTATGTCCGTATCATAGGCATGTGGTACATTGTCTTATAACTGGGATATAACTGTTCACTTGCAGTCTTAAGTAAAATACTTTAATGTGGATTGGATGTTGTTGCGCATTGAAAGTAATGATAATTGTGGAAGTTGGAATTTTTCTTGTCTCCTTGTGTTCGGCATATACGCTTAATTGAGATACTTGAAACATCTGATACAATTTCCCGTATAAGTTCATCTACCGATACTTCCGGATCAACATCTTTTACTACCCCTGTTGTATAAATTGTAAAGTTCATTATAAATGCTGTCCAATTTCGTGATTGTAATATTGGATGGTTTAAAAAGCATTAGCTTCTTTGCCAGTAATAAAATATACTTTTATTAACTTTTTTCCTACTTTTAAAGTTTGTAATACCTTCAACCGAAGCTAAGTATAGTTTTCGGCTGATTGACATTAAGTGTTTCGTTCCTATATCTTCTTGATTCGATTTAATGAATATACAATAATGAGCCACATGTTCTTCAGTATAACGATTTTGTAAAGATGGATTTGTATTTACTAATTCAACATTATTATCTGAATGATCCATCGTAGTAGTATAATTCTTGTCAAATCCTAATTTTATGTGGTGTGGGATGATTTACGTATTTACATTATCTGTAGTTTCCATAGTTAATATTTTAGCAGACAATTCTTTATCATTGGAACTTATTGAGTCTAAACTCATATCATCATTGAGAGGGCTGTCCGTCATCTTGATATTGAAATAAAGGTATGGTGATTTATAAACATTAAAAGCTATACACTTCAGAAATCACGCAATAAATAAACCATTTAAACTCTTAACACTAAAAGGAAAAGAAACTATTGCCACCAAAAACACTAAATCAACATGCACATTGAAATGAAAAAAAAAATGTTGTGATCTCACTTTGATTACAGAAAGTAGGATTCCGATTAGGCTTATACATACAGTCACAGGTTGGAATCCCAACAGTTTTGAGCCTCACTAATTCACTTTTACACCTTTTGCATTTCTACCGAAGTCTCAATGTATACAACGTGAGTTAAGAGCACTTAATAATATATGAACTGAAAATATTTATCACCAATAGTACACAATTATATTAACACATATCCACTACTTTTCTTCTCTGCCATGTTCTTCCTCGAAAAAACCTAATTGATTGATTAAATTTTAAATTAGTTACCGAATTTGCAGATTATACTGGAAGATACAGATGGCGCTGTCAAAACCGAAATCGCCTGTTTACATACTAAATTTTCCATCAGTAAATTATTATAAATACAGCATTAGTCTGCCAGTGAAAGTCATGATATAAAACCACATATAAAATAAAGTCACTTCAAAAATATATTTGTAAGAAACTTAAAATATTTATTTATATAAATTGAATTTAAAATGAAATTGTTTTAGAGTTTGTTGGCACGGTGCTATGTTGTTTTTATCTTCTCGAATATATCTGATTCATTCCTATCAATATTCATCTGTTCTAACCTTTTGAGTGTTCATTGTTATAGTCACAGCTATAAAGTCGAATTTATCACTAAAATTGTTTCAATATTCCAATTGATTTACAACATAAACTGTAATCAAAATGAAACTGAATAGCCGGTTTTAAGTAAAATTGTTAACACTACAAAATATAAGAAATAAAAGGAGTAGTAGCGCCAAACATATATAAATTGTTCTAAGTAAGGAGATAATCTGGTAAATTGTACAACTTCTTAACATACTAAGGGGGTGGGTATACTTAAAAGGTTAACTAAGTTAGGATCAAACTATATCTATCTTTGGTATGCAAACTCTGTAACAAAAATGAGCCTTGTATGGAGCTCCAATCACCACTTGGAAAAAAAAAAAAAAAAAGAAACTATATTGGCGGTTTAGAAGAACGCTGAAACTAAAGCAAGATTAACATGGATATGTGAAATTGAAACGCCCTAAATAGCCATTTCATTGAAAATGTTACTATTGAACTTTAATTATATCATATTGATTTAGGCACTAGAAGCAAAAAAAAAAAAAAAAAAAAAAAAAAAAAGGTTCAAGATATATATATATATATATCTTGAACCGTCAATTCTTTCGCTTCTAGTGCCTAAATCAAGCATTTACTGGTACTTTCCTTCTTTTCTCTTTCTCTTTCTTCTTCTTCTTCTTCTTCTTCTTCTTATTATTATTATTATTATTATTATTATTATTATTATTATTATTATTATTATTATTATTATTATTATTATTATTATTATTATTATTACCTTGACCTCAAAATTTTATCTAGCTATATTATTGTGGTGAAGTTTTATCCGTACGAGATTTCGGCCTGCGAGCAGTGGCGGATCTAGAAAGTAAAAACTGGGGGGGAAAAGCCAATACCCAGACTATGATAAGTATATATAAACTTTCAAAAATATTTAAATAATAGCTTAAATTATTTTGACACTGAAAAGACTGGAGGGCCTAAGCCCCCCCCCCCCCCGGCCCTGGCCTAGATCCGCCACTGCCTGCGAGTTGTGACCCAATAAGATGTGGTCCGCAAGGTTTCGCCCACCCGAGATTTTCGGCAACGATGTTTCGGCCACGAGATTTTGTCCATATACCACAAAGCATAATGAAATGATTCTTTGAACATAAGTAGTAGAAAATGGATCGATCTGGAACAGACCTGGCTCATAAGAGGACAACTCACAAGCCACTGAGAAAATGACCACCGTGCACCGTGAGCCCACGGCCTTTTACGACCTCCATTTTAGGGGTGTATTCATTCCCTTTTATGAGCACTTTTAAGGGGGTGACCTCGTTCTCTTTTACGACCTCCATTTTAGGGGGTGAACTCGTTCCCTTTTATGAGCATATTTTTCAACTCCTATGTTAATTACGAACACATAGAAGAACAGATAACACATAACACTACGTAACACACAGCAGAACAGATATCAGATAAGAATATGAAACATAGAAGGGGTGTACTCGTTCCCTTTTATGAGCATATTTTCCAACCCCTATTTTAACATAGGAGATAACACATACGATTACGAACACATAGCAAAGCAGATAACACTTAACACTACGTAACACACAGCAGAGCAGATAACACATAAGACTCGTACCCTTTTATGAACACTTTTTCAAGGGTGTATTCATTCTCTTTTATGAGCATATTTTTCAACCCTTATTTTAACATAGGAGATAACACATACGATTACGAACACATAGAAGAGCTGATAACACATAGCACTATTTTAACATAGCAGAACATAAGACTACGTAACATAACAAGGGTGTATTCATTCCCTTTTATGAGCATATTTTTCAACCCCTATTTTAACATGGCAGATAACACATAAGATTACGAACACATAGAAGAGAAGATAACACATAAAACTACGCAACACACAACAGAACAGATAATACATAAGAATACGTAACATAACAAGGGTGTATTCATTCTCTTTTACGACCTCCATTTTAAGGGGAACTCGTTTTCAACCCCTATTTTAACATGGCAGATAACACATAGCACTATTTTAACATAGTAGGTAACATAAGATTACGAACACATATAAGAGCAGAAGACTACATAACATAGCAGGCCTCCATTTTAGGGGTGAACTCGTTCTCTTTTATGAGCATATTTTAACATAGCAGAAATGACATAAGCATGTCCCCAAACTACTGACCATCGTGAACAAAGGTCAAACTCAAAAAACAAAACAACATATCGAGGTGCTGTTTCCACATTTAGTAATTGGTCATCAACTAGTGCAAGTTCCAAAATAGTGACCATCGAGGTCAAAGGTCATCATACTTAAAACCCAATCACTCGTAAACGAAGCAACGTATTGAGGTGCTGTTTCCAAATCTAGTAACTGGTCATCAACTAGTACAAGTTCTAAAATAATGATCATCGAGGTCAAAGGTCATCATACTTAAAACCCAATCACTCGTAAACGAAGCAACATATTGAGATGGTGTTTCCACATTTAGTAATCGGTCACCAAAGACCACATGTCTCAAAAGTGTCAACCATCGAGGTCAAAGGCCAAAATACTTAAAACCTAATTACTCGAAAACGGAGCCACATACTCAGGTGCTGTTTCCACATTTAGTAATCGGTCACCAACTACTACATGTCCCAAAATTAGTGGTCATCGAGGTCAAAGGCCAAAATACTTAAAACCTAATAACTCGAAAACTGAGCCAAATATCGAAGTGGTGTTTCCACATTTAGTAATAGTTCATCAATCACTGCAAGTTCCAAAATAATGATCATCAAGGTCAAAGGTCAACACACTTAAAACCTAATAACACGAAAACTGAGCCACATATTGAGGTGCTGTTTCCACATTTAGTAATCGGCCACCAACTACTACAAGTTCCAAAATAGTGGTCATCGAGGTCAAAGGTCACAGTACTTAAAACCTAATAACTCGAAAACTTAGCAAAATATTGAGGTGCTGTTTTCACATTTAGTAATAGTTCATCAACTACTAGAAATATCAAAAATAGTAGCCATCGAGGTCAAAGGTCAAAATACTTAAAACCTAATAACACGAAAACTGAGCCACATATTGAGATGCTGTTTTCAAATCTAGTAACTGGTCATCATCTACTACAAGTTCCAAAATAGTGGTCATCGAGGTCAAAGGTCACAGTACTTAAAACCTAATAACTCGAAAATGGATCCCCATATTGAGGTGCTGTTTCCACATTTAGTAATACGTCATCAACTACTACATGTTCTGAAAACACTGACCATGGAGGTTAAAGGTCAAATATTTAAGCTTTAATAACTTTAAACAAAGCATGTGTGACCTATTCAGTTTTGTACCAAGCAGAGAGAAGTGAAGAATGAATAAATATGACTGGTTTACTTCGAGAAAGAAAGCAACGATATACATTTTAACTAGCTGAGAATTTTAAATCATCTTGTATTATTTAAACAAACGAAAGGATAAATTTTATACCAACGAGAAATGCCATTTTATACCATTTTGTATTACTCCAATAAACGAAGGAATACCAGAAAAAAAGAAGTAAAGAATGAATAAAATTTAGGTGGATTATTTCCTTTTGTACCAACTGGAAAAGAGAAGAAGAGCTACTTTAACTAGCCCATTATGTACTGTTTAAACAAACGAAAATTGACCATTATGTAACTTTTGAAATACTGAAATGTTCTATTTTTGTATCAATCAGAAAAACCCGAAGAAGGATCATTTTAACAAGTTCATAATTTCTGTGACGAAAAAATAATTTTGATGTTCTACTTTTTTTATACCAAACAAGGAAGAACCATTTTGTACTACTTAAATAAACGAAAGAAAAAGCGAAAAAAGACCTTTTTAACTAGCGCAGAATTTCTGTAACAAGAAAGAAAAGCAAAGATATGTCATTTTAACTATTTAAACAAAACGAAGGGAAAAATATAAGTGATCTATTCCATTTTGTACCAAGGAGAAATGTCATTTTTATCTAACTAGAATTTCTAGTGCATGTTGTATTATTTAAACAAAACGAAGGGCTAAATTTGAGAAAGCGAACATGAACCATTTTACTCAAAATTTGGATGGAGTATTTAGCTTTGTATGAACCATTTTAACTAACTCAGATCTTTATACCATTCTGTACTATTTTTTGTACCAATCAGAAGAAAATCAAAGAAGGGTTATTTTAACTAGCCAAGCAGAAAAAAGGAAAGAATTAACACTTTGTACTAACCAGAAAAGGAGAAGAAGGATCAGCATTCTATACTTTTTATGCCATTTATTCGGGTGTCCTATATCTTTTTTTTACCAACGAGAACCATTTTTAATTGACTTAGAATTTTATACCTTTTTGAAAAATTTGTATCAAATCGAAAAAAGCAAGGAAATACCATTTTAAATAGCTCAGCATGTTATAGCTTTTTGTGTTTTTGGTCTACCCAATTTAAACAAACAAAAGAATAAATTTGTGTGACCTATTCACTTTTCTAGCAAGCAGAAAAAGGAAAGAAAAATTTGAGTGGCTTAAGCAAAGAAGGTCAATGGTAACTAGCCTATTGAAGAATGAATAAATTTTGTTTGCAATTAAAAAAGCGGAGAAGATCTACTTTCTGTACCAACCATAGAAAAACAAATTTGTTTGAGCTATTCACTTTTATAGCAAGCAGAAAAAGCACGAAAAAAAAGGGAAGAAGGTTCATTATAACATTTTGTATTACGGATGGTCTATTTCATTTATGTAACAATCAGAAGAAAAGATTAGAATTTTATACCTTTGTGATGGTATATTTTTGTGTCATCCAGAGAACAATTTAAATTGACTCTCCCGTCACTAAGAAAGGCTCATAAAATATTGAAACGTGACATTTAACAAACCAGAATTGTGTCATAATTGTGTAGAACAGACTACATAGCAATTAGCGTAATATCATGCATGGCCATTTTTGATCACAACAGAAAAGCAGATATTTAAACAAGGTTACGAATGCTTTACCTAACAGGTGTATTGCCTATTGCTCAACGATTCAATTATTTATAGACTTTCTTTCCTCGTCTAAGTCAAAAAAGACAAATATATATTTTTGCATTTATGTATTTTATTATAATGGAATATAAGTTTATGGAGTATATTTGGAAATAATAGAACATACATTATGATGGTTGTATTGTTTTGAAACATATTATTAAACACGGAGAATGCATAGAATGCTTGTATTGTAGATATATAAAATTATTTATTTGATTTGTTTTTGCTGAAGAGTATAAAATGACTAGCAAGGAGAATGTTTATGTTTCACCCAGAGAAAAAGAAAATTCAGCGTGAAAACGAGAAACCTATACTGTTAATCCAGCCGTCTGACCCCGATTTGCCAGATGAATTACGTGATAAAGTAAGAATCATATATCCAACACAAGAAATAGAAGAAGTGTATTATTTTAAACGCTATAATAGATATAATGATGAAATACTCCCGGAAAGTGATGATGACAGTGTTTCTAATATTACCTGTTTTGAACTGGAAGCTAATGAGTGCGACTGTACTAGTGAAACTATTAGTGATAGATGTGTTATACAATTATTTAATGAGTATACACCAAATTCAGTATTATTATGTGAAGCATGTTCTAAACATAATGAGAATGAAAAAGATCACAACTGTTTGCTGCAGTATGATTATGAATTATTACAAAAGGTGTGGACGATCTTAATTAAACGTGAAATGAGAGAGAAATCTATAAACTCTATTTAAAGAAGCATTTTAAAGGTTGCAATATTAAGAAACACTTATACTTAGGAGAAAAAATTTAATCTGGTATATGAATACATTAAAGAG